>NC_137438.1:3302259-3982259 GCF_964374335.1 Astatotilapia calliptera
TATATACTGTCAATATGTGACATATTGAAATCGCGTTTGAATTTGCGCTTGTTTTTTGCTTTCACTTTGCAATCGCACGAACTGTGTATAGAGAGCGACAGCACTGATTGGTGAGTGATGATAATTTGTGCACCAATTCCTCTGACATCGTCTTATCAATCGTTAGCTTACTATGCAAACATGACAAGTGAAATCTCCTGCAGCTTAAACATGTGAGAGGTTGATCGCGCAGAGAATCGCTGAGCGTTATGTGAGTGCGTGTGTAAAAGCAGCAGGATATATATTTTAGTTCTGCTGAGCCAAATAAGACAGGTCAGGGTGAAGAAGTGACAGCCAAAGAAAAGCTTACCACAAAACGGAGAAGTTATGACAAATCAGACTATAAGGCAAAAAGAAAGTGCAGCTTTATGGTTTCATGGACAAAAGAATTTCTGTGGCTGCGATATGATGAGCTAAATAACCAGGGCTGCACATAAGTGGTCCGCAGGTGTGCATTCGCTGTCAAAATAAAAAACACGCACAAGGGTTAGGGTTAAATTTAAAAACTGTACTTTTGAGTTAAAATATATATTTATAATTTTAATAAATGACAAATTAAAAAGGCATGAACATTTTTTTGTATCGAAAAAATATCGAACCGTGACACCAAAGTATCGAACCGAACCGTGAATTTTGTGTATTGTTGCACCCCTAATATATATATATATGTGTGTAATTTTAACAAGAACTTTATTGAACAATCAGTGAGTATACAACATACAAACAGATGAGGTATACAAGTGGAACATAAATATGAACAACCAGCGGTTAAAGAAAAAAAGAAAAAAACCCCACACCGATAGAGTTGGGAAGCAGGTACCATGCTTGTTACATCAGCTAACAATACTAACTTCCACAACACTCACCAAGACAGTCGGAGGTTAGGTAAAACAGAGCAAATAAATTATTGAGAAATTATAAGAAAATACATTAGGCAGGAAAGGAAAAAGAATAACTGTGGAAGTTCAAATTCACTGGGCTACACGTGCTTTCTTTCTATAGCCTTTGAACCTTGAAAAATATAACCTCATCACAGTAACGCATAATTTTATTATGCATTACATCCAATACTGCTCATACATTTAGTGAGTAACTAGTCACAATAATGCGCACAGATACGATTTATAGATCAGTCAACACATTCCAGCACCTTTAGGCAACTGTTTTTGTGATTTGGTGCTGTAAATAAAACTGAAATCAAGTGAATTTTGACTTATGGAGTCACACAAACCACCTGCAACTCAACACCTCAAAGACTAAGGAACTGGTTGTGGACTTCGGGAGGTCCAGAGAAGGTCCACTGCCAGTTCAGATAGAGGGGGAGGAGGTGGAGGTGGTCAACAAGTACAAGTACCTCGGGCTGTGGGTGGACAATAAACTGGACTGGTCATGCAACACAGAGCACCTGTATAAAAAAGCCCAAAGCCGACTGTACTTCCTCAGGAGGCTGAGGTCTTTTAACATCTGCAGGAAGCTCCTGAGGATGTTTTACCAGTCAGTGGTTGCTGGAGTACTTTTCTATGCTGTGGTGTGCTGGGGGAGCAGCACAGCAAAGAAGGACTCATCCAGGCTGGAGAAACTGATCAGGAAGGCTGGCTCTGTGGTCGGCATGAAGCTGGACACTCTGGTGACAGTGGCAGAGAAAAGGACATTAAAGAAACTGATGGACATTATGAACAATGCCAGACATCCTCTGCACACGGCCATAAACAACCAGAAGAGTCTGTTCAGTGACAGGTTGCTTCTCCCCAAGACAAGAACTAACAGACTTAAAAACTCCTTTGTCCCACACGCCATCAGACTGTTTAACTCCTCTCTGGAGGGGAGAGGGAGGGGAAACAGGAGGACAAAGGAGGGGGGAACAACTAAGCTGTAGTGCCTCTTCACCTCACTGTACAATACCTTGTGCAATACTTTTTGTAAATAGTCAACAGACTCAATACTTGAAATGTGCAATTCACTTGTATTTTTATTTTTTATTCCTATTTATTCTATTTATCCCCTTTGTATATTTTATTTATATTTGTCTCTGTATTTATATATGTATGTGTGTGTGTGTGTGTGTGTGTGTGTGTGTGTGTGTGTGTGTGTGTATATATATATATAACAGTTCTGTAACTGTAACTTTGGTCGTTGCTGTGCTTTTTTTGGAAGTCGAATTTCCCAGAGGAACCCACCCGAGGGATTAATAAAGTTCTATCTTATCTTATCTTATCTTATCTTATCTTATCTTATCTTATCTTATCTCTTAACCTGTGCTGCTAGCTTTTAGCCTGCAAAGCTATCCATTAGCCTTCACTACTGCCTTACAAGTAAATGCTGCCCAAAGAGAGTCCTTCTTGTTGGTATAATAGCTACAATATTATCTATAATATCCATTGCTTGTTCCTAACTAGTTTTATGGCCTTTGTTGTAGAAGCACAGTTCCCACCTTGAAGCAGCCCTCTATAAACATGCATTTATGCAGCTGCGCTACAGTTTTTGCAATATTGCACCCCTAAATAAATCTTTACAGAACTTTGCCTTCACCAGAAACTACTGCCTAGCCCAGGCTGATGTTCTGTAGCTATGGAAACCAAGAATTCCAAAATCTTGTGATGTCATCACCTCGTTGTTATAAGACATTGTTATAAGACACTAAAGATCATAGTTCTCACACACAGCTCATTGCATCTTTGCAGAGTGAAGAGTGAAATCCTGAAACTAAATTAACCTAAATGAATCACACAATGTCAAAGTCTTGGCCAACTTATACTGCACCACGTCCTGTGGATCTGAATAACCCTCTAGGTAAGTCAAATGGGATTCATATGGTAATTATGCATGCTTCTGGGTTTTTATTTGAGGCAACTGAATTTGACTTAAACAAAATCATCTTTTGTTGATTTCAGGACACCAAACAGAGCCTTGCATCTCCACACTGGTGAAGATGACTCCAGATGGAAGAATAGAGGGAAGAAAGAGAAGGGACTTACCTGAAAGACTGGACAAATCCCCCAAAAAAAGCAAAAGCAGTGGAGGTCCAAAACCGGGTCCCAGCCACTTTGTTTCTGGGGAATCCAGTTTGAAATGTAAGTGAAAAGACCTGTTTTAGCTGTGACATTATCTTGGCTATGTAGTTTATTTTGTGACTTTAACTGTGTACTTAACGGTCTTTAACTTTGTAGTTGGTTCATTTAGCCTTCTTTGTGTTGATTTTCAGTGTGCAGTTATTGCTTTAATGCACGATTGCCAGACCTTAGAAAGTCAGTAGAAAGCAGTTGACACACAGAGTTGGACTGAAAATGCTTAAAGTCAAACTACTTTTTCCATTTTAGTTGGCCTTCTCATAGTGCCTTCAAGCGACTCTAGTATAATTAAGAGGAGCAACAAACGGAAGAGCACTAGTGACGAATCTGAGGGACCATCCAGCAAAAAAAGCAGGACAACGAGCCCAGAGGAGAGTCCCACCCAGGAACCCTCTGAAACATGTGACTCACCGAGGATATCCGGCACTGACAGAAAAGGTAAGATAATGGCAATATTTCTGAGCTGGATCACAAGATCCTTTAGAATTTGTCCTGGGGTTTGAGATTGGGTTTGATTCCTGTGGGACCAATCGACAATAAGAGACACTCTGGGCAGTAGTGACGTTACCTACCTACTAATCTGCTAAAATGTAGCTGCTATTTACCAATTAATAGAAATGTTATAACAAAGCTCTATAGGACTGTGCCAGCTGTTTTCTGTGTAACAAGTCATAACCTGTATGTTTTTCCTGTGTGTCTGCAGAAGACTTCCTGGAAAAATATCAAGAGCTGGAGGTGCTGGGTCATGGAGGCTTTGCCACCGTGTTTTCTGGAATACGCATAAAAGACAGTTTTCCAGTATGGCTTCTTACATTTGCATTTCACAGATCTTCAGTTTATTCCTGTTTGTACTTCTCTAACCCAGAAAATGTCTTTAATGCAGGTGGCAATCAAACATGTTCAACAGCGCAGACTTGCGCGCACAACAATGGTAAGCGTCTTTTCTTATTCCAGCAGGTATTTATTAGGGCTGCCACGATTTGTCGACTAGTCACGATTACGTCGACTATCAAAATCGTCGACGACTGATTTAATAGTCGACGCGTCGTTTGAAGCTTTGTAAGATCACAAAAGACGCAGGAGTAAGTGGCAGGATTTAAGAGTGTAATAACGGACTGAAACAGAAGATGGCAGCATTGCATGTACAAGGATGTCAGCTACCGTTAAACCCCGAAGAAGAAGAAGAAGGAGAAGCAGCTGTGTCCCAGAATTCATAGCGCGGCCCAGCGCAGTTTCCAACAATGGCGGCAGCTAGTTAGTTTTAATGTTACTCTTATTATTCTTTCTGGGTCACAAAATAAACGTTTAACATATTTTCAGGCGAGAATGTAGCTGTGTAAACCTCAAATATCTGCTCAGTTTATCAGGACACCGCATATTTTCAAAAGCGCTCCGACGTTTTCGGAGACATCTGTTACCCACTAGCTCGTTAGCGAGCCGGGGGCTAGCGCCGTGAGAACACCGGACTCCCCGCAAATCGTTTTCAAACCCACCGCCGTCTTTCGCTACTCAGGTTAAATATATATGAGTCACTTAGATAACTTAAAATGTTATTGTTTGGCTTTTTTTTTAGTATTTTATTTGTTCCTGAGTAAATCAGTTTGTCTGAGATTAAAGTTATAGTTTTTACACAGCTGAATAAACATCAAGCAGACAGCTGATTATCAGAAGTGTGAGATGCTCCAGAATATACTCCAGTGTCCTGTTATATTTTAGATAGCAAGGAGTTTATTAAACTTCACCGAAACAATCTGCAAATTTCATTAAAATTTAATAAACTATCATCTTGTCTTTATTTTTAGTTAGCACAGACCTTAAACACTTAAAGCTGTAAGCTAATGATAGTTATATAAGAGCAGATACTGCTGGTGCAATAAGCTGTAGTTTTACGTCCAATGGATGATCTGATTAGTCGACTAATCGCAAAAATAATCGGTGACTAGTCGACTATCAAAATGATCGTTTGTGGCAGCCCTAGTATTTATATTATTTCAGGCCTTCTCAGGCATCAAGCATAAGGCACGTATTTCCTCCGTGCATGAACCAGACTGGTCTCACAGTTGTGTGTGAAATCGTCAGGAAATATGGTCGAATTCTATGAACAGTGGGTCACCTTATTGTTTAAACTGACATGTTTCAGTGGAAAGAATGCTTTTTAAAGATCAGGTCATTTTGTGACTATTTCAAAACTGTCTGTACGCTGATAGCTACTTTTGTTGAAATTCTGAATACTGACCTGAAGTAACTTTCCTTCTGAAGGATTGGAATGGGAAAAGTACTGATGTTCCCCTGGAGGTGGCGCTACTGATACAAGTTGGGGCTGGACCACACGATACGGAAAGCAGTATAACCCCACTTCTACTTGACTGGTTTGATCTGGAAGATGAGCTTATTATGGTTTTTGAGAAACCAGAAAATTGCATGGACTTAGACAATTACCTCAAAACTACAGATAAACCTCTGTCAGAGACACATGTTAAGGTAAGTGACGAGCATTTGGAGCTTACAGCAGTTTTTCATAGAGAATGTCCTGTGCTCCAAATATGGCTTCCTTTCTTTTAGGTCATAATGAAGCAACTAGTTGACGCAGCCATTACGATGGATAACAAGGGGGTTTTCCACCGAGATATTAAACCACACAACATTCTAATTGAAACATCTTCGGAGGAACCCCGAGTGCGATACATCGATTTTGGCTGTGGAGTCACGTTTACTCCGGGACAAAGGTTCAGGAGGAACGCAGGTATGTTTTCAGCCACAGCGTTGTGCTGTCATGAACTGTCTCCACATCATGTTCCCTCCCCATTAATTCTTCTTATCTTTGTGTTTTAGGAACCAGGATCTACAATAGTCCAGAGTGGTTCATGTACGGCTTCTGCTCTGCAGAATATACTACAGCCTGGCAGCTGGGTGTTGTGATGTACCAGCTGTTACACAACAAGTTACCATTTGACTGCGACTACAAGATCATCAACCAAAACCCACCGATTTTAGCTGACATTTCAAACAGTAAGATTTCTGCCAAAAGGGCTGTTGATATAAGAAAGGTGAAATAACTTTGTGGATAACTTTAACAAGAGTATTTCATTTCTGTAAAGAATGCAGGGATTTTTTGACGGGGTGTCTGAGGAAGCACTACAAGGACCGCTTCACCCTGGAGGATCTTCGGAATCACATGTGGCTCAAATGATTTCTGCGCACCATGAACTAAAAGGTTATGGAGCAAAAGCTCCAACACATCACAAGTCATCAACAAGTCACTTTTCAAATTTAGTAGCAATGTTGCAGTTGCTGTCACGTGGCTCTTTTTTGGTGTTTTCTTTTCCAATCCAGCAGCAAGCAGTCTGAGACCTCCATCTGACCTTCATCTAAATATAGTGTCAAGCGGCGGCTGTGTGAAGGCAAGAGAGGACCCAAATGCACAGCTCTAGACACACGGTGATGACCTCAAAGGCAGGTCTTTATTAACAGGAACGTAAGAAGCCATACAATAACTAACCTGGGAGCAACTAAAGCTGAGGCGCTGGGAAGACACGGTAAATGCACACAACCTAGAGGGACGACGCAACACAGAACAAAGGGACACTCTGACATAAATACACAGAAGGTAATGAGAGAAGTGGGAACACACGGGGAACACAGCTGAAGACAATTAGCGAGCAGGGAGGACACGAAACTGAAAATACTGACACCAAGATGTGGACCTTAAACACAACACAGTACACAGAGATGAGCACAGAGAGAGAGAGGCAGAGAAGAAGGATGAATATGGGGGGATGAGGAGAACACAGAACACAAAGGATGGGAACACGGTACCAGAACAAACACCACAATAAAAACATGGACACAGGGGGAATCCAAATACCAAACCAACCAATCCAATGGACATAAGGAACAAAATACAAAACTACAGGAAAACTAAGAACACTGGGTCAAAATGACCCAGGACCATGACATATAGGCTTTTGTAGGCTTGCTTTATGAAAAATGTCATTGATGAAAATGTAGTGTATATCTGTTATTAACCTCTGTCTCTCTTCCACAGCATGTCTTTATCCTGTCTTCCTTCTCTCACCCCAACCGGTCGCAGCAGATGGCCGCCCCTCCCTGAGCCTGGTTCTGCCGGAGGTTTCTTCCTGTTAAAAGGGAGTTTTTCCTTCCCACTGTCGCCAAAGTGCTTGCTCAAAGGGGGTGATATGATTGTTGGGTTTTTCTCTGTATCTATGAAGCGCCTTGAGGCGACTTTTGTTGTGATTTGGCGCTATATAAATACAATTGAATTGAATTGAGGCCATGATGCATTTTATTGTAGCTCATCATCATCCGACCCTGCCCTGAAAATAGCTGAAGAAATGTTGGCATACCGAAAGGTTTGCTTTGGGGGTACTATTTGGTGCCATTTTAAGTTAACAACTATTAAAAACAAAAAAAAAAAAGTCATATTTTGTGTGATTTTTTCATTACTGTTGTTGTCCCAAGAAGCAAGATGGCGCCTGTGTTTGGCTGTGCCGCTGCCTCCGTCCGTGTGTTTGTTTACTTTATATGTTATGCAAGTGTTCTTGCTACAGTTTTGTCCGATGTCATCTCCCTTCGGATTTATGATCGCCATGCGTTACTGGCGATCAAATCTGCTATGGATAACTTTCAGAGTCAACGATACGACGTTGTTTTCCCACCGCCGCTTGAGCGCGACGCAGCACCCGGTTCACCTCCACTCTTGGTCAATTTTGCTTCAGAGGCCTCGTCGGAGGAAGCGGGGGAAGAGAGCCGGCTTTGTTGTCCTGCTCCGTCGTCTTCGGAAAGAGGCAGATCTTCGGGGGCTTTATTCCTGGGCTGCTAGCGGTAAGATCCGCCTGAGACTTGTCGGAGCTGGATTAATCCCCACAACCCACTGTGTTTACCACCCAAGTTTCCACCTAAAAGTATGGAAAGCAATGCCTCATCGCGGCAGGAACCCTGTTTTGCTGCACAGCTTACCGCATAGTACGAACTCTGTTCCTGGAAACTCTACCCCTGTCCCGGTGGGTCGCAGCGTTAAATGGATGTTAATTAATGCGCGCTCAATTGCCAACAAGTCTTATATCTTAAATGACTTGCTCTGTGCGGAGAAGCTTGATTTTATGTTTATCTTTGAGACGTGGCAGCGTGAGAATGAAGTCTCACATCTTTTAGAGCTGTGTCCCACTGACTGTTCATTTCTCTGTGTGCCTTGGATATCTGGACGAGGGGGTGGAACAGCGGTAATTTTCAAAAAGACATTCTTATGCCAGATGATCTCCTCAAGCTGTTACAACTCTTTTGAGATGATTATGATAAAAATTGGACGAGAACAGCCCATATACGGCATTTTAATTTATCGTCCACCTGGGTCTGCTGCAGCTTTTCTGTCAGACCTACAAGAATTTTTAACTTCCACGATTAAACTGGGCGAGGTCATCATTGTTGGTGACTTCAACATTCATGCAGAGGACTCATCAAATAGTACCACTAAGGAGTTCCTGAGCATTATGGACTCTTTTAATTTTGTTCAACATGTATCAGGTCCTACTCACACAGCTGGGCATACTCTGGACTTTGTCTACACCTGTGGTGTTTCCCTTGACCACATGAACTTAAATGATGTTTCTTTTAGCGATCATAAGTCAGTCTTTTTTAATGTATTGTTCAATTCAGAGTCTCTTCCCCAAAGTTTTATTAGGCGCAGGCGCATTATTGATGACTGTCATTTTAAAGTTTTCTTCTCTTTTTAATTTTAAACCTTCTTCTGACGAGGTTGACATCCTTATTAATTCTTTTAATGAACACTGTCTTGACATTCTTAATCAGGTTGCTCCTTTCAAAACTAGTCATTGCACTGTTAGTTCCTGCACACCATGGTTAAATAATCAAACCCGTGGTCTTCGACGCTCCTGTCGAAAAGCAGAGCGTCTCTGGAAGTCCTACTCACTGTCATTGTAAGCTGTATATATAGAACACCAGGTTCTAATATTGAAATTTTTAAGGAGTGGGTAGATAAAACATTCATTAGGACAAATCAAAAAGTCATGTTCATTTGTGGGGATTTTAACATAGATCTACTAAATCCAAACAAGCAGAGAGCGACAGAGGAATTTATTAATACAATGTATAGCTTGGGACTTTTTCCAGTGATCACTAAGCCCAGCAGGATTACAGCACAGTCGGCAACCCTAATAGACAATATATTTACTAATGAAATAGAAAATTGAACCATAGGTGGTCTCCTAATTAATGACATCAGTGATCATCTACCTGTTTTTATAGTGTATAACAGCAATTACAGGAAGGTTAAACAGCAAAACACAATAAAATACAAACGAGTGAGAACAGAAGAGTCAATAAACGCATTCAAAAGTGATTTACTCAAGCAAGAATGGGAGATGCTGTATAAGGAAAAAAATATTGATAAAGCTTATGAGATTTTTTTAGGAAAATTTAAACTGTTATATAATAGTCATTGCCCAGTAAAGAAATATAGTAAAAAACAAAAATATGCAGAGTGCCCATGGATTACAAAAGGATTGCAAAATGCATGTAAGAAGAAAAATACCTTATACAGAGAATTTATAATGAACAGAAGTACAGAAGCTGAAAATAAATACAAGAAATATAAAAATAAATTAACGAGTATTTTAAGGTCATGTAAAAAGGAATACTATGAAAAATTACTGATTATGAATAAAAATAATATTAAAGGGATCTGGAAAACATTAAATACCATCATCAAAAAGGGCTCGGGGCAGGCAGACTATCCTTCGTATTTCGCAAATAATGATAGAAATATTACTAATATGAGCGATGTGGTAAATGATTTCAACAAATTCTTTGTAAGTGTTGGGCCAGACTTGGCTGAAACAATTCCTGATATAACAGATTCTGTAGAGAAAGAAACTAGACTCATTGACCGCAATCCTCATTCAATGTTCTTAAAGGTGGTGGAAGAAATGGAAATCATTGATATTGTTGGGAAATCACAAACAAAAAACTCTACAGACTCTGACGACATTGATATGGAAATCGTTAAGAGAGTGATAGAGGGCATTTCCAAACCCTTAACACACATTTGCAATTTGTCCTTACAAACTGGTACATTCCCAAAACAAATGAAAACAGCTAAAGTAACACCACTGTTTAAAAATGGTGACAGACACCAATTCACAAATTATAGGCCTGTCTCTCTACTTTCTCAATTTTCAAAAATACTGGAAAAAGTCTTTAGTAATAGACTTGACAAATTTATAGATAAACACAAAATAATAATGGATAGTCAGTATGGTTTCAGATCAAATAGATCAACATCATTGGCATTAATGGAACTGATCGAAAATATCACCAACAATATAGATAAAAGACAATGTATAGTTAGTGTATTCATTGAACTAAAAAAAGCTTTTGACACAATTAATCATGACATATTACTTGATAAACTGGAGTACTACGGCATTAGAGGAGTGGTGTTAGAATGGGTAAAGAGTTATTTGAGAGACAGGCAGCAATTTGTGAAAATTGGGGAATATCAATCAGAGTGTGTGGACATTGTTTGTGGAGTTCCGCAGGGGTCAGTATTGGGACCAAAGCTGTTTATCCTCTATATCAATGATATATGCAGAACATCAGATATACTACAGTTTATTCTATTTGCAGATGATACAAATATTTTTTGTACTGGAGAGAACTTACAGCAGCTTTTGGAAATTGTCACACAAGAAATGATTAAACTGAAAACATGGTTTGATAGAAATAAGCTATCATTAAATTTGGAAAAAACTACATTTATGTTATTCGGAAATTGTAAAAAAGATGCAGGAGCAAAATGATTAGTAAACAATGTTGAAATAGAGCAAGTTTCGGATACAAAATTTCTGGGTGTGATAATAGATAACAAAATCTGCTGGAAACCTCACATAAAGCATATACAAGCCAAACTGTCAAGAAGCATCTCCGTACTAAGTAAAGTTAAATATTTTTTGCCTTCCAAATCACTCCGGGTACTTTATTGTTCACTTATATTGCCATATTTGGAATACTGTGTGGAAATTTGGGGAAACACATATAAAACTGCACTTCAACCAATATGTAAAATTTAAAAAAAAAGCAATCAGGATGATTAATAAAGCAGGATTTAGAGACCATACTAACATCATGTTTTTGAAATTAAAAATACTGAAGTTTATGGATCTTATAAAATATAAAACTGAAAAAATTATGTACAAGGCCAGATACAATCTGTTACCAGGAAATATACAGAGGATGTTCTATGACAGAGAAGGAGACTATGAATTGAGGGGGAAATTGAATCTAAGGATTCTTAAAGCACGGTCAAAGGTTAAAACCTTTTGTGTCACTATTTATGGGGTAAAACTGTGGAATAGTTTTACTATAGATCTACAGCAATGCTCAGGAATTAGTAAGTTCATGAAAATACTTCGAAAACTGATTTTGGAAGAATATGATACCGATAAAGATGATCACCCATTGTATGTATAAAAATATCAAATTATATCCAAATTATATCAATCACGGTAGCCAAGTTTATATAGGTTCTCCTCGTGTATCGTGTGGAGTATGTGATGATGGGAATTAGGTGAATTATGTGGGATCAATAAGATGTTGAGCAGGGGTAGGAATTAATAAGTATGTTCATACTTCTTCCTACTCCTTTTCAGACCAAACATTGTTACATTATGTCAGACGATTTTGTTTTATTTCATTATATATTTTTTGTTTATCTGAACACATACGTGTGTGTGTGTATTAGGGCTGCCACGATTAGTCGACTAGTCACGATTATGTCGACTATTAAAATCGTCGACGACTAATTTAATAGTCGACGCATCGTTTGAAGCTTTGTAAGATCACAAAGGACGCAGGAATGAGTAGTAGGATTTAAGAGTGTAATAACGGACTGAAACAGAAGATGGCAGCACTGCATGTACAAGGATGCCAGCTGCCGTTAAACCCCGAAGAAGAAGAAGCTGTGTCCCAGAATTCATAGCGCAGCCCAGCGCAGTTGTCAACAATGGCGGCAGCTAGTTAGTTTTAACGTTACTCTTATTATTCTTTCTGGGTCACAAAATAAACCTTTAACATATTTTCAGGCGAGAATGTAGCTGTGTAAACCTCAAATATCTGCTCAGTTTATCAAGACACCACATATTTTCAAAAGCGCTCCGACGTTTTCGGAGACGTCTGTTACCCACTAGCTCGTTAGCTAGGCGGGGGCAAGGCTAACTAGAGCCGTGAGAACACCGGACTCCCGGCAAATCGTTTTCAAACCCACCGCCGTCTTTCGCTAGTCAGGTTAAACATATATATAAGTCACTTAGATAACTTAAAAATGTTATTGTTTGGCTTTCTTTAGTATTTTATTTGTTCCTGAGTAAATCTGTTTGGCTGAGATTAAAGTTATAGTTTTTACACAGCTGAATAAACATCAAGCAGACAGCTGATTATCAGAAGTGTGAGACGCTGGAGAATATACTCCGGTGTCCTGTTATATTTTAGAAAGCAAGGAGTTTATTAAACTTCACCGAAACAATCTGCAAATTTCATTAAAAATTAATAAACTACCATCTTGTCTTTATTTTTAGTTAGCACAAACACTTCAAGCTGTAAGCTAATGATAGTTATATAAGACCAGATGCTGCTGGTGCAATAAGCTGTACGCTGTACGTCCAATGGATGATGATCTGATTAGTCGACTAATCGCAAAAATAATCGGTGACTAGTCGACTATCAAAATAATCGTTTGTGGCAGCCCTAGTGTGTATATCTACA
This sequence comes from Astatotilapia calliptera, assembly GCF_964374335.1. Taxonomy (NCBI): domain Eukaryota; kingdom Metazoa; phylum Chordata; class Actinopteri; order Cichliformes; family Cichlidae; genus Astatotilapia; species Astatotilapia calliptera. The sequence goes on from NC_137438.1 coordinate 3,315,162, forward strand.
TATATATTCGTATCTGTAAATGAAAATATATGTAGTGTGTATATATTGTTTTTTGTTTTATATGTCTGAAACAAATAAAGATACAATACAATACAATACAATACAAAAAAGTCCACTGGGCTGGTTGTCCATCGGGAACACTTCAAAGAACTTCTTCACTTATATAATGAGTCAGTTAAAGAGGCCAGATCCTGTTAGAAAAATAAGTTCAGTATTATGGAAAGAAACCAAAGGAACCCGCAGGTGACGACGTTTCGTCGACACTGACGTTTGTTTGGGAGAAAACTTACAAACATACAGTACAGCACTTCAGAGTCACACTGCTAGGATTGAAGATTTATGTAAATTAGACAAGCTGAACGCGTTCTGTACTGTACAGGAGACACGGCACAAGACTGACAGTGGTCTGCAGCCAATCAGGACGCAGAGCAAAATACGCTGTGTAAAAAAAAAAAAAAAAAAAGCATGCAAAATTACACACACACAAAAAAACAAAAATCTGCAAGATTGCGAAAGGTGAACCGCGATATAGTGAGGGACCACTGTACTGTGAAAGGATATAAATTTGTTTTTCTTTTCAAAGCATTGGACTTTGAAGGTAGGCAGCAGAAACCATTCATTATCACACTCTTAATTATTATTATTAATCCTGTCACCCTACTGCATATGCAGTATATTACGGGTCAGTATATAACTTAGTTATGGTGTCATTTAGTTCTCTGCTCCCTGAAAATGGGCAGCTGGGGCACATGTAAGCTCACTCACTTGACAGAAAGCCAAACAGATGACTGTTCTCCGAAACTAGCCAACTATGTGAGTGTGGCTGCAGTGTTTTTCACACACTGCTCGCCCTTCCTTCCTGTTTAGCCCTGAGCTTCTATCAAAACACATTACATTTGCCTGTGTCAATGCTCGCTCTGGAGTCTGATGCTGTTTGTTGCAGTGCCCTTACCATGGAAATCACGAGTGTCACTGTATGTGTGTGCAGGGCAGATCTAGAGAAATTTCCTTAGGGTGGCATGAGGGTGGCAAAGAAATCAAATGGGGTGGCAAAATCGAAGCCCTTTTTTTCATACACATATGCAGGTGGTTATATACGGTTAAAATAGTTCAAATGCAGTAAGTATACACGTTTTTCATATAGATAAAGTCTATAACTAAATTATTGTCTGTAGCCCACATAATTAAACACTTTAGTTACATAAAACATGTGAGTTTTGATGTTATGTACTGTACAGCCTGTATAATAAATAAATATGTAGCCCAATAAGTATAAAATCCAGAAAGCTACACAACATGTTTCACTGTTTTTTGTCAGAAAACAGTCACATTGTTACAACTTAAATTACACAAAATGTCAGAAATCTGCACTGTCATGAACAAAAATTTAAACCAAATTTTTCATGATTTGTTGGATTAACCCACTGAGGTCTGAAATACAACTGGTCATTTTTGACTCCTTTTGAGTTTACGTTTGTATTTCACCCTCAAATTGTTTAATCCCCCCCCCCCCCCCCCTTGCCTTTTTTGGTATCCTTTCAGCTTAACTGAATTTAGTTGTTTTGACTGACATACTGCATTAGTATTACTGACCTGAAATCACGCAAATAACTTAAAATCGTAGTAGTATTTTTTTACTGTAAAAAACCCAGACATGTTGGGTAAATTTTTACAACTTGAAATGCAAATATAAAATGTACATTTTGTAAACATATACAACTATTTATCTAAAAATGCAGACAATACACCTGCCGTCTTTTTTTCATTTGTATAAGAATTAAAAAATATTGCTAAAACTAAAATGAGAGAACAATCACGTGTCACAATAAGATGCCCCACAAATGATGTGTGCCAGTAAAAAATAAGTTTGTCCAATGTGAGGGAAGTTGGCCCCCCCACCTTCTTCAAATCCAACAAAATTGATGTCAAACGTTTGTGCTACGTTTGTGCTGCAAAAATTTTCGTTTGTGCTACTATCATTTTAAAGATATTAATAGAAATTTCAAGAGGTCATCAGAGGTCAACCAGCCCCCCCATATTAATGGAATCAAACAAAATTGGTGTCAATCAGTTGTGCTATGTTTGTGCTGGTTTGGTTTGTGCCACAAACAGGACTTTAATATCACCAACCATTCCCATGTTACACTGAAAAAAATATGTTGTTGGATTTACTTAATTCAATGGTGGACATTTGTTGCACACAGATGTTTTGCTTTGGCAGCAACTTAAACAATTGAGTTAAATTAACACAATTTATTCATGTTCAATAAACCTGTGCAATTTGTGTTGATAAAATGTGACTTAAACATGTTTTGATGAAGTAATTTGATCTCTTGGAATATTTTAATCCTTCACAATTTTCTCACGTTATCCCAACACGATTCAATAACTTTTACCCAATACTACTTGGTCACTTAAATACTACATGTTATCTTCAAATTACATTTTGCTATTATATTCTAGTATCAAATACACAATTTTCAAATGGAGGCCTTATAACAGATTGTATTGTTCTCTTCCAAGATGGTTGCTGGCATCCACTAGTAACCTTTCAAAACAAAATGTCTAATTTCACTGCATTGACAGTAGGTAAAGAATTAAACTGACATTACTCCTCCACTGAATCTACATAAATCAACAGTTAAATAATGTCAGTTCTTCCGTGTTCTCTGGAATCAATCACAGTAAAGAAATTGGACTGTTTCTTTTGAAAAATGTTGGGAAAGAACAAATCAAAACATTCTATTTAAGGCCTCTGACGTCAAGATTCAGTTAAACAACAATTATAACTAAACAATTTGAGGTAATGTTAGTTTCCATTAACATTAAATTAGGTTACTGAATTGGCAAACACCTTCCTATTAACACCTCCCATTTTACCCCAATAACTAAAGAAATTAGCACTTGCAGGTCAAAACCTTTATTCAAGAGACGCAAAAATAACATTGATACAGTGACTGTCAAAAATTACAGCACTGATCATACTGTGACATCTTGGTTCAAAACAGCACACTTAGAAATATTCAACGTTCTTTACTTCAAATGAATGAAACTGAAAATACCATTTCACACGACCCATATGGGATATTTAGACTGTATAACTGTTCACGCTACATCTCTTCACTAGTAAAAGAAAGAAAAAATACAAAGAGAAATTTAAAAATGCTGCCAAACAGACAAACAGAACTTGTACAGAGCAAAAGGAAAAACAAACAACAACAAAAAACGGCTTGTCCTCATGGCAGTTGCAGAGTATATAAAAATGAACCCTGCGATCTGTTCCTGGAATTGAGCTTCAAAAATGCAGCAGAACAAGTGTGAGATTTAAATGTCCTCTCACCTAGAGCTGGTCACCTCACATGCATAACAGTGAGCTTCGTTGCAGGAGCAGTTTTGTCTTAGTTGTGAGCTTTTCTTGAGAGCTGAGTTGCATCCAACTCCATTACCACCCTTTGAATCACCTCAAAAGTGTAGCAGAGTTGTGATGGGTAACTCATGTTGAAGGAATAAAAAAGGTCCAAACAGCATGGCTACTGCAAAGGTCACATTATCCAGATCTTGAAGAACAACATCAGAAAAGTCATTGCCTGGCGCATCTCTGGAGACAGATGTTCATTGTGGTTTTCTCAATCTGTGCAGTGGCCTCAGTCAAGTCCTGGTTAAACACAAAACATTTCTTTAAGATTCCTTTTTAAACTCATCTCTTTTGAATCTACCAGTTCTAATGTTAGAGTAATTTAAACCAATGCAAGCAACATAGTAAATAGCTATAGCCAAAGAGTGGCCTGCCATGCTGCCATTCATGGTCTAACAGAGTTTCTAAGAGAGGGTGAAAAACATAATAATTTCAAATGCTTTACATTAGTTTTTGTTAGAAAGACACCAGCCCATCAGAAATCCAGGTTATGTCACTCAGAAGATGTTAGAATTTAGACTTTCAGCCCCACAATTTGGTTAGCTGTTGGTCAGTTGGTCATTTTTTCAAACAAAAGCTAATGTAAATATTGGTGGGATTTTCCTTTGTTCACTAGAATGACAAATTTAAAGTTTTTTCACACTGATGTGACCCCTAATACAGGGGTGGGGCCTCAAGGGGGGGCGGCCGAGTTCACTACCAGGCCTCATGTGAACTTCAAATTATTAAAGAGGACTACTGGTCCTAACCAGTCCAATGAGGATCAAGTGGATAACTAAATGCATTTTTAAATGTTGCAAAGCCACAATCTACTCATAAAACACTCACCATGAACTCCTGCACCAAGATGTTGCAATTGTCTTTCACACAGATGCGGAGCACTTTGATGAGGGACTCCGAGCATTAATGTCATCCTAAAGTATTATAACAAAGAAAACAGAGATTTGTGAACTTTTCAGTAGCACAGAAGAAAATGATCCCAGACAAAAACTCTTGACTTTTTAAACCAGTCAACATGCAACACCAGCATCTACAAAGCAATATCAAAAGTTCCTGTTTGACATCAACTTTATGGATATATAGTTTCCAGAACATATATTTTTAAAAAAAGATAATTTTTTCTCAGTGGGCCAGTAAATGCATGACGAAAATTATGGCATCCTTTTAGTGGAATCGGTACTCACAGGTAATAGTTGACTGTTTCAATGGATGTAGCATAAAAATCTTTTACTGACCTAATGCAATACATATACACTTTGTAGTTAAAGAATTTTAAAGTTCTTACTGTCATCATGGCAGCTACATCCTTTAGCTTTGTGCCCTGTTCCCCCGATCACTTTGCAAACACTTTCAGCAGACTGTCAGAGAGAAACTCAGCTCCGTCAGAAACCTTGACTGTAAAGGCATGGTTGGGATGCACTGGAATGCTGCATTTTATCTGAAATGACATAAAATTATTTTGAAATAACAGCAGGCACTGTGCTTGGTTAATCAGTAATGTTTTGTTGAATAAAAACTGTGTTTCCAGATCTTATGGGATTAAAAAAAATCCAAAGATGTTTGTTTCTGATTTGCAACCCAACAACCCACAAGTTACAACCTCATTTCAGTTCAAGTGTGCATTAATGCGAGTCCAGTAATCACCTTTCTGGCAACACATACAGGTTAAACCTATGGCAGATTTTGGATCTCTCAGTTGTATTAATAGGGTGAGTATGCATGCACCTAATAATTATAAAAAACCTATTATAATTAAGTTACAGAAACGAAAATAGAATATACTTTCTTACCATAACACCTTGAACCCACAATCCATCAGCTGACTCCTGGTGAAATGCAGAATAGAGGTCATCTCTCAATGTGCAGCAAAAAAAACAAAAACAAAAAGAAAAGGACAGCAGGTGAGGGCAGGAGGGGTAGGGATGTAAGCTAGCATAATGCCGCTGATGATATTAGCTAAAGCTGTTCAATGTCCAAAATCTCACTAACACCACGGTGCAGTAAATACACAATGTAACTGAAGAGTCAGTTGACAAATCTATTCACACAGAAAACCAAATTATGTTATGAGTGCCTCGTAATTAGGTTTAATGTGATATTACGGCTCTTGTGCCAAAGACAAATTCAAATGAAAAAGCGCCAATTCTTTGACAACAGATAAAACAGCAAATAAGCTAACGGCTCTTTTTTAGCATGTTACATGGCGACACTCTAGACGTTTAACTACATTTGGCTGAAATATGGTAAACATTAATTCAAAAAATCAAGACATACCAAAAACGTAGAGTTGGCTGCTCGACTTGACTGAGATGGATGCCTTTTTTAAACCACGATCCAAAGCCCGCGAGATGAAATCACGCGTGGTTTCACGAGATTTAACGTTGCTATCTTATTGACTTACTTCACCTGAACATGATATGAACAATTTAATACACCCTTTCTGCATATCATGTAGTTTTTACACTATATAGTTACATTTAACTTTAAAACATGAGGCAATTGTGTTAAATGCATGCAAGATGCTTACATAAATCCAAGAGATGGCCAGTCCCTTTTTTTCAGTGTATTACGTTGTATCCATATACAGTGGGGCAAAAAAGTATTTAGTCAGCCACCGATTGTGCAAGTTCCCCCACTTAAAATGATGACAGAGGTCAGTAATTTGCACCAGAGGTACACTTCAACTGTGAGAGACAGAATGTGAAAAAAAAATCCATGAATCCACATGGTAGGATTTGTAAAGAATTTATTCGTAAATCAGGGTGGAAAATAAGTATTTGGTCACCTCAAACAAGGAAAATCTCTGGCTCTCACAGACCTGTAACGTCTTCTGTAAGAAGCTTTTCTGTCCCCCACTCGTTACCTGTATGAATGGCACCTGTTTGAACTCATCATCTGTATAAAAGACACCTGTCCACAGCCTCAAACAGTCAGACTCCAAACTCCGCCATGGCCAAGACCAAAGAGCTTTCGAAGGACACCAGGAAAAGTATTGTAGACCTGCACCAGACTGGGAAGAGTGAATCTACAATAGGCAAGCAGCTTGGTGTGAAAAAATCAACTGTGGGAGCAATCATCAGAAAATGGAAGACATACAAGACCACTGATAATCTCCCACGATCTGGGGCTCCACGCAAGATCTCATCCTGTGGGGTCAAAATGATCATGAGAACGGTGAGCAAAGATCCCAGAACCACACGGGGGGACCTGGTGAATGACCTGCAGAGAGCTGGGACCAAAGTAACAAAGGTCACCATCAGTAACACACTACAACGGCAGGGAATCAAATCCCGCAGTGCCAGACGTGTTCCGCTGCTGAAGCCAGTGCATGTCCAGGCCCGTCTGAAGTTTGCCAGAGAGCACATGGATGATACAGCAGAGGATTGGGAGAATGTCATGTGGTCAGATGAAACCAAAGTAGAACTTTTTGGTATAAACTCAACTCGTCGTGTTTGGAGGAAGAAGAATACTAAGTTGCATCCCAAGAACACCATACCCACTGTGAAGCATGGGGGTGGAAACATCATGCTATGGGGCTGTTTTTCTGCCAAGGGGACAGGACGACTGATCCGTGTTAAGGACAGAATGAATGGGGCCATGTATCGTGAGATTTTGAGCCAAAACCTCCTTCCATCAGTGAGAACTTTGAAGATGAAACGAGGCTGGGTCTTCCAACATGACAATGATCCAAAACACACCGCCCGGGCAACAAAGGAGTGGCTCCGTAAGAAGCATTTGAAAGTCCTGGAGTGGCCTAGCCAGTCTCCAGACCTCAACCCCATAGAAAATCTGTGGCGGGAGTTGAAAGTCCGTGTTGCTCAGCAACAGCCCCAAAACATCACTGCTCTCGAGAAGATCTGCATGGAGGAATGGGCCAAAATACCAGCTACTGTGTGTGCAAACCTGGTAAAGACCTATAGTAAACGTTTGACCTCTGTTATTGCCAACAAAGGTTATGTTACAAAGTATTGAGTTGTATTTTTGTTATTGACCAAATACTTATTTTCCACCCTGATTTACGAATAAATTCTTTACAAATCCTACCATGTGGATTCATGGATTTTTTTTTCACATTCTGTCTCTCACAGTTGAAGTGTACCTCTGGTGCAAATTACTGACCTCTGTCATCATTTTAGGTGGGGGAACTTGCACAATCGGTGGCTGACTAAATACTTTTTTGCCCCACTGTAAATGGCCCACCCTGTACTGTATTAACACAATTGATCTAAAATCAGACAAAAAACATCAAATCCGAGTAGAAAAAGTGATATTTTCACTGTAACAACCACAAACATGTTCATTGAATCATATTTCATAACCTTAAATGCAAATATAAATTGTGAATTTTAAAATAATATGCACAAGTTTTGCAAACAAGTTATTTGCAGCCATTTACCTTTTACTCTTTTTTTTTATTATAACCATTTCACACTATTTACACAACAATCAGGTGTTCTGCATTCAATAAGATGCCACAAATTATTTGTGCCACTCCAAAACAATAATTTCTGTCCACTATAAAGGAGAACATCACAGCCTGATACCTGCAGGTCTGACAGCAGCAGGTGTATCACTCCTGTTTCTACCTGGAGACAGCCATCACCTCATTGTTCTGACACACAACACAAAACTATCCACAACACTACACACTAACTACACAAGACAACACATGAACTACACACTCAAAAGACGCTAAACGTCACAAATCTCTCAACATCTCAAAACTCGCTCTCTCTCATTTTCTGCTGTCTCTCTCTCTCTCTCTCTCTCTCTCCGTAACTCCTAAAACTTCCCCCTCTTCCCTAAACAACCAAATGTCATGTCGCCATATCATTTTTTGATTGGTCGACATGGTGCATTTTTCCACCAACACGAACGGGCGTTTTTTTGTTTTTGTTTTTTTTACTTTTTGGTCATAAGCAGAGAGTGCTTGCTAGCACTGTCCTTAGACAGTAAACGTGACGAAACTATTGAGGAAAAAACAGGCGTATATATTGTTTATCATGACTCTGGTTTTACGTGGCCTATCAACACAATTTAAAAACTGATATATATCACCTTGTTGCTTTGTCATTTTGAAGTGGTCATGTGATTCGCTTACCACGACTACTTTATTCTTCCTCAGTCAAACAGCAGCACTCATGCAATTGTTTTCCCTCTAGCTCAAGGGGGTTGTGCCAAAAAGTGATTTGTCTACCAGAAAGTGACTGCCGTCCGCAGGAGCGCGCAGCTGCTTAAAGCTGTAGTGTCCAGATTACTTACAGCTACTTCCGTGCAACTGATATAAGCTGTGGTAACCTGAACACAGCTTCAACCGTCTGTTTGTTGAAAAATAGTAACGCGACCGCACCGCATTTTCTTGTTAGTAACAGTAACGGCGTTGTAACGATAGGAATAGTAATTAGTTGTAACGCCGTTACCTGTAACGCCATTATTCCCATCACTGGTTATCAGTGTTTTCTGTTCAGAATTGCCACTCACTTATGGCATAGTTGGACCACACTGGCAGCATGGTGATTGTCCTTGAATGTGTAGTAGTCTAGAGGCCGGTTGGCCTGTCAATCAGATCAACAACCAATGACAGAGAGTCTGGAGGAGAGCATGTGTGTGGTTGGCTGAGAGTGTTTGGGGGGGCGGGTGTTAGAGAATGTTGTTGTGGGTGTGTGTGAAAAAAAGAGAGTGCGCTTTTCCTTGTTGTTTTGGCGTTGACTACGGCCCACAGTAGCCTGACAGCTGCAGACCACAGTCTTTTACAACCTGCTACCTGATAGCCCCTTATTTTAAAGTTCTTCAGCAGCCATCCTTTACTGGTTATTCATTCCCTTCTCTTCTTTAACACAAATACCCAAATGGGATATTATAATGATGACCTTCATTCATGTTTTTGCTGCAGTTTAACACAATTTCTTGATTCTATAAGATGTGCCTGAGAGGCATTTTGAAATTTCAATGATTTCAAAGAATTTGCATCTATTGGTTTTTTTTTCCCTCTAAAGAGCTAAAAGCCATTTGGTGGCGTGATCCTCACAGCTGGGAGCGGCTGCCCTGATTGCCCAGATGATGGTAGAAGGCCTTTACTTTTCTAAATTGTAAATCCTGACTCTGAGGTCAGTCCTACAAAGTGCTCCAAACAGCTGTGTCATCTGCATGTACACAGTGATAGACAATAATGATTGCAGGTGAAGTCACCTATGCTTCTGTATCCACCACACAATCCATTACCTTGTTACTTAATACCTCCACCCCCACACATGTAGCTGGGGACTGAAATTTTATACTGGTGGGAAACCATTAAGAGGAGGGAGGAAACTGCACAACAATAAAACCCTTTGGTGTATTTAGTGACTGTTGAAAAATCTCTGTGCCACAGTTACGGCAGATGAGGCGGGCAGCACAGCTCTATCTCAGCAAAGGCTCAGCAGCTGCAAAGTGATTTGTCAGGTTTCCATTTGCAGAGTACAAGGAAACATACAAATCAAAGAGACAGACAAGATAGTGACATACTTGGCAGAGATGAAGTGTCAGAAACAGAGAGGAAGTAAGACGGCATGCTGAAGAGGATAAACTCAACAAAAAGCATTGTGTGTAATATTAATGTCACTCTGTTGCAGTTTTCCGAATGGATAGTAACAAGTTATTTCCACTTCCCACCTCCTCCTTATCCCCTTAACTCTGTCACACTGGTCTATTTCCACTTTCCCAACAGAGAGGAAGAACGAGAAGGAAGCGTTGATGTGACGGGCAGCTTTGGCAGCTGCTCCAGTCTGCTCTGCTTCCAAGTGTGTTCACACTTCAGATTGTGTGAAAATGAGAGAAAGAAAAAAGACAGAAAAAGCGCCCACTCCTCCCACCCTTCTGCCCCTCCTCCATCCTCTCTGCCTGAAGATATTGAATTCAGTACAGAAAGTTTTCTTCTGATTCTCCCCTGCTGGGATTGTGTGTGTGTGTGTGTCAGAAGGGCAGCCTCCAACACTCATGCCTATCAAACAGTTTCCATAGCAACCTCTAAGAAAAGTTTAGGCACAAGGACACTTAAAGCTCAGAGGAGTCATCACCCCTTGACCCCAGAGTAAACTGTCCAAAGCTGGGTGACTTTAATGAGACAGGTGGAGGTTTAATGGAGGACTGTCATGGTGTGCTAGCAGAATGGCTTTCAGGGAAAGCATTTGACACACTGCAATGTTAGATGAGTGGCAGACAGGAAGGATGGATAAAAAAGGCTCTCATATATTTTAAATAATGTTTAAGCCTGGGATAATTTCAGAAACATTTGGAGTGTAAAGTAGAGAGCACGTGCACAGGTTACAACTGAAATTTTATGTTTGATTTTATAAAACAGTTATTACATTAATGAAACGCATGTATTTCATGTCGAGGGGCCCCGTTTTAGTGTGACATATATAAAAGATGGACATGGACACTGTGACATCACTCCCTATTTTTTGAACTACAGTTTTCCAGCAACAAAATAATACAAAAATGTATTTACTGAAGGCCTTAATAAATAACTACATATAGTATCTTTCATTTCAACCAAATAAAGTGAGCAGGACTAAACATTCACTAGCTGGGCCCACGTCCTCATTTTAGGTTTGACAGTGTTTTAGTAGGTAAAGGTGAATGCTTGAACTGGGCTGCAGTTTGGGGAAGGCCTTGAAGGGGACTGGCAACGGCTCCCGGGCCTGGCAGATCCCCAAAGAAGACATCCCCTAGAAGCAGTATTAACTGTGATTTACGAAAGTCCAAGACCTCAACGGTAACAATTCAATTATCATTTAAACTTATTCATACAGGACCAAATCACAGTGACAGACATCTCAAGACCCTACAATAATGTCTAGAGGAAAAACCCAACAATCATATGACCCCCTGTGAGCAATCACTTTGGCGACAGTGGGAAGGAAAAACTCCCTTATAACAGGAAGAAACCTCCAGCAGAACCAGGCTCAGGGAGGGGTGGGGCCATCTGCCGCGACCAGTTGGGGCGAGAGAAGGAGAACAGGACAAAGACAAGAGCAGAGAGAGCAAATGCCAGATGACATCGCCACCCAAAGGAGAGGAAAATAACTGGTGGCAGACTAGCGAAGATGAACAGCGCTCAATAAGGTGGTCGAGGATTCCATAGTGTGGAGTGGATGAGCTCGGATAATTAGGAAGGAATGGCAGGAGAAGAGATCAAAATTGTGAACAACGGAAATCTTAATAGTGCGCTGCTTGTGCTGTTGTTGTTTTTGGTGGTGATGTGTACAGCTGGCAGCAGGAGGGCTGCAGCTGTTGAATGTAGGCTACTGTTACAGCAACCGGGTGATCACTGTAAGTGTGGCAGGATGAATGTTATCCCTCGGTCCAACCCACTTTCAGCCTGGCCCATTAGGGGGCGCTGGTATAAATAGTGGCCATTTGAGTGTCTCTGCGTCGCTTGCCTGTGATCTCCTTTTTGGTCACCTGACTTCCTCTCGGTGTGGTAGAGATCATTTGCGGGTTACTCTTCTGAAGCCTCCATCGCGGCTGGTCGTAGCTATAGAAGCCTCCTCTGAGCTATTCTGCTTACGTTCTGTGACACGGCTTACTTGGTACGTAATCAACTTTCGTTACGCTCTCTGCCTTCTACTGTTCTTTTATAGTAATTATTTATTATGTTTCGCAGGAAGTGTGGGCCTTTTGTGCCAAGCTACGTGAACTGAAGTGCTGCTGTTTTGCCTTGCTGTGCTTTTATCGTCTGTTCCCGTTGTGAGATTTCTTTCCCTGCTGCTGTCAGCTTTTACAGTGGACGTCGGCGTGGACAACGGCCATATGCATGCCGGTTATCGGAGTCAGCTGGCGTGCATATTGATTGACTTTTAACTTGTCGTCGTGTGACGGCAAGTTGGAGCAGTACGGCGATTCCGTTTGCTCCAGATTTTAGAGTTTTATCCAGATTGTATGTTGTTTTATTGCTTTTGATTTGTAGTTTGGATTTTTGTTACACCACTGGTGGGAGGCCCTTTTTCTAGCTGTAGATCACCAGTGTGGTCTTGCAGTTGGGTTATCCCCCGGTGCTACACATTAGTTTGTTGTAATATATTAAAATTTTCTTTGTTTCTTTTATTCAGATGCGGAGTGCCGACGTGGAGGAGACTAGGGTGCCTTGGTGGTGGGATCCCTTGAGTGTACACACCTGCCTTGTTTAGTTTATTAGTATGATAGTGTGTTGCACCTGTGTGTTGGTGTGTTTTCTTTCTTTAGTTTGTGTGTGGCATCCCTGCCCCTCCACTGGTAAGCCTCAGCTCTGGATACCTTTTTAAGCATATTTGTACTTGAATATTTATGATTGTGCTTTTATATGGTATTTTAAATAATTATTAATAAATTGTCAATTTGTTGATCATTGAACCTCGTCTCTGGACTGAGTATAGCGAACTTAAGTGCCTTTTCGGTGATTTAGTGTTACTTACAGTATTCTCTGGGTGAAATTCCCAGGGTGGCGTTGTCATTCTTTAAAACTGTGAAGAGTAATTACTTTATATCCCATCCTCGTCTCGCCACATAAGGGTGGACAGCGCGGCTCGAGACTGGCGCACCAGCAGGACCTGCCAAGCCGTAGATGGAGGTCGAGGTGCGCGGGGGTCCTGCCTGAGGGCGGAATGCTGTCCGCTTCGGCATGCAGGCTGCATGGTCCTGCGTGCCGGCTGTCTGCCCAGCTGCCTCTGAGCCCTTCCTCACTTCCACTCCTGCTGCGCCCCCGCTGCTTGCCATATGGGTGGCCATCAGGCCAGCTCCCGGGCTTCCGCTGGAGGCGCGGGCAACCGCCAGAGTGGACACTTCCCCGTCGCTGGGCCGGGGCATGGGGCGCCGATGGTCCAGGCCGATTCCCTCGCCTGCTCGCGGGGTGGGGTGAAGTGGGTGATGGGGGGTATGTGGCAGGGCGTGTTCTGCGATGCCGCTGCAGGTTTGGTGGTGGAGCAAAACAAAACAGACGCACTAGAAGGCAATAAACAAAACATGAGTCCAAAACCAAAAAAAGACAACAAAGAAACACACCAGAGCTCAAGAAAACAAAGTCCAAAACAGAACAGCTCAGGGGGCCGACTGTGCGGACGGCAACGGCGGCGACGAGCAGACAGTTCAGGGTGCCGACCGTGCGGACGGCAACAGTGGCGAAGGACAGACAGTTCAGGGGGCCAACCGTGCGGACGGCAACGGCGGTGATGTGGAAGCAGTTCAGGGAGCCGACCGCAATGGCGGCGACTCAGGCGAAGGGGGTCTGGGGGCTGCCCACGATGGCCATGGCGCCCGACCAATAGCCTGGAACGTTAACTGCAGACCCAGACATAGAGGCTGGACCAGGCGACGCAGAGGCAGAAGCTGGACCAGGCGAGGCTGAAGACTCGGAGGCTGCAGGAGGCAACGGCGTGAAAGCCGGAGACGGAGGTGCTGCAGGCGGCGGCGTGGAAGCCGGAGGTGAATAGCTGTTCATTTTAGTGTCTGCCACACAAAACACAGCCCCTGAATGAACAGTCACAAAGTCCGAAAAAGAAACAGAGTCCTCACTCACCACAGCCGGCGATTTAGAAGTCCAAACGTCCGGCTGTGGGGTGGCGCGCCGGTGGCGCGATCGACGTTTCCTCCCCGCAGACGGCTCCGACGGGCCGGGCAAGATCACAACCGGCGAGTCGGGCAGCGAGGCAGGAGTGGCTGAGAGAAGGTGAAGGGTGTGCGGGAGAAACGCCTGCATGGTCAGAGGAATTGATTTCAGAAGCCATGGCAGGCCAGAAAAGAGCCGTTGTAATCAACTTTCAACGGCGCGGCAAAGCTCCCCTGAAGGGTTCTCTAGCCACAGCCCGAGGAGGATCTCCACATTATAACTGATGTCGTCTTGGAGCTCCTCGGACTGATTAAATGCCGCAGGGTCCATGTTGGCTGGTTCGTACTGTCACGTCCGGTGTGGCAGACGTGTGGGGTTGAAGATAGGACCCAAAATGCGGCAGCTCTGGTGCAGGTGAGTATTTATTAAACAAAAGAAAATACAAACAGCAATGGCGCGGGAACATGAAACTGGAACCTAAACTGGGCAGAGCTAACAAAACAAACCAGAAACGTAGATGCAGGGAGGACGGATGGAGAGATGCAGGGAGACCGAGGTAAATAACACAGATGAACCAGCCACGACTAAGACAGAAGACACGACTTAAAAACACTCAGAGAACACAGGGAGATTACACACAGGTGGGGGACACAGCTGGGAGTGATTAACGTGACGAGACTAGGGAGGCGAACTGAAAACACTCACATAAGACGCAGACCTTTACAATAAAACAGGAACTTACACATGCAAGGACACAGACTAAGAAACGCAGACTTGATACAGGAACACACGGGCAGAACAGAGTAAACACTAAACAGAGGAAGAACAGAACCAACAATCACACTAATAAAAACACAAAACGCTGGGTCAAAAGGACCCAGGACCATAACACATATTCAGTCATGCTTCATCTCCTGCTTTGCGTTTGTCCAAGTGTTGTTGTTTCCCCCCCCCCTTTTCATACAAAACACGCATTAAGAGGCTCTAATGCCTGTGTCTCAGTCTCGCGGCCCATGTCACCCCTATGTGCGGCTCGCATAATGACGTGAAGAAATATTTGTAAAGATTATTATTCAAAAATGATTTAATAAGAAGGCAATAGGCAGAGTGTTACAGGCATAGCCCTAAAGAATGTAGCCTGATGGGCAGTGTAGTGCGTGCTGCAGAATGGACTGCCATACCCGTTACGTGTCTGTGAGCTCGAGGGAGGGAGAAAAAGAGTCGAAAAGTGCGAGTTGTCACCGAGCAGAAACAGGAGATGGAAGCATGTAAATATAATAATAACCACTGCAGCCAAAAAGAGTGCCTGACGAGCCCAGTTGTAAGTAAGCTATTAAAACTCGACTGTACACCGTGTTCGTGTTTTCCTCCAAAAACAATAAGTTCCGTTGGAGCAGCCTTTCAATGCCTCTCTCTGTCTCTCGCTAGCAAAGTTGGCCCAGAAAACAAAATAAAGCTATTGTCACAAGCACAGGAGGGACTCAGACGCAGACTAGAATCACAGAAATCAGTTAGTTTATTTTCTTCACACCGAGTGCCACTATGTACAGGTGATGGAATGGGATTTGGGGTCTCCAGGGGTCACAAGGGCAGTGAGGGGAAAACACGCACGGGTAAGTCACACACAGGACTTCTCCCCCCGGGGATTCCTCTTCGCGCTCACACCGCACCAACACAATACACTCACAACAGGTCAGCAGCAGGTCCTCAGGCAGGGCATGCAGAGTCTGGCACGAAAAGAGGAGATGGGTATTAGAGTAGCGCTTCAAAGAGAAACTTGAAGAAAGCTAATGACTACAGGAAACACTGACGAGGGTTACACAATAATCCAGCGACGAGGCATTCCCAGCATCTGACTTAAGTAGTGAGCCCGTGAGAGTGTTGATCAGATGATTGTTTGCAGGTGCGGGAGCCAGTGGCGGGAGTCACAATGAACTCCGCCCTGGTAGAGCGCAGGGCACGAGAGGGGAGCGAGAAGGGACAAAATAAACAAAAACACTTGTAGCCATTCTGAGTCAACCGAACGGGCACAGGGACCATGACAGTATCCCCCCCCCCCCCCCCCTTCAACGGGAGCCTCCCGGCAACCCACCTGGCTTACCTGGATGCAGACGGTGTAAGTCACGGACCAGTCCTGCAGCCAGAACAGCTGACCTGGGCACCCAGGAACGTTCCTCTGGCCCGTAGCCCTCCCAGTTCACCAGGCCGAGAGTCTGTTATCTTTGTACACACAGACATAAGCTTGTATAAATAAAGAACGCAGACAGTGATACAGCGCGAGTCTGGAGTACGAGTGCTCTATGACCGTCCTTGCAAGTAAAAGACAACTGCAGTGTTTGTGTTTTCTAACTCAGGTGTCTCAGCTGAAGAACTGCGGGGTGATTTTTAGAAATCCCCTGTCAAGAGGCGACGAGAAAAAAAGGCACACGGGTGAAGTTTATCTTCAAATTGCTGGGATAGTACCGCTCCCGCCCCCGTGTCTGATGTGTCCACTTCCACCACGAAATGCTGCTTGAGGTTAGGCTGACGGAGGATGGGAGCTGTGGCAAACTTCTCCTTCATCAGGGAAAAGGCCTCCTGCACAGGCGAGTCCCACTGAAAAGGAACCTTTGGAGAGGTCAGTTTGGTGAGGAACACAGTTTGTCCCTTACTTCAGCTAGAATGGAAAAAGACACAAAGCTGGATTTATTCTGTGTGTTTACGCTGCACAGCTGCTTCTTCTTCTCTCATTCTCTCTCCCTCCCTCTCCTGTTGCTACTTAAATCATGAAACTGATCAATGATCAGCTGATCAGCTTTTCTGACGCAAGTTCCGTCTCTCTTGTTTGTTTATCGCCCACTTTGTGCCAGAAACAGGAACCCAATTTGCAATTGCAAATGATGGAAATAGGGAACCTAGCGTCCCAGTGCTAAGAATCACTGCTGCTTTTGTGATGCAAATGTAGAGAAACTGGCAACTTGTTGATAGAAGCTTGCTGCTGCATTTGCGTCAGGGATAAAGAGAGAACCTGGCATCTCGGTGCCAGAATGGTTTAGTACTGATTTTTGTTTTTTGGGTTTTTTTCTTTTATACTGACGGCCAAAGAACCTGCCATCCCACTGCTAGTGGGATTTGTTGCTGCGAGACAGCCTATCAGAGGCTGAGTCTGCGTGGTACATACATCACAGGAAAAACCCCTCCCAAAACACTGACAGGTCCAGTAATTGCATTCAGTGGATCATAAAATTGCAGGAATTGCATCATTCTTCCCTGATGATGGTGGGGGAGGCGAGGGGGGAGGTTAGGCCAGGGTTTTAATGCACAGCGCGTTCCAGTGCAGTTTCAGTTAATTAAAAACCAAGAGGCGCTTTGTGCATAGCAATGGATCGCCTTCCACACTGGCCTTCTCTGAAGCCCAAAGGGGTATTTACTTTTTTGCATGATATTTTCACCTCTAACCCATGGATACCAGCTTGCCTGTGCTTTCATCTATATAAATACAGTGGTCACATATGGGTGTTTGCAGTGGTCAGTCATTTAGTGTGTCCTTGCAGACATAGCAGCTGTGTATGTTTAGCATGCAAAGGGCAAGTTACCCTGACCCAGAAACCAATCACAAAACCTCTCATTAAGAGCAAAAACCCCACCAAAAAATCACAGCTTAGAATCTTTGTTTGCTTATTTATTATATAAAGGTGCATTGAATTGATACTGAACCCTGATGCAATCATGAGAACATTGATGTTAGATAAAAGTATTTGTATACAGAAGACAGTGTTTAGATGAATGAGGCATGTTGTATAGAGCGCTTTAAGTGCTCAGGTAGAGAAGCGCTGTACAAGAACCAGTCTGTTTACCATTTATCCTCTTCTGCTTATGTCTAAACTACAAAAAGCACAAATCCTTTTATCGGTCATAAAGCATCAGGTCTCTTTAAACACAGATGCACTTCTGAGATGATAAAGGCCAAGACTATATTCTGTATTTGCTTCCTCATAACCAACAAGCTCTGTGTGCTGTATACTAAACTGTTATCCCATCAGATGCCATTATGTTTCCTTTTTCACAAACAATTAGCTGAAGGTTAATGACAATTTGAGAAAAACGCTGCCGCCCACCTTCATTGATATTCCTTATAATGAGCCTCCACTGGCTCTCGCATTGTTGAGGTCAGGGGATGATGGTGGCCGCACCATGAATTTTTCACCTCTCATTCCCATAGCAACCCAGCAGAATCTTGCATGGAAATCATTTCAGGGCCAATTTTAGCCAGCTGTAATAGCCTGCGCTTGTACAAAAAATAGGTGAGAAAACTGAGGGGTAGGTGTAATTGCAGATGAGAGGTCTGGACAGCGAAGTTGTAGTTTGAATGTCACTGGTTTCAGTTTGTCCAATAAATCCAGAAATATGCATAAGATTAAATCAAAAAATAATTAGAAGCCTGATTTGTCCCATTTCTTATAGAAGTTGGAACAGGTTACTCATTTGAGTGTGATTTTTAATGTGCAGCAGGAGTGTGTGCTCAGTGTGAGCTGTCAGGTTTCATTAGTTCTGCCCATTTTAGAGCTGCTTATATTTCGTGATACAGCAAGAGGAGGGCATGAATAGTGGTAAAGAGACTGCCACCTTAAACAGAAGCTACAGACGATATTCAGAAGTTTTTAAACTTTTGATTTGATGGGCAACATACATGTTTGGGTAGGCAGAGCTCACACCTGCTCATAGGTTTGTGTGGCCCGTAGATTTAATGTGCTGAGCAGGCACATAATAGCATTTACTATAAATGTACTATGGATGCTACTATGAATTAAAACATGCAGGATGCTCATAGCCTAAAACAATACCTTCAGGCTTGAAAATGGCATGCTCTATCAATGCATGATTCACATCTCAGAACAAAATCCATATTAGATTAGGATTAAGATTCTTTATTTGTCCTTGTAGAAACAGACCACAAAATTGTGTTTGGTGACTCTCTTGGGGAAGGCCCCTGGGCAGATCCAGGACACATTGGAAAGATTATATCTCTCAGCTGGCCTGGGAACACCTTGGAGTTCCCCTGGACAAGCTGGAGGAGGTGGCTGGGGAGAGGAAGGTCTGGGCTTCTCTGCTTAGGCTGCTGCCCCCACGACCTCGCCCCGGATAAGTGGAAGAAGATGGATGGATGGATGCACTTTCTTTCAACCAATGATAAGTGATAGAAATAGATTTAAAATAAAGACAAAAGCACAGGAGCAATAAAAGGAACTTTAAAAATAACAGTTTAAAAAAGCTATAAAAAAAACAGGAATCCATACAAACATTTCCTTCATTGTTATGACAGCAAGTAAAATGCAGACGTTATTGTCTGTTTCGGTTATTTACATGAGTGCAAAGATTGCAATACTGTTCACTGCTCATCCTCCAATGGCTCCTTGTCTCCCGTGAACACAGACCAGTGGTGACCAACCATGCTCAGTGACGGGATAACACAGAGTTCACGAGTAGGCATCCTACCTCTGTTCACCGATCACTTATGGAAAAATTCTTTGTGAAAACTTCTGGAAAACTCTGGCCGGACTAACCTTTCTCTCTCCCTCCTCAGAGCATGTCCTCCTTAGACCTGTACTGTCCCCAGATGTCCCCTCGCTGCCACAATCCTTTATTTGCCACAATACTCAAATAAAGACAGTTTAAGACTATTCCACTCTCCTGATGCTCTGGCTTGGGTTTAGCGCTGGAGTCCACGTGCCTCCGAGCCGGCTGGACATAACAGCCATATCTTTTAAAACGTTCTTTTCATGGTTTCCACGGTGATACCTCCCAGTTTTCTCTAAATGTGTGCTTCTGACAGGAAATAAAGTCGATATTGAAATACATCCTTACAATGATACAATGATTCTTTGGTGATCATAACAATTTGTCCATCAACATGGAAAAATAGACAGCTTTATTATGACTATATGTAAGAAAAAAATATAAAAAACAATAGATGAAAAAATCCTCAATAAATCCCCCCACATTAGGTTTCCCTGATCATTTGAACAGACCTTTATTTTCTCATTTTATGTACAGCATGCACAGTGTGTGGAACAAAGGGAGAATGATTAATGATTATCTGAAGCGTGTTATCCTTTGGGATGTTCTTTAGCTATGTGTAGTTGAGTTTAACAGGCGATAGCTGTTAGGAAAGGTCAGAAAAAAAGCTCCCTCCAACTTTCAGTATTGAGCTGTTCTTCTGTCTGCTTGAGCAATCAGGCGTGTGTCGTGCTTCAGTAAATACAAGGCTGCTGTCACAACACAGACAGTATCAAGTGTGGAAAGCAAGGACTCATCCTTCATGCATTACACATAAAAGTGGGTGACAAATGTGCTCGGCAACATTTAGAGATATCTGTTTGGAATATGAGTTTAGTCACATTAATAACCTTTAGCCTCCTTTATGACAGTTAAATTAAATTTCCATGTGCAGTTCTAACTCAGTCAAGTGCAGACATCACATCACAGAGCTAGAGTACTAAAAGGTTCACGTCTTTCTGTTTGCCTTTCTGCAAGTCAAAAGTGGTTCAGTCCTCGGAAGGATAAATCTTTTAATGAATATATTAATAAATTACTATACCAGCACTTGGCACACTTTCTTATTGTTGTGTCTCTGCCTGGGATTTTTTTTCTAACAGCTTTTCTCTAAAGCAGCTGAAACTTTCAAAAGAGGCCTCCACTGTTATACGTACAGGTAAGCTAAAGCTCTGATGGGGGAATGACATTGAACTTAGTGATGTGATGACTGGAACCAGGATGTTGGGTTTCAGAGAGGGGCTCCATGGATTGGATCTGGTCCTGTTTTTTTGTGTTTCTCAACCTATAAATGAACAGTTTCTTTAGTGTGGCAGCAAACATTTTGGTACATCCAGTCTGTGGGCTTTTCTTGTTTGTGCTGTTGTTGATCAGGTAACCAGCCAGAGAGAGGACTGAAGGTATATGATACACCTAAGAGCTGATTTAAAGAAACAGTGAAAGTATATGTTTGGTTTTTTGTTTTGTTTTTTATCTTTGAGCATTCTTTCACTGTTCTCCCATTACCGGTGAGCTCTGCTATCGACCCCTGCTATATTTTTGGTATATTCTATACATACACACACACTTGTCAACCAGTCAGCATTCGACAGGCGTTTACATCATGCGTACTACATTTGCGGGATCACAAAACCAGCTCGTCGAAAGCTCGTTTCTGTGCTGTTTCCACCTGCTTCCCATCCTCTTGTTATCCTGTGTATT
This sequence comes from Astatotilapia calliptera, assembly GCF_964374335.1. NCBI lineage: Eukaryota > Metazoa > Chordata > Actinopteri > Cichliformes > Cichlidae > Astatotilapia > Astatotilapia calliptera. Next base: position 3,336,374 of record NC_137438.1, read on the forward strand.
TAAGCATCCCCTCCTCATGTGTGTGCTCAGTCATGTAACTAGTAAATTTTAAATTCTAGGTTTAGACAGCATGTTCTGTTGTTTTGTGTTTAGGTTTCTGAGCTCCAGCAATAAAGCTTTGTGAGTTTAGAATCTGTCTCTGAGTCTCTGTTTGGGTCCTCTAACTGCCAGCCACACATGGCAGTGGGTCCAAGTATCATGATTTCAGTCAGAATGCGTTTCTTCCTCAGCACCTCTATGAACTCTTCAGATGACCAGCAAATTCAAAGTCAGAACCTTTTTCTGGTGAAGCAGAACTAATCACCCCATCACCATGCCGCCCTAGCACGTGCAATATCACATGCTTTTTGACTGTCCAGCATCTCGTGCAAATAAGCTCATCATGCAACACACAATGATCATATAAAAAAATTTCCATGCTTCCCATTTATTGGTTTTCTAGTCACCCATGAAACGCAGTTACTTTATGCAAATGAAAGGCATTCAATGAGAAATCACAAAAAGGCCACTCCCTGTCAAAAATGTCCTCATTACCCTGTGTGTGTGTGTGTGTGTGTGTGTGTGTGTGTGTGTGTGTGTGTGTGTGTGTGTGTGTGTGTTTCCCTCTGTCCCTCGTTGTCTGTTTGTCATCCCCGGTGTTTCATCTGTGTAACTCTGCTTGTCTTCACGTTTCCTCTGTCGATGTTTCTACGTCTCAGGTTCCTCATTCCCTGTTTCAGGTTTTTGTAATGTTTTCTATGCTCCTCGTGTTCTTTAGTTTAGTTTCTCCTAGTCTAGGTTTTGTTAGTGTTTTCAGTTCCCCCGTTGTTGTTGCTTTGTAGTGTTTTTGTTCTGCCTAATAAATAAACACTCGTTTAATCTCCGCCTACACCTCCGTTTGTCTGCACTTGGGTCTACGCTCTCTCATCTCCACATGGTTTGCCTCTCAAACCGTGACAACTATAGGACAAAAGAGGCTCACCCTTTAAGTATTCTTTGCTGGGAAGTAATGTATCAAGACTGGATATGCGATATGCAAAGCTAACTTATGGTCTGTGACTGAGAGGTTCCATTTATACACCACTTCACATAAACAGTAACTTAAAAAATATCAGTTTATTGTAACATCTACATAAATGCCATGATCAGTGGTGTTATTAATTTCAAATATCCATCCATCCATCCATCCATCTTCATCCACTTTATCCGAGGCTGGGTCGCGGGGGCAGCAGCCTAAGCAGAGAGGCCCAGACCTCCCTCTCCCGTTCCCAGGCCAGCCGAGAGTTATAATCTCTCCAGCGTGTCCTGGGTCTGCCCCGGGGCCTCCTCCCAGTGGGACATGCCTGGAACACCTCACCCAGGAGGCGCCCAGGAGGCATCCCTGTCAGATGCCCGAACCACCTCAGCTGACTCCTTTCGATGTGGAGCCAATTTCAAATAATGTTATTATTTTTACTGCTGTGCCTGATGAGTATTAAAGCCTCCTTTTGTTAAACATATTGATGTTTTTTATGCTACAAGATGTGTAATCACCACCATCTGAGTATTTCAGAGATGTTTACAAGTCATTTTTTGCGAGTCCAAGTCAAGTCTCGAGTCTAGCTTATCCGACCGTGGCTTGTGCTGTATTGGTGCACCAAAGCATTTAAAATGAGCATACTCGCTTAAGTTTTTGAGAACTGAAAAGTGACCTGCTCTACCTCCTGAGCTACAGCCACCCAGTGAGTAACCCGTCACTAGGTTTTGGATAAAGTGTACACTCACAAACCTGCAAACCTGCATTTGAAACATTGGCTACCATAGCTGTATAGTATTGAAACATGGCATTTGGGTCTTCTAACTAAAATAGGAAAATAGGAACATAAATAGTGCCATCATTGCCAGACCTGACCCACATCTGGTTGACATACACCCTGCCATGACACCAGTCAGTCAGAAGTGCCAGCTTGATGCCGGAGCCAGGGAAGACCTGTTTTCTATGGGCCTGGGCCACATAAACCAAACCACAATCCAGCCAGATGTGGCACACCATCACATAAACAGTCCCATCTACGCCAGGCCTGGCCCATATCTGGATGACATACATCTTATCGTGCCAGAATTCAGCCAGCAGTGCCGGCTTGATACCAGATCCAGGCCAGACCTGCTTGTTACATGGGATGTTTCATCGTAGTCATGGTGTCCTTTTTTTTAAGCTGTTGCTATTTTTTAAGCTGTTGCTTCTATGAACATAAAGTAGATGTAACTTACTTGCCTTTATTTCTCCATGTGTCCAGAGATCATTCTCCCAGAAGCACGGTGACTTCCAATTGGCATCTCGCTTTTATGGGCTTCTGTTGAGTTTTCTTCTATGGAGCCCACTTTCATTCAGGAAGCAGTGTAGGTATGGGAGACACAGCTGCACTTTGATCCTGGAGCTCTGCTTGCATGTGTGAAGCCTTTCTTGGTTCATTTTCCACATATCTCATATCTCACACATCTCAAAGAAAAAGTATTCAGAGTAATTTTGACAAATGAGCGCAACTTCTCTTCCTACAGCACATAGAAACTTCTTCCAGTTCTCTACTGTAAAAACTGATTTATGTGAGAAAACATATAAAAAATGACAAGGTGGCTGTTTCATCCACGTCCAATATATCTTTGCTTTTAAGGAAAGAAGAAAAATAAAATAACAACCGGCTGTTGGTTAATGCGTTTTCTAATCCACTGCAGTGGTGTATGATGTTCCCCTGTTTAAATCTGACTGTATTATTTATCTAAAATGTATTGTGCCTCCAGGTTAGTTAACAAATGCAAATAAACATTTGTAACAAAATATAAAACAAAGGATGCTGATAACAAAAATAGTTTTGCAAGGTTTTCTCAAATACAGTTCAAAGACTTTATATGAGGGTATAACCATATCATTTATACATATATAAGTTACATATATTACAGCACTCTACTTAGGGGTTAAAGTGGGCCAGCATGAACTGCAATGGAGTTTTTGGTGCAGGTGCAACAGCATCTAGCTAGCAAGGTACGTGTAAAAGGAGGTATACAAAAGGTACAGCTGCTGTAGTTCCCAAGAAGAAGAAAAAATGTGAGAAAACTTCATTAACAGATAGATAAAGATGTGAGTGAGTGAGTGAGTGAGTGAGTGAGTGAGTGACAGAGAGAGAGAGGTAAGGTAAAGACTGCTGAATGGGATGGAAAATAAAACTAACTGTGGTGAAGTAGTATTAGCAGAACAAGACGAAGCAGAAGATGTTGTTTTCCAGATTTAAAAGAAAGGAAGACACAATTTTAAGGAATATGGATTCTTCAGTATTTTTTTGTTGAGTTTTGTTGAAATGCACTCTGCCTATCTGCCTCTGAGCACAAAATGATCATTTTGAAGGAATATAATCTCAAGCATCATTATGTAACTAAACATGGAGAGCCTTATGAGAAGAACAAGGGAAATGAGAGGAAAAAGGTAATGAGCAGCTACAAGGACGACTACTATCCCAGTAAGAACTTTTACACAATGTTGGCAAGGACACTGATGCTGCAGTTGAAGCAAGTTATGTGAATAAATTGGCAAAGTGGGAAAGGCAGTTTCTGAAGGATTGCATGTTGGCAGTTGCTGATATCCTTTGTCCTGAAAAAAAGAGCTTGTTCAACAGTGTGAATTAATGCGTCATCAAGTAACAGCTATGAACAGTTACAGGGCAAAAGGTTCACTGCAAACTTTGTGGCACTTGATGGGGTTTCTTTCTGGGGGGTTTTGATTACTTGGGCACTAAAAGTGGCCATCCAATGAGACAATGGTGCAACCAGTTGCTCATTGCCCACAGCTCATTTAAGTAGGATACTCCTGGAAATTATCCATGACCACTCATTTAACATCAGCTTTTATCTTGTTAAATTCAGCTGTGTAAAACACAAAAAGCAGGAGAACAACTGATCAGAGCTTGCATACAAAGTCTCCTGGAGATCACAATAGAAATTATTGTAACATGTTTCTAAGTGACTCTTTTCTTTATGCTGCACCCCGACAATTATCAATCTTAAATTACCCTCGCTATATTCATTCTCCTGTTTAAATATGGAAGCAAAGTCTCCCATCTAAAATGTAGGCAACAGAAAACAGTACTTATGTACATGTCTACTTAATTCCTTTTGTTTTTCTCTGCTTGTATTCATCCTAATTAGCAGTTGAAATAAAACTTGCATTCTCCTGTATTAATATTACTTTATTATTACATTAATATGGCAGGTGGACACAGGAACTCTTATTTAGCTTGGAGCACTATTGCGCCATCAACCTGTCTGGATGAGATACACAACAGCAAAATCATCAAAGAACTCCAAGACACTATTTTTAAATAAAATGTAAAATGTTGGCATTCTCATGTTTAACCTGAAAACTGGACCTTTTCTAGTAGTTATCCATTGATGAAGCTCTACCAGTTGTAGGAATCTTAAAAACCTTAAAGTGTGCATTGTAAGTGAGTGCTAGATTTGAATGTGATAAATATTCTAGGTTTTGTGTCATAAACACGGACTTTAACATTAGTCAGACTGTACATAATAATATTTTGAGTTCCATGCAGACTGGGATTACATAGCACTCTTCTAGTCTTACTGACTCAGAGCCTCATTTAAGCATAAATTCTTACAGGGTTTTATTGCACAGACTTTAAGCACTTTATCTGCGAAAAGCCAATTCTGAAAAAGTTGGGGTGTAAACAAAAAGAGAACACAATGATTGCAAGTCTAATAAAGCCATATTTTGTTTGTAATGGAACACAGAAATCTTCCAAATGTTTAAACTAAGAATACCAATGAGAGTACCATTTTAAGGAAAACGTTTTGAATTTGATGGGAACAACATGTCACAAAAGGGCAACATAAAGCTGAAAAAACGTGTGATTCTAAAAAGAAACAGCTGGAGGAATATTGTGCAACCAACTGGGTTAACTGGGAACAAGTGGGTAACATGACTGGATATTTAAAAAAAAAAAAAAAAAGAATATCTCAAAGTCTGAATTTTTCAGAAGCAAAGATGGGCAGAGGTTCACCAATCTCCAAAAAAATGTATGCAAATTGTGGGGAAAGTACAGTCAGGATTACGTCTTCCAACACATTCAGTACATTCAGATGCTTGGTCAGAAAACACGAGTACATGGACTGGTTCTTATAAAGTGCTTTATACAACATGGTAAATGGCCTGTATTTATATAGCGCTTTACTAGTCCCTAAGGACCCCAAAGCGCTTTACATATCCAGTCATCCACCCATTCACACACACATTCACACACTGGTGATGGCAGCTACATTGTAGCCACAGCCACCCTGGGGCGCACTGACAGAGGCGAGGCTGCCGGACACTGGCGCCACCGGGCCCTCTGACCACCACCAGTAGGCAACGGGTGAAGTGTCTTGCCCAAGGACACAACGACCAAGGCTGTCCAAGCCGGGGCTCGAACCGGCAACCTTCCGATTACAAGGCGAACGCCCAACTCTTGAGCCACAATCGCCCCCTGTCTCTTTCATCCATATATTCTAGGTCTAAGTGCTTTCTAACATTCACACGCAAATGTTCAACTCACCCTTTAAGACCTTGCCCAAGGATACTTTGGCATGGAGAACTGGAGTAGCCAGGGATTGAATCCATAAACCTTCCAATTAGTAGATAACCTTCTCTTCCTCCTGAGCCAGAACCAAAGCTACAGCCACCACTCTTTTTTATCATTCTGTGGAAACTTCAACCAGGAAACCTGCTGAATGTGAAGCATATGCTCTAAATAAGAATGTCATGACATAAGCATGAGAAAAGATTGTATGTTTACTCCATGTCCTACTCCAGCCACCGAATATGGCCATCATTACATCAACCACTTCCACACTAAATTCTGTCTACATGAGTGGACAGGGAAGGTAAGGGAGGGGCAGGTTGTGTTAAGAGATTTGATTAAAATCTGAAAATAAACAAATGGGCCATTGTCAGTGTTTGTAGGGCCAATGGGCAGTGGCATACAAGCAGGTTTGTAGCTTCTATGCTGACATGCTGTTCTTCCACAGCATGTCTTTATCCTGTCTTCCTTCTCTCACCTCAACCAATCACAGCAGATGGCCCCGCCCCTCCCTGAGCCTGGTTCTGCTGGAGGTTTCTTCCTGTTAAAAGGGAGTTTTTCCTTCCCACTGTCGCCAAAGTGCTTGTTCATAGGGGGTCATATGATTGTTGGGTTTTTCTCTGTTTGTATTATTGTAGGGTCTACCTTACAATATAAAGTGCCCTGAGGCGACTGTTGTTGTGAATAAATGTTGCTGGTTTGACAAATAAAATTGAATTGAACTTAATTCTATAATTACATCTCCAAAGAAAATAAATTATACTGATCCATTGGGTCGCAAATGCCCAGTACGACAGATTACTAGTCCCTCCGCCCTGAATATAGATGAGGTTTAGAACGTGGATAGAAATCAAACACTTCGCCTTTTGGTTCAGATCTGTCTTCACTACAACAGTCCAATAGAATGCCCAAATAACTGCTGACATCACACCCATGTACCAATCCAACTCATGCTCCACCTTCCAATCGCTTGTGTATACTATGTGTTTACTCGTGTGTACATCCTTACTTGGGGCAACCCAGAACAAGCAAACCCCTATTTTCTGGCAGCAAATCATGGCCTCAGAAATGAAGGTGCTGACTCTCGTCCCAGAAATTTCACACTTGGCTGTAAACTGCTCAAGTGTATGCTTATGGTCGCGCTCTGATGAAGCACAGAAGCACATCATCAAATGAGTGCCAACTGACTATTTGGCAGAATGAGGTTTGTCATTCACAGCAATCTAAAAACCTCTGTTTAAAACTGTACATTTAGTAGTAGTTGTATTGGTTTGCATGAGGCAGATAGTGTGAAGTCTTACCATATTTTACGTTTTTTAATTATTGAAACTTGATTTTTAGTTTTTTTAAGCAATTTCTGACAACCCTGTTCTACAATGGAGAAGACATTTTAACCATAAATTGCAAACTAACAAAGGCCTTGGAAACTGTCCTCTAGTTTTCTTGCCGGGAAAGTATTCTTATAGTCTCTCTTTGTCACAGTGCAGATAATGAGAAAACAAGTGCGTTGCTCCTGAACAAAAGCAGTTGCTCTCTCTTTACCCCACAAAGAAGACAAAAGAGTTATTGACAGGCAAAAAAGAAAAAGAAAAAGAGCTTTCATATTACTTGTATGCAGGAGTCTAGTTTTCAACTAAAGATGAAGCATACTGCAGGCAGCAAGCCTCTGGCAGCCATCTGCTTTTTCATGAATTTATCTAATGCTGCAGCATTCACAGGTAATGAAAGCCTGGCCGTGTACATAAAAAGGACATACTCTTGGGAAAGAAAGCATAAATCCCAGTTTATTAGTAATTTCTTTTCTTTTTTAAAAACATCAAAAGGAGACTGAATAAATCAAATTCTGATCGAACATCCTTCGTGCCAGACGCCCACATGTGTTTTGTCATTCCTTGCGGCCATTTAATAAAACAAAAGCTTCTCTGCAACCTTTGAGTGTTGCAATTTCCATGGCAACCACATGCACCATCACTATAAGGTTTGTGAATGCAACCCAGATCTCACGGAGGGTCATAGTGAAGCGTAGCTGTGTGGAGCAAGTGTGTAAAAAACACATGCTTCGCATTTCAAAGACAGATTCGATGAGTTTTAAAGACATGTTAGGGCATCGGAGCAAACCAGAGAATGCTTTAACGTTCCATTCTTTAATTATTTTATCTTCTTACAGCCCTGAAAATCAAACTACTTTCATAATCTTTTAAACATTACCAGGATTTCAATGTTTTAGCATCCTTCAGTTATTTTCTCTGGTAATCGTCATGCCCAGTATATAGTTGTAACATATAAGCAAGTATACATATATATACCTTCTCTTAGCTTAAGTTCAGTTCTAATAAATGGTAGCATATATAAATGTTCTGTATGTATAACAGATGTGCTGCCAACAGTTTAGAGGCTCACAAGTAATTTCCCAAAGCAAATGTCTCGTACATGAGTGGGTTTACTAACGGCATCATAACCATATTTATGCAAGTCCAAAAAGTCTGTCAGATAAAAACATGGCAATTCAATATGATGAAAAGCTGCTGTACAGCTAAATTCAATTACTATGGATTGGTAAGTTGCTGTATTCAAGCAAATATGAAAGTATTTCCAATGCAGCAGGATGAAATCGATGTTTAGGGAATAAAAATTGGTTTCTAAATCGATTAAATCCAGCGTGAAGCGTGAGGGAGGGTTCAGGGGTAGAGATCTCTGCACTGTAAACTGATTACACCTGTCTGTCTCTGAGGATTCACTTTGACTTCAGATCAAATAAGATTCAGATGGACGTTTGAAATAGAAGGGCACATCTTTCTGACTGAGTCTATTCAATCAGAAAGACTCAACGACGGTTTCAGTTAAAGCTATCGTGTTGAAAGTAGTCACATATATTATTATTGAACAATAAACATTACTAGAAGTAGAAATTTACAGTAATGATTTTCACAAAAGTCGAAAAACTAGAAAAACATTTGATTTCTGTCCACTTTCTAAACCTCACCTGTGGTCACTAGTAATCTGTCATTTGCCCAGAGGGCATAATATGTTTATTTTAAAATCACAGTTTTCCATTACAGATATATTCTTCATGTAGGCAGTGGATTTTGTTTATGTGGGAGTGATACTGGTAATAGGTCACTTTTTTAACTACTATGAACCTATCAAGTTTTTAAACTAACCCGATGTATTGTTACAGGAAAAAAAATGTCTCCCTCCCCCGATGCAGATATCCCCAGTTTTTGCGGATGTTGAAATATGTCTCACTGTTGATCACATACAAAGTGTGGTTTCACAAAAAAATATACATTAAAAAGCAATATTTTATGTCATCACAGTTTTCTGAAGTACTCAGGTTTGATCAAGGCAAAAGAAATAACACAAAAGCACTGATGCTACATTTTAATTACCATTAAAGCAATATCTGCAGACCATAAATCTGTGTCATGAAATAAAATCATCAGACCTACTAATACTACTTCCCATTACCCACTGGGGCAGAGTTAGAGCCCAAGGACACAATTAAGAGAGAACCTGTCGCACTTGAATTAGACTGAGCAGTGAGTGCTTCCGCTAACCAAGATAACTTTAATCTTTACATAACGCACATAACTAATTTTGTATTCTCTTTGAGGAAATAATAAGGAATAATCTGACATGGTTAGGAGTTTATAAAAAAAAGTCTATGGACCCCTCTGAAGTAGTAGTGTGTAGTGTAGCCAAATGCTGGGAATAGCTGGTAAGGTAGTCCCACCCCGAGCCTCCCCCGATATCAGTTCAATTGAATAAACAGACAGCACTAGATATGCAATTTTTTTAAAAGTCTAATTTAAGTTCCTTTGTAAAAATGTGTGACTACATTTTTATCTATTTGGTCTTTGGGTTTAGTCTGTATCTAGCATAGATAGCTGGCGGTTTTCTCCTGTAGAAACCAGGAAGCAATGTTTTTCCCTGCAGTACTTCAGACATTTCTGAGCAGCTACCCAGTGACTGAATAATGCATAAAATCTGAGGGTTCAGCATAAAGAAATACTTGCCTTGAAAGAGATCTTAAACTGTAAAGGCAATTAAAGGATGAAAAGGTGAAGAGTTGGTTTAATTTTTTCAATAAATATATTTGCATTAAGGAGAACATTTTAGATCTAGGTATACACTATGTAGCTGAACGCAAGTGAATACAAGTAACATTAAGAGAAAAAAGTCTGGTGCAGTTTGATATAAAGAAGACAGGAAATGATTAACTTGTCATTTGAAACACAAATGTCAACTGAGTCATTATTGTCTTAAATGTTACATTTTCCAATGAGCATATTTTTGCCTGTTATAGCCGGAGCCTTTATTAACAGGGAAGTTGAGCATACCAAGCCTAAGTAACACAGACATAATTTCACCCAGTAACTGCCAGAAACGACTCATCTGGTTGGAGAATGCACATTTTTCCCTGGCAGCTAGAGGTCACCGGGGGGCGGGGGGTCACCAACTGGTCTCCATGGCTTAGTCCTTACAAGCTAAGCAGTCACACAAAGGTGGTTGTGCACACAACATATAGCCACTTGTGGAATGTCTAGTTTTCAGTATAGAAAACTATAAGATTAGAAAAACAGTCAGAGGTCAAACCAGTAATATTGCTAAAGCCAAAAGCAGCAATGCCAAAAGCAAGAGTGCTGTAATGGAATTAATGTGTGAATGTAGTTCTTTGCAATATGAAACCCACTGAATGTCAGATATACAAATAACACTTTAATGGCAGTAAACAAAGCTATAGAAAATGGAGACTGTGTAAGTGAATACACATCGTGGCTCAAGAATTGGCAGTTTGTCTTGTAATCGGAAGGTTGCCGGTTCGAGCTCCGACAGTCTTGGTCGTTGTGTCCTTGGGCAAGACACTTCACCCGTTGCCTACTGGTGGTGGTCAGAGGGCCCGGTGGCGCCAGTGTCCGGCAGCCTCGCCTCTGTCAGTGCGCCCCAGGGTGGCTGTGGCTACAATGTAGCTGCCATCACCAGTGTGTGAATGACTGAATGTAGTGTAAAGCGCTTTGGGGTCCTTAGGGACTAAGTAAAGCGCTATACAAATACAGGCCATTTTACTTGTAAATCTCACAGCCCCATAATTAAGGGCCTAAATCTCACGGTAACTGCAATTTTTTAATTAAATTTTTGAATTAATATTCTTACGGTATTCTTACATCTGTGCAAAACTACCACTGAACTGTCCAAAAACAGGTAGCCAAATCTAACCAAAAAGAACAGTTCAAAGTAATTAGTAGGCTGTCTCAAGATAATATAATGCTATTAAAATTGCCTCCAGTCGGCAGGACAAAATTAAAGAGGAAATAATGATCCCTCCAATGAGACTCTGCATTTTTCATTTTTGCTTGTCAGTGAAAAAGACAGCATTTGGGCTTTAAAATTTTAAAAACTATAGACTGTTTTACTATCTGTGTACCAAGGTACGAGGAACCTTCTAAGAAATTTGACATTGAAGTGAACCACATTCATAACACATACAACTCAGGGTTAAATGGAAGTTATCTTGCTAGGCAACAAATCCTGTTTATAGTACAGGCTTCAAGTGACACACTTGGCAGCATTTCTTAATTAATACATTCTGACTCCAAACAGAAACATGATACTGACCATGTGGTGCAACTGCAACTCTGGTCAAATTGAAACTGACCTTTGGGTAATTTATGGAAAGTGATTTTAGTTCATTGTTAAGGGAACATCAGTGTTTTAGTTTGGTGTTACGACCCGGCTCAAAAGCCACAACATAAAAAAAGGAGACGAATACCAGAGTGTTAGTGAGAAGAGGTTTTATCTTAAAATGGCATAGCAGGCTGGCTAAAATGGCTGGTGCCACCAAGGTAAAGACTACTGAGCTCATAGGAAGCCGGCTGTGTCCGAAAGCCTCCTTATATTTCAGTCGCATAGTTATAAGTGCACTGGTAATGTCTGCCGATAAGTTCCACTTTGTCCTTACTGTTTGCTGCGGTGATGACGTCACATGCTTTTACGACGGCCCTGCCGTATCACAAGTCCGAGGAGCACTAGGCATGTTTTTCTCCATGAGTGCGGGGGAATAGCGATCTCCAGCCGTGTGCGTTCCTGTGCAAATGTGAGTCAAAATCCCTCCAGTTCTACGAGTCCATTCCCACTTATAGCACGGGGTGTACTTTGACGTTAATTACAGGGGGTTTATGCTAGGAGATTTATCGAGATTGGTAGAGGCATGTGACTTTCCACCGTAGCATTTGTTGAGGGTTGGATCTGTGCACCGCAGTTGGGTTATTTAGCTACTAGAGGGCACTGAAGACCATGTAATTGCTGACCTTTCCTAATTTGGGGGCATTAGGTCTTTTCTGTTGCCTGAGATATGCAGATATTCTTGTTTCCTGCCTGTTCAAATGGGATTGTGGGACTTTCTTATGTCAGAGCATTCAGCTGATTATTTGTGTTACAGTTCATTATATTGGCATGATGTTGGGAAGTGACGATTGTTATATTTACATGTGGTAATTGTTTCTCCTTGTTTCTTGTTATTCAGAACCACACGTCTGTCCACCCCTCCCACACTTGTTAAGTATGCCTACTGCTGTACTGTTGAGCTGCTGTTAACTTCCATTAAAGTATATCCGGACATCACTCTCTGTGCCCCACTCTCTGACCGGAGTTTAAGTCCTGAGGGAGCTATCATCCCAGCATCCCAGAGATAACTCTCTAACAAGTGGTCCTTCGAGCCGGACAGATAGCTACACTGAGGACGACATGGAGTTTAAGCACCAAGATATCCCTGACATATCTGTGCGACGGAAAACTCAGCGAGAGAGACATCTCCCGGCTTACTTTGATGATTATGAAGTTGAATATCAACCCAAAGCAGGTACATCCACTGATAAACCAACAGCAGGTGCAGAGGCAGGGATGACTATAGATCAGCGCGCTGCCAAGCAGCGCTCGACCTCTTCACGATCACATGCCTCAGGTTCTAAATGCAGCAAACCTAGATCCCAGGCTAGTGGACACTCACCTTCGGGAGGCTCTATCATCGCAGGGCTAACCGATTTGCAGACAGCGATGTTGGAAGAGAAGATGAAGGGCATGGAGCTAGCAGAATTGCAGTGGCAGATGATGGAAGAGAGTCTAGCTGAGGAACAGTGTTTAATCTTGGATGCTCAGGCCCGGGAAGCCCTCAGTAAGAAGGAAGAACTATACATGCAGCAAGAAAGGCAAAGACGTCAATTAGACGAAGAGGCACGTACTGCTCACAACACCAGAGAATCTATTACCGGACGTCTATCAATGCAGCGTCGACTCAAAGAGAAGGAGATGTAGCTGAAGAAAGCTTCCCTCATTGCTGCTTTCCTTCGTGATCAAGAAGATGGGCTGCCACCACCTAGACCTTTAAATAACTGTGAGTATGACTCGGGGCTTCAGGCATGCAGCAGTGGTGTAAACTCGCAAGTGAATCTGTCGGAGCAGCCAGCACATAACGGACAGCGACGTAATATGACCAGCTATGCAAATGCTTTCCCACCTTCGATCTTGCCAGTGGATGCCTCAGTACCAAATACGCAGCCCTTACATCCCACCAGCTCCTCGGCTGACCTGGAGCCAGTATCTGAACCTCTCCATGGGTGTCCAACGCAGCATATCAGTCCTGCTATGGATACCCCCTCAGCTGGTCGTCAGTATGGTCTGCAGCTAGGTGTAAATCACCCCCCTACCATCTACTTAACTCAGACTCTCCAACCTGCAGCAGAGGACAGCTCTAATATCCCTAGCAGACAATCACAGGCTCCGGGAAAGGTGAAACATCAGAGATCACTTTCTCCAGTGCCATACTCAATACCCAGTCAGTTTCTACCGCTTCCTGATTTACAGTCCCGCCTGCGGGATAAAGTCGGACCAACTGGCTGTGGGCCTATGGCCTCATCTTTACAGTCCGAGATACCGTTGCCACCTATTGACAGCAAGGGAAACAACTTGATGGAACTGCTAATTGCCAGCTCGTATGGGATCCCCAAGCCAGCACTGCCTTCTTTCGCCAGTGGTAAGGAAAGTGATTTTGCGCTTCTTAAAATGGCTCTAGACAGTCTGCTTGGCAGCCGTACTCATCTCACAGAGCTGTTCAAATATCAAATCCTTCTGGAACAGTTAAAACTACCAAGTGCTTACAAACTAGCACAAGCATATATGCATGATCCCCTGCCATATACTACAGCACTCCAGGCTCTCCAAGACAAATATGGTCAACCTCGCCAGCTCGTACAGAGTGAGCTTGGATCTATCCTGAACTCTCCCCAAATCCGGGTGGGGGACCCAGAAGCCTTTGACAATTTTGCTCTGGATGTGCAGGCTTTGGTAGGTATGCTTCGATCACTGGAAGGTGAAAACGGCTACGAACTGCGATGTGGCTCTCATGTTGATAAGTTACTGAGCAAGCTCCCAGCAAGCTACAGAGATGTGTTTGTTGAGTACAGCCTCAGTCATGGGATACTGAGAACTGGAACTGACAAGACATATACCCTGCGAGATTTTTCGGCCTGGCTCCAAGTGAAATCGCAGGCCAAGCGCATATCCAGTAGGGCAGCCGACATGTTTCAGGACCAGACCAAACAAGGTCAGAAAGGCAGGAAAAGCCAAAGATATCCTTCCACTGTGTATTACAACACAGACAACAGGAAGGGGGATGGAGCTCATCTGGAACCAGGTCATCGGACACCTCCCATTAAAGGGAAGATTAAGCCAAAACCTTACTGTCCATACTGTGACATCTTAACATTAACTGTGACATTGTACATCTTAATTGTTGCCCCAAATTTAAGACACTGTTCACCACCCAAATTGCAGAGTGGATCAAAGATAAAGGTTGTTGGCGTTGTGGACGGAATCACGCACCTGATGTATGCACCCTGAAGGCACCCTGTAAAGTGTGCAAACAGCAACATCTTACAGGTGCTGCATGAGGTTTGCCAACAGGAGCCCAGGAAAGTCCTCATGGTTGGCACTGCCCCAGATACGTCCACCATCTACATTGATCACCCAAACCATCCTCATAAGGTCCTGCTAAAGGTTGTGAAGGTGTATCTGTACAATGCTGAGTATTCATTAGAGACCTTTGCTGTACTAGATGACGGTTCTGAACGATCCATCATCCTACCACCAGCTGTGCAGCACCTCAATCTAGGGAAGGAAGCCGAGACACTTCCATTAAGAACTGTTCGTCAGGATGTGATTCACCTGCAAGGGGCCTCGGTCTCCTTTGAGATTTCCCCTGCCCATGATCCTAAAGTGAGATACCACATCCATCATGCCTTCACTGCTGACAAACTGGGCCTCTCTGAGCACAGTTATCCAGTTAAGGCACTCATGCAAAAATGTGCGCACCTGCAGGGACTCCCACTTTCCACTACCGACAGGGTGCAGCCTTTAGTCCTTATTGGCTCAGACTTCTGCTTGTCCCAATGAAACCTGTACGATCTGGCCCTCCTGGAGGTCCATTGGCAGTCTGTAGCCGCCTTGGATAGGCTCTGCAGGGTCCAGCTAACTTAGCCCAGTTCGCTGTGGAAGAGCAACAGTGTCTCTTTACTGGGTCCCCAAGCAATGATCTCCTTCAACATGTAGAACAATTGTGGAAGGCGGATGTACTCCCATACACAAATGTGAAGACCGCGACACGTTCTAAGGAAGATCAGAAAGCACTTGAAGCTCTTGAGCAGCGCACTACCACAGTGCAGGTGGAGGGAGTGACAAGATATGCAACGCCCCTCCTCCGTCGCAAAGACAGTCCTCGCCTCTGGGCACCCAGGCTTCCCTTGCTACCACAGTTACGGAGTACTGAACGTCGGATAGCGAGAGACCCAGGGCAGGCTGAAACCTATTGTCAGGAAGTACATAAACTGGAGGTGGTAGGCTATGTTGAGAAACTATCACCTGAGAAGGTGGATTGTTCGAGCAAGTCATGGTATCTACCCCACCATGTAGTTCACCACAACAACAAGGCTAGACTTGTATTCAACTGCTCATATCAATACAACGGGCTAAGCCTCAACAGCCAGTTGCTTCCAGGTCCAATTCTGGGACCTTCACTGCTTGGGGTCCTTCTCCGCTTCAGGTAGCATGCTGTGGCCATAAGTGGTGACATCAAGGCAATGTTCCACCAAATTCGGTTGCTGCCCAAGGACAAACCTCTGCTCCACCTCCTATGGAGATCTATGAGGAAGGATGAAGAGCCAAGCGTGTACGAGTGGCAGGTTCTGCCTTTTGGTATAACGTGCAGTCCTTGTTGTGCCACCTATGCCATCCAAAGACATGTCAGGGACAACAGTCAGGGTAATGAAGATATCTTGGACACGGTGGAGAGGGCCTTCTACGTCGATAACTGTTTGCATAGTCTCCAATCTGGAGAGGAGACTAAGACACTCACAGATCGGATGCGGGAGTTACTCACCAAAGGGGGATTTGAGATTAGGCAATGGGCCAGTAATGTTCCATCGGTGGTGGAGCACCTGCCAGTGGAAGCCAAAGCAGCCAGCACAGAGCTTTGGCTCTCCCAGCACAGCCAAGACCCAGAAGAACCAGCTCTGGGCCTTCGTTGGAACTGTCTCACTGACCGCCTTGGATACAGGCATAGATTTGTGGAGTACTCTCTGCCCACACTGAGAAATATTTACTGGGTGATGGCATCGCAGTATGATCCTCTGGGCTACCTCATACCCTTCTCAACTCGAGCGAAGGTTCTAATTCAGGATCTTTGGAAGGCAGGAGTTGGATGGGATGAACAAATCCATCCTACGGCCCTACTAGACAGATGGACACAGTGGGAGAAGGAACTAGTGTACTTGCCACAGGTGGAATTACCAAGATGCTATGTCCCACCAAGAGCAGATACCGGAGACCAGGTAAGAGGGGCTCACATATTTTCTGATGCCTCCGAAAGAGCCTATGGAGCCGTAGCCTATCTGCGAACACAGGACTCCCAAGGTGACGTCCACGTGGCATTCATGATGGCGAAGTCAAGAGTAAGCCCCCGGAAACAGATTTCTATGCCACGTTTGGAGTTATGTGCAGCTCTTGCCGGAGCCCAACTGGCTAGAGTACTCGAGACCGAGCTGGCATGTCAACCCAGTGACATCACCATATGGAGTGACTCAACAACAGTTTTGACCTGGATCCAATCCGATTCGTGCCGCCATAAGGTCTTTGTTGGTACCAGGATTGCCGAAATACAAGATCTTACTGAGGTGTCAAGTTGGAGATATGTCAACACCAAGGACAATCCGGCTGATGACCTCACGCGAGGGAAAACCCTTTTGAGCTGAGTCAACCAAACCGTTGGACTCAGGGCCCACCTTTCCTTTTAACGAATAGTGATACCTGGCCAACTCTCCATGAAGGTGAAGGTCAAGAAGACAATGGGGAGCTGAGAGCAACAGCATTCTGTGGAGCCACCAACACATGCATTCCACAGCTAACGGTACCAATTTCAAATTTTGGCAAATGGAGTGAGGTGGTTAAGGCTACCCATCGGATCCTTCATGGGGCGGCTGCTGATCACAAAAACGATGTCATGACTGCTACAAATGTATCAGCTGCTAAGCTGCATCTCCTGAAACAAGCTCAAAATGATAGCTTCCCCGAGGAATTACAGGCCCTGGCTGCTGGTAAGGCAATTCATAAGCAGAGTCGCCTGCTAACACTCGCTCCGGAGTATGACCTGGCTATTGGGCTGATAAGAGTTGGGGGCAGACTCCGAAGAGCAGAAGGTTTAGACTTGGATGCCATGCACCCCATAGTCCTTGACCCGCAGCATCCGGTGACAAAACTACTGATCAGAGAATATGATGATCAGCTGTTGCACCCTGGGCCAGAACGAGTGTTCGGGGAGATGAGGAGAAAATATTGGATTCTCGGAGGAAGGGAGGCAATCAAGCGGCACCAGCACAGCTGTGGTGAGCGTCGAAGGTGGCGAGCCTAATATTCCTCGGATGGCAGATCTACCCCCCGCGAGGCTGCGCCTATACAAACCACCCTTTTGGTCCACTGGAGTCGACTGCTTCGGCCCTTACAACATCAAAGTAGGACGGCGCACCAAAAAGCGTTGGGGTATCATATTCAAATGCATGACTACAAGCTGTGTGCATCTTGACCTGTTGGACAGCATAGATACCGATGCCTTTCTCATGGCTCTGCGTTGGTTTATTGCACGCTGGGGCAAGCCATATGAGATCCTATCTGACTGTGGCACCAACTTCAGGGGAGGAGAGACTGAACTGCGGTCTAGTTTCTCAGCTCTTGAAGCCCCCATTAAAGAGCAGCTGGCGAGCGAGCAACCAAGATGGACGTGTAGTTGGGTGCCTGGCAGCAAACTTTTCCAATTAACCCCCCAAATTCAAGAATATAAACATTTATTCGTGAATCCTGATTGGGATGAGTGGGGGTATGAAGACTAGAAGTCACACAAAACGAGCAGCATACCAAGAAAATAAGGAAATGGATAACTCTGATCAACGACGGGACTCCGAGAGCGTTAGCGCAATGCTAAAAGACATCAAGATGGAGCTGCAAACATTTCGCACTGAAAGTAAGCAAGATATGCTAAAAATGAGAGAGGAGCTGAGACAAGACGTGAGAGCTGAATTGGCATCACTGAAAGCAGAAGTCTACCAAAGTATTTCTGCAAACACCGAAAAAGCTAACTCACTTGAACGCAAGCTAATGGAAGCAGAGACACGAATCGCGGAAGCGGAGATATTAAACGCAGCCATGAAAGATGCTTTAACCAAAGTTATGGAAAACTACAAATCTATACAAAGAAAGACGACAGATCTGGAAGGACGATCCAGAAGGAATAACATTCGACTCTATGAAGTCCCGGAAGGAGCAGAAGGTGATTCGATGCCACAGTTTGTGGAGGATTTACTGAAAAAAGCCCTTTCATTGCCACATGATATGAGCCTACGGATACAACGAGCCCATAGAGCTTTGACGGGAAAACCGGGTCAGAATGCGCTGCCCAGGTCAATAATAATAAACTTCCAGGAATATATACACAAGGAGGACATCTTAAAAAGAGCCTGGGCTGGCAAAGTTGTGTACGAAGGTCAGCATATATCGTTTGACCATGACTATGCCACAGAGGTGGCCCAGAAGCGTCGGGAATACGGAAGCATCAAAAGGGCATTGAAAGAAAAAGGCGTCAGATTCCAAACACCGCTCGACAAAATTCGTATCCACTGGGATACGGGTCTACGCACCTACGGCAGCGCACGGGAAGCTGCGCTTGAGTTGAGAAAGAGAGGATACACCGTGCAGCTGCCAGGAGCGGATTCAACGGATTTGGGACCGGAGATGGAGCATCTGTCACGAGCTACACTATGGCAGTGAATCGACACGATAAGAGGACAGTATATGCTGCTTCCATAGGGGATGAGGATATCATCTACGTCACTTAAGGTATCGATTACATTTTCATCGAGTTATTTAAGTTTAGAGCTACGAGTTTTAAACTACTGACCATCCAAGTTTCTTTATTTTCATACCTGATATTGTCAATTCCTTTTTTTTTTTTTTTTTTTTTAACCTGAGAGTGACAATTTATTTTCATGTGTGAGAGCAATGATCAAAAAGAGTGCCTCACTGAATAGTTTAATACAAATAAATAGACTTCGCTGTGACCTTAAGTATTGCTGCCAGAGGTTGTTGGACTTTTGGATGTGTGAAACATTACGTATCACCGCCAAGGAGGGGCCCTCTGTGAAGAGACTTTCTCCTCAGCCTGCCAACGGGGACTCGGGGTGGGAAGTATTCACCCCAATGTGGAAGTCGGGTGTTGTAGGGTTTGTTTTCTTTTTTTTCTTCACCGTTGTATTGTTTTATGGTAGTTGGCCAAATGTTAAGGCCACAATTTTTTTGTTGTCTGGAGAATTACGACCCACAATTGTGCAGATTATATGCCTTTTAATAATATTAAACTGGTGTCACTAAATGTGAATGGATTGAATAACCCAATCAAAAGAAGTAAAGTGGTAACAAAACTCAAAATAGAAAAGGCACAGGTAATATTCTTGCAGGAGACCCACCTGCCTCCACAGGAACATGAAAAATTGAAAAGATTTGGCTATAAAAACACTTATTATAATTCCTATAGACAAAGTCAGAAAAGAGGAGTAGCTACTTTAATAGCAAATTCTGTCCAATTTGAATGCCACAAAGAGGTGTCTGATAAGGAAGGTAGATACTTACTAATTAAAGGGAAATTGGAAAATAAACTAGTCACCCTGGTCAATATCTATGCCCCACCAGGAAGTAAGAAAAGTGATTTCAAAGATTTATTCAATTTAGTGACACAAGAATCTGAAGGTCTGGTGGTATGCGCAGGGGACTACAATGTTGTGTTAAATCGGAACATCGACACAACCAGTGTTGCAACATGTAAACATCGCCTGACAAATTTTATGAACACAATATTACAGGAGGTGGGATTGATTGATGTATGGAGAACACGCAATCCTCAAACTAGGGACTACACCCATTACTCTGTCCCTCACGCTACATATTCGAGAATTGATTATTTTCTAATTAGTATTGAAGAAATTCATAATGTTACAGAATGCAAAATAGGTGTGGCCGATGTTTCAGATCACAGTTTGATTAGTCTAGAACTCAGCCTTAATAATAGGAAAATATATACAGCATGGAGACTTAATTTGGGTATTCTAAATAGGGATGAATATGTTAAGAAAATCAAAGAGGACATTAAAACGTATATAGAAGACAATGATACTGGAGATGTGAGCCCAATCATACTTTGGGATGCACTAAAGGCAGTTTTACAGGGAAAACTAATAGCTCTAACAGCAGCACAAAAAAAAGTGCGACTGGCTTTATATAAAAATTTAACAGAAAAACTTAAACGTCTTGAGAAGGAACACAAACAATCTAAAAATTCACTAATTCTAGAAGAAACATCAGATATTAGAAACCAAATTGATGAATTACTAAAAGAAGAATTAGAAAAAAAGGCTAGGTTCATGCATCAAACTTATTACGAATCAGGGCCCAAAGCAACTAAAATACTTACAAGAAGACTGCGTAAAAAGCAGGCATCAATGATTATTAATAAAGTAAGAAACTTAGATAGTAACAAACTACATTATATGCCTAATGAGATAGAAAATTAGTTTAAAAAATACTACACGAGACTGTACACTCAACCGGCAGCTGCAGACCTTGAGACAATTAAAAATTTTCTTGACCCGCTCGACTTGCCCTCCATAGGGGATACCCAAAACAAATTATTGATCTCACAGATTACTGATAAGGAATTAGATACAGCTATTGTCGAGCAGAAAACAAACAAAGCCCCAGGAAGTGATGGCTTTCAGTCTGAATTTTATAAAGTGTTCAAAGAAGAACTCAAGCCACTTCTTCTATCCTGCTTTAACTGGACTCTGAAACAGGGAATAGCCCCACCATCATGGGGAGAAGCCATCATCACAATCTTACCTAAAGAAGGTAAGATCAAAGAGTATTGCAAGAACTATAGACCCATTTCCCTTCTTAATAATGATTACAAACTGTACGTGTCACGGTTCTGGGTCCGTTGGACCCAGTATTTTGAGTTTATTGTGTTTTGATTTAAGTTTGCATCAGGGATTGTGTTCTTGTTCTCTTGTCGTGTTATGGTAATGTTTATGATGTCTATTATTAGAGTTCCATGTTTCTGTTTATCTGGGTTTAAGATGTGGGTTTAGTTTCATATGTCATTTCCTGTCTGTCTCTCTATGTCGAGCCTGCGTGTGATGTTTTATTGTGAAGGTCTGCGTCTTATGTGAGTGTGTGATGTTTTACCTCTGTCTCGTCTCACGGATTATTCCCAGCTGTGTCCACCACCTGTGTGTAATTCCTGTGTTTCTCTGTGTGTATTTAAGTCGTGTCCTCCGTCATTGTAGTTGCTGGTCCGTCTGTGTTTCCACCCTGCTTCATCTGTGTGTTTCCCTGCAGTCAACCATCATCTGTTTCCGCCCGCTCTCATTCATGTCCAGGTTCGTGTTCTATAGTTAGTTTGTTCCCAGTTTAGTTTAGTCATTGCTCCGTTCGCCGTTTGTCCATTTCCTTTTTGTGTTTAATAAACCACCCTCACACCCATACAAGTGCCTGCGTTTGGATCCTCCTTTATTTTCCACACGGCTCATCTCACTCGCCGTGACAGTACGCCTCGATTATTAGCAAAAGACTTCAAAACTTTGTACCAGATTTGATAGAAGTGGACCAAACCGGATTCATTAAGGGACGTCAGGCACAGGATAATATAAGGAGAGTCCTTCACATTATCGACAATGCAGAAAAGACCAATATCAGTACTGTGTTAATAAGTTTAGATCAAGAAAAGGCATTTGATAGTGTTAGTTGGCTCTTCCTATTTGAAGTATTGAAAAAATTTGGGTTTAAGGACAGTTCAATACAATGTATAAAGACAGTTTATAATCAACCTACAGCCAGAATCAAGGTGAATGGTAGCCTGACGGACAGAATTCGGCTACATAGAGGTACAAAACAGGGCTGTGTCTTGTCACCAATTCTTTTTGCTTTATATGCCGAGCCACTAGCGCAAGCAGTGCGGCAGCATCCAAATCTGGAGGGGGTAACTCTTGCCGGACAAAAACATCTTATTGGATTATTTGCTGACGATGTCATTGTTTTCTTACGAGATCCTGACAAGTGCTTTCCAACTTTGATGCAACTATTCCATACTTTCGAACACTGTCGGGCTACAAAATTAATGTATCCAAAACAAATTTTATCATTCAATTATACACCTTCTCAAAAGATTAGAGATGAATATAAATTAAATTGGCACTTGAATACCATGAAATATTTGGGCGTAACCTTGACAAAATCATTATCTGCTATGTTGGACACAAACTACAATCAGGTGGAGGGTAACATAAAAAAAGACCTAGAACGGTGGTCAACAACACCTACAAACTTTTACTCTAGAATTCAAATAATAAAGATGAACGTTCTCCCAAGATTGCTATACATGTTTCAATCACTCCCACTTCCTATACCTCAAAGAAAATTTAAAATATGGGACAAGATGATCTCAAGGTTTATATGGGATGGGAAGAAGCCCAGAACAAGGCTAACAACACTGCAACTCCCGAAGTGTAAGGGAGGGATGGCTTTGCCTAACCTAAGGGAATACTTTTACGCAGCCCAACTTAGACCTCTTGTTGGTTGGTGTAGACCAGAATATGAGGCACGGTGGAAGGAAATTGAGAAAGAAATTGAGGGAAACAAAATTCAAATTTGTATCTCTGACAAACAATTAATGACCTCTTACAAAAGTAGAATGAATCAAATTGTGAAATTTACATTAGACATATGGCACACAGTAATAGAAAAACATCAGTTAAAAGAACAATTATTTTTGCTGAGATGGTTTAGACATGATAAAAAATTTAAGCTGGGACAATTGGACCAAACATTCAAACAGTGGGAGTTAAAAGGGATTACAGCAGTTTGTACTCTAATGAAAAAATGGAAGACTAATGAGTTTCCAACAATTAAAAAATAAATACAAATTGGAAAATAGAGATTTTTTTTAGATATTTGCAAGTTAGGGATTATTGCGTAAAGCAAATAAAGTCTGACTGGCTTGAAAAATCATTGGGTGTTGTTGGAATAGTAAAAAATTGCTATGAACATAAACAATTTAAAGCCATTTCCACTTTCTATAGATCATTAGAAGAAGATAGACAGGACACAACCTTTTACCTTAAAAAAAAATGGGAAGCTGAACTGGCCATAACTATAACAGAGAAGGAATGGCTCAGTATGTGTGAAATACAACACAGCACAACGAATTCGCCATTGTGGAGGGAATTTTGCTGGAAAAATTTGACACGTTTTTTCATTACACCCAAAACAAAAAGCAAACAGACCTCAAGTCCACAGAAATGTTGGAGACTGTGTGGAGAAACAGAAGCAGATCATTCACATGTATTCTGGAAGTGCATAAAAATTAAAAAGTATTGGGAAGACCTTAAAATGACCATGGATAATATTCTGGGTTATGCACTTCCAAACACCTGCCAAGTGATGTATCTAGGAAACATAAGAGAACAGATACAAAAGGAGGACTTATATCTAGTTAAAATAATTCTAGCCGCAACCAAAAAAGCAATTACAAAGAAGTGGTTACACACAGACCCTCCCACTCAGCGAGATTGGATCAGTATTGTAGAGGGTATCTCAGAGATGGAAAAAATAACATTCAATATTAGACTGATGGGATGTAAATACGATAGACAATGGAGGAAGTGGAAAGCATTCCGAAGTGACACCAAAAACACAACATAACAAGAAATTTTCATGTGACAGATGGAAAAACAAATGTAAACTCCAGACCGTTTGTATGTTTGTTTGTTTGTAATTTTCTTTACTGTATGGTTTTCAATGTTAACTTAAACTAATAAAAATTAAAGTTGAAAAAAAAAAAGAAAAGAGCAGCTGGCAGAGCAGAGGATTGAGTTCCGGTTCAATCCACCAGGTTCCCCCCATTTTGGAGGTACTTGGGAACGGGAGATAAGATCTGTGAAGACAGCTCTTCAAGTGGTGCTGGGAGGCAATACAGTCACAGAGGCAGTTTTGCAAACTGTGCTGGTCGAGGTGGAAGGGATCATTAATGCAAAGCCTCTTGGCTATGTCTCTTTGGATGTAGCGGATCCGGATCCAGTCACACCCAACTCCCCCAGGTGATTTATGCTTCGAGTGAGATGCTGGGAAGACGGCGATGGCGCCATAGTCAGATTCTGGCAGACCATTTTTGGTCCAACTTCCTGTGTCACCATCTGCCTGATCTTCAGAGGAGACAAAGCTGGCAAGGGGATACTGACAACTTAACCACAGGTCAAGTGGTTATAGTGGTTGACTCACAACTACCGCGAGCGCAGTGGCCTGTTGGAAAGGTGGTCAAGGCCTGTCCAGGGCCAGACGGTCGGGTGAGAGCGGCTGAGGTGACAATCAAGGGACAGACATATCTTCGACCAGTTGCCAGATTAGTCAGACTCTCAGCCTGGGAGGATGATGAGGACTGTAAACCCAATGATGCTTCGACTTTCAGTTGAAGAGAAAATTTACTACTTAAATTTGGGGGCGGCTGTGTCCGAAAGTCTCCTTATATTTCAGTCGCATAGTTATAAGTGCACTGGTAATGTCTGCCGATAAGTTCCGGTATGCTTTTATCCACACCTGACTCCATTGCACCAGCTGAACACATTAGTAAGTAAGTAAGTAAGTAAAATTTATTTATATAGCACATTTCACAGATAAAAATCACAAAGTGCTTTACAGTAAGATCAGACATACAAGTTAAAATTAATTAAATTAGTTAAAAGCCCGTTTGTATAAAAATGTCTTCAGCTGCTTTTTAAAGGAGTCAGTAGAGTCTAGACAGCGTAAAGACAACGGCAGAGAGTTCCACAGCCTAGGTGCCAGTGCCTGAAAAGCCCGATCCCCACGTGTTTTAAATCTAGTACGTGGGACCACCAGTAGCCTCTGACCTGAAGACCTAAGTGCTCAGGATGAAGCATGAGGTTTCAACAGGTCAGAGATATACTGGGGAGCTTCACCATGCAGAGCTCTAAAAGTTACAACTAAAATTTTAAAATGAACCCTAAAATTTACAGGCAACCAATGAAGAGAAGCCAAAACTGGAGTAATGTGTGACCTCTTGTTTGTACCAGTTAAAAGTCTTGCCGCTGCATTCTGTACAGACTGAAGGCGATCCAGAGCTGATTTGTTAAGACACGTAAAAAGACCGTTACAATAATCCAAACGAGAAGAGATAAAAGCATGAATAATCATCTCAAGTTCTGCCTTTGACACCAGTAGCCTGAGTTTAGAAATGTTTCTTAGATGATAAAAACAGTTCCGGACAAGTTGTTTAGTGTTTCTCAAGAGACATTGAACTGTCAAATATAACACCTAAGTTTCTGAGACTCGACTGAAATGAAGGGTCTAAAAAACTGATTGAACATTGAGGAGATTAGGGGCTGCAGAGGGTCGTAACATTGGACCGAAGCAGACCAACTAACAAGTGTATCTTTAGAGTTTTGTCTCTAATATAGCGAAGTATAGGTTCATGTGCTGAACTGTTCAAGAGCTCTAGCTTGTTCAACTTAATTCAGGGAACCTGCTGATAGAAGGAAATATTGAACATTTGTAAAGAAAATTTTTTTTTTATATCTACAAACCCATTAGCAATCTCACGTATTCAGCGGGACTACTGTAGCCCAGCATCTTGCAGGAATTCAATGTTTGCAATTTACTGAGCTCCAAATAACCATCTTTTAATTTCCCCTAAACCGTATGATACTGTTTGTCTTCTGACGGCTATTGCATCTAATTAAGATAACTCTCATAATACAGGGAGTGCAGAATTATTAGGCAAATGAGTATTTTGTCCACATCATCCTCTTCATGCATGTTGTCTTACTCCAAGCTGTATAGGCTCGAAAGCCTACTACCAATTAAGCATATTAGGTGATGTGCATCTCTGTAATGAGAAGGGGTGTGGTCTAATGACATCAACACCCTATATCAGGTGTGCATAATTATTAGGCAACGTCCTTTCCTTTGGCAAAATGGGTCAAAAGAAGGACTTGACAGGCTCAGAAAAGTCAAAAATAGTGAGATATCTTGCAGAGGGATGCAGCAGTCTCAAAATTGCAAAGCTTCTGAAGCGTGATCATTGAACAATCAAGCGTTTCATTCAAAATAGTCAACAGGGTCGCAAGAAGCGTGTGGAAAAACCAAGGCGCAAAATAACTGCCCATGAACTGAGAAAAGTCAAGCGTGCAGCTGCCAAGATGCCACTTGCCACCAGTTTGGCCATATTTCAGAGCTGCAACATCACTGGAGTGCCCAAAAGCACAAGGTGTGCAATACTCAGAGACATGGACAAGGTAAGAAAGGCTGAAAGACGACCACCACTGAACAAGACACACAAGCTGAAACGTCAAGACTGGGCCAAGAAATATCTCAAGACTGGTTTTTCTAAGGTTTTATGGACTGATGAAATGAGAGTGAGTCTTGATGGGCCAGATGGATGGGCCCGTGGCTGGATTGGTAAAGGGCAGAGAGCTCCAGTCCCACTCAGACGCCAGCAAGGTGGAGGTGGAGTACTGGTTTGGGCTGGTATCATCAAAGATGAGCTTGTGGGGCCTTTTCGGGTTGAGGATGGAGTCAAGCTCAACTCCCAGTCCTACTGCCAGTTTCTGGAAGACACCTTCTTCAAGCAGTGGTACAGGAAGAAGTCTGCATCCTTCAAGAAAAACATGATTTCCATGCAGGACAATGCTCCATCACACGCGTCCAAGCACTCCACAGCGTGGCTGCAAGAAAGGGTATAAAAGAAGAAAAACTAATGACATGGCCTCCTTGTTCACCTGATCTGAACCCCATTGAGAACCTGTGGTCCATCATCAAATGTGAGATTTACAAGGAGGGAAAACAGTACACCTCTCTGAACAGTGTCTGGGAGGCTGTGGTTGCTGCTGCACGCAATGTTGATGGTGAACAGATCAAAACACTGACAGAATCCATGGATGGCAGGCTTTTGAGTGTCCTTGCAAAGAAAGGTGGCTATATTGGTCGCTGATTTGTTTTTGTTTTGTTTTTGAATGTCAGAAATGTATATTTGTGAATGTGGAGATGTTATATTGGTGTCACTGGTAAAAATAAATCATTGAAATGGGTATATATTTGTTTTTTGTTAAGTTGCCTAATAATTATGCACAGTAATAGTCCAGCCTAGAATTAGAAATGCTCAAACTAAAATATGTTTCTAGTTCTAGCAATATTGCACAGTGAGCGGAGTCAGTGCTGCATTTATGTTTCATATCTACATTGAAGGACATATCCTGGTCAAAGAGTCCTTGCAGTGTCTAAGTATCTGGTTAGACACCATGTTTCAAAGGTTTTACAGGGCCAAGTACAAAAATATCAGTTTTATCTGAATTTAGAAGCACCAAATTAGAGGTCATCCAGATCTTTATATCTTTAGTTAAACTGCATGGATTTCTTTGTGTCTGTGTGTTATTGGGCCTCACTCATAGATAGAGCTGGGTATCATCTTCCTTGCAATGAAAATATATGCTACATCTTCTGAAAATGCTGCCTTAGAGAAGCATGTATAATGTAAATCAAAATGGTCCTACCACAGAACCCTGTGGAACATCATAATTAAATTTACTGTGTGAAAAAGACAGCTTTGTATGGCTTGTATGAAACAGATATGATTCACATCACTGCAGTGCATTTCAACCTGTCCCAACATTATTGCGATGTGTTGCAGCCATCAAATTCAAAATGGGGGAATAATTTAATTTAAAAAATGTGTTTGTCATTTTAAAGATTTTATATATTTTCTGTGCGCTATTGTAAAAGAAATGTGGTTTTATTAAATTTGCAAAACATTGTATTATTGCTTTTATTTATATTTTACACAACATTCAACTTTTTATGCATTAATTTTATTTGAACATCTTAGTTTTTGTTCTGGTAAGATGCAATTTGGAAAATTGGCTCAACATGAGTTCATTGATGCAGTCACATACAAACACAGCATACATGAAACAACCAAAGCTACTTTCAGCATTCGTCCACCATCTCTTGCTGTGTTGACCTTAATGTTTTCCAAAGGGGAGTAATGAATGTGTATATGTGTGTGTGTGTGTGTGTGTGTGTGTGTGTGTGTGTGTGTGTGTGTGTGTGTGTGTGTACTTTTTTTCATGACATCTTAGGACAATTAGAACACATGCAATAGTGCTTACAGCATGAAACATTTTCAAAAATCTTTCAATGATATAATGAATAAACAATTTATTCCCACATTCATTAGTATAAAGAGAATAATCCACCGTCAGGCTGCACAAGCTACCCCGACTATCTCCAAAAATAAATAAATAAATAAATGCCTTTCAAACCCAATAACCAATAATCTATATTATATCATAATTTGCTGGTTTACAGAAGCTGTAATTTGAAAAGAAGATCTGCTTTTATAAAGTAGTTTAGACAAACCCTTGTAGCAAAGCCTTAAAGGCAGATATACAAAATGTGACTCAGTTAAACAAACACTGTATACCAATACACAACCAACTTCTAAATACATGTCTGCCATTTTTCATTTTCCCTTTATTCACCAGACAAACAAACTACAGATGTCTATAAAAATAACTTTGAGAGACTAGGAGGCACCACTCTCTGATTTTAATATCAACAAATTTTCGAATAGATTGATGCATGACAGCAACATCTGTCATCCACATCTGCTTAAAGGGCATAGCACATTGCAATCAACACATGCCAGATGCACAATACAACCAGCAGTATCTTTGCAGTTGAACCAGTTTAGCTGTTTAAATCTCTTATCAGCTGTTTGCCTGGGCTGTGGACATCTAATATGGTCACATGACAGCCTGCTTATTTCCTCCATCAGTCTGGTATCGAATTATTTCTGCGAGTGTTAACATGGTGGCTGTTTCCATTACCTTGTCAAGATGTTTTGACAGGTGCTTGCTTCCCAGCTCTGGTGTAGAATGCACTGACATTACATGGGATTTGTAGAGGGTGTGTTATTTCTCCAGAGGCACTCACTATGTTTTCTCTACAGAAAACAAAAGCTCAGTGGATGAAGGTCTGTCGACATGAAAAATACCTCCTGATACGTACTCGGCACAATCTGCCGATTCAGGGACTGGACCATAACCTTGCAAGAGAGAGATAATGGATGTGTGTGTTTATGTACAGAAGTAGTACAGAAAGAGGGCAGAAGAAGGAAAACTAAGTGAGGCAAAATACAGCGGCTCTTGTTTTTAATCTTTAGTCACCTCTGCATGAAAAGTAGCCTGGAAAGCTATAATGCGGCACACAATACTAAAGTTCCAAACATTTTTAGTGGGGTTTCTTTTTTTTCCTTTTAGAAAGAAAGAATATTTGATTTCCAAATGCTGTCAGGTGGTAGTGAGGGAATAGCCTACTGCTGCTCTCAGAGTAACAAAAGCTTTTTTCTTTTCTTTTTTTTTTTTTTTTTTTACAAAGAGGAAAGTATTTGAAAGTTTTTAACCACACCAAACTCACAGTTTTGCTAGGCTAAGATTTCCCTTTTCGGGTCCTGGTGGATTGGAGAAAAAAAGTTATACTTCAGACACATAAAATGATTTTGACTGAACTACGCAAGTTTAGAGAAGGCTTCCTGTAGAAATACTGTTGAGGTGAGGATAATCACCCTGCAAATACTGTCTATCAAATCCGTTAGTAGCTAATGTGCATTATAGCCTACTTACCACCCATACATCGTATTTGATCTGCAAATGTAAATGCAAATGTACCCAAATGAAAATTTTATTTCTGTAGAATTCTAGACTAAAATGTGTGTAAGAGAATGAGGATGTTTTCTCACCTACAGTGTGTTTACTCTGATCCATGGTTTGGTTTCTTTTGACACAAACAATAATCCTATCAAACTCCAAGAGAACCATAATGCATCACTACAAACCAAGAATATTCCGTCCCCTTATTGGCCAGATGTGTCTGGGTAAACACAGAATGAAGGTGTTGTGTTCTGGAGAACAATGAGAGTTTACATTCATTTCACAGCTAGTTGCTAGCCTGTACAGAACCTTGCACATCTATAGCACCTTGCCACATCCCAGAATACAAAGCATACATGGCTACAGGAAGTTCTTTAGCTGAAACAAGGTTGGATCATGTTCACAGCATAAACTACTACTCGAGTTCATTTGGAATTGCACCTCCTCCAAGGCATCTCAGGGCAGCTGTTTTGGTCCACATCTAATTGTAATTGTTGTGTTCACATGTGCATAAATGAGCTGTGAAAACAAACTCGAGTTTGATTTAAACAGAGTTTAATTCACCACAGGTGTGAAAACACTAATGAGTTGCGCCAGCACAAACTGGGTCTTGGCAATAAAGAAGTATTGTCAGTATTTAGAAAGATATCGCAGATTGCAATAAGGGGTGGGAACTTGTGACTGAACATGTTGTATATGCTGGGAGTTCATTTGAACAAAATGTAGGAAGGAGGAGAAATATTTAAATCAACTGCACAAAATGATTGACTGCAACACGCAATTTACTGCTAATCGCCCTCCCAAAAACACGTCTTATTTTTTGTGTTGATATCAAAGTGAACTGAATGCATCCTGTAACTAACTGTTTAGAAAGCAGAACTTTTGTAATTGGAGATAAAGTATCTGAATTTCAGGAGCGGGGCCACGCCTCCAAACACACTCCTTCAGCTGTTTGTTCTTGTTTTCGTGCCCCACCCTCCCTCACCTTTTCAATTCTTTCACTTCTTCACTTCTGATTAGTGCATGGGGATCTGACAGGCCGCCAGTCCCCTTCGAGGCCTTCCCCAAACAGAGCTCAAGTCATGTTAAAGCCATTCACCTTTATCTACTAAAATGCTGTCAAACCTAAAATGAGGATGTGGGCCCAGTGGAGTGAAATTCCCTGTAAAACTAACCACACCTATGATGCTATTTGGGGACTGGGCTCACATGCTATTTTGCCATTTTTAGTAAATTAGACCTTTGATGCGGTAGCATCCTCCAATTCCTGAAACTACCTATCCCTACCCCTGTTACATAGTTGCCAGTGACCTGGTGAATGTTAAGAACTTATAAAATCATGAAGGTTGCTAACAGAAGGATTCTGTAACTTAACCAACAGAATGATGACATCAATTGTTTTTCTGACCATTGAAAAAGACCAATGGAACCACTTCTGAAAGGAAACATTTTCACTTGTGCTATTTTGACAAAATCCATAAGAAGTGTTAGAAGGTGGGTCAGGCAGTAGTAAGTACTAGTAGCGAGTGGCACATGCATCGTATTGAGCAGGAGACCGGAGTTTAAGTATGGTAACGACTGAAAAATGCACTGTCATTGTGAAAGAAGGAATTCATGTTTCACGTGGCTGCTGGCAGGTAGCATAACAGCTGCCTGCCAGACGAGTTGGATTTTTGTATGGCCATATGCTCTAAGTCTGCAAGGAGACAAATATTACTTGTGAACCATGTAAGTTTTGTATGTAAAACGTAAAATATTCAGTCATGCATTTTAACATTCACCACAAGCTTCTACAGTGGGGCAAAAAAGTATTTAGTCAGCCACCGATTGTGCAAGTTCCCCCACCTAAAATGATGACAGAGGTCAGTAATTTGCACCAGAGGTACACTTCAACTGTGAGAGACAGAATGTGAAAAAAAATCCATGAATCCACATGGTAGGATTTGTAAAGCATTTATTCGTAAATCAGGGTGGAAAATAAGTATTTGGTCAATAACAAAAATACAACTCAATACTTTGTAACATAACCTTTGTTGGCAATAACAGAGGTCAAACGTTTACTATAGGTCTTTACCAGGTTTGCACACACAGTAGCTGGTATTTTGGCCCATTCCTCCATGCAGATCTTCTCGAGAGCAGTGATGTTTTGGGGCTGTCGCCGAGCAACACGGACCGCCACAGATTTTCTATGGGGTTGAGGTCTGGAGACTGGCTAGGCCACTCCAGGACTTTCAAATGCTTCTTACGGAGCCACTCCTTTGTTGCCCGGGCGGTGTGTTTTGGATCATTGTCATGTTGGAAGACCCAGCCTCGTTTCATCTTCAAAGTTCTCACTGATGGAAGGAGGTTTTGGCTCAAAATCTCACGATACATGGCTCCATTTATTCTGTCCTTAACACGGATCAGTCGTCCTGTCCCCTTGGCAGAAAAACAGCCCCATAGCATGATGTTTCCACCCCCATGCTTCACAGTAGGTATGGTGTTCTTGGGATGCAACTCAGTATTCTTCTTCCTCCAAACACGACGAGTTGAGTTTATACCAAAAAGTTCTACTTTGGTTTCATCTGACCACATGACATTCTCCCAATCCTCTGCTGTATCATCCATGTGCTCTCTGGCAAACTTCAGACAGGCCTGGACATGCACTGGCTTCAGCAGCGGAACACGTCTGGCACTGCGGGATTTGATTCCCTGCCATTGTAGTGTGTTACTGATGGTGACCTTTGTTACTTTGGTCCCAGCTCTCTGCAGGTCATTCACCAGGTCCCCCCGTGTGGTTCTGGGATCTTTGCTCACCGTTCTCATGATCATTTTGACCCCACGGGATGAGATCTTGCGTGGAGCCCCAGATCGAGGGAGATTATCAGTGGTCTTGTATGTCTTCCATTTTCTGATGATTGCTCCCACAGTTGATTTTTTCACACCAAGCTGCTTGCCTATTGTAGATTCACTCTTCCCAGTCTGGTGCAGGTCTACAATACTTTTCCTGGTGTCCTTCGAAAGCTCTTTGGTCTTGGCCATGGCGGAGTTTGGAGTCTGACTGTTTGAGGCTGTGGACAGGTGTCTTTTATACAGATGATGAGTTCAAACAGGTGCCATTCATACAGGTAACGAGTGGGGGACAGAAAAGCTTCTTACAGAAGACGTTACAGGTCTGTGAGAGCCAGAGATTTTCCTTGTTTGAGGTGACCAAATACTTATTTTCCACCCTGATTTACGAATAAATTCTTTACAAATCCTACCATGTGGATTCATGGATTTTTTTTTCACATTCTGTCTCTCACAGTTGAAGTGTACCTCTGGTGCAAATTACTGACCTCTGTCATCATTTTAAGTGGGGGAACTTGCACAATCGGTGGCTGACTAAATACTTTTTTGCCCCACTATATGTCCATTGCTTTAAAAAAATACAATTCTTTTTGATACACCATGTGTTTTTACTACAGAGATCAACTCTTCACTTATAGGATCCCTCCAAATCCCTCCCTCAAGAATTGTGACGGGCTGCCAGAGTCAAGCAGGAGTCTGGCACACAAACACCATCAAAAAATATCCTACTGGGTCTAACTGCCACCACCTGTAACAACACCTGAAGGACAGGAAAACCTGAGGTTTGATAATTGACATTTTTGGCCATTTGAAGTCCCAGAGGAAGGACCACCTGGGAGGATGATCATGGTCAGTTTGATGACAGTGAAGATGATAACATTTTAGGGAAAACAATGAATGAAAAACTCTTTCACTGGCATGAAAGCTGTGAGGTTTATATACCTGTCATCTCTTAAAGAGATTTCCACCATAAAGTGACAATGTACAAACTGGTGTCTAAAAATTGACCTGGATGCCTGGATTGTTTTCAATCTGAGGGTTCTCTCTGTATTATAGTAGGAGGTTTACCTTACAATATAAATCACCTTGAGGCAACTGTTATTATGACATAAATAAAACTGAAGAAAATTAAATGGAACTAAAATAGGCTGAGCAGCTAAAGACCACGGTTTCTTATACGTCTACTGTATGTGCATCAAAGATTTGAAGTACAGTCTAAATATGAGCACACAAAAATTCAGGCACAGGCAGAAAACAGCAGTAAGCACACTTGAAGCTCTCGGGAGATAAATATAATCAAGGAGGATATAAATGTGATCCATTTTTATAATGCGTCTATGAGATGAAGCATGGAGGAAAAAGAGACATATTTTTAGGTCACTGTGGAATCCGTTCATGTACTGTAGACTCAGCAAAACAGCTGAATTCCACTCATCACTAACCAGAGAGAGAGACACTGGAATCCAATTTCATGAAAGCAAGTACACTCTGGGTTTACAAGTACCACCCCAGTCCATTACTGAATCTCGATGTTTATAGCAGAGAGCATCTTATTGGCACCATAAAACACCATCACTGTCACATTGATCCAGTTTTATCCACTGGCTGACTGGTCTGGGCACCAGCAGCCACTATCACTCAGACATGAGGCACTTCAGAGAGGTTGTCACAGCCCCAGAAAAGATGCGTTGAGACGGTTTCATCTCCACTTGCCAAGCCAACAGACTGCAGCTTTTGGCAGCAGATGTTCAGAGAATTCTCTTTTTCTTTTATTTATTTATCTGTTGAAGGTTAACTGATAATTTATGCTCTTTTTAACATCACACAAACACAAATCAGACCCTCATTTTCATGTCTACTAATGGGATCTATCCTACTTTTTCTGACTTCTAACTGCTATTTTTTATGTTAAAGCAGCATTTAAAGTTTTGCTGCATGATCATGCCCACTGCTCACCACCAGGACCTCAGAGGACAGGTAATAATGGCTCCTGAGGTCAGGTCAGAAGGCAGTAAGTACATAAAAACCTGACTTGGGGTCATAGCCTGGAGAAAATCCTTCATTGAGCCACATCAAGGGGATGTAAAAAATTTGTGTAATTCAGAAAAGTAGCTATCATTTAAACAGTCTCATTCAGAACTCTGTCATGCTCTTTCTTTGGATAGAGAATATTACTTTTTTCTCTACTCTCCGGGGTCTTTACGAAACACAAGTTATGTAATTTTAGTGTCATTACAGAGTAACTTCAACTGCCAAAATCACAAGGGGGCGCATGGTGCAGAGGCGATTTTGTCAGACCACATATGTCTGTGAAGGTTCTCAGTCATCCAGGTCATCGTAGTCAAAGGAGCTTGCAAAGAAAAGCGTCTGGACTTCTTTAAGTTGCTTGAAGACGTTTCACCTCTCATCCGAGAAGCTTCTTCAGTTCTAAGGTCAAATGGTGGGGAGTCCCAGATATAAACCTAGTGGGAGTAACCCCCACGGAGGGACAAAAGGACCCCCTGATGATCCTCTAATCGCCTGAGCCAAGGTGTGAAACTGGGTGTGGGTCCCAATCAGCCAGAGTTTCGGGTGTGTTCATTGTGAAACCTGGCCCCACCTTATCATGTGATTTCCTGAGGTCAGATGGCCCAGGATGTGAGTGGGCGTTAAGGCGTCTGGGGAGGGATCTCAAAACTGGATTATAGATGGCAGAGAGTTGGTGTCGTAAACCCCGCCTCTGTTCAAAGATGGTCGCTCACAGTGGACATAGATGGATTCTTTCACTCCTCTTTCAAACCATCTGTCCTCTCTGTCCAAAATGTGAACACTGGCATCCTCAAAGAGTGACCTTTATCCTTAAGATGCAGATGGACTGCTGAGTCTTGTCCTGTGGAGGTGGCTCTTCTGTGTTGTGCCATGCGCTTGTGAAGTGGCTGTTTGGTCTCTCCAATGTAGAGGTCTGGGCATTCCTCGCTGCACTGTACAGCATACACCACATTGTTAAGTTTGTGTTTTGGCGTTTTGTCTTTCGGGTGAACCAGTTTTTGTCTGAGCGTGTTGCTGGGTCTGAAATACACCGGGATGTCATGCTTGGAGAAAACTCTCCTGAGTTTCTCTGACACACCGGCTACATAGGGGATGACAATGTTGTTGCGTCTGTCCTTCTTATCCTCCCTCGCTGGTGTCTGGTCTTCTTTTCTGTGCCTCTTTGCTGACTTTAAGAACGCCCGTTTAGGATAGCCGCACGTTTTGAGTGCTTCCTTTACATGTGTGTGTTCCTTCTTTTTCCCTTCAGGCTTAGAGGGAACACGTTCTGCCCAGTGGTGTAGGGTCCTGATTACTCCAAGTTTGTGTTCCAAAGGGTTATGGGAGTCAAAGAGGAGGTACTGGTCCGTGTGTGTGGGCTTCCGGTAAACTTCGATGTTGATTTTGCCGTTCTCTTCGATGTGCACAGCGCAGTCCAGGAAAGGCAGACAGTTGTCCTTTGTGTCTTCCCTGGTGAACATACTGACATAAAAAAGTAAAGATGACACATTAGAGAGAAGGGTGCATCTAGACCCTTTCATCATACCAAATATCAGACTTAAAGCTATTGCTTGGACACATTTAGACTTTGCTTTTTAAACCACCTAAGAAATCCACCTGAGCTCAGATTGGTATATTTGGGGTAACTGTACTATGGCAGCTTGAAATTTTGGACTTTGATTGATTGTGAAAAAGGTGTTTGTTTCCGTTTTAAAGTAGAATACATGTTTTATAGCCTGCTTCTTTAGTTTTATTGTTAATGTCATTTTTGCGGCTAAAATGTGCAGACAGTGCTATTTTTGCAGTTCATCTTATTGCATAATTTGTAACAGTTTTACAGCACAAACTTTTGGGATAGTTTTAAAAATTACAATTTTTATTTACCCAGGTTATCTTTCTCTGATATTAAAACTTGTTTAATACTCTGAAAAATTGAAGTGTGAGAAATATAAAACTGCAAAAAACTAAGAAATCAGGAAGGGGCAAAATACTTTTTCACAGCACTGTACAGGAGTCATACAAATACGATTCACTGAAGTTTAGTAAACAGTGATTCTAAATTGTTCATTACTGTGTCAGAGTGTTGTGTCTGAATGTTTAACCCTGTCCAGAGTTTACCGTGGACAGCCAGGAACAAGGATGACTGATGGATGAGTGGAATATGTTGAGCTTTCTGGACCGCTGTTGTACACAGTTTAGAGATGTGAACAGAAAATCTAATTCTAGCAATTTGATTCTAATCAAGTGTTTATTCTCAGGAAAATAAAACTTCTGTAGTCCAGTTAAAGTGTGGGAAATCAGTGATTCATCATTCACGCTCATGTCTGGCTGTGTAATGGCTGACTCAAAGTGCTGTTTCTCAACCCCCGTGCACTTAAGACAGCCAGACGAAGGAATACAAAAAGGTTGTTTTTCTAATACATTACACATGTTGAAAAGCAAATATGTTTTACTGAAATTTGGAGTTAAACTGGTGTTTATGTCTTGTAAGCATGACCCTCCCTAACACAACAAATGTATAATTATCATTAGCATGAGTGATCATAAGCTGTTACTGTATATAAAAAATGGAAGTACCCAACATTGCCCTTTAATAATAACTTTTTTAAACCTGAGTAGTAACAGTTTCTTGGAGCCAGAAGTAACCAAGTTTGGCGGCTGGAGTTCCAAGTTTTGGCAAGTAAGCTTTTCTACAGGTTGCATGAACAGTTAAACATTCTGACACCCATACATTCCTCCACAAACCCAGTTTGTACTCTACTAATAAAATATTAGAATTAAATCAAATTAAATGTGGCTTACCACAAAGTGCAAACTACAAAATAAATATTGTTTTCTACTATTCCTGATTTTGAACATCAGCACTCTGAGAAGATGCAGCAGCAGATCTCAGAGAATGACTCGGCCTCTGTGTGGAAAGGTTTTAGGAATATCACAAACTACAAGCCTAAAACCCCCCACTCCACTGATGACTTGCTCTTGGCCAACACCCTAAACGACTTCTACTGTCGTTTTGACGAGCCATCAGGCAGCCTTCACACCTTCAACGGCCCCAACAATAGAGACACTTTGGACACTAATTCCCCCACCTCTCCCCCCTCCATAGAGCCATCACCACCTTCAAACTGTTCACCTACAACACCCGCCCCCTCACCCCACACAAAAGAGGATTTCACACCACCTCCTCCGACCACAACTCTTCATATTCATGA
Organism: Astatotilapia calliptera; assembly: GCF_964374335.1. NCBI lineage: Eukaryota > Metazoa > Chordata > Actinopteri > Cichliformes > Cichlidae > Astatotilapia > Astatotilapia calliptera. The sequence continues at coordinate 3,374,363 of NC_137438.1, forward strand.
AGCAGATGTGAGGAAGCAGTTTAAGAACCTGAATGCTCAGAAAGCTCCCGGCCCAGACGGTGTGTCTCCTGCCACCCTCAGACACTGTGCAAACGAGCTGGCCCCAGTGTTTTCTGGCATTTTCAACTCCTCACTGCAGGCATGTCATGTGCCTGCCTGCTTCAAGTCCTCCACCATAATCCCTGTCCCCAAGAAACCTAGGATCACTGGACTAAATGACTACAGACCCGTGGCTCTGACATCTGTGGTCATGAAGTCATTTGAGCGCCTAGTTCTCTCCCATCTCAAGACCCTCACGGCCCCCCTCCTGGACCCCCTGCAGTTTGCATATAGAGCCAACAGGTCTGTAGACGACGCCATCAACATGGCCCTACACTTCATCCTGCAGCATCTGGACTCCCCAGGAACCTACGCCAGGATCCTGTTTGTGGACTTCAGCTCTGCCTTCAACACCATCCTTCCAGACCATCTCCGAGACAAGCTTTCCCAGATGAATGTGCCTGATCCCATCTGCCGGTGGATCACTGACTTCCTGACGGACAGGAAGCAGCATGTGAGGCTGGGAAGGAATGTCTCGGACTCCCGGACCATCAGCACCGGCTCCCCTCAGGGCTGTGTTCTTTCTCCTCTGCTCTTCTCCCTGTACACCAACTGCTGCACCTCCACCCACCAGTCTGTCAAGCTAATCAAGTTTGCAGATGACACCACCGTCATTGGACTCATCTCGGACGGGGATGAGTCTGCCTACAGGAGGGAGGTTGAACGTCTGGTGTCCTGGTGCAGCCACAACAACCTGGTGCTGAATGCCCAGAAGACAGTGGAGATTATTGTGGACTTCAGGAAGCACACAGCCCCACTCCCCCCCATCATCCTGACTGACACACCCATCACCTCTGTGGACTCATTCCGCTTCCTGGGTACCACCATCACCCAGGACCTGAAGTGGGAGCCCACCATCACCTCCGTCATCAAGAAAGCCCAGCAGAGGATGTACTTCCTGAGGCAGCTGAAGAAATTCAACCTGCCAACACGGACGATGATGCAGTTCTACACTGCAATCATCGAGTCCATCCTCACCTCCTCCATCACCGTGTGGTACGCTGGAGCCACTATCAGGGACAAACAGAGACTGCAGCGTGTTGTGCGCTCTGCTGAGAAGGTGATTGGCTGCAGACTCCCATCTTTGCAGGACCTGTACACCTCCAGGACATTGCGGCGTGCAGCTCGGATCTCAGCTGACCCTTCTCACCCTGGACACAGTCTGTTTGACCTGCTCCCCTCAGGCAGGAGGCTCCGGTCCATTCGCACCAGAACCTCTCGCCATGAGAACAGTTTCTTCCCCTCTGCTGTTGGACACATGAACAATAACCACATGACTGTCCCCGCCACTCACACATGACCCTACGCTGTGTCACTGCATCATTCCATGTTTGCACTGATCACCACCTGCACTCATGTATATATCTTTCTACGCAGCACTTTTAATTCTTATTCTTATGTATATATCTCATGTATATCTCATGCACATATCTTTCTACATAGCACTTTTAATTCTTATTCCTACTTTTATTTTTTTTCATGTCTATTTAATCGCAATTATGACAGTATGTTTGCACTGAAGCACCGCAGCAATTTCCTAATGTTGTAAACCTGCACAACATTTGGCAATAAACCCCTTTCTGATTCTGATTCTGATTCTGAAGTTTTTGTGAATAATATTCAGGATAAAACTTGACAGTGCACAGTTGGGATTAGTAACCAAACCCAGAAGGTCCGATCCCGCAGAGAATTACTTTTCAAAACAAATACCAACGATAAAAGATGGAGGCTGCCCGTGTGGTGTCTGTGCACAGTGCCTAATCACAACAAAAGGTGTTTTTTCCAAGAACAGGTGGGAGATTCCTAAAAAGGGGGTAGTGTTTTTGTGAAAAATGCATTTGTGATTAAGCATTTTGCACACGCAAAATTTAATGTAACACTGCTGTGCAGTGTTAGGACTACCTACATGCTTTACATTTCGAGTGATTTGGCCCAAGAACCACAAAGGAGCAGGACTGGCCAAAAAGTACATAGTCATGTATATGTAAGTGTCAGAACTCTGTAAAAATAATAACTTTTGAACTTCAATAAAGTTAAAATCCAGTATATGGAATGTAGACATTGTGTGCCTGAAGATGAATAAATATCTGTCATAGCTGAGAAAATCCAAGTCCACATATAAATGTAAATATAGCTGAGAAGGAGTTTTATATTTTTTTTACCGATTTCTGGTATTGAGCAGGGTCGGGATCATCAACAGGGAATATTCTTTACAGGAGCTAAATGAGATGACACATGGCAGGAATACAGAAGACAGGCTTAGACTTAATTTACTGGCTCCTGTGCAAGCAGGCAGCTTGACAAGGTGAGAGAAAGCAGAGAGAATTTATTCAACTGAAGAAGATTAGCTCCTTTGTGAATATCTCACATTTTCTAATAAGTAACTTAACACCTCCTTCTGATTCAGATATTCTCTGCCGAAGGATTTGAAAGCTAACTGATTTATGGAAAAGACATACACTCTTGTCTTACACTTTAGGCATGGATCACATTTATATGGCAAGTGAAGAGTGAATACCTGAGTCTCTGCAAGAGGGATTACCTATATAATTAGTGTGCAGCTGAACTTGTCAGAAAATGTGACACAAGTAGATTTTCATCTAAATCAGCTCATCAAATCAGGTTGCATTAACTTCTCAAAGGTTGGAACAATTTAAATTCAACTTCCATCCAATTCATGCTGTCCATTTAAAAAAGAAGTGGATTTTTTAAACATCAGCCAAAAGTCATGTTTCCACTGCAAAAACTTAACGAATACAGGAAGTTGTAGTTCCCCCCTGACCCCCTTCAGCTGCCTCTCTGCCCTGTGATGGTGACGCTGCTGCTCAGTGGCTTTTATTTTTCTTTCCTTTCAAATCAAGCCACTGTTACAGAATGCACAATTAGCATATTTAACAATTATTTTGCTACTGCTGCTGCTGCCATGGCTGTCCTTTCATTATCATCAACTCAGCTGATGTTTTGGTTCATGTTACTTTATTTTTCTAACAATGCTTATGCAAATTCATCACCTCTTACCCATCTCTAGCACCATGTTGGTATTACTGACTAGTTTTCCTTTTTTCCTCTCCTCGTCTTCCTCTTTTTCTTTTCTCTTCTTCGTTGTTGGTTTGTTATCAATTTTGCATTCCTGCTCATCACATCTCATAGCTTGCGCTCAGACACACACACACACACACAAACATACACACACACACACACACACACACACACATGCACACACACATATGCATACTTCTAAACTTTCTAATCTAAGTTATAAAGGTGTTTATCAATGATACAGCACATCCATAATGCATATAAACTTTTTCTTGTCTTCCACTGTGTAATTTTTAAGTGCTTTTTTATATACGGGGGAGCATACACAATCTACTACAAAGTAAATCTTTGTATATTTTCTGTGCAATTAGGAAATAAAATGTGCTGGAATTTTCAGGTTTACTGGTTGTGAAATTAACACTAATCAAAGTAACCTCCAATGATATAATTATAAATAATTATTTGCAAATAATGGCATTTGACTAAAATAATTATGCAAAACTTCAAGTAAACAGAAAGGACAATGCAGAAAGAGGGATCTGAAAGCTAAAAGCTCTGCCTCCCACCCTACTTTAAAGACTTGTGCAGCTGTTGTTAATCCCAGCAGTGTGTGTGTGTGTGTGTGTGTGTGTGTGTGTGTGTGTGTGTGTGTGTGTGTGTGTGTGTGTGAGTGAATCAGTGACTTGGTTCTGTAGCATCATTTAAATACTTGAAACACAAAGAAACTAAATGAAGCCCCTGTGGAATGTCAAAAACAGGTTTCCTATCTGTCCGTCTGACTTGATATTCACAGCTTCTAGTTGTCTGTAACGGGCCATATGAGCGCAAACTGAAACATAACTAAAAGCCACCGATGTGCCTTTTTCCCCATAGGTCCGTCTCAAATGAAATGCTTTACAGGTTTTAAAGTGCACTTATGGTGAGTGCAGAACCACTTCTCCTTCTCAACAGGACAGTTTGTTGGTTGATCCATCCCAGATATACATGCAGCTGATGAGCATGCCCCTTGGATGGAACCCTGTGGAGGTTTCCATACATGTCTAACTAAGAGGAGATCCCTGAGCAGGCTCTGAATATGTTGCAGGGATTATACATTCCATCTCGCCTGACCTCAGAATCTTAAATGAGATTGTGGATTTTGTTGCTACAGAGAGAAGTCCTAGCACCACGATCCAGACCAAGTAGTCCGGGAACTAGACGCATGTTTCTGATAGCGTAAAGCTAAAAAGAATATTTATATATAATACTGAAAGTTTCACTTCTTTCTGTGCACATGGACTGAAACCTTTTCTCACTCAGAGACAAACAGCCCTCTTAAAAGTGCAGCACATCTACAGCCCTTCACAGATTCTAATGCACTGTGGCAGTTCTGCTGTCTATAAAAAGCTTTATTTTGCCACACAGTTGAAGTCTGCAGCACATCAGACAGACACACACTGGACAGCAGGGCCTGTGTAAGGCTAGAAGGATCGAACCCAGATGGTCCAGTTCTTTGTCAACTGGCACTGAGTTTCCTAATTATTATTCGTGTGAAGAGAGGCTCCTCTTTGAGCCTGATAGCACTGGCTGACGTGGCCTGAGGCGAGGCCAAGGCTGACCCTGAAAACACAGCAAAACAACAGAGCCATTCTCCATGCCAGAAATATACACACACGTTCAGTGGCCTGTTTGATTAAGACTTATCTAAAAAGCCGAAGCATCTGTGGTGGATGCTACAGCTTAAAATGCCTGTTTCAACTTCTCAACACCATTTCATGAATCTACAAAAAAAGGCAAACACTCTAAATTTAGAAAAAGAGAAATCAGACTCACACACTGAAAAGTACACACACAGTCACGTGCTGGCACTGAAACAGCAGCAGTTATTTATGTCAGTGAATGAAACTTTTATAGTCTTCAGCCTTATTCTGTGTGAAGTGCGCTGATCTTCAGTGTCTTTGTTCACTCACACTTTGCAAAACACAGTTTAGCCTACAATGAACACACTGTGTAAGCTCCGTCATGTATATACACTGATATACAGGGCTCTTTTTAGACAAACACCATACTGAATGAAGCCTTCTAGACTACAGTGTGTGCGACTGAAGCTGGAATCTGAAAATTGGTGACATGGGTCAAATTATTTTGGTCTTGAATTTATGCACCCTAACCCTAAAATTCAACTGAACCTCAAAAGTGAGGTAGAGTTAAAATAAAGAAATTAAGTGGACTGCCATTAAGTTCACATTCTTGCTCTGAGGCAGCATTGCTAACCAACATGCCGTCATGCCGCTGTGTGTTTTTAAATGATTTCATTTAAAGGCAAAGAAGCTACCTAAATTTACCAGGCCATTTGTGAAAAAGTCATCATGAACCTGTAACTGGTTGTGCCACCCTTGACAGTAAGAGCTGCAGTCCAGCATTTGCGATAACTGGCAGTGAGGCTTTCACATCCCTGTGGAGGAAGTGCGATGTAAGTGCGATAAATATGCAAAAATTAAGAAATCTGGAAGGGGGCAAATACTTTAGGCGATCGTGGCTCAAGAGTTGGGAGTTCGCCTTGTAATCGGAAGGTTGCCGGTCCGAGCCCTTAGCATAATCATAGTTAGAGGGAATACAAGAGTGTAAGGAAAAGTCAAGGACATGGCAAAGGTGGCATTAACAAAGGGCACAGTTATCCATCCAATTAAATTTATAACCCACATTAAGCACTTTTGGCAGTCTGCGTTGTAGAAATTGAAAAATGGAGGATGTGTGTCTTCGAGCATGCCCCCTTAGCACATACACACACTCTGTACTCCTCAATCAAAGTCCTGGAAGAACCATTTTAAGGGAAACCAATATGCAAGGAAAACGTCATTAGCAATTTTACAATTTCATGCATCAGTGCTGGGAACATGTCTCTGGAAGACAGGAGGGCATGGACAAAAGGTAAGAGGCCCCACTCTCTCTGCGACAAACACATGAATGAGGTAGAGGAAAGTGAATTCTCCCCCTTCACTGCATCAGTGGAGTACATTACTCAGCTCTTGCTTCTTGCAGCCTTAGTTGGGCAGAATCAAGAACTAACATCTCCTCTTTGCGCTTGTATAATGGGGAATCTAAAGGTGTTCAAACAGGACTTTAATATCACCAACCATTCCCATTTTATTACGGTGTATCCATATAAATGGCCCACCCTGTCCAGTACCATCACTGCAGCTGACCAATCACACTGCTGTATTGTCATAGCTTTCCAAGTTAAAAAACAAACAAACAAACAAACACCCCACCATAGAATGGTCAGTGTTAAAATTGTGTCTTCAGTGCATTATGGAAGTTATACACATTGAAATGATAATCGATGGTCATGGCGATATTTGTAGAACAACCAGTCATTTGATCAGGCCTAGTTCCTGTGTACTTTCAGTGAAAAATTACAGTTGGACATCAATCTGAGCTTCACTTATACACAAGTCTACTGCAACTCATTTGTCATGCATTTCTTTGCATTAGGGGACTCTTCTCCACTGGTTGCCCAGTGGTTGTACTCTGGTTATATTTCTATATTAAGAACTTGGAGTCTGCGACATTTTGCAGTTAAATTGTTTTCCTGCAGCAATTATGTAACTATTTGTGGAGGAATTTCTGATTTTTTGTTTCAAATCTATGATGTTTGGGCTGAACTTGAATGTAATGTAATTTTTTGTTTAATGTGAATTTTTGTATGTTACTGTGTATGTAGACAGCAGCAGGTTTGTGAGTTTCACTAATTTGTCAAAACTGATTGCCCTACAACACAAATAGAATGCACCAATACAGTCATTGTTTTCCATAGTCTGACTGTAGTTGCTAAATAAGATTGTACACTTGTTAACTTTCAATCAAACTTGGAAACAATTGCAGCCAGAAGCTGAATGGAATGTTTTGTTAAACTGTATGAACAGACATTGGGGATTGTGCCACAAGCACTTTAGCTAAGTCCTTTTGGACAGCTCAAGCAAGCGTATTGTTTTCTCTGACACACTAAGTTTTACATTAAGTTGTTTGTTTGTTTTTGATGTTGTTTTGTTTCATGGATTCATTTAGTTTCTTTGGAGTCAGCAGAACTAGCAGTTGCATGAACACTACACAATTATGAGAATGAAGCACCAAAAGTAAACCGAGTCATATTCCTTGTTTGTGTGCACAAACTTAGCCAAATAAAGATGATTCTGGGTATTATGAGAAAATGCTGACTTCCCGAGTTGACACACTACTAGGTTAAACTAAATATGAGTACATTTCGGATTATTTTTTAATCAGACTTTGATGAAACCTTTTTCATGTGATTTTGTACATTTTCTTTATATCTATGCAGCAGTATCTTTAGTAACTTACTACAGCCACCTTGCCCAAGACCCCATGTACTCCTTATGGGTTTAAAAAAGTATGAAAGACAAGAACAGAAATCTGCATAGCTATGAGTGTCAAACTGAGTGGGCAGAGGAGATGGATGATTCTCCTTCCACAGAGAGCCAGATTCTGCCAGAGTTTGTGGATCAAAAGAGGTTATAATTAAGTCAGAGACGTACTGGAGGGATCAACCAACAAGCTGTCAGTGCTGTCAGTCTTTTGGAAGAGAACACAGTACTATAATTGAGCAGAGTTGAATGGGTACAGTGGGGACACTTTGACAAGCAGCAACAAATTAAATATAATGCACAAAAGCATTGTGCGCAGGAAACACAGCACTTGGAATTGACAGTCTGAGTTTGTTATTGCAGCTCTAACAAATTGGGGAAACCAATGACCTATCTCTTGATTTAGCACAGTTGATGTTGTATGTCAAAGAATGTCTAATGGGGAGGGGTGGATTTAGGGGACAGTACCAGGGGAGACTAATCACTGTTTCCCCGATGCAGTAGCTACTGGGTCTGGTGGGTTGCAGTATGGGGCGAGAGAGGACTGTGGAGCAGAGCTGGGCTGAGTGGGAGGGAGATCTGGAGAGGAACCGAGCAATCACCTCTGGACAGTATATAAATACACATCACCTAAAAGTGCAACTGAGAGCTGTGTATGTGTGTGTTTGTCATGTTACAGTGGCGCCCAACTTACTGGCACAACATGTCAAAGGATCGGCCCTCTGCTTTCGCCCAGTGGCTCCGGGGCACAGCGGGAGTGGCTCCCAGGGGGAACAGAGGAATGGGTCAAGTGTCACCGTCTGGAGTTGGTTGCGGCAAGGGGAGGGGACAGGCCAGCCGCTTCCTTTCACCAAGGATGGTCAGCCATGATCCAACAACCCCTCTCGGCTCTCTCTACCCAGGTCCCGGCGTTTCGGGGCGCTGTACCCAGCTCACCAGGGGCTGTGCTGGGCAGGAATGTTTTGGGACACTTCTGCCTGGAGTGCCCACTCATGAAAGTCAGCCAGGCGTTCTGTGCCAACAAACTCCCCCGAGCCAGGAGGGACACATTCCAGTGCAAAGGGGGTTTACACCAGGCTATCGTGGACTCAAGCTGCACCCAGACCCTGGTCCAACAAACCCTGGTTGAGCCAGGGGTATTGTTGGAGGAAGGGTGGGTTGAGAATAGGTGTGTGCGTGGGGACATTTACAAATATCCTATTGCGTCACTCCGGTTGCCTCTGGTAATTCACTCCATGGGATTTTTCCCACTAGAGCAGTTTCGTGATGACACCCTACGCCCAGCCTTTGCAAAAACAGCACCTGTGCAAAAACTGTGGCGCAGGTGCTGTTTCAGGTCATCTCTCAAGTCGCCCTCCTGAAAGAGATGCTGACCGACCAAGGCATATCATTCATGTGTCGCACCCTAAAAGAGCTGTGCAAATTACTGGGCATTAAATCTATTCAGACCAGCATCTATCACCTTCAGACTGACAGGCTGGTGAGCTCCTGAATGAGACTCTAAAGTCTATAATTCGTAAGTTCCAAGGATGGGATGGCTGGTTTGACCCTGTGTTGTTCGCAATGCAGGAGGTGGCCTCCAAGGGTATGATTTTCATCATACTAATCACACTTTCCCCTATTGCATTGCTGCTGGGGCCTGGGGGGTAGCAGTACGGACTGAGCGCGAACTGTGGAGCAGAGCTGGGCTGAGCAGAAAAGGGGATGCATATGATCATCAACAGTACAATGACACTGGTCCAACCAGGCCGGCCAGTCTGGTTGGACCAGCGTCACTGGTCACTGATGTGAATCTGATGTTTTATGTGATCACTAATTGAAGCTTCTGAACTCTAAGGAATTCTTCAGGTAGAGATAGATGGATTATGGTCTGGGGCCAGGCATGAACCGAACTGCAGATCCTTTGCCTGAATTCCTCCTTTTCCTCCAGGCGAAAAGGAAACAACCACCGTCCAGGGCAAATGAGGGGCTGGTTAAGAAACTCCTGGAAATTTTCAAAAAACAAATTCTGCTGGGTCCAGTCTGGCTGGATCGTTCTGTCACAATCTGCCAGCAGTAAAACACGCCACCTGCCCTATAGAACAATAACCAGCAAAAAGCACTGGTCATCGTGTTTCCAATACAATTAATGCTTTAGCCACAGAATAAAAGCAGTGTAGCCCTACCTGACATCTACAACAGAGTATTAGGGCCACGTTAAAAACAAAAATATTTGAGAATAAAGTCAAATTCTATTTCAAGAAAAAAGTTGAAATGTGAAGAGTATAATTGTTGTTTCAAGACAAACTACCATGGCTGCTTTCTCCTCTATATAGCAGCCATGGCAGCTATCAGAATCTGTTATTTATAAGGAAATGATTTCTCACACAGTGTGGTGATAAGTATAAGAATGTTTAAAAGATGGTGCAGAAAGCTGCAGCTGGTCAGAAGAAAAAAAACACACAAACTTGGAAGAGTTGTCTGGATTAGTACAAAATAACATGGCTGACAATTGACAATGATACCGATGGTTGTGTCAGAAGACAAGATAGCCTGGCTGGTCAAGTTGTTTCACTAACTCATCTACACAAGACATTTTGTAGAAGGCATAGGAGCTGTGAAAGTTTGCCTTGAAACAATAACTGTAAGCTCCCCATTGTGACTTTTTTCCTTTTTTCTTGAAGTAGAATTTGAATTCCAATCTCAAAATTTCAACTTTATTCTTATCTCTATAATTTTACTCAGGTGTCAGTGTGTCATCAGTTAGCTGACTGCAGCTGGTCCAAAATGCTGCAGCACGGTTACTAACTGGCACACGCAAGCAAGACCACATATCGCCTGTACTAGCATCCTTACACTGACTGCCAGTTAGTTTTCAAATTGATTTTAAGATTTTATTATTGGGTTTAAAGGTGTTGCATGGGTTAGCACCCTCATACCTTTCTGATCGTTTAAATTGGTACACTGCTGCAAGATCGCTGAGGTCTGCAGATCAAATGCTCCTGGCTGTCCCAAGGTCCAGATTAAAGCACAGAGGAGCAAAGTTTCGGGCCTTTTCTGGAAACTGCCCCTAAATTGTGGAATGAACTGCCCCTTCACAACAGGACCTCCCCAACATTGGACACTTTCAAAACCCGCCTGAAAACCCACTTTTATTCCTTGACTTTTAAATCAGAATGAGTTTGTACTACTTGTATTTGTCTTAATTCTTCCTCAAATCTTCTCATTTTATGCTTGTTTTTCTTAATTTTTATCATGTCTTCCTATGTTTTTATCTCTTTTGATTATCTTAAATGTACAGCACCTTGATCAACAGTTGTTGTTTTAAATGTGCTATATCAATAAATTTGACTTTGACTTTCTAAATACAATGTACACAGTAGTTTATTTTATCATACTGACCTGGTAGGGCAATATTTTGACAGCATAGAATGAAACTATCCATGTTTATCCCCAAGATTAAAGGCCTCTTGTATCCATTTCTACTAGTCTGTTGTTGTTCAAGCACCAAATTTTCTTTGGTAAACTCTGCCAAGTCCGCTGAGTCAAAAAATCGAATAAATAATCCATAAAGGTCATTATTTCTGCATATCTGAACACATGCATGCTTGCAATGTACTTGTTCTTAGATTGATATTTAAGAAAGAACAAAAGTAGCAGAGACAGTGAGATGAGGGATCTGTTGCTTCTATAGTCAGCATTTGATTTATGTTCATATCACTATAATTACAGTAAATTTATTCCTCGCTTTGGCACGAGGCCATCTTGCAGCTGTGTTAACAGCCCCTCTAAATCAAATTTGGGTCTGAAAGCTGGCTTGTGTTTGTGTCACGGCACGGGAAAGAAAGGGCCTTGATAAAGCTACTGTATCATAGCCACCTTCAGGCTATTTCGCAACAAAAGCACATTGAGGGAGAGTGCTTCCATAAGCGTGTGTCCCAGAGGTCACACACAATCAGTATGACGTCAAAGCCCATGGCTATGGTGACACAAGGAGGTATCAGCAGAAAACCCTCTGCTGAGTTGGAAAACATCAATGACGTAAAGGGCAGAGTTGCTATAACGCCCAAGGGAGATAGAGTTGTCTTTGCGTGCTACAAGGTGAACTTAGATATAGCCAGTGCTTTCCACCTTTGAACCTCCAATGATTGACTGGAGACATAGATACAAATCTTTCCTTTCTCCAATACTGACCGTTTACTGTATATATCTGTATATAATGATACTGGTCTATGTAAGTTACAGTGGGGCAAAAAAGTATTTAGTCAGCCACCGATTGTGCAAGTTCCCCCACTTAAAATGATGACAGAGGTCAGTAATTTGCACCAGAGGTACACTTCAACTGTGAGAGACAGAATGTGAAAAAAAATCCATGAATTCACATGGTAGGATTTGTAAAGAATTTATTCGTAAATTAGGGTGGAAAATAAGTATTTGGTCACCTCAAACAAGGAAAATCTCTGGCTCTCACAGACCTGTAACATCTTCTGTAAGAAGCTTTTCTGTCCCCCACTCGTTACCTGTATGAATGGCACCTGTTTGAACTCATCATCTGTATAAAAGACACCTGTCCACAGCCTCAAACAGTCAGACTCCAAACTCCGCCATGGCCAAGACCAAAGAGCTTTCGAAGGACACCAGGAAAAGTATTGTAGACCTGCACCAGACTGGGAAGAGTGAATCTACAATAGGCAAGCAGCTTGGTGTGAAAAAATCAACTGTGGGAGCAATCATCAGAAAATGGAAGACATACAAGACCACTGATAATCTCCCTCGATCTGGGGCTCCACGCAAGATCTCATCCCGTGGGGTCAAAATGATCATGAGAACGGTGAGCAAAGATCCCAGAACCACACGGGGGGACCTGGTGAATGACCTGCAGAGAGCTGGGACCAAAGTAACAAAGGTCACCATCAGTAACACACTACGACGGCAGGGAATCAAATCCCGCAGTGCCAGACGTGTTCCGCTGCTGAAGCCAGTGCATGTCCAGGCCCGTCTGAAGTTTGCCAGAGAGCACATGGATGATACAGCAGAGGATTGGGAGAATGTCATGTGGTCAGATGAAACCAAAGTAGAACTTTTTGGTATAAACTCAACTCGTCGTGTTTGGAGGAAGAAGAATACTGAGTTGCATCCCAAGAACACCATACCTACTGTGAAGCATGGGGGTGGAAACATCATGCTATGGGGCTGTTTTTCTGCCAAGGGGACAGGACGACTGATCCGTGTTAAGGACAGAATGAATGGGGCCATGTATCGTGAGATTTTGAGCCAAAACCTCCTTCCATCAGTGAGAACTTTGAAGATGAAACGAGGCTGGGTCTTCCAACATGACAATGATCCAAAACACACCGCCCGGGCAACAAAGGAGTGGCTCCGTAAGAAGCATTTGAAAGTCCTGGAGTGGCCTAGCCAGTCTCCAGACCTCAACCCCATAGAAAATCTGTGGCGGGAGTTGAAAGTCCGTGTTGCTCGGCCACAGCCCCAAAACATCACTGCTCTCGAGAAGATCTGCATGGAGGAATGGGCCAAAATACCAGCTACTGTGTGTGCAAACCTGGTAAAGACCTATAGTAAACGTTTGACCTCTGTTATTGCCAACAAAGGTTATGTTACAAAGTATTGAGTTGTATTTTTGTTATTGACCAAATACTTATTTTCCACCCTGATTTACCAATAAATTCTTTACAAATCCTACCATGTGAATTCATGGATTTTTTTTTCACATTCTGTCTCTCACAGTTGAAGTGTACCTCTGGTGCAAATTACTGACCTCTGTCATCATTTTAGGTGGGGGAACTTGCACAATCGGTGGCTGACTAAATACTTTTTTGCCCCACTGTAAGTCTAATTGCATAGCCGGACCCCGTGTATACAGCGGAATGCAAAGGGTTGGGTAACTCTGAGTGAGTTAACTTCAGCGGCTCAGTTATTTATGCATTCCATGATATTCTCTCATTTTTCATATTGACAGTTTGGACCCAAGCAGCACCATCTACAATTCAGCCTGTGGTGTCCTTATATAACCAATCTTTAAAAATATTGGATAAAAAAATCTGTTCGGTGGCATCACTGTCACATTTTAAAGAAATATAATCTACTTAGTTTTAAGAGTTTTAATCATTTTGTGTTTTCTTAAATTAGTTTTTAAATGTATAAATAGGATGGCCCCAGAGTGTCTCAATAGATACATCCAGAGACAAGATAGTAATCGTATTACTAGGAGCAAGGTGAACGGCAACTGCAAGATATCATATCGCAGATCTACATTCGGTTAGTCAGCTTTTTCCATACAGGCCTGCCATCTGTGGAACACACTTCCAACCGAAATCAGATTGATTACAGACACCAGATCCTTTACATTGAAGGTTAAAGTTTGGTTAAAGGGAAATCAGAGATGTAGTCATTTTAACTAATGATTTTAATTTTATTTTAAATTATTATCTATTAATTGTAATTGTATTCATGATGTAATTTGGTTTTATGAAAATGTATGTTTTATTGTGAAATGTACCTATTTTGATTGTAAGCCCAACAAGGGACAATTGTTGAAAATTAGCAATAGCTATAAACGTATGTGTGTTACATCAGTTTCATGTTTTGTACTTGCACTATGTTAAACTGCACTGTCCCTTTTAAATAAATAAAGTCAAATTCAAACACAGCCCATGACAGAGAGCCTGGAAAGGGGAAGGTATGCTCTGGAGAGAAGAGGAATGAAAGTCAGTCAAGCAAAACAAAATACTTGCGTGTAAATGAGAGGAAGATGTGTATCTGTTAGTAGATAGTAGAGGTGGGGAAGAAGAACGAGTTTAAATACTATATTACAAATACAAAGCACTGGACAGAGCACAAAAGGGGTGAAAATGAGAGCGCAGGCGAGGTGGAGATGAGTATGAGGGTGACAGGAGTGAAAGGGAAGGTTTACAAGATGGTTTTGAGAACTGCTGTGATATATAGTTTGGAGGTTTGAATGTTGTTGTGGACCGAAGATAGATCGATAGATATATCTATATCTATCTATATATATATCTCTATCTATATATATATATATATATATTTTATCTTTTAATAAAAATGTTATATCTGGGGATGAATGGAGTGCTCTTGCAGCTCACTCTCCCAGAGACCAGAAAGTTGTAATGCTCTTCTTGACTGCTAATGAATGGCAGAAACTGCTATTTAACAACAGGCACAAAGAATAATGAAAAAGAAGCGAGAGCAAAGAGAAGATTGCACACCAGCAAGCATTGTGTAAACAACGGCTCCAAATGACCTGCAAAACTGGCTTTAAAATTGAGGTGAAAACTGTATATTTCTTAGACCTCGAAGGTATGTGCATGGTGAGCAAACGCTGAATGTAAGTATGACTTTGTTTGCATGAAAACTCCGCAGGGCACCTTTTCCCCCTGCTAAATCAATCTGTATTTTCATTACGCACACACTTTATGAAGGAAAATTACAAAAATAAATCATTGTTACAATGCCAGCAGGAACTAAAGAGTGCAGTGTTGATGGGTATTTTTGTCCCAGAATGGAGCACACAAAGACACTGGAGCCAACGCTTTTAAGCTACAGCTTAAATAAAATGTGAAAACCAAGCTGAACTCACTACATGAACTTGTAAAAATGCTTTTTTGGCTCTGCAGCCCCTCTGAATCTTTTCATGTCATATTGAGTATCCGGTTCCACAGTAATTACTTATTTGCTGTCGTAACTGTGCAGGTTTTGCTTCGTATAATAGTTTTGGATGTGTAGTTGGTGATCATAATGCTGTTTTGAGTTATAAAGTTTACTTCCTCTGTTCTGTTTCACCTGCTCCATTTGAGGTTTGACCTAACAAAGATGATATCAGTGAACTATTTGATAACCAAACCTCACACTGCCAAGAATGATTAAAGCATTTCACCTCTAATTAGAGCAATAAAAAACGACCCTCACTGCTGTCGTCTCTAAGAGCGGCCTGTATATCCACCGTGCTGTGGGGACAATGATACTCTTACTTTCAGCTTGATCAACAACATTGGCAGATGGGGCAAGTGGAGAGCTGCACCTCAAATGAGAAGCATTGTACAACTGCCATCTGGTGAAGTGATTCCAGGTCCAATTAAAGGAAACAAGTCTCTCGCTAACTTCGGGGGAATATGGAATGCTGTTCCTGCTTTTCTGACCTCGGAAATAACAGTTTGTCTCCACACACCTGTGGCAGGTCACATCAGGCCTGACCTTGCTAGTTGTTAGCATTCAGTCCACTTTTGTCACGCTGACCTCAGGTGAATTGCACCTCCGGTGTCGCTGATAGAAAAATATAAAAGTCATTAAGCTAAGCCGACTGCTCGCACACTCACATAACAGTACATTGGTGTGGTGTTAAAGTAAACAAACCCACTGGTAAACAACCTTAATTATTTATCACAATAATGCAGCTAAACTGGCTCCGTGAGGTGCCTCCGTCATAGCACAGTCAGAAATAAAATCCATTCAGACCGTAATTTGCTCGCCACAAGCCAGCTAAGCTGCCTAATTGGAGGCCCAAAGCAACAGGGTTTTGTTATGAACAGCAGATTGGATTAAGGCTTGGCTGTAGAGAAGAGATTCTAAAGATACTGTTCAGGGGATTGCTCTTAAGGATGTGAATATCACATCAAAAGGGATTTGAAAGTCAGTTGGCGGTGGATGTGTGCACTGAGGCTGTGCGTCTTCACGTTCCAAAGAAAAGGAGCGGTGGAACTCAAATCTGGAATCACAATATCACTGTGGAGCAAGAATATCAGCACATTAATTACACCTCGGCCAAATAAACTCAGTCCTGACTTGCTTAATAAAGACCACATGCATAATGCAAGGATTGTGTCTTTAGCTGAGGTAAAGAGGCAGCCGTAACATAGAGGGAGAGGGAAAACACCGATGGGACGCAGTAGAATGAAGCCTGAGCTTAGCTGTTGTTATATAGACAACTGGGCAATTAGAGTTCAGCAGGTGGGTTTTAGAATATAAAGGCTCATGATGATGTTGTACAAAAGTCTCAAGACACCTTTTTGAAAGGAATGTTTTTTGTTTAACCACTAAATACTGACCTATGTATCATTAAAGCATGATAAGGGATCTGCAAGTGTTGTGTCTACACATAACAGAGAACTTGGCAAATACCAGATTTTAAATTGTATCTTTAGGCACTCTATTACTAGCAGCCTGTTGCAAAAACACATTTATTCCACTGTCTTTAGCCAAAGATAACACAACTTGGCAGACACCAACAAGGTGATTCTCAAAATGTATTAGGCAAAAACCTGGCATACCTCACTGTGGTGTGCAGCGTGTCCTTGATAAATTAGAGACAACTGTACAAGAGGAGGACAAAAGTAGTGACAGAGCTAAAACAAACAAAAAAACAAAAAAAAAAAAACTATGAACAGTTTCTGAAAGCCATGTACTTAAGAAACAGGAAAAAAAAAATTTTTTTAAAAATTAAAAAAAAAAAAAACAAATCCAGCAACGACCTGACACAGGACCTGAGAGATACATCTGGACCTTCAGTAGATCCATGTACTGTTCACCAAAACCTCACCACAAATGGTCTCAGTGAAAGGGTGGCTATCAAGAAGCCATTTTTTAGGAAAGGAAACAGGGAGAAAAGGCAGATTTCTATAAGAACTGAAACTACAATCCATGCCTGACAGAGTGGTGAATCCAAATTTTACATATTTGGTTAAAAGTTTACTAAAATTAATTAAAATACAAAGAATATCAGGAGAGAATGCTCAACAGTGAGTGTCTGCAGACATCTGTAAAACACAGTGATGCTGTCATGATCCAGGGCTGCATTTTGTCAAAATTCATTGAATTATGAACACAGAAAAGTACCATCAGATTCACCATGCAATACCATATGGAAAGCACCTGGTTTCCAACAGCTTCAGTATTTAGCATGATTTAGCATTTTAGGGAGCATAAAGGCAGTAATGTTTTTTTAAATGTAACATCTACTTATATCTTCTTAAATTCAGTTCACAGATCCTGAAGTTCAGTTCACCTGACACTCGGACCGGCAGCCGCCACGGGTGTTATGAGTGGCTGTGTGCAGACAGGAATAGGACCCAAGGTGCAGACTCCAGAGACAGTCGTGAACTCAAAACAGCTTTAATGTTAAACTCAAAATATAACATAACTGGAAAAAAATCAAAATAAACTTAAACCGGAGGACTGACAGAACACACAGCTAGGTAAACAGTAAATCGCGACACGGACACAGAGAAACACAGGGCTCAAATACACAGAGGGAGCAATCAGGGAATGGGTAACAGGAGGGAAACACAGCTGGGGCAAATCAGGCCTAACGAAACAAGGGGAAGCAAAACCAGACACATTAACATGAGACATGGACTTTCAAAGTAAAACAGGAAACATAACACAGACTCACAGGCAGGCACTATAACAAAGGGAACAGAGACGTGGGACCAGGGCAAACACAGACACTGACTGGACACGGGGATATCGCAACTAAGGATACACAGAGACGCGAACTAGACAAGGGGATACAGCAGACAGGGGAGACAGAGCAACTAGAGAAAACCAAACAAGGAGCCAGAAACAGAAACAAAAAAAAAAAAAAAAAAAAAAAAGCCCGGAAAGCAACATAACAAAACACAAGCTCACGACAGGCGCAGGCGGCCAGGAAAAACAGTTCACAGAAAGTTCAGGGGGCCGGCCCGGCGGCTGACGGCCCAAGAGCCCAGAAAACAGTCCAGGGGGCCGGGCAGGCGCAGGCACCGGCGGCGAGGGAGCAGACCAGGAGGCCGGCCGGGCGGGCGGGAGGCACCGGCGGTGACCGAGCAGGTCAGGAGGCCGGGCGGGCGGGCGGGCGGGCGGGCGGGAGGCACCGGCGGCGACGTAGTTCAGGGGGCCGTCCATGACTGCAGCGTAGTTCAGGGGGCTGTCCATGACGGCAATGACGTCCGATCATTAGCCTGGAAAGCGGCCGAGCAGGACGAGCAAGACGAGCAGGACGAGCAGGCCCAGACGGCATGGGGACCTCAGGCGCAGACGAAGCTGAACACTCGGAGGCTGGACCAGGCAGAGCTGCAGAGGCTGGACCGGACCAGGCGGAAGCAGATGCTGCGGGCGGCGTGGATGTTGAGGTTGCAGGCGGTGGAGCCGGTGGTGGCTGAATGGCCTCGCCAGAACCGTCGGCAGACACTGGGATGTGCTGGCTGGGTCCTCCCGGACCCCCAGCTGACAAGGCAAGAGGCTGAACGGGCCCCTCGGACCCTCCAGCGAAGACAGGAGGCCGAAGCGGTTCCTCGGACCCTCCAGCAGGAAGAGACGGCTGAAGCAGTTCTCCAGAACCCCCAGCGGGAGCAGACGACTGAAGGGGCCCCTCGGACCCTCCAGCGGAGACAGGAGGCTGAACGGGCCCCTCGGACCCTCCAGCGGAGACAGGAGGCTGAAGCGGTTCTCCAGAACCCCCAGCGGGAACAGACGGCTGAAGCGGTTCCTCGGACCCTCCAACGGGAACAGACGGCTGAAGCGGTTCTCCAGAACCCCCAGCGGGAACAACAGAACAGAAGATTGAGGAGAGGAGCGACGGTGGCGTCGTTTCCTTCTGAATGAGGGAACTGGCGGAGAAACAGAGACCTCTTCATCGTCCGACCACATAGCTGCCAGGAAAAACGCAGGCGAACGAGAACCCGGCTGGTGTGGGGAGGGAGAGGAAGTCCGTGGCAATGTTGAGACAGAAGGAGAATGTGTGTTGTCCTGGGGCAGCGGTGGGGAAGATGTAGTGAGTGAGAGAGCAAGCTCACCAGCCTTGACTTGCTCTCTCCAGGCAGTAATGGTGCTGTCCAACTTAGTGTCCTTAGTAAACTGAGAAAGCTGAGGGTTATGGCGAATGATGGCATCTACTGCACTTAGCCCGACTACCATAGTCCGTAAATCCTGTGACTGGGCAATGCGGTCGAGCAGGCTCACCATCCGCATCATCTCACCGTTGAACTCCGAGGAAAAAGAGTCTGCAGGGTCCATGTTCTGGTCGCAATCTTCTGTTATGTGTGGCTGTGTGCAGACAGGAATAGGACCCAAGGTGCAGACTCCGGAGACAATCGTGAACTCAAAACAGCTTTAATGTTAAACTCACATATAACATAACTGGGAAAAAAATCAAAATACACTTACACCGGCGGACTGCCAGACCACACAGCTAGGTAAACAGTAGATCACGACACGGACACAGAGAAACACAGGGCTTAAATACACAAAGGGAGCAATCAGGGAATGGGTAACAGGAGGGAAACACAGCTGGGGCAAATCAGGCCTAACGAGACAAGGGGAAGCGAAACCAGACACATTAACATGAGACATGGACTTTCAAAGTAAAACAGGAAACATAACACAGACTCACAGGCAGGCACTATAACAAAGGGAACAGAGACGTGGGACCAGGGCAGACACAGACACTGACTGGACACGGGGATATCGCAACTAAGGATACACAGAGACGCGAACTAGACAAGGGGATACAGCTGACAGGGGAGACAGAGCAACTAGAGAAGACAGAGACATAAACCATAAGACAGAACTCAAAGAAACCAAAGACTGGAAATAATAAATAATAAACTCAAAAACCTTGGGTCAACCACCCAGGCATCCTAACAACGGGCCTCTGCTCCTCCTGCCTCCCCTTTCCCTCATCCACCTGCTGGCCTCCACCACTTGCTAATGTTACTGAATCTGTGGAAGCTCCGCGATGCCACCACACGAAGTAAAGAATAACGAGCCTATCTAAATCCCAGTAACGATTAATGCGTTCCTGATTTTGGCATAATAACTAGTTACCGTGCTCGTTACCACAATAATAACGTAGTTACTGTAACGCGTTACTTAATAAGTCCCTACACTGACCTCCATCCATCCATCCATCCATCTTCATCCGCTTTGTCCGGGGCCGGGTCGCGGGGGCAGCAGCCTAAGCAAAGAGGCCCAGACCTCCCTCTCCCCAGTCACCTCCTCCAGCTTATCCAGGGGAATACCAAGGCGTTCCCAGGCCAGCCGAGAGATATAATCTCTCCAGCGTGTCCTGGGTCTGCCCCGGGGCCTCCTCCCGGTGGGACATGCCTGGAACACCTCACCCAGGAGGCGCCCAGGGGGCATCCTTGTCAGATGCCCGAACCACCTCAGCTGGCTCCTTTCGATGTGGAGCAGCAGCTGCTCTACTCTGAGCCCCTCCCGGATGGCCGAACTTCTCACCCTATCTCTAAGGGAGAGGCCAGCCACCCTTCGGAGGAAGCTCATTTCTGCCGCTTGTATCCGCGATCTCGTTCTTTCGGTCACTACCCACAGCTCGTGGCCATAGGTGAGGGTAGGGACGTAGATCGACCGGTAAATTGAGAGCTTCGCTTTTACACTCAGCTCCCTCGTCACCACGACGGACCGGTGCAACGTCCGCATTACTGCAGCTGCAGCCCCAATCCGTCTGTCGATCTCCGGCTCCCTTCTCCCATCACACGAACAAGACCCCGAGATATTTGAACTCCTCCACTTGGGGCAGGAACTCATCCCCGACCCGGAGTGGGCACTCCACCCTTTTCCGGCTGAGAACCATGGCCTCAGATTTGGAGGTGCTGATCCTCATTCCCGCTGCTTCACACTCGGCTGCGAACCGTTCCAGTGCGAGCTGGAGGCCTTCACCCGATGAAGCCAACAGAACCACATCATCTGCAAAAATCAGAGATGAGATTCTGAGGCCACCAAAGCGAAAGCCCTCCGCCACTTGGCTGCGCCTAGAAATCCTGTCCATAAAAATTATGAACAGAACCGGAGGCAAAGGGCAGCCCTGGCGGAGCCCATCACCCACCAGGAACGAGTCCGACTTATTGCCGGCAATGCGAACCAAGCTCTTGCAACGGTTGTATAGGGATCGAATGGCCCGTAGCAATGGGCCAGACACCCCAAACTCCCGCAACACCTCCCACAGGACACCCCGAGGGACACGGTCGAATGCCTTCTCCAAGTCCACAAAACACATGTAGACTGGTTGGGCAAACTCCCATGCACCCTCAAGTATCCTGGAGAGGATAAAGAGCTGGTCCAGTGTTCCGCGACCAGGACGAAAACCGCATTGTTCCTCCTGTATCCGATGTTCGACTAACGGACGAACTCTCCTTTCCAGCACCCTGGCATAGACTTTCCCAGGGAGGCTGAGGAGTGTGATCCCCCTGTAGTTGGAACACACCCTCCGGTCCCCTTTCTTAAAGATGGGGACCACCACCCCGGCCTACACTGACCTTAATATATAAATGTGCCACTTTTTCAACATATTTAATACTACTGGCCTTTGGCTTACTGTATCTAAGTCATGCTGGCATTCTGAGAAAAGAAATGCTGCCCACCCCTGATATCCATGAATAAATGCATCACAGCAAATGGATATATTAAGAAACTAATCCTAGGAAAGAAAAGCCAGTCTCTCTCAGTGGGAACTAAAAGTTATTGTTATTGCCCACTGTTGTTCATTTTTCACATTTTCATTAGTTTTATTTTACAAATACTAAATAAGCAACTGGTGCGTGAGCGTGTATGAACTGTTGAGTAATAAACATATTCTAAAGTGCTTTGTAGAATCTAGCAAAGGTAAAAAACAGCCATATAACTGTGAAGCATTTCCCATTTATATCACTCTAGTGTCAGCCAGGATTATTTACTCTGCTGAAAACATTGCCTTATTTTTTCACTTTGCAATTTAAAAATGTTCCACTCTACTTCTTTTTTTGAAATGGAAAATTTATGATGCCATCAACAAGTACAAGCTGATTCCCACCTTTCATTTATTTTCATTCATACCGTATTTCCACCCTTAATTAGCTGGTGCTGAAATATAATTAATTAAAGACCTGCTTCCAAGTCTAATGAGTGAGTCAGGGGAATTATCTAAGAAACTGATGGCCACACACATTCCAACATCAATCCAATTACCGCAGTCCCCTGTCAGTTGTGTCCCTGTGCAAATGGACCAAACAATCAGATTCCAAAACCTTGTGAAAAACACTAAAGTGTGGAGGCGACACTTTGCAGTGCACCTGGTGCACTTGTCAAAGCTGACAGGTCACAGGATGAGGTTATTACAGTCTATCAGTATGCTTGCCATGTAGGAGATTTCCATTTGGAGCACAGGACAGTTGTGGGAGACAGAACCTTCATTTAAAAAGGACAATAACCTGTATTTACATTCAGTCCTGAATTTGTGTGTGCACAAGCTGCATACACTGAATCTATATGAATCTATTTAACATGATGACATGAACCACAAACACTTACCGGACATTCTTTTCATGTATATTGTATGTATAGCAAATTAGATGGCAGAAATTCAGTGCATTTAGATATGTGGACGTGGAAATGCAAAATGGGCATCAGAATGGGGAAGAAAAGTCACCAGTGATGACTGAATATTAAGGTATTCATCATATTAACATATCCTAGCTTCACAAAGAGCTTTTTTTATAGAGTAATAAACAGTTTTTCTAAATGAGTGCGATGCCATTTCCCCTCCAGTTAGCATGTTATCTGCATGTCTGTGTCTCGTCTCCCTTAACTGTTTCCGTGTCGCCCTCTTTGTTTCCTCCCGTTACCTCCCTTGTTCCCCTCGTTTCCCTGAGTGTTCTTTCCTCCCAGCTCCCGTGTCATGGTGTATGAATTAGTATGAGTCTTAGTGCTTCCTGTTTTACTTTGATACTCTCCTGTCTGATGTGTGTCATGTTCAGTTTTGTTTCCCCCTGTCTAGTTAGTTAAATCATGTTCATCTGTGTTCCCTCCTGTGGTTTGTTCCCTTATTTGCCCTTGTGTGTATCTATGTCTGCGTCGCAATCTTCCTCATGGCTGTGTGTTTTTCTGTGTGTTTAGTTTAGGTTCCTGTATTCCAGTTTAAATTAATTTGTATTCCCCAACAATAAAGCTGTGCTTTGAGTTTAATTCCTCTCTGCGAGTCTTCGTTTGGGTCCAATCCTGCCAGTTTATAACAAAACCTCTGTGGGGTTAAAGTTTAGGTGGCTGCTCTATATTATCTTGCCACATGGCACTGAAGAAGATACGTGGTGGAATCAGTTTTGTAACCTACTGTAGATACTTTCAGATACTTACAGCACTTTCAGAATGGCATCAAATTTGTTGTCCAGTGCTGGGTTGTGATAACTGTTCAGTTTCTATGCCAAGTGTTACGACCAAATCCAGAGTGTTATTAATGCCCCCTCCCTCAGTTCGAAGATGGTCATTTGCTTTTCACATAAAACAGCCACCTTGACTCCCCAAACAAACTAGCAGTCCTGCTTGTCCAGATGTGGACTGTAGAGTACTGATCTGAACAGTTAGCTGTTTTATACCATGTGCTTAGCCAGAGGTTTGCTGGCTTATCTGTTGTTGGACTTCAGCCAACACCTTTCCCCATTTAATCCAGCAAAAAGAACACATCAACTTATGGCCACATTAAAGCCATGCTTCCATACCGGGAGTTGAAAACAGGGCAGCTGGGTGAAAACCAGGACTCCTAACCAGTAGACCATATGGGACTGCTCTGCTGTCATGAAATCAAGGTCAGTCTTGTCACTCTGCAGCCTTGGTGATAGCCTTAACCGATTATACAGCGGCTGCAGGTTCTGGTCAAAAGCACTTTACAAAGGGGTGGACTTGAAGCACACTTGAGTGGCATGCAGGGAAGTCTACTAACCAGTGAATAAAAAGACACGAAATGCCTGCAAGTTGTAAATGACTTTACAGCAGCCTGACTAATCTGGTTTGGAAGAATTCCTCTTGATGAGATTCCTCCATGTTTGGACTTGACAGACATTCTATAACAGATTTGATTTCCACTACAGCCCTTTATTGGTGAGGCATGGAACCAACACAAAAAGAACTTTGCCGTTGGAACACTGTGGAGTGACATTTTTGCACTCACTTTCATAATTAATTTTAAAAAAAGGATTAATCATACAGAAAATTAAATGTGTAAATATAAATCCTTAGAATTGATTCAGCTGTACCAGATCAAGTTCCCATTTATGTCTAGACTCTTTCTACACAATCCCAGTTTTGAACAAACCATTATCAGGCTGTGCAATATGCTTACACAAAGTTGTCCACAGTGTCAGGGCAGGCAGGCCACCAAATGAAGTGTACCCAGAGATATTACACTTAAAAACGTTACTGCCTTTATTACTTGCTTCGTGCTGAGGTACTGATACCACAGCTTATGGATATCTGTACCTGGATTGTTCACTTTAACCCTTTGATATAGCTTTTTTGTAATTTCTTTAAATAGTCATAGGGAATAGTTTTCCAGAATACTTGAAGGGCATTCAAAGTTCGTCTTTGAATGACGGCTGAATTTTGTTGCGCTCTCTGTCAGGACAGTACTACAGTGCTTCAGTAATGTTGGGATACGGGCTCTAAAGAGGCTAAGTGAGAGATCATGTTCTATTGTTTGTTCTATTGAGGTTTGTCCATACGTGTGGATGATGATGTTAACCAAAATTTTCAAATTTAGATTCATCACTACTAGGGCTGCCACAAACGATTATTTTGATAGTCGACTAGTCACCGATTATTTTTGCGATTAGTCGACTAATCAGATCATCATCCATTGGACGTAAAACTACAGCTTATTGCACCAGCAGTATCTGCTCTCATATAACTATCATTAGCTTACAGCTTTAAGTGTTTAAGGTCTGTGCTAACTAAAAATAAAGACAAGATGATAGTTTGTTAAATTTTAATGAAATCTGCAGATTGTTTTGGTGAAGTTTAATAAACTCCTTGCTATCTAAAATATAACGGGACACTGGAGTATATTCTCGAGCATCTCACACTTCTGATAATCAGCTGTCTGCTTGACGTTTATTCAGCTGTGTAAAAACTATAACTTTAATCTCAGCCAAACAGATTTACTCAGGAACAAATAAAATACAAAAAAAAGGCAAAACAATAACATTTTAAGTTATCTAAGTGACTTATATATCATGTTTAACCTGAGTAGCGAAAGACGGCGGTGGGTTTGAAAATGATTTGCCGGGAGTCCGGTGTTCTCACGGCGCTAGTTAGCCTAGCCCCCGGCTCGCTAACGAGCTAGTGGGTAACAGACGTCTCCGAAAAAGTCGGAGCGCTTTTGAAAATATGCGGTGTCTTGATAAACTGAGCAGATATTTGAGGTTTACACAGCTACATTCTCGCCTGAAAATATGTTAAACGTTTATTTTGTGACCCAGAAAGAATAATAAGAGTAATATTAAAACTAACTAGCTGCCGCCATTGTTGGAAACTGAGCTGGGCTGCGCTATGAATTCTGGGACACAGCTTCTTCTTCTTCGGGGTTTAACGGCAGCTGGCATCCTTGTACATGCAGTGCTGCCATCTTCTGTTTCAGTCCGTTATTACACTCTTAAATCCTGCTACTTATTCCTGCGTCTTTTGGGATCTTACAAAGCTTCAAACGATGCGTCGACTATTAAATCAGTCGTCGACGATTTTGATAGTCGACGTAATCGTGACTAGTCGACTAATCGTGGCAGCCCTAATCACTACACTGATTTCAATCCAGTTCTTCTCCCTGCTTCCCTTCCTTAAGAATGGCTTCTTGACAGCCTTTTACTGAGACCACGTCTGATGAGGCTTTGGTGAACAATAGATGGATCAGCTGAAGTGCCAGATCTCTCTGGTCCTCTGTCTGGTCTTTGCTGGATTTTTTCCCTAATTCTTAAGGATATGACCTTCAGATATTGTTCATAGATTTCACAGAACTGCCACTTTGGCTAATGATTCTTTGGGAATAACCTTGGTGGTACAAAAATACTATTTTATGCCTGTCAAACTGTGTTATCGTTGGCATTTTCATAGATTTCACTTAAGGAATGGGAACAAATGATATGTCTTTGCAACAGGCTGTTAGTAACAAACTGCACAAATATGCATGTGCATTAAGTTAAAAAATGGATGTATCACTTATGTTTGATCTTCTAAGCTTTTTCTGATATTTTAGGTGTGCAAGTACAGCGTACCAAGTGGTACCAAAGAATTTGTGACTTTATTACTGAATGGTTCCTGTGTGGACGTAGATGGTACATTAGCTGGTCAGCGTTCTGTAGAGGACCTAATGCACAAACACGTTCAGTAAGTAGGAAGCTAGCTAACCTTGAAGACAGTGCTGTTTCCAACTAAACAATCAGCAACTTCAGTACAGTATTTTACTGCTTTACAAAAAGAAAGGTTTTATGAATACTTGAGATTTATATAATGCCGTCAAAGCATTGTTTTTGTATTTACAGTCTTGAATGAATAACAAACATGACATATCAGAATCAGAATCAGAATCAGAATACTTTATTGATCCCTGGGGGAAATTATTTTTTGTTACAGTGCTCCATTTTAAACCAACATTAAGACAAGACAGACAATACGCTAACTATATCCTGATATCTTAATGCAAAAAATTTTTGTATAGGCACAACACACAGTAATGCACCAACACAGCCTACTTCTGTCACTTCTGGAGCCACACTCTCTCTTGTCTCCTCCAAGGGAAGCTGTTTGTGTGTTTGTGTGTGTGTGTGTGTGAGAGAGAGAGAGAGAGATGGAGTGAGAGAATGATAGGGGGTTGTAGTGATCGTAAACAACAGCAGGAGTGAAACAAATGGGTGGTCCCCGGACAGCTTCATCCCCGAGCCTAATCGATGATGCACGATAAGGCAGCAGAAAGGCCTCGGGAGCCGGGTGGGGGCCAGATGGAGTCCGGTGTCTGCAGCAGAGTCACACACCGAGACACAGAGAGAAAGTCCCTGTTTTACATTTCTGGTAGAGGTGCTTGTTGCTGTTAATTAAAATGCTCTAACGTGTATGAAATGCAGTGTGCAGACAGGGCCGGCTATATTAGATAAGCTTCATGTGAGTATTTTTCGAATTACCAGGGACAGCTTTTATCTTTGACTTTGAAAACAGATGAGCTTTTTGTTTTTTGTATCTTTTTGAAGCACACTGCTTTTGGTAATAAGGCAGCAGTAAACGTGGTTTCCCAAGGGAATGATAGATTCCCCCAGTGAGCCAGTCAGTGACAAATATGTCACCTTGTTTTTGTTTGTTCTGCACTGCATGCTTGAAGGCTAGAACAGAGGAAGGCAGGATCTCAGCGCCTACTATATGCATAAATTTACCAAAATGTGTAGTTCTGATTCAATTTAGATGTTACAGGTTTTGCATTACACTACTCGACTGTTGAGATTTAGACATTCTTACAACCTGCTAGTAGAAGGAAGATGATGGGTGGAAGTTTTTTGGGTGACCCAGCCTGATTGATTCTGATATATATATATAGATACATACATATATTTATATATATATATATATATATATATATATATATATATATATATATATATATATATAAATATAAATATATATATATATATATATATATATATATATATATATATATATATATATATATATATCGCTAGCCCGACGTCCCGGAGCTAGCGATTTTTTTCAGTCGGGCTACCAAAATCTATCTCTGCCCTGCCCGTCGGGCTATTGTAGGAAAAATATATGTCAATGCTTTTGCATTCTTTCAGAAATGTAGCTGGGTAATTATGTCATTGGCATCGGTGAGCCACTGTCAATATGTGACATATTGAAATCGCGTTTGAATTTGTGCTTGTTTTTTTGCTTTCACTTTGCAATCGTGCGAACTGTGTATAGAGAGCGACAGCACTGATCTGTGAGTGATGATAATTTGTGCACCAATTCCTCTGACATCGTCTTATTAATCGTTAGCTTACTATGCAAACATGACAAGTGAAATCTCCCGCAGCAAGCTTAAACATGTGAGAGGTTGATCGCGCAGAGAATCGCTGAGCTTATGTGAGTGCGTGTGTAAAAGCAACAGGATATATATTTTAGTTCTGCTGAGCCAAATAAGACAGGTCAGGGTGAAGAAGTGACAGCCAAAGAAAAGGTTACCACAAAACGGAGAAGTTATGACAAATCAGACTATAAGGCAAAAAGAAAGTGCAGCTTTATGGTTTCATGGACAAAAGAATTTCTGTGGCTGCAATATGACGAGCTAAATAACCAGGGCTGCACATAAGTGGTCCGCAGGTGCGCATTCGCTGTCAAAATAAAAAACACGCACAAGGGTTAGGGTTAAATTTAAAAACTGTACTTTTGAGTTAAAATATATATTCATAATTTTAATAAACGACAAATTAAAAATGCATGAACATTTTTTTGTATCGAAAAAATATCGAACCGTGACACCAAAGTATCGAACCGAACCGAACCGTGAATTTTGTGTATCGTTGCACCCCTAATATATATATATATATATATATATATATATATATATATATATATATATATATATATATATATATATATATATATATATATATATATATATATATATATATATATATATAGACAGTGGGGCAAAAAAGTATTTAGCCAGCCACCGATTGTGCAAGTTCCCCCACTTAAAATGATGACAGAGGTCAGTAATTTGCACCAGAGGTACACTTCAACTGTGAGAGACAGAATGTGAAAAAAAAATCCATGAATTCACATGGTAGGATTTGTAAAGAATTTATTCGTAAATCAGGGTGGAAAATAAGTATTTGGTCACCTCAAACAAGGAAAATCTCTGGCTCTCACAGACCTGTAACGTCTTCTGTAAGAAGCTTTTCTGTCCCCCACTCGTTACCTGTATGAATGGCACCTGTTTGAACTCATCATCTGTATAAACGACACCTGTCCACAGCCTCAAACAGTCAGACTCCAAACTCCGCCATGGCCAAGACCAAAGAGCTTTCGAAGGACACCAGGAAAAGTATTGTAGACCTGCACCAGACTGGGAAGAGTGAATCTACAATAGGCAAGCAGCTTGGTGTGAAAAAATCAACTGTGGGAGCAATCATCAGAAAATGGAAGACATACAAGACCACTGATAATCTCCCTCGATCTGGGGCTCCACGCAAGATCTCATCCCGTGGGGTCAAAATGATCATGAGAACGGTGAGCAAAGATCCCAGAACCACACGGGGGGACCTGGTGAATGACCTGCAGAGAGCTGGGACCAAAGTAACAAAGGTCACCATCAGTAACACACTACAACGGCAGGGAATCAAATCCCGCAGTGCCAGACGTGTTCCGCTGCTGAAGCCAGTGCATGTCCAGGCCCGTCTGAAGTTTGCCAGAGAGCACATGGATGATACAGCAGAGGATTGGGAGAATGTCATGTGGTCAGATGAAACCAAAGTAGAACTTTTTGGTATAAACTCAACTCGTCGTGTTTGGAGGAAGAAGAATACTGAGTTGCATCCCAAGAACACCATACCTACTGTGAAGCATGGGGGTGGAAACATCATGCTATGGGGCTGTTTTTCTGCCAAGGGGACAGGACGACTGATCCGTGTTAAGGACAGAATGAATGGGGCCATGTATCGTGAGATTTTGAGCCAAAACCTCCTTCCATCAGTGAGAACTTTGAAGATGAAACGAGGCTGGGTCTTCCAACATGACAATGATCCAAAACACACCGCCCGGGCAACAAAGGAGTGGCTCCGTAAGAAGCATTTGAAAGTCCTGGAGTGGCCTAGCCAGTCTCCAGACCTCAACCCCATAGATATCTGTGGCGGGAGTTGAAAGTCCGTGTTGCTCGGCGACAGCCCCAAAACATCACTGCTCTCGAGAAGATCTGCATGGAGGAATGGGCCAAAATACCAGCTACTGTGTGTGCAAACCTGGTAAAGACCTATAGTAAACGTTTGACCTCTGTTATTGCCAACAAAGGTTATGTTACAAAGTATTGAGTTGTATTTTGTTATTGACCAAATACTTATTTTCCACCCTGATTTACGAATAAATTCTTTACAAATCCTACCATGTGGATTCATGGATTTTTTTTTCACATTCTGTCTCTCACAGTTGAAGTGTACCTCTGGTGCAAATTACTGACCTCTGTCATCATTTTAGGTGGGGGAACTTGCACAATCGGTGGCTGACTAAATACTTTTTTGCCCCACTGTATATGTATATATATATATATATATATATATATATATATATATATATATATATATATATATATATATATGTATGTGTATATATATATATATATATATATATATATATATATATATATATATATATATATATATATATATATATACATATATATATATATGTATGTGTCGGGGGAGGACGCTGGACAGACCTGGTGCACCTAAACGCGTAGTGAGGGTGTGCTGGGAACGTCTAGCAGAGGCCCCAGTCCGCGAGATCTTCAACGCACACCTCCGGCAGAGCTTCAACAGCATTCCGAGGGAGACTGGGGACATTGAGTCCGAATGGACCATGTTCAGCGTCTCCATTGCCGAAGCTGCTGCATTGAGCTGCGGCCGCAAGGTGGTTGGTGCCTGCCGTGGTGGTAATCCCCGAACCAAATGGTGGACACCAGAGGTGAAGGGAGCCACCAGGCTGAAGAAGGAGGCCTATCGGGCTTGGTTAGCCTGTGGGACTCCGGAGGCAGCCGACAGGTATCGACAGGCCAAGCGGAATGCGGCTCGGGCAGTGGCTGAAGCAAAAACTCGGGTGTGGGAGGAGTTCGGAGAGGCCATGGAAAAAGACTTTCGGACTGCCTCGAAGAGATTCTGGCAAACCGTCAGGCGTCTCAGGAGGGGAAAGCGGTGCTCTACCTGCACTGTGTATAGTGCTGGCGGAGCGCTGTTGACGTCGACTGAGAAAATTGTCGGGCGGTGGAAGGAATACTTCGAGGACCTCCTTAATCCCACTGACACGTCTTCCGGGGAGGAAGCAGAGTCTGGGGATGAGGGGTGTGACCCACCAATTTCCGGGGGCGAGGTCACTGAGGCAGTTAAACAACTCCTTGGTGGCAGAGCCCCTGGTGTCGATGAGGTCCGCCCCGAGTTCCTGAAGGCTCTGGACGTTGTAGGGCTGTCTTGGTTGACACGTCTCTGCAATGTTGCGTGGAGATCAGGGGCAGTACCTGTGGACTGGCAGACCGGGGTGGTGGTCCCCATCTTCAAGAAGGGGGACCGGAGGGTGTGTTCCAACTACAGGGGGATCACACTCCTCAGCCTCCCCGGGAAAGTCTATGCCAGGGTGCTGGAGAGGAGGGTTCGTCCGCTAGTCGAACCTCGGATACAGGAGGAACAATGCGGTTTTCGTCCTGGTCGCGGAACACTGGACCAGCTCTTTGTCCTCTCGAGGATACTTGAGGGTGCATGGGAGTTTGCCCAACCAGTCTACATGT
Source organism: Astatotilapia calliptera (assembly GCF_964374335.1). Classification (NCBI taxonomy): domain Eukaryota; kingdom Metazoa; phylum Chordata; class Actinopteri; order Cichliformes; family Cichlidae; genus Astatotilapia; species Astatotilapia calliptera. The sequence goes on from NC_137438.1 coordinate 3,406,145, forward strand.
GTTTTGTGGACCTGGAGAAGGCATTCGACCGTGTCCCTCGGGGCGTCCTGTGGGAGGTGTTGCGCGAGTATGGGGTGTCTGGCCCATTGCTACGGGCCATTCAATCCCTATACAACCGTTGCAAGAGCTTGGTTCGCATTGCCGGCAATAAGTCGGACTCGTTCCCGGTGGGTGATGGGCTCCGCCAGGGCTGCCCTTTGTCTCCGGTTCTGTTCATAATTTTTATGGACAGGATTTCTAGGCGCAGCCAAGTGGCGGAGGGCTTTCGCTTTGGTGGCCTCAGAATCTCATCTCTGATTTTTGCGGATGATGTGGTTCTGTTGGCTTCATCGGGTGAGGGCCTCCAGCTCGCACTGGAACGGTTCGCAGCCGAGTGTAACGCAGCGGGAATGAGGATCAGCACCTCCAAATCTGAGGCCATGGTTCTCAGCCGGAAAAGGGTGGAGTGCCCACTCCGGGTCGGGGATGAGTTCCTGCCCCAAGTGGAGGAGTTCAAGTATCTCGGGGTCTTGTTCGCGAGTGATGGGAGAAGGGAGCTGGAGATCGACAGACGGATTGGGGCTGCGGCTGCAGTAATGCGGACGCTGCACCGGTCAGTCGTGGTGAAGAGGGAGCTGAGTGTAAAAGCGAAGCTCTCAATTTACCGGTCGATCTACGTCCCTACCCTCACCTATGGCCACGAGCTGTGGGTAGTGACCGAAAGAACGAGATCGCGGATACAAGCGGCAGAAATGAGCTTCCTCTGAAGGGTGGCTGGCCTCTCCCTTAGAGATAGGGTGAGAAGTTCGGCCATCCGGGAGGGGCTTAGAGTAGAGCAGCTGCTGCTCCACATCGAAAGGAGCCAGCTGAGGTGGTTCGGGCATCTGGCAAGGATGCCCCCTGGGCGCCTCCTGGGCGAGGTGTTCCAGGCATGTCCCACCGGGAGGAGGCCCCGGGGCAGACCCAGGACACGCTGGAGAGATTATATCTCTCGGCTGGCCTGGGAACGCCTTGGTATTCCCCCGGACAAGCTGGAGGAGGTGGCTGGGGAGAGGGAGGTCTGGACCTCTTTGCTTAGGCTGCTACCCCCGCGACCCGACCTCGGATAAGCGGATGAAGATGGATGGATGGATGGATGGATGTGTATGTGTATATATGTATGTATATATATGTATGTATGTATGTGTATATATGTATATATGTATGTATATGTTAGGAACACGAGAAGCTGGAAGGAACACGAGAAGCTGGAGAAATGCCAAGGGCTCAGAGAAGAGCTCGAGAGGATGTCGAGGGTGAAGGTAACGGTGGTCCCCGTGGTAATCGGAGCACTAGGTGCGGTGACTCCCAAGCTAGGCGAGTGGCTCCAGCAGATCCCGGGAATAACATCGGAGATCTCTGTCCAGAAGAGCGCAGTCCTGGGAACAGCTAAGATACTGTGCAAGACCCTCAAGCTCCCAGGCCTCTGGTAGAGGACCCGAGCTTGAAGGATAAACCGCCCGCAGGGGCGTGCTGGGTGTTTATATATATATATATATATATATATATATATATATATATATATATATATATATACAGGGAGTGCAGAATTATTAGGCAAGTTGTATTTTGTATTGTATTTTTGAGGAATAATTTTATTATTGAACAACAACCATGTTCTCAATGAACCCAAAAAACTCATTAATATCAAAGCTGAATGTTCTTGGAAGTAGTTTTTAGTTTGTTTTTAGTTTTAGCTATTTTAGGGGGATATCTGTGTGTGCAGGTGACTATTACTGTGCAGAATTATTAGGCAACTTAACAAAAAACAAATATATACCCATTTCAATTATTTATGTTAACCAGTGACACCAATATAACATCTCCACATTCACAAATATACATTTCTGACATTCAAAAACAAAACAAAAACAAATCAGCGACCAATATAGCCACCTTTCTTTGCAAGGACACTCAAAAGCCTGCCATCCATGGATTCTGTCAGTGTTTTGATCTGTTCACCACCAACATTGCGTGCAGCAGCAACCACAGCCTCCCAGACACTGTTCAGAGAGGTGTACTGTTTTCCCTCCTTGTAAATCTCACATTTGATGATGGACCACAGGTTCTCAATGGGGTTCAGATCAGGTGAACAAGGAGGCCATGTCATTAGTTTTTCTTCTTTTATACCCTTTCTTGCAGCCACACTGTGGAGTACTTGGACGCGTGTGATGGAGCATTGTCTTGCATGAAAATCATGTTTTTCTTGAAGGATGCAGACTTCTTCCTGTACCACTGCTTGAAGAAGGTGTCTTCCAGAAACTGGCAGTAGGACTGGGAGTTGAGCTTGACTCCATCCTCAACCCGAAAAGGCCCCACAAGCTCATCTTTGATGATACCAGCCCAAACCAGTACTCCACCTCCACCTTGCTGGCGTCTGAGTCGGACTGGAGCTCTCTGCCCTTTACCAATCCAGCCACGGGCCCATCCATCTGGCTCATCAAGACTCACTCTCATTTCATCAGTCCATAAAACCTTAGAAAAACCAGTCTTGGGATATTTCTTGGCCCAGTCTTGACGTTTCAGCTTGTGTGTCTTGTTCAGTGGTGGTCGTCTTTCAGCCTTTCTTACCTTGGCCATGTCTCTGAGTATTGCACACCTTGTGCTTTTGGGCACTCCAGTGATGTTGCAGCTCTGAAATATGGCCAAACTGGTGGCAAGTGGCATCTTGGCAGCTGCACGCTTGACTTTTCTCAGTTCATGGGCAGTTATTTTGCGCCTTGGTTTTTCCACACGCTTCTTGCGACCCTGTTGACTATTTTGAATGAAACGCTCGATTGTTCGATGATCACGCTTCAGAAGCTTTGCAATTTTGAGACTGCTGCACCCCTCTGCAAGATATCTCACTATTTTTGACTTTTCTGAGCCTGTCAAGTCCTTCTTTTGACCCATTTTGCCAAAGGAAAGGACGTTGCCTAATAATAATGCACACCTAATATCTGCCTATACAGAAGCCTATACAGCTTGGAGTAAGACAACATGCATGAAGAGGATGATGTGGACAAAATACTCATTTGCCTAATAATTCTGCACTCCCTGAACTAACACCCAGCACGCCCCTGCGGGCGGTTTATCCTTCAAGCTCGGGTCCTCTACCAGAGGCCTGGGAGCTTGAGGGTCCTGCGCAGTATCTTAGCTGTTCCCAGGACTGCGCTCTTCTGGACAGAGATCTCCGATATTATTCCCGGGATCTGCTGGAGCCACTCGCCTAGCTTGGGAGTCACCGCACCTAGTGCTCCGATTACCACGGGGACCACCGTTACCTTCACCCTCCACATCCTCTCGAGCTCTTCTCTGAGCCCTTGGTATTTCTCCAGCTTCTCGTGTTCCTTCTTCCTGATATTGCTGTCATTCGGAACCGCTACATCGATCACTACGGCCGTCTTCTTCTGTTTGTCTACCACCACTATGTCCGGTTGGTTAGCCACCACCATTTTGTCCGTCCGTATCTGGAAGTCCCACAGGATCTTAGCTCGGTCATTCTCCACCACCCTTGGGGGCATCTCCCATTTTGACCTCGGGACTTCCAGGTTATACTCGGCACAGATGTTCCTGTACACTATGCCGGCCACTTGGTTATGGCGTTCCATGTATGCCTTGCCTGCTAGCATCTTGCACCCTGCTGTTATGTGCTGGATTGTCTCTGGGGCATCTTGACACAGCCTGCACCTGGGGTCTTGCCTGGTGTGATAGACCCCAGCCTCTATGGATCTTGTGCTCAGAGCTTGTTCTTGTGCTGCCATGATTAGTGCCTCTGTGCTGTCTTTCAGTCCAGCTTTGTCCAGCCACTGGTAGGATTTCTGGATATCAGCCACCCCCTCTATCTGCCGGTGGTACATACCGTGCAGGGGCCTGTCCTTCCATGATGGTTCCTCGTCTCCCTCCTCTTTCTTGGGTTTCTGCTGCCTGAGGTATTCACTGAGCACTCGGTCAGTTGGGGCCATCTTCCCAATGTATTCTTGGATGTTCGTTGTCTCATCCTGGACTGTGGTGCTGACACTCACCAGTCCCCGGCCCCCTTCCTTCCGCTTAGCGTACAGCCTCAGGGTGCTGGACTTGGGGTGAAACCCTCCATGCATGGTAAGGAGCTTTCTTGTCTTTATGTCAGTGGCTTCTATCTCCTCCTTTGGCCAGCCTATTACCCCAGCAGGGTACCTGATCACGGGCAGGGCATAGGTGTTGATGGCCCGGATCTTGTTCTTACCATTCAGCTGACTCCTCAGGACTTGCCTGACCCTCTGCAGGTACTTGGTGGTTGCAGCTTTTCTAGCGGCCTCTTCATGGTTCCCATTCGCCTGCGGGATCCCCAGGTACTTGTAACTGTCCTCTATGTCTGCAATGTTGCCTTCTGGTAGTTCAATCCCCTCAGTTCTGACTACCTTCCCTCTCTTTGTTACCATCCGACTACACTTCTCCAGTCCGAACGACATTCCAATGTCATTGCTGTATAGCCTGGTAGTGTGGATCAGTGAATAGATGTCTCGTTCACTCTTGGCATACAGCTTGATGTCATCCATGTACAGGAGGTGGCTGACAACTGCTCCGTTCCGTAGTCGGTATCCGTAGCCAGTCTTGTTAATGATCTCACTGAGGGGGTTCAGGCCTATGCAGAACAGCAGTGGGGACAGAGCATCTCCTTGGTAGATCCCGCACTTGATGGTGACTTGTGCTATGGGCTTGGAGTTGGCCTCTAGTGTTGTACGCCACATCCCCATTGAGTTCCTGATGAAGGCTCTTAGGGTCCCATTGATCTTGTACAATTCTAGGCATTCCAGTATCCAGCTGTGGGGCATTGAGTCATAGGCCTTCTTGTAATCAATCCAGGCAGTGCACAGGTTGGTCAGTCTGGTCTTGCAGTCTCGGCTGACTGTTCTGTCTACCAGTAGCTGGTGTTTTGCGCCTCTGGTATTCTTGCCAATTCCTTTCTGTGTCCCGCTCATGTATTGACCCATGTGCCTGTTCATCTTAGCCGATATGATGCCTGACAGGAGCTTCCATGTAGTACTGAGGCAGGTTATTGGTCGGTAGTTGGAGGGGACCGGTGCCTTCTTGGGGTCCTTGGGGATCAGGACCGTCCGACCTTCGGTTAGCCATTCCGGGTGTCTCTCGTTAACTAGCAGCTGGTTCATTTGTGCTGCTAGACGCTCGTGGAGTGCAGTCAGCTTCTTTAGCCAGTAGGCGTGAACCATGTCGGGCCCTGGTGCTGTCCAACTCTTCATACTGGAGACCCTTTCTTGGATATCTGCCACTGTGATGGTTACTGGATCCTGTTCGGGGAGGTTGCTGTGGTCTGCCCTCAGATCCACTAGCCACTGAGCATTGCCGTTATGGGTTGCGTCCTTCTCCCATATGCTCTTCCAGTATTGCTCGGTCTCCAGCCTATACAGCTTGGAGTAAGACAACATGCATGAAGAGGATGATGTGGACAAAATACTCATTTGCCTAATAATTCTGCACTCCCTGTATATATATATATATATATATATATATATATATATATATATATATATATATATATATATATATATATATATATATATATATATATATATATACACATACATATTAGGGGTGAAACGATACTCGTATCGATATTGAACCGTTCGATGCAGTGCTTTCGGTTCGGTACGCATGTGTATCGAACAATACAAAATTTTTAATTCATTTTATCAACTTTTCTGGCGTTTGGAATTATTTTGGTTTTCATGTGACGTATGACCCTGAAGGTAAGCGCGTCATGGACTAAAGTAAAACAGTATGTTGGATGTGCCACGCAATACTCAATTACATGGGTGGGAACTAGTGTGTTAGCGCAATTTGCTCGTTAATGTGTTGGCCGTCCAGCCCATGCACGGGGCGATCCGCGGTAGCTCGTTAACGGAGATTTAACGTGTTGTGGCGTTAAGGTCATTTCAGATTTACGCTGACAGCACCAGTGGGAACACAACGAATATGACTGCACATTTACATCATCCTAGTGCAAAGACAAGTGGAACAACAAGCATGCTACTAACTTTAGCCGAGTCATTTAGACCGCTGTTAGCACATGATTCTCCTTATGCTGCTGAGAATATAGCCCAGAAGAAGCGCATAGTATAGCTTTTATTTTGGAAAGAGCCATTTCTCTGTAATAAACTCTCTTTTCCAAAGATCAGTGATTTCTCGATCAGATAGATTTATTATTTTATCGCTTTGTTGTTTCAGCAACATTAAATTTAAAAACTGTACGTTTGAGTTAAAATATATATTTATAATTTTAATAAATGACAAATTAAAAAAGCATGAACATTTTTTGTATCGAAAATATGTATAAAAAATATCGAACCGTGACACCAAAGTATCGAACCGAACCGTGAATTTTGTGTATCGTTTGCACCCCTAATATATACATATATATGTGTGTGTGTGCGTGTGTGTTTGTGTGTGCGTGTGTGTGCGTGCGAGTGGAGGGACAGAGAGAGAGGAAGAAAAATGGCCAAGTCCCTTTAACTGCCAGCTTGGAGACTGAAAAATGATCCCCTCAGCTGACTGGCTGATAAGAACAGAAACTGCAAGGGGAGGTCACCTTCAGATAAACTAACCTCTGCTGAATCATTTATCACAGAATATGATGGATGGAAAACTGAGACCTGGACATCAGAAATCACGGCACGCGACTAGGAAAACTAATGAGTGCTCTAACCCTGTTGGAGCTCCCTGCCAAAACCAAACAAACAGCCTGCAGTCAGAAAAGTGAGATGACTGAGCAAATTGAGGTAAAGTGAGTTGATGTAGAATCTGATTACTCCCAGTGAGGAATTAATTTGTGGATCAGTTATTAGCCCAGAGGGACGTGGAATGAAGAATAACTTGAATAAATATGAATTAACTTCTGGAACTGAAACCAAATGAACAAGGATGCTTTACTATTCAGACAAATGGTATTGGAAGCTGTTTGTGTTTAATGTTCACTAAAGGAAAAAAAATATTCCAAAGCCTGGTTTTCTGGATAAGAGGGTGCAGGACGGAAATGTGTGCACAAGACAGACTGCTGGGTTTTCTTTGGTGTGAAGGCATGAGGTATAAATTTCATTGTTATGGTTTATTCGTTCTTCTACTTTTATTATTCTGCATACTTAGAGTTTTAGGGAAGGTTCAGGTTAGCATAATATAAACAGTGAAGCTGGAGGATGAACGCTAACTTTTTTCCCACTTGATAAAAGTTAACGTGAGGGTTCCTGATGGTTAGGGACAAATGCAATCGCATGGCAGGATGCTGTAAACGGACCAAACATCAGTCAGGAGAACAACTGAGATAATCCATCCACAATACGAGGTTAGTGATTCATATACTGCTGCATGGGCTGGGCTGTAGTCAGTGTTCCCAACTCCTCAGTAAGGACAATCGCTATTGGTTGTCCTAAAAGTCGCTAGAAGTCGCTAAATGACGTCATCGCCTAATTTGCATAATTGGTCATGCTAATCTAATTGTAACCTATGTTGTTGGAGAGAGCAATAACATTGTGGAAGAGACATAAAGGGAGTAAAAAACGTCCTAAATGCATTTAGAGTTTATTTAGAACTACAAATTAAATTTCTTTTAGCAATTATTGTTTTTTTAATGTCACAATTCCAACCCTGCTCCTTTACCCGGGCTTGGACCGGCAAAAGTGACCCGAAATAGGCGCTCTGGTGAAGTTACTTTGTGTGTGTGTTTATAAGTAGTTTTAAACCTTGTGATCCACAAAACAGCATAAGAGTAAAAGAGTAAAAGAAGAACTGACTGCGTTACAGCACCCGCTGCTTGTTGAGAGTTATGCGATACGCGCTTTCACGTCTGAAAACTCGCTAAATATAGCGACAAACTCGCTAAATTGGCAACACTGGCTGTAGCTACATCGTAAGGTTTTAAAAACTGAGCCTTAGAATAAATAGCGGTAATACAAACCGAGAGAGAGACAGTGATCACTGACTGTTTTTAGGGGCCTGGAAGCAGGACTCGTCACGTCATCACTTAAAGACTGGATTATGGAATTTATTTATGGGCATTTCCAAAAGTGTTAAATGGTAAAATTCAATGTGTGGTTAAAAAAAAACATAAGATGGAAAACTCCTGCATTTGAAAACAATACACTGTACTGTATTTTTACAGATTTGTTTTGTTTTGTTTTACTCTAATGGTTACATGTTGATTAGAGTATCTAAATGATCCTGGTTAGGAAAACTTGTTGTATTTTTCTCCAAGTGATTCGGTTGGCTTATAAGTTCACCCTGTCATTCACTTATTTGCACTGGAAATCATACTGAGAAAACTGCTCAAAAGGCTGATACCATGAAGTAAGTTCCTACTGCTATTTTTCTAGGATTACATTTTTGTGGATACCTTCCTGTTGGAATACTTAGCATACTGTAGGTGATTTTCATTAGAGATTTCTCTTTATCTGCTTCAACTTTCATTTTTGTCAGTGAAGAAGTGTATAGGGTTCACTAGAGTTTTCGGGAGGTCTCTGTGGATCATTTTAGCCCTGAGCACTAGCCGCTGATGCTAGGGAAATCTTAATTACCATGCAGCAAGATTCAGCATTCAGACCGTCCTTTTTCTCTCTCACACACACACATGGGGACACACTTTTCAGGGCTGCTGCCTCTGTCTCTGCTTCCTTCTCCAACGGTGGATTTTGGAGGTAGTGATATACCAGCAGGACACACCACGGTGCGTCCCACAGGCACAAAATGTTCTAGAAACTTCCACCGTCTCTCATCGTGGCTTCATTTACTAGAATGTACCGGTGTTCAGCTGCTAAAATAGGAACTACATAAACAGCATCCTTTTGGAATATTTGTAGAGCTAAACTGTCACTTTAAAAAAAGTGTACAAAGATGTGTGAATACAGAATTCTGAGTATTACCATTAGAACTTTATGCTAGAATGTTGATATTGATTTGTGGATTTAAAAGAAGTATAACCGGAATGATTACTGGGCCATCTCTGTCTGTCTGTCTGTCTGCAGCTAAAGTTGATAATAATAAGATGTGGTTTGTGGAAATGAAGTGTGTTATTGCTATGAAAAAGCTGCAGTAACAGTATTATGAGGGAGGTTCTATCAGTTTTTAAATATATGGTGTTGGGGGTCTCCTACAGAGCAACAGCATTTGATTGATTACTAACATTTCCATAAAATTTCTCATGTCCAAAGACATTCATAAACGGAGCCAACGGCCAGTTGAACTGATTCCTCTCTCACCTTGAATAATTTTTTCCAAATCTTTCTCTCGGACTCATCTCCAGACTGCCTCTTGGAGTTCATCATCTATGACAGCTGTAATCTGTTTCTTTTTTAGTTCGTTTACATTTGCTTCATGGTTTATCTGTATTTAAAGATGTCAAGAAAAGATTTGAACCAATTTCTGAAGAAAATAGTTTTCAGGGCAATTAACTCACAATAAGCTGATGTCAGAATACCAGCTAGCCTTGCAAAATTAAGGCTACAAATACCTCTTAATGCATCAGAGATTTTGACCATAATTAGACTGGAATTCCATTTAGTAACAACAACTGACTAAGCAGTTACCTAGTCTCCAAATATGGTAACCAGTGTGCATAAATTCCACCTACTAAATGTTAAACACGTGCAACAGCTGCCACAGTAGACAGAGATGGTAGAAATCTGAAAGTAATTTGATACTAGGCTGGTCATTAGCTAGACATTAACTAAAGGAGAGAGAGGGAGAGCTTAACCCTCTAAAATCTGAAAACAGAACAGCAGCTGTTGAACTGAACGCCATCATCTTTGGATCAAAGCACAGTGGTAAGTCGCACAATGATGCCTCTTGTTTCCTTCTTTCTACTGAGAGCGAAGGGCTCAAACCCTCACATCAACACACTGCCTCAAATAATGACAGCAAAATTGAAGGGCTGGCAGTGAATGAGAGAAAAGCACACATGGCGTAAACAGACTTTAAAGGCAGGCATTGATGGGCTGTGACATAACTGGACACTGAAACCAGATGAATCTTTTTTTAAGGTTCCTTTTTATTTCAGGACACAGTGATCCATGCTTTTTAAAGGAAACTGAAGAAAGTGTTCCAGGTTTCACATGCTAACACTTTTGGTGTATGTTTGCCAAGCTAGTGTTTTCAAACCGCAACATAGTCTCTATAATTTCTTTAATTATATTTTTTTCCATTGTTTGCCTGTAAAAACTAACCGTAGATTGCTCCCACACTGCTTGAGACACAACAACAACATAAAGTTACATAGTTACATATTATTTAAAAAATCTACAAAAAAGAAGGATGTGAAACATCTTTCACAACAACAACATATTTCGCAACAAGAAAGACTGGTGTGATCAAGCACAGATCAAAGATTCTGGAACCATCAGCTGTGGAATCACAAATACCTGCAAAAAAAGAGGGAAAAGACAGAAAAACCATCAAACGTGAGAGAGAAGACAATTATTGGCATATAAAGACCGAAAGAGAAGAGGTGCTCAGTGCATCATGGAAAGTTGCTTGGCACCCTGACAACAGCATAACTAAGGGATGCTTCAAAGACACCTGATAGTCCTCCATTATCTGTACCACTAGCAAAAAAATTTATTAACAAGAAAAGTTTGAAGTCTAATCTTGAAATGTAGAGACAGTGTCTACCTCATAAACTTGAATCTGGCTTACAAGAGAGGGACCTGATCACTGATCTCTGGATAGTATGAGGTCTTTAAGGTGTGGAAGAGCTTTGTCATTAAGAATCAGAATCAGAAAGGGTTTTATTGCCAAATGTTGAGCGGGTTTACAACATTAGGAAATTGCTGCGGTGCTTCAGTGCAAACATACTGTTATAAATACTGTTATAAATACTGTTATTAAGGGCTCATTATGTGAGGAAAATCATTGTTAATTCTGTATCAGAGGCAGCCAGTGAAGAGTAGCTAATATAGACGAAGAACTATAATTTCTCTCTCTAAGTACTTTCACTGCAGCATTTTTAGATCAACAATGGGCTTTCTGGAGACTTTTCTAAAAATGTGGATATTCACTAATTACAACCCTATTTAGTATGAACTACTTTTTTATCATTGCTGTAGACATGATGTTCCTAAATCTGACAATACAGTGCATGCAAGCAAAGACAGACTAAGATACTTGTTTTATGTGTGAGTTAAGAAAGAAATCCTAATCAAAAAATAATTCCAAGGTTTCTCACAGCAGTACTAAAATCAAAAATCCATTTTTTAAGTGTGTTTTGGAGCTTTTAGGGGGAAGTTCCATAGCTTCAGAAGTAGAAAATCCTGGGTCATCAAAGCCTTTATGTTTTTAAGCCATCCCAGTTATTTGCATCACCTAGCAACATAGATAAATAAACTTGGTTATCATCTGCATAGCAGTGGAGGACTGTAACAGATGAAAAGTATCAGTCCTAAAACATGTCCATGTGGAACTCCGCGGGTAACCTTTGTGTCTGAGGAAGACACATCATTCAACAAACTGAAATCTATCACATAAATATGACTTTAGCCTCTAATCTCACTGATTTTTTGCATCTTTAGCAAAATGTTGGTTTCAAACACAGTTGTGAGATTTGATAGAAGAGAGAAACTTAAATTAAGTAAGGCATTTGGAGACACTTGTGCTTTTTGTACACTTTTTCATGTACTTTAAATCCTGGCTGAAATTAATTAACCAAAATTCATTTTTAAGGATTTTGCAAATATTTAAGAGGTTCGTTGCAGTTAAATGTAAAGTTTGCTATATGCAGCATATCAACAATATTGGATCAATGGTAAAACATCCTTGAGCAGTCCAGTTAGGGTGGGTTTAGACCAGCGGTCCCCAACCCCCGGGCCTCGTACCGGTCCGTGAGTCGTTTGGTACCAGGCCGCGAGAGTTGAGGCTCAGGCGTGAAATGTTTCGTTTTCAGGGTTTTTATCGGTTTTCAGCGTTATTTTGTTATCGTTTTTATCGTTAACTCGGTTTTCCTGGGTCTTTTCACGTGTGTTATGAATAAATCTTCTTTTTTCGGTACCGGTACTAGTTTTATTTTGTTGTATTTATCCGTGACACCTTAAAGGCCGGTCCGTGAAAATATTGTCGGGCATAAACCGGTCCGTGGCGCAAAAAAGGTTGGAGACCGCTGGTCTAAGCAATCGGCTTGAGTAATGGGCAGAACAATTACATTAACTTCCACTAGAGGGGAGTATAACTACCTGCTCTAATTAAATTGGTTGCCGACTGCCAGTAAAACAGAAGAACATGAAGAAGAAATTATATAATAGTCATGCTGTGAGTGAGACGACGCAGCACGTAATAGCAATAAATAAATATTTGAAAATAAAAATAGTGAGTCTGACCTGGGTCCTTGAGAAAATTCCGACCCAGACGAAGGCCCTAGCATTAGTAGTGGTCAGAAGAAAGCAAAAAAAGGGTAGATTGGGGACAAACTTGTTAGTCCAATAATCACACAACTGCTATGTTAACTCCAACTTGAATGGTTGCCTTCTTTCGTTCCTCCACACAAGAAAAAACTGACACTCCAAAAAACTCCTACTTCCCCTTCCCGCCGGCGCGTAGCCATGCCCCCCCTTCACTGGACACTTGCGCAGTCGGACAGATACATCTAAACAAACTGAACCAATTCTGCTATACATGGTGCGCGGGGAAAAATTATCAATATGCTTTTTGTGACATTTTTGTTTGGTAGTATGTTGTGTTATTTTTCTAACGTGAAATATGTACCGTGGCTCCAAAAGATTGGGAAACACTGGTTTAAACTACAGAACCCAACACTGCCACCTTCAGAGCGATTGGCGCAGCATTTGTGAAAGTGACACTGCTGGTAGTTCTCTTTTCAATGATAGAAATGTAAGGAGACAGACGCTATGTTCACACTGCAGTCGAAAGCGCATCAAATCCGATTTTTTTTTTTGACCCTATGCGACCCATATCCGACCATGGTATGACAGTGTGAACGGAACAAATCCGATATTTTCAAATCTGATCTGGGTCACTTTCGTATGTGGTACTGAATCACAAATCTACCAACAGACTGTCTACCAAGACAGTTCATTTAGTTGCCAAATCATAAATCAGTCTGTTATTTAGCTGAAATAAAATGTAAAGGCTGGTAGTCTGATTTAGTCATGTGATGTATGGTCCATCAGGGAACTCACACAGGGAATGCTGAAGGCTTTAAGATCAGCACTCTGCTCAAACTGACCGAAACCAAAGCCAACAAGTCGAGAGTCACGCTGCTGCACCACATCCTGCAGGTAATGCTGGGAATACTACGAATACTGGGGAATACTGCAGTATTCTCATAATAATTCAGTTGCTGCTGTTTGTGACCCTTAGGAGGCTGAAGAGAATCACCCCGACCTGCTCAACCTGCCCGATGACCTGGAGATCTGTGCAAAGGCTGCTGGATAAACACATATAGGAGTTCAGTCACGTACAGACTGCTGGGTGGAGTCTGTGACGTGGTAGCTCAGGTGTTTCGCCTGCAGCGGTGTTAAATGTTGCCCTCTGACTCCACCTGCAGGCTCAGCTTGGACTCTATTCAGTCTGAAACAAACACTCTAAACAAACGGCTGAAAAACTCAGAGAGGAGCGTTTCCTCCTCATCTGACGACATGAAGGAGCAGTACCTGTCCACCATACAGGTGAGTCACTCAGGATGAGGCTGTCACCTTTACGGGCAGATAAATCCAGTCTGTACACTCACTGACACCGTTTTAGTGGGACAGACCTGCTGTTCCAGGTGAACTTACCTGTTGTTCTTATGTGGTGTTACCAGGAGAGCCTGCAGGCTGTTGAGCAGCTGCAACTCCTGCTGTCATCTGTGGAGGAGCAGAGGAAGCACCTGTCCGCCTACCTCTGTGAGGACAGCAGCAGCTTCTCCCTCGAAGAGCTCTTCAACACCATCAAGGCATTCAGAGACCTCTTCCTTCGAACCCTCAAGGTCAGCGCCAATCGCAGTGCGGCTCAGTCTGCAGGACTCATACCCTGCCGCACGTTTGCATGTGTCATTTAAACTATGTCTCAGCCAGCCAATCGGCTCTGACTTGAACCGTGACAAAGTGTGGTAGCTGCCACACATTAGTCCTGTTTCCCTGTAAATGTTAAGCTCCGCCCTCTCTGGGGGGCCGGTTAGCCTGCTGAAGTTTGAACTGTGTGTTCCTTTTATTCTTCGATCAGGAGAACGAAGGTCACAGGGAGCAGGAGAAGAGGAGGAAGAGGTTGGAGGAAGGGAGGAAACTGAGAGAAGAAGCCCCCACCAGAAAGATCAGTAAGTCAGACACCATTATTTCACCTTATATCCTCCCTCCTTAAATGGAGAGACAGGTGTCCCTCACCTGTCTCTCCAGGTGTGGCAGGTGAAGGACAGGTCAAGTACAAGTGGAGGGCAAGTGGAGAACAGGTGAGACATGTGAAGGGCCGGTGACGGACAGGTCGAGAATCAATAGCTGACATCAGCAACATCGTCGACAACCTGCTGGCCGAGATCAGGAAGGGCTGCAGGCTGAGGAAGACAAGGCCACGGGCAGAGCCGGACGGTGGGGTCGAAGGTGAGAGCCCGGCAGGACTTCTGCAGACTTTCTTGTCACTACTGCTCGTTTGATCAAGTTCTCCTTTTCAGGTCACCCCGGGGTCACGCAGATGTCACCGGCCCAAGACAAGCCAGATTTTCCCGAGAAGCCTCGGGAGGAGGTCCGGACTCCCACACATCCACCTGCTGGAACCAGACCAGAACCAGAGCCAGCAGAGCCAGACAGAGCTGCCTCAGAGCTCCAGGCCCTCGGTGAACGCCCCGCAGCTGAGGTCCAGGGTCCGGAGTCTGAAGTGGACACCAGACCGGCGCAGCAGGAAGTCCAGCACACAGCTGGTCAGCAGGATGTGACCCAGGTCAACAGGAGCAAAGATCCTAACCCGGAAGATTCTGCTCCCAGAACGCATCAAACACCTTAGACACCAGCCCAGCAGGTAGAGTGAGGCGCTGTGCTCTCTGCTTCAGGCTTTGAGCACGCTCAGTGCTGCTGTTTGTTTCTGAAACATGGAAATTTTAATGCTTCCTGTCCCACAGCCCACCCACACAGATCAAGTTGTGTTCAGTGTTTGCAGCAGAGTGACGGAGACTCGGCCGCAGAGTACAGTTGAGTGGAGTCGAGATTGCCATACCATGGTGATGTAGCCGGGTCAGTCTGGCTGTTGTGATGTAGCTCTGAGTCTATGAGGTCACTTCCTGTTCCTGAACATTAGTGTTTCCTGTGACATGGTGAGCTGAGGCTCAGGCTGTAAGGTCTCATCAAGACGATGATAGAACATCCTTTAGTGTTGATGATGAAATAAGCTTTATATCTAGAAACCGACCAATCGTATCCTCTCTTTGATCTCCAGAAGGCAGTGGTCACACAGGAAGAAAGCGTTTGAAGAAAAAGAAAAAATGCATCCTTCAGTGAGGTGAGCTCACCTGCAGCTGTGCATAAATCCACGTCAGCGGCGATTCACTGCTGTCCTTCACTCTAAAGCATTTCATTGGTCGAAATGTTTTTATGTTGTGGGATTTAAGGTCTTTTTTTAAATATCATTTATTATTTTATTCTTCTATGGTTCCAGGTACATGGGTCAGGACTTGTTTCTGTGGCGACAGGACTGGACCTGCAGGAGAACAAAGTGTTTAAAAGGGAAACACAATCATAAAGAACGAGGAAGCAGCAAGGATTCTGGGCGGAGCTTCCTGTGGCTGACTGATCTAACCCTCGCTCACCTCTCAGTGGCGCCGAAGTAACTGCGTCCATTTGTGATGTCAGCAAGGTTTCTGTGTGCACTTCCTGTCAGGTCGAGGCGCTGCACTGTCTCTGAGCTCAGGTGGTCTGATGTGGGTGGGGCTCAGAAAGCACAGCAAATAAACTCTTTCCAGGTTAATGCCACCTGCCTGCTCACCTGGTTTCTTGCAAAAGACCTTTTAGATTAAAAGCCTCGCATTGTTCCCGTGCAGGTGTTCAGGTTTTAGACTTTTCTGTTCTTATTGTTGATTAAAGTTCGCTGAGACTTTTACTGTTAGAATAAATGTTGTTCTAGCTCTTTGATGAGTCCTGTTTTTTGTTTGTTTGTTTGCTAAAGTACCGAACGGGACAGAAAAACAATCAGAATTGTCTGAGGGCCAGGAAAGATGCCCAACGGGTTTATTTCTTCAAGTGGAGAAAACGTGTCAATGTGATATTGGTCCACTTGATTGATCTTTATTATTATTATTATTATTTATTTATTTTAAGTTATTAAAAATTGGACAGACAATTAGACAGAAAAGGGGGAAAGAAAAACAGAGGGGATCGGGGGACAGTAAGAGAAGACACTGAGAAAATCCATTGGGTCACCTGTTAACAGAAGAAAAAAGAAAACAAACAACAAGAGAACAACACAAAACAGAGGTCAAAGCAACAACCTATCTACGTGTAAGTAACAGTAAATACTAAATATTGAATGTTGAGCAGCACGCAAGATCAACAGCGCACGATATGCTTTAAGGTAGCAGCCAAGGAAGATATAGTTTGTGTCTGTGAGCACCCATGTGTACAACCCCCAGACCCAGGAGATGTTACCCTTTTCCCTGGGGTGGAGGCAAGCAGCCCGCAGCCACAGGGAGGCCAAGCGTCCTGATGGTGTACAGAGAACAGGGGTTGTGAAGACCCCATACCTCACTCCGCTTGCTCATATGTCGTGTTGCTGCGTGCTCTTCTAAGCGAGCAGCTCCTGTGCTCACCTGACGGTCACCTGCAACAAGGAGCTGCTGTGATTGACGGAGCAGCAGCTCTCCGAGAACCAACATGTTGTTGGACTTTCAGTTCCAGGTTTTGAGCCACAAAGTACTCATTGCCATATGCAGTAATCTGATTGGTCAAATCTGAGCCTGTTTAGAAAAAATAACTCCCAGATGCATCCACCCATGATGGATGTTTCTTTTTCAATCACTATGTGCTAAAAGACCTCCCTGCACTGAATCATACTTGTTATCAATCTCTGGCTCTCTTTCACAGCATGTCTTTTGTACTGTCTTCCTTCTCTCACCCTAACCAGTCGCGGCAGATGGCCGCCCTCTCACTGAGCCTGGTTCTGCTGGAGGTTTCTTCCTGTTAAAAGGGAGTTTTTCCCTCCCACTGTCGCTAAAGTGCTTGCTCATAGGAGGTCATATGACTGCTGGGTTATTGTAAGGTCTACCTTACAATATGAAGCGCCTTGAGCTTGTATAAATAAAACTGAATTAGTGTACACCCCCCCAACATACACACACACACACGCACACAGCGCAGGTAAGCAGCTGAGTCACATGTGAGGTAGACTCTTCATCTGCAGCTCACAGACGGTCACACGCAGAGCCATGAACCGGAGACGTGCACGTGCTTATTCCCGCGTTTACTTTTTTTCTTTTTCTTTTTTTACAATAGATGACGTCATCATCCTCATCCCCATGTCAGCGTTGCGGTGACGTCACGCAAAACCGGCGCTTCCCGTACTGAAGCGACGGCGCTCCAAATCATGTGACCTCTGCCCGGCGCACGCTGAGCTGATCGATCAGAAGAATCTGTGCTGATTACCGATGAGCGGGTCTTCCGAAAACCCTCACACTGCCAAGCGCGCGACCGGAAACCGACCCGCCTTCACAATAAGAGTAGGCCGAGGGCAGCCGTTCCGTCATGGTCACACCTGCAGTCAGGTGTGCTGTGACGAAGTTACTCGCGTGGTCACACTTTTTACTCGTACATGAGTTATCCTCCATCATCGCTCCTCAGCAGACCAACGCTGAGGGGGCCGTGCTTTTCCGTGCTCAAGTCTTACAGTATGTAAAAGGGACTCTGAGCTGCTCTCCGGTTTAAGTCTTGCTGGATCATGCAGGTCTGACTTGCCACTTACACAGCCATTCGACTCAGTCGTGTGAGGTGTGCACCGCTGGATTGGCTCAGCACACACCATCCCTATCGGTACAATCTGCAGAATCCTGCCTACCACGTGACTTTAGCCAGCAGGTGAACCACTGTTTCATTTTAATCAATGGCTAGTTTTGTGTGAACAAAAACAACATGAAAATTCAGTCTGACTCACCGAAATTACAACATAGTGCCTCTGAGTCTAACTACTGACCACTGCCAAGCCAAATGTATGATAACAGAGCTCCACAGCGCCCTCTGCTGTGGCAGTACCAGGTAATTTGACAGCCAGCCCCGGTGTGCCTGCCTCAGACTCGGTCAGTGCTGCAGTGGACTGTAATATTCTATTTTTTCTAATAAAACCTGTTCGAACCTCACTGGGCATGTTATCAGGTGCGGGCTTTAATTGTGAAGGTCTCGGCAGCTCTTCCGGTGCGGTGGTCGCTGTCGCGGTGCGTGTTGACGCAGCGGGTGCGTCAGGAGGAGATGTTGTAGAGCATCATCGGAGCCGAGCCCTACGGTGGCCCCTAGAGACAAAGCACGTACAAACTCCAAAACACTTACAAAATCCAAAACACGTGCAAAATCCAAAACACATGCAAGCTCCAAAACACTTACAAAATAAAAAACACATGCAAAAGACAAAACACGTACAAAATACAAAACACGTGCAAACTCCAAAGCACTTACAAAATCCAAAACACGTGCAAACTCCAAAACACGTACAAAATACAAAACACATGCAAACTCCAAAACACGTACAAAATACAAAACACATGCAAAAGACAAAACACGTACAAAATACAAAAAACATGCAAAAGACAAAACACGTACAAAATACAAAACACATGCAAACTCCAAAACACGTACAAAATACAAAACACATGCAAAATCCAAAACACGTGCAAAATCCAAAACACGTGCAAACTCCAAAACACGTACAAAATACAAAACACATGCAAAAGACAAAACACGTACAAAATACAAAAAACATGCAAAAGACAAAACACGTACAAAATACAAAACACGTGCAAACTCCAAAGCACTTACAAAATCCAAAACACGTGCAAACTCCAAAACACGTACAAAATCCAAAACACATGCAAACTCCAAAACACATACAAAATACAAAACACGTGCAAAATACAAAACACGTGCAAAATACAAAACACGTGCAAACTCCAAAACACGTACAAAATCCAAAACACATGCAAAATACAAAACACGTGCAAAATACAAAACACGTGCAAAATACAAAACACGTGCAAACTCCAAAACACGTGCAAACTCCAAAACACATGCAAAATACAAAACACGTGCAAAATACAAAACACGTGCAAAATACAAAACACATGCAAAATACAAAACACGTACAAAATACAAAACACATGCAAACTCCAAAACACGTGCAAACTCCAAAACACATGCAAAATCCAAAACACAACGGAAGTGCTCTAGGACGCTAGGGGCAGTGTTGAGCTTTTGTTACCTAGTAACTACACAAGCCAGGAAGTACCAATGACCGGATTTGGGGTCTGCAGCCTTAAAGGCCGCATTTTAAGGCCGATTATGTCACAGCGACACGACAAAGACTGTCCCAATTCAAAGGCTGCTCGAAATGCGGCCCTCAAATGCGTCCTTAATTTCCCTGAATTTTAAGGATGGGTCTGTGTAGCCTTCATGGCCCAACATATCCCAGACTTCATAGCGCGGCGGTGGTTTGGATAATTTTGCCGAAAAAAAACGGCGGAAGCGGAGCGGACGAAGAGTAAACTTCCAGAAGTAAGTACTGAATATTATGTCACTTATTTATGCGCAAATGTTTTTATAATGAAGAACATTAAAACATTACTGTTGGCAACATGTCGGGAAAGTTATGTGACATTAGCGACGTTTGTACTAACTTGGTTTTAAAGCCTTCACTTCAAAATATTCGCCGTTCAATAGCTGACTTTAATCTTACAGAGAATGTGATGATTTTATGCATAATTAAAGTCAGTCATGTCAGTCAGCTGACGGTTCACTCGTTAAGCTGAAAGAAAGATGCTTTAATCACAGCAGTCACACATGTGTCCACTGTACCATCTGGGAACTCTTCTTGTTTAGCACTCGTAATGACACAAACACTAAATCCTCCTTCTCTGGTGCTGTTTTGTAGCAGTGTGTACACCTGAGACTGTCACCTGTCTGTCCTGCACTCTCTCTCTGTTTCTTTCTCTCTGATTGTGGAATAAAAGTATGAACATGTATTTATAAGTTACACTTGTGTTTGAATCCTGCAGCTTATCACACATTTGATTTCTATGTGTGACACCTGCAAGTGTCCAGAGTGAGGACAGGCTGAGGGACCCACTGCTGCACATCATCTGTGAGGCTTTGCACCCCTGATGATCCACCAGGACAAACTCAGCAGTATGTGAGGAAGAGGAGGAGGAAGAGCCAGCAGCAGCTGACAGATGGAGAGAATAGACAGACTGTTCCCTGTTTGTGAAGGACTGCTAGAAAAGTTTAAAATAACTAATTGTCTGTCCTGAATCAGTCTTATTAGGTAATGTTCAAATAATTTTATCATTCCAGTGTTTCCAGTGTGGGAGAAAGTACTCAGGGCCTTCAAGTTACGCACTATGAAAGGCAGCAACAAGTTTAATGTTCAGAAACCTAAAGTCTGTATCAGCAGCAGAATGGAACTAAAAATAAATGTTTGTTTCAGTTCTATGAAGCTTTGAGTATTTTGGATCAGTAGCACTGCTGTGTTTGTTGCATCATATTGCTGTAATTGTTTATATGCTTTATATATTCTGAGCTAAGTTGATCTATAGTGTTACATCATATTCTATAAGGATGTTATGTGTTTGTAGACTTTCTGCCCAGTTTGACCCATTTAGCAGACGTCAGCCTGTTTAAAGCTCTGATATCTATTCTGTATGACTTACAGCAGTTATGACATGGTCTGATTTTCTCACCCAATAAAGGAATATTTAATACATCAGTCTACTCTTCATTTTATCAGAAACATATATATATCATGTATATCTCATGCACATATCTTTCCACGTAGCACTTTTAATTCTTATCCCTACTTTTATTTTTTTCCATGTCTATTTAAGTGCTATTTATGACACTATGTTTGCACTGAAGCACCGCAGCAATTTCCTAATGTTGTAAACCTGCTCAACATTTGGCAATAAACCCCATTCTGATTCTGATATATTGTACATATATTTATTAGTTTCAGATGTAGCCATTCTTGTATTTTGCTTGTTTACATTATTGTATTTTGCACAACTCTGTTGCTTGTGAAGTATGGAAGAAATATAGTATCATCAGAATTCAAGTATTTTTAGACATTGAATTTATGACACTGAATTTTTATCCTCCAAATTTCCCTGCAAAAATATTCACCTGCAAAAATTCACCTGCAAAAAATTCACCTGCAAAAATTCACCTGCAAAAAATCACCTGAAAAAAATTCACCTGCAAAAATTCACCTGAAAAAAATTCACCTGCAAAAATTCACCTGAAAAAAATTCACCTGCAAAAATTCAACTGCAAAAGTGATGAACTTTAATGACCCAAGCCAGAGCAATCAGCACCAGATCGAGTCAAGTGGCTCTCAGCCAATTAAATTATGCTGTTTGATCACATGACACCGTTAGCCAGCAGTGTGTCTCCTAAAAGAGAGCTGTTTAAAGGTGAGTGATTAAGTTTTTCTCCTAAATAGAGATCATTACAGAACGCCTAGTCCTACTTAAAATCCCATTTATTATTATTTTTTTTTTATCATCTACTCGAACTAAGGAAAACGTTTGACTAACTCAAAGACAATGTCCACGCCTCCCCTGCCTGACTGCAGAGGCAGTTTTGAATTTAGGAGCGCCAAGATGGCAGCGGCAAACCCTGGCGGCTCTCCGGTGAGTATATATATTTTTTTATCTTCAAGTTTGTCTTTTGAAACCTTAATTTTATTTAAATCCGTTGCTCACGTATAAAGTACACAGACGGGGTCTTTGCTGAACTCGTCTGAGGCGTGTCTCACTAAGCGCTACATGCTAGCATCCTGCTAACCGAGCTACCCTTTACATGCTGTGCTTTAGAAAATAGGATACTCGTTAAAAAAAATACTCCGCAGATATTGATAGATAAACGAACACTGCAAATATAATGTTGGAAAAGAGAACGGCCTTTGGTGAAGGGGTAAAATACACCATGAATAAAGCCATAGAGTGAATGGCTGCCATGGTTGCAGAACAGCCTGATTTAATGACAAGAATGGGGAAGAGTGAGGTGAAGTGAACCACAGCCACAAAACACGGTCAGACAAGGCGGCAAAAGGGCAGTGATCTGTCCGTCAGTATGAAGTTGGTGTGTGCTTTGGTGAACAAAAACTCCAGACTGGTAGCAGGAAGATGGGAGACTCGTGTTTCACTGGAATAGTGGTGAATTAAAACATCCTTTGTTGGGGACATTTCGGTGTAAATGCATCCATACAGGCAAGACAGAGGCAGACTAGACAGTGAAGAAAACAAGGCAAACATTAGAAATATAAAAATGGAAATATAGGATGAGTCGGGGATGAGTTCCTGCCCCAAGTGGAGGAGTTCAAGTATCTCGGGGTCTTGTTCGCGAGTGATGGGAGAAGGGAGCCGGAGATCGACAGACGGATTGGGGCTGCAGCTGCAGTAATGCGGACGCTGCACCGGTCCGTCGTGGTGAAGAGGGAGCTGAGTGTAAAAGCGAAGCTCTCAATTTACCGGTCGATCTACGTCCCTACCCTCACCTATGGCCACGAGCTGTGGGTAGTGACCGAAAGAACGAGATCGCGGATACAAGCGGCAGAAATGAGCTTCCTCCGAAGGGTGGCTGGCCTCTCCCTTACAGATAGGGTGAGAAGGTCGGCCATCCGGGAGGGGCTCAGAGTAGAGCAGCTGCTGCTCCACATCGAAAGGAGCCAGCTGAGGTGGTTCGGGCATCTGACAAGGATGCCCCCTGGGCGCCTCCTGGGTGAGGTGTTCCAGGCATGTCCCACCGGGAGGAGGCCCCAGGGAAGACCCAGGACATGCTGGAGAGATTATATCTCTCGGCTGGCCTGGGAACGCCTTGGTATTCCCCCGGATAAGCTGGAGGAGGTGGCTGGGGAGAGGGAGGTCTGGGCCTCTTTGCTTAGGCTGCTGCCCCCGCGACCCGGCCTCGGATAAAGCGGATGAAGATGGATGGATGGAAATATAAGATTAATATAACATACAATTAGGGAAAATGTAAGGAACACAATGTAAATGATATTGTAAAGTCATTAAAACAGCATACTCTGATTAAAAGAAACACATAATTGTGTAGGATAATAACAATAATAATGTTAAAAAACATGTGCAAGATGGGTATGTATACTTGTAGCCAGAATACTATAAAGTTGTAGCATGCCAGACCATCTTGATTGAATGTAACTTCGCTCCACACAAGTTTTATGGTAGACATATTCATATTGGTATCTAATAAATGATTAATTCTTAGATTTTATCGAACGTTAATTTATAAATTGTTTCTGTCTTTATGTGTTTGTTTCAGATTATGCAAGATGAAATTATTCAGTCAGCAAGACACTTGCTGCAGTTGCTGACATCATCCAACTGAACTGCTGCTGTGATGAATCAGAATACAAGGTTTACTTTAGCAAGACTTATGAGTTAATGCTACATTTAACTAAATTGTTATATATTTTTTGTGTCCAATATTGTCTCCATATGATTTTGTTTTTTGCAACATCTTGCAGAGAACAGAGTCAAGGTACCAGCTTGGTCAACCCTAAAAGACCATCTGTTCAATGACCAGGTGAAAAAGTCATAAACTAAACACTCTGCATGAGCATGGAATTTAGGATGCAACTTTATATCTTACCTGCTCTACACTCAGGGCTTGAATTACAACAACAGTCAATCGCATAAAAAAAATACTTTTGGTAGTTCTGTGTCTCTGTCTCTCTCCTCCAAACCCAGATGGCTGCTGGTACTGAACCGGGTTCTGGTTCTGCTGGAGGTTTCTTCTTGTTAAAGGGGAGTTTTTCCTCTGCACTGTCACTTCATGCTGCTCAGTGTGAGGGATTGTTGAGGTTGAGTCCATATGTCCTGCGAACAACTGCTGGGCAATGACACCATGCAATCTTCTGGGATTCCTTGGATAGAAAACCTGTGAACTGCACTTGTCCTTGGTCTTCACAGCTCACCTTTTTACTGTTTATTGAATCAAAATGCTCCAGTGACATGGATTCTACATTGTAACTGATGTGATGTTCTATAAAGTGGTTTTAATAAAAAAAAAAGGCAAAAATTAGTTTGTTTCTTTATTCAATTTTTGAACAGTGATACTCATTCAGTAAATGCAAATCATTTACATGGCAGTGCACTACAGGCATAAATCTAGACCCCTAGATAAAACATGATGGCATTATAGCAGTGACAACTCCTCCACAGTAGCAGGTGGGATTTCTTTTTTGAGGACGGCTCCTTTTACCTGTCACTACAGATGGTCTGTTTATGTTTTGATCAAGAGCCTTTTTTGGGCAGCTGAAGAGGAGAAGTCTATCTTATGGCCAACCTCTGACTGTATCTTGGTCACATTACCCAGCAAAACCCAGTATGCAGGTTCACCTGTAACAGTCCTTGTGCCACAGATCAACACTGTTGCTTCTACATTAAACAGAAGAGCAGTGACGTGGGTGCAGGTCTCCGTGACTCCGGCCTTGCAGGTGCAGCGGGCGGCTTCAGCCTTCCCTGTGATGCTCACAATGACCCATGGCTGCAATGCTGGTTCATTCAGTCTTTGAGAGTGCAGTACCTGAAACACACACACAAAGTTCTTGTCTTTAAATGAACTATGAGCCAAGGCTGACATAAATGTTTTATCTACTTAATCATTAATGTAACAGTGTTTAGAAAGTTAGCACATGTAATTTTTCATTTCTTTATGTGTCCATCTATAGAACGCTGCATGTTATATTCTAAATCTGCCTGTTCTGTCAGAAACCTGCCTGCAGAAAATGAACCTAAAGGATGTAATCACTTTCAAGATGGAGAAAGCATAAAGTGACAATTATGAATCACTTAATATGATAAGGAGATTCTGCAGGTCATTAATCAATGTATAAAATTAAAATAAAATGCATTTTTAGTGACACAAGATACAAATATGGAAGCAAGATGTATAATCGCTCAGTTTGGGGAAATTGTGGGTAGCCTGCAAGAGCCTCAACTTCTCCATACCCACAATGTGCAACAAATGGGCACAGCTGATCTTCAACAGTGGAACATCGGCCAGTTACTTCCAACTTTAACGCAGCTTGTAGTCTTGGAGAGCAGCACACCAAAACTGCATGCACAACTTCTGCTAACAGTGGAAACGGATTAAGAAATCCATGCAAACAGATTCATAAACCGAAAGAATATTATTTTACAGGATTAATGATCATATCAGCCGCTGGCTGATCACAAACCCTGAGGGTGTATACGAGAAGCAGAAGAAGCAGAGGGAATATCCAGTTTAAGTTTAGATAGTATTTGTAAAGATATTGACCATATCCTTTTCTGAAAGTGTGGATATAATGGATGGGGTAAGGTACTGACATGCTACAACTTTATAGTTGTTAAATTCTGGCTACAAGTATACATACCCATCTTGTACATGTTTTTTTTTATTATTATTATTGTTATTATTATTATTATTATCCTACCCAATTATGTGTTTCTTTTAATCAGAGTATGCTGTTTTAATGACTTTACAATATCATTTACATTGTGTTCCTTACATTTTCCCTAATTGTATGTTATATAGGGATGGGTATTGATAAGATTTTAACGATTCCGATTCCATTTTCGATTCTGTTTAACGATTCGATTCCTTATCGATTCTCTTATCGATTCATTTTTTTAAAAAAGGAGAACACTAAAGTCGATTAGCTTAGAACTGTGTTTTATATCTTCTCTTTGAACAAGATAGAAATTTAGGAGTAACATGGCCTTACAAACCCAACAGTGAGATCTTAAGAGATCCACAGCCTACGGCTCTTCAATGGGGTGTCACAGGGTCCCCAGGAAAAAAAATGTATATGTAAAATAATAAAATAAATATTCTCCTGTAGCAATAACAAAGTTTAACATAAATTATTCTGTAGCAATTACACAAGAATATCCAGTAATGTCCCTGCCTACAATTAAACACATGCACTTACCAAAGTGAAATCGGGGGCATCTGCTGTGGCAAATGGGTGCAAGCCTTTGACCACAAACTTAGACACTGCTCGGTGACATTCGTCTATCCTGGCCTGAAAGGAGACGCTACCGGTAGACTGCAGCGAGAACTGCCAGCATCTGAGCCAGCCAGACTCTGTCTCTCTCATCATGGTTATCTAAATGCAACGCACAGTAATAGCAGGTTTTGTAATAAGGTAAATCGCGCTAACATAATGTGCAATGCTAATTGATTAGTTACCTGCAGTATTAACGGGAGAGGACGTGGAAACGCTACCGCTGCTGCTGGGTTGAGCTTCGCTAGTCCGGAGCGGATCAAAAACACAACATTCGTTGAACGCAATCGCGTGTTTTTTGAGCAAATGCTTTTGCATGTTCGTAGTGTTTCCTCCCTTTGATGAAATCTCTACTTTGCAAGTATTGCACGTTGCCCTGTTGTCATCCTTTCTCATAAAGTGTAACCAAACTTTTGAGCGTTTGTGCCACTCAGGCGCCGTGTTTCCTACTGGGTAAAAGACGCTACTCAACGTGATGACGTCATTCGGGGCGACTGGAATCGATAAGGGAATCGTTTATAAAAGTGCCAAACGATTCCAAGGAATTGAAACAGTGGGAACCGGTTCTCAACAAGAACCGGTTTTCGATACCCATCCCTAATGTTATATTAATCCTATATTTCCATCCATCCATCTTCATCCGCTTTATCCGAGGCCGGGTCGCGGGGGCAGCAGCCTAAGCAAAGAGGCCCAGACCTCCCTCTCCCCAGCCACCTCCTCCAGCTTATCCGGGGTAATACCAAGGCGTTCCCAGGCCAGCCGAGAGATATAATCTCTCCAGCGTGTCCTGGGTCTGCCCCGGGGCCTCCTCCCGGTGGGACATGCCTGGAACACCTCACCCAGGAGGCGCCCAGGGGGCATCCTTGTCAGATGCCCGAACCACCTCAGCTGGCTCCTTTCGATGTGGAGCAGCAGCTGCTCTACTCTGAGCCCCTCCCGGATGGCCGACCTTCTCACCCTATCTCTAAGGGAGAGGCCAGCCACCCTTCAGAGGAAGCTCATTTCTGCCGCTTGTATCCGCGATCTCGTTCTTTCGGTCACTACCCACAGCTCGTGGCCATAGGTGAGGGTAGGGACGTAGATCGACCGGTAAATTGAGAGCTTCGCTTTTACACTCAGCTCCCTCTTCACCACGACGGACCGGTGCAGCGTCCGCATTACTGCAGCTGCAGCCCCAATCCGTCTGTCGATCTCCGGCCCCCTTCTCCCATCACTCGCGAACAAGACCCCGAGATACTTGAACTCCTCCACTTGGGGCAGGAACTCATCCCCGACTCATCCTATATTTCCGTTTTTATATTTCTAATGTTTGCCTTGTTTTCTTCACTGTCTAGTCTGCCTCTGTCTTGCCTGTATGGATGCATTTACACCGAAATGTCCCCAACAAAGGATGTTTTAATTCACCACTATTCCAGTGAAACACGAGTCTCCCATCTTCCTGCTACCAGTCTGGAGTTTTTGTTCACCAAAGCACACACCAACTTCATACTGACGGACAGATCACTGCCCTTTTGCCGCCTTGTCTGACCGTGTTTTGTGGCTGTGGTTCACTTCACCTCACTCTTCCCCATTCTTGTCATTAAATTAGGCTGTTCTGCAACCATGGCAGCCATTCACTCTATGGCTTTATTCATGGTGTATTTTACCCCTTCACTAAAGGCCGTTCTCTTTTCCAACATTATATTTGCAGTGTTCGTCTATCTATCAATATCTGCGGAGTATTTTTTTTAACGAGTATCCTATTTTCTAAAGCACAGCATGTAAAGGGTAGCTCGGTTAGCAGGATGCTAGCATGTAGCGTTTAGTGAGACACGCCTCAGACGAGTTCAGCAAAGACCCCGTCTGTGTACTTTATACGTGAGCAACGGATTTAAATAAAATTAAGGTTTCAAAAGACAAACTTGAAGATAAAAAAATATATATACTCACCGGAGAGCCGCCAGGGTTTGCCGCTGCCATCTTGGCGCTCCTAAATTCAAAACTGCCTCTGCAGTCAGGCAGGGGAGGCGTGGAAATTGTCTTTGAGTTAGTCAAACGTTTTCCTTAGTTCAAGTAGATGATAAAAAAAAAAAATAATAAATGGGATTTTAAGTAGGACTAGGCGTTCTGTAATGATCTCTATTTAGGAGAAAAACTTAATCACTCACCTTTAAACAGCTCTCTTTTAGGAGACACACTGCTGGCTAACGGTGTCATGTGATCAAACAGCATAATTTAATTGGCTGAGAGCCACTTGACTCGATCTGGTGCTGATTGCTCTGGCTTGGGTCATTAAAGTTCATCACTTTTGCAGTTGAATTTTTGCAGGTGAATTTTTTTCAGGTGAATTTTTGCAGGTGAATATTTTTGCAGGGAAATTTGGAGGATAAAAATTCAGTGTCATAAATTCAATGTCTAAAAATACAGAGGAGCTTCATCTATCCTTCAGCTGTGTCTGCAAGAGCTCCTGCATACAAAACCCAGTGCTCAAACTCCAAACTCTCACTTCATCTGTTCGTGTGGTTCACACAAAAGTATTGACAGTACTGATGATACTGCAGTATATGTGCAGAAAAACACTAAAACTGAAGTTTTAATGTCAGTGACTCTCACCTGTGCGAGTGTGTGAGATCATGTGGTCATTTGACAGTTGGATATTTCCTGTTAGAAATAAGAAATATCTTTAACCCGTTCCCAGGAAACAGAATCATCTCTGAGCCGTTATTTCAAATTAGAAGTTTTATAAAGCGCTCGTGTTTTATTTTCTGCTGGTCAGTGCTTTAGTTCAACTTTTAACTCTAAAGATGAAATGAACAGTTGATTTGCTCATGCTCTGTGTTTTTAATAAATATCACATATTTGACTGCATGACCCCGTTTCTGTGCCGAACCTCTGTAATCAGAGCACTGTGAATAAAAATGTCTGTAGGAGTTCATTCAGTGCTTAATTGAAAGTTGAAGGTGTTTGAACTTCAGACTCAGGCTGGTGTGGACAACCTGCAGGTCCTTTTGGACCTGACTACACACCTGCAGGTGCCTCAGCTGTCAGGATTCAAACACACACAAATCAGTAAGAGCAGGATCGTCTGAAATTACTCATTTTGTCTGATTAAATATTTAAAATCTGTCACGGTGGCACAACAGGCCCGCACAAACCCACCTGTATCACCTGCCTCTGTCTTGATTTCCCAGGATGCTCTGGGGTTTCTCAGCAGGCCTGTGAAGATGAGTGTGACATCATGGTTCCTGGTAAGCAGTTCGGGGACTCGACACCGCCTCCCCCGAGAGATGATTTTTGTGGGCCGAGAGGACTGCGAGCTGATGCTTCAGGTGAGGCTGACCTGTGCAGGTGTTCGGGTTAGTAGAAATTGCCTCCCTCTAGGTTGGTCTGAAAAAGGAAGTTGTAATGGTGTCTTGTTTGAGTCGCAGTGAAAGTAAGCAAAAAGAGTTGTATGTGTGTGTGTCTCAGTCTCGCAGTGTGGACAAACAGCACGCTGTCATCAACTACAACCCGACCACTGATGAACACCTGGTGAAGGACCTGGGCAGCCTCAATGGGGTGAGCCATACACAACATATCAGTACATTATCATAGGTATCCACCAATCAGCAGCAAACACAGGTGGGGGGTGGTGATGCCTAAAGTCACAGGTCACAGGGTGGCTGTAGCTCAGGTGGCAGAGCAGGTCAGCCCCTAATCAGAAGGTCGGTGGTTCGATCCCAGGCTGCATCCTGGCTGCATGCCAAATATCCTTGGGCAAGATACTAACCCCGTGTTTGCCTACTGGTGGTGGTCAGAGGGCCCGGTGGCGCCTGTGTCCGGCAGCCTCACCTCTGTCAGTGCGCCCCAGGGCAGCTGTGGCTACAATGTAGCTTGCTATCACCAGTGTGTGTGTGTGTGTGTGTGTGAATGGGTGAATGACTGAATGTAGTGTAAAGCGCTTTGGGGTCCTATGGACTAGAAAAGCGCTATACAAATGCAGGCCATTTACAGTACAAAGATTTTTTTTTTTTTTTATTAACTTAAAAAAATTTAATTCCACTTTAATTTAAACAGGCAAGAACTGTAAAATCACAAAAGAGTGAAAACCTTCAGAGTGGACTTCAGGATCATAATCAGAAACTTTCACCTGGACGTTTGTTTGTTTGTTTCCTGCAGACAACGACCTTCGGATTCCTGATCAGACCTACATCACCCTCAAACTGTCCGACATCATCCGCTTCGGATACGATATCCTTCAGACGCACACACGCACTGTTTGTGTGCGTGTCTGTGCGCGCGTGTGTGTTTCTGTGCGTGTGTGTGTGTGTGTGATAATTTTAATATTTTTCTGAGCTGTTGTTCACATTCTCACGTCTATGTTCTGGAGAAAAGTCAACACAAAGTCCCAGAGGAGGCCCTAAAGGTTGGTGTTTGTGGGTGTGTGTTTTCTATTGTACAAATTACTGCATAGAGGGTGTTATTTAATTTCCTTGTTTAACTGCATTTAGTTTGCATTTCCAAAACTACTCAGAGCGTCATGAATTTCTCATGACTACACACAGCATGTACAGTACCGTGAGCACATGCAGTACCGTGAGTACATGCAATTTGCAGTACCTTGAGTACGTTTGCCTCATTCTTCTGTTTCAGCATGAGAAGTACAGCAGTCAGCTGCAGATGAGCCTAAAGCCTTCAGAGGGGAAGAAGAGTGACGTGGATGAGCGGGCGAGAGGCGAGAAAGCGCAGAGTACCAAGAGCCTCGCTCAGGGTAACAATAATACAGCAACAGTACTGGCAGTAAATATACTGTGTATCAAATGTACTCCTAACAATACTGGGCGTAATACAAGCAATAACACAAAATTTTGACATCACACAGGGTCAAAAATATACTGCACTGTACAAAACATAATGTATCACAAAACCCTGCACCAGACCTAGACAAACCACAATACACAATTGAAGGCATGTGCTTGTATTATTTTGGCCAATCTTAGTAGTGTTTCAGCCTCACTGGATGGAATGCTAAGCAATTTTCCTCTCATTCATACACATGTGCTAACATGCATGTCTTGCCTGCAGAGCTGCTTGGGCGGCTGAATGTCTTGCTCAAGGCAATGTGGACTGGAGGAACCAAGGACTTAAACTGCCATCTACTACTGTCTACTGCTCTACCTGCTGAGCCACAGCTGCTGAAAGACAGCAGGAGAGGCAGGTGGAGCCACAGGAGTGTTACAGCGTAAAACAAACACACACAAGCTCAGGCACACTCAACCAGCCAATATACAAGAAGGGCCTCCAGTACACTAGATCTTCATTTCCCTCTGCTTTTAATTTAAATTCCTGTACTCTAAATATTTCCTGTCATACCACAAAAATAAAGATCCAGTGCTTTGGCCTGTAGGGCTGTCCATCACATCGCATCATATCACATCACAGTTTTGTCAAATATCTCCTTCCAGCACCATCTGTCCTTGATGCCCAGACAAGCAAACGTGGCTCCGTAGGAGCTTTCTCTTCACTGAGACCAGAATATGATCAGAATAGGATAGCTATGCTCTCGCTGTCCACAGCCTTCAGTCACAAATTGTTACTGTCACTCACTTCTGAGGAATTTACCACCGGAGAATCAGAATCACCACATCCCCATAAGTCATCATCTTCTCTGTAATTCTGTTTGTGGATTTATTGGCTGTGTGTGTGTGTGTGTGTGTGTGTGTGTGTGTGTGTGTGTGTGTGTGTGTGTGTGTGTGTGTGTGTGTGTGTGTGTGTGTGTGTGTGTGTGTGAGAGAGAGAGAGATTAATGAGGGTGATAAAGGAACTGTAGGCCTCCATATTTCCTGAGTGATCAAAGGAGCTGCTCTGATGAGTCAGAAAGAGCCACCGTCCCCACTGTGCAGCATACTCAGCGTTTCCATACATCTGACATCCAGCTGTGTTTTTGTCATTTATTTTGGGGGAGTTTATCTCATTAAAACAGGTCTCAGGAAGAGTCAGCACTGATAACAGAAGGACTCTGTCACACACACACACATGCAAACAAATATATTTGTACATGAGTGATGCAAAAATTGTTCTACAACTCTCCGCTTTAAAACAGAACTCACAAGGCCTCGGTCAAAGTTTAGTTCATGTTAAACAAAAGGCTGCAATGCTCACAAATACACAGGACACAAAGGTTTCAGCAATGTTGCGCACAGTCCTCGGCCTCCTGTGATGTGTGGTGCAGTCTTGCGGTGTAAACACCCGGTGTCCACATGTTTTATGACTGTAGCTGACAGTAACTGTAAACACATGCTGCTGCTTTCTTTTATGGAGTCAGAGACAGGCTGACTGGTAGTGGGAGGAATAAGTACAAGCTTCCACCTTTAGCTTCCGTCCAGCTTCTCATTATGTTCTCAGGTGTCTTCTCTGCATATAAACTCCTCACATTGCACTGATGGCAGGACAAATCGTCTATCTCCAGCTGAGAGCGAAAAGTTCAGCTTCACGGTGCTGCGAAAAAGTATTTGCCCACTTCTCAATGTTCTTTTTTGTTTGTTTGTTTTTTGTTTTGGGGTTTGTTTGGTTTTTTTTGGCATATTTGTGACTCTTACATGTAAAAAGGAGCATTAGGTTCACAGTAAGAGAAAAAAGCTGAAATATGGAGATTGAACGTTTTATTTTAGATCATTAAATCAAAGTTACTATTAGACAAAAATAGCCTGAGTAAATACAAAAGGCAGTGTTTTTGTTAACTCATAAATGAACCCTGAATGACGTTTGTTTGGATCCCTGAGTTCAGTTTCAGTAGCCACACCCAGATAAACGAGACACGCCTGACAAAGCTAAGTAGGTTAGAAGAGCTCATAAAACATCACAGCACAATCGAAAGAAACAACCGAGAAACAAAGTAACTTCTCTCGGCCTGGAAAGGGTCACAAAGCCATTTCCTCGAGGTCATTACTATCATTTCTGCTCCTGACAACAGAAGTCATTTACAAACGTTGTTATTAACAGTTTCATTACTAGTCATTTCCTACAACTGCTGGAGACTGTTACTCAAATATGAAGAATGTTGTATCACAGTTTTGTTTTTCCTTGAAGTATTTTTAGCTGCAGGTCCGTGTATTTCAGTGTGGTTTATTATACTGAATGACTAAAAATAAACTACACTGTGTTTTTCTGATACACATCCAATTAAACAGCTAGCTCATTAATATTTTTTTAATTTTTTCCGGGTACAAGAGATACCTGGTGCGCAGATGTGGGATTTTTGAATTTAGGATTGTTTCACACATTTCCAGAGATAAGAAACATTTTGTCAAACTGGACTGTCAAGCACAAACAATTCCATGCCAGCTACAAACAGACTCTTGGCAAATGCAAATACAGTCAAGGCTTTCGTTTTTGATGCTTTTTATAGTCCCACTGTTGCAAAGTGCAAATGGTAAATGGACTGATTCTTATATAGCACTCCTGGAGCAGTCAAAACGCTTTATGCAATATGCCTCATTGACATAAGCTCTTCTTCTTATGCTTGAGTGATTCCTAACATTCACACACATTTATACTCCAGTGGATGCATCGGAGAGCAACTTGGTGTTAGTATCTTGCCCTAGGATATTTGGCACACAGACTGGACAACAACAACAAATGCTTGCTCAAAGAAGCTCCTTTGATTGTTGGGGTTTTCTCCAGTGTAAGGTCTTTACAATATGAAGCATCTTAAGTGTTCTGTGTTGTTGTGATTTGATGCAAAATATGTATTGCCTGGACCCTTCTTCTATGAAGCCCTACTGTTTTAACAGGTCCAGCATGAGGTTTAGGGTTGTCTTGTTGAAATATAGAAGGCCTTCCCTAAAAAGGAGCTGTCTGTGCTGGAGCATGTGTTTCTCTGAAACCCATGTGTATTTTTCAGCATTTTGCTGGTGACGTTCCACATGTGCAAGCTGCCAGTTCTATAAACACTGATACACCATCAGAGCTGCTGGCTATTTAGCTGAGTGCTAATAACAAGCCAGATGGTCACTTTACTTTTCAGTCCGGAAGATGAGGTATCTATGTTTTCCAAAACAAATTTCAAACTTTGGTTTGTTTGAACAGTTATCCATTTTGCTTCAGTGTTCTTGAGTCCATGCAGTGATTTCCATTACAGAATCATATCTATCATTACCAAACTGATTCTCATTTTGTCCTGTACACACAGAGATTCCTCCAGGTGCTCTGAATTTTTGATAATATTATGTAGTGTAGTTAACACGGCATTCAGAGTCTTCCCAGTTTTACACTGACAAACATTATGCTCACATTTTTCACAGACTGATGAACCTCTGTCTCTCTAAGATGCGCTTTTTTATATCCAATTATTTTGCTGTCCTAATGTAAGTAGTAAGTACTGATTATGTCTGTGAAGGTTCTTAGTCATCCAGGTCATCGTAGTCAAAGGAGCTTGCAAAGAAAAGCGTCTGGACTTCTTTAAGTTGCTTGAAGACGTTTCACCTCTCATCCGAGAAGCTTCTTCAGTTCTAAGGTCAAATGGTGGAGAGTCCCAGATATAAACCTAGTGGGAGTAACCCCCCACAGAGGGACAAAAGGA
The DNA here is from genome assembly GCF_964374335.1 of Astatotilapia calliptera. Lineage (NCBI taxonomy): Eukaryota > Metazoa > Chordata > Actinopteri > Cichliformes > Cichlidae > Astatotilapia > Astatotilapia calliptera. The sequence goes on from NC_137438.1 coordinate 3,440,895, forward strand.
CCCCCTGATGATCCTCTAATCGCCTGAGCCAAGGTGTGAGTAAGTAGTTATTTTATTAATTAGTTACATTTTAAAAACATGACGCACAACCTGAATACGTAATAACGCAACAGACATTTCAGCTCAATTCAATTTTTTCTGCTTAATCCATCATATAAAATTTAATCAAATAAAAAAGTCTCTTTTTAAAGCTTGTTTTATTAGTTTGAACCTTTTGGCTTTATGCAATATGCATAAAGCCAAAAGAACAGCAGTGATCAGTGAGATGCTACAAGTTGAACAGCCACAAGGGGCAGTATCCTCCATGGAGAAGGAGGCTAGAGGCTAAGATCAAGGTAGCACGGAGGGAGGTTAGCCAACTATCGGAGTTGCAGAAAGGCGCGATGAGGATGGTGCCTAAGAAGTACAGGAAGCTGTCCACACCTGAGGCCCTGGAAACTGCCAAGCAACGACTTACAGCCTTGGCCAGACGCTTGAAGAGGTACACCAGAGAGATAGAAGGCAGGAGAATAAACCAGCTGTTCTCCACAGAACCAGCCAAGGTGTACTCTCACTGGCAGGGGAACAATATGAGAACAGCACCACCAAGGCTGTAGACAGAACAATACTGGAAGAGCATATGGGAGAAGGACACAACCCATAACACAGAAAGGGATGGGCAAGAATACCAGAGGCGCAAAACACCAGCTACTGGCAGACCAAGCAGTCAGCCGAGACTGCAGGACCAGACTGACCAACCTGTGCACTGCCTGGATTGATTACAATGCCCCACACCTGGATCCTGGAATGCCTAGAACTATATAAGATCAACAGGACCCTGAGAGCCTTCATCAGGAACTCAATGGGGATGTGGCGGACAACACTGGAGGCCAACCTCAAGCCCATAGCACAAGTCACCATCAAGTGCGGGATCTACCACGGAGATGCTCTGTCCCCACTGCTGTTCTGCATAGGCCTGAACCCCCTCAGTGAGATCATTAACAAGATACCGACGACGGAATGGAGAAGTTGTCAGCCACCTCCTGTACATGGATGACATCAAGCTGTATGCCAAGAGTGAACGAGACATCGATTCACTGATCCACACTACCAGGATATACAGCAATGACATTGGAATGTCGTTCGGACTGGATTCAATTCAATTCAATTCAATTCAATTTTATTTATATAGCGCCAAATCACAACAAAAGTCGCCTCAAGGCGCTTCATAGATACAGAGAAAAACCCAACAATCATATGACCCCCTATGAGCACTTTGGCGACAGTGGGAAGGAAAAACTCCCTTTTAACAGGAAGAAACCTCCAGCAGAACCAGGCTCAGGGAGGGGCGGCCATCTGCTGCGACCGGTTGGGGTGAGAGAAGGAAGACAGGATAAAGACATGCTGTGGAAGAGAGACAGAGGTTAATAACAGATATGATTCAATGCAGAGAGGTCTATTAATACATAGTGAGTGAGAAAGGTGACTGGAAAGGAAAAACAATGCATCATGGGAATCCCCCGGCAGCCTACATCTATTGCAGCATAACAAAGGGAGGATTCAGGGTCACCTGGTCCAGCCCTAACTATATGCTTTAGAAAAAAGGAAAGTTTTAAGCCTAATCTTAAAAGTAGAGATAGTGTCTGTCTCCCGAATCCAAACTGGAAGCTGGTTCCACAGAAGAGGGGCCTGAAAACTGAAGGCTCTCCCTCCCATTCTACTTTTAAATACTCTAGGAACAACAAGTAGGCCTGCAGAGCGAGAGCGGAGCGCTCTAATAGGGTGATATGGTACTACAAGGTCATTAAGATAAGATGGGGCCTGATTATTTAAGACCTTGTATGTGAGGAGCAGGATTTTGAATTCAATTCTGGATTTAACAGGAAGCCAATGAAGGGAAGCCAAAACAGGAGAAATATGCTCTCTCTTTCTAGTCCCTGTCAGGACTCTTGCTGCAGCATTTTGGATTAGCTGAAGGCTTTTCAGTGAGTTTTTGGACATCCTGATAATAATGAATTACAGTAGTCCAGCCTGGAAGTAATAAATGCATGAACTAGTTTTTCAGCGTCACTCTGAGACAGGATATTTCTAATTTTAGAGATGTTGCGCAAATGGAAGAAAGCAGTCTTACATATTTGTTTAATATGTGCGTTGAAGGACATGTCCTGGTCAAAAATGACTCCAAGGTTCCTCACCGCGTTACTGGAGGCCAAGGTAATGCCATCCAGAGTAAGAATCTGATTAGATACCATATTTCTAAGATTTTCAGGGCCGAGTACAATAACCTCAGTTTTATCTGAATTAAGAAGCAGAAAGTTAGCGGCCATCCAGGTCTTTATGTCTTTAAGACATTCCTGCAGTTTAACTAATTGGTGTGTGTTATCTGGCTTCATGGACAGATAGAGCTGGGTGTCATCTGCATAGCAGTGAAAATGTATGCTATGTCTTCTAATGATACTGCCTAAGGGAAGCATGTATAATGTAAACAGAATTGGTCCTAGCACTGAACCCTGTGGAACTCCATAATTAACCTCAGTGTGTGAAGAGGACTCTCCATTTACATGCACGAATTGGAGTCTATTAGATAGATATGATACAAACCACTGCAGCGCAGTACTTGTAATACCTACAGCATGTTCTAATCGCTCTAATAGGATATTATGATCAACAGTATCGAACGCTGCACTGAGGTCTAGCAGGACAAGCACAGAGATGAGTCCACTGTCAGAGGCCATAAGAAGATCATTTGTAACCTTCACTAAAGCTGTTTCTGTGCTGTGCTGAGCTCTGAAACCTGACTGAAACTCTTCAAATAAACCATTCCTCTGCAGATGATCTGTTAGCTGTTTGACAACTACTCTTTCAAGGATTTTTGATATGAAAGGAAGGTTGGAGATTGGCCTATAATTAGCTAAGACTGCTGGGTCTAGAGATGGCTTTTTGAGTAAAGGTTTAACTACAGCCAGCTTGAAGGCCTGTGGTACATAGCCGATTATTAGAGATAGGTTGATCATATTTAAGATCGAAGAATTAATTAATGGCAGGACTTCTTTGAGCAGTTTTGTAGGAATGGGGTCTAAAAGACACGTTGATGGTTTGGAGGAAGTAATTATTGAAGTTAACTCAGAAAGATCAATTGGAGAAAAAGAGTCTAACTTAATATCAATGGTACTAAGAGTAGCTGTAGATAATATTACATCTGTGGGATGATTATTGGTAATTTTTTCTCTAATGATAAGAATTTTATTTGTGAAGAAGTTCATGAAGTCATTACTAGTTAACGTTAAAGGGATGGTTGGCTCAAAAGAGCTCTGACTTTTTGTCAGCCTGGCTACAGTGCTGAAGAGAAACCTAGGGTTGTTCTTATTTTCTTCAATCAGTGATGAATAGTAAGATGTTCTGGCTTTGCGGAGGGCTTTCTTATAAAGCAGCAAACTATTTCTCCAGGCTAAATGATGATCCTCTAGATTTGTGACACGCCATTTCCTCTCCAGATTACGAGTCATCTGCTTTAGGGTACGTGTTTCAGAATTATACCACGGAGTCAGGTACTTCTGATTTGAGGCCTTAGTTTTCACAGGAGCTACAGTATCCAGAGTCGTACGTAGTGAGGAGGTGAAATTATTAACAAGATAATCGACCTCTGTTGGGGTAGCGTTCAGATAGCTGCTTTGCTCTGTGTTGGTACAGGGCATTGGAGATGATAACAGTGGGTGGATTATATTCTTAAACTTAGTTACAGTGCTTTCAGAAAGACATCTACTTTGATAAAGTCTACTCTTCACCGCTGTGTAATCAATTATTGTAAAAGTAAATGTTATCAGGAAATGATCAGACAGGAGAGGGTTTTCAGGAAACACTGTTAAATGTTCAGGTTCGATGCCATATGTTAAAACAAGATCTAGAGTGTGATTAAAGTGGTGGGTGGGTTCTTTTACATTTTGAGAGAAACCAATTGAGTCTAATAACAGATTAAATGCCATGTTGAGGCTGTCATTTTTAGCATCTACATGGATGTTAAAATCACCCACAATAATTATTTTATCTGAGCTCAGAACTAAATTAGATATAAAGTCTGAGAAATCAGACAGAAGCTCTGTGTAAGGCCCAGGTGGACGATAGATGATAACAAGTAAGACTGGTTTCTGAGTTTCACAGCTGGGGTGGACAATGTTAAGCATCAGGCTTTCAAATGAATTAAAAGTCTGTCTTGGTCTTTCATTAATTAATAGGCTGGTGTGAAAAATTGCTGCCACACCTCCCCCTCGGCCTGTGCTTCGAGATTTCTGGTAGTTAGAATGGCTCGGGGGTGTTGATTCATTTAAACTAACATAATCATCCTGCTGCAACCAGGTTTCTGTAAGGCAGAGTAAATCAATTTGTTGATCAATTATTAAGTCATGTACTAACAGAGACTTGGAGGAGAGAGACCTAATATTTAATAATCCACATTTCACTGTTTTACTCTTTGGTTCAGATGTGGATACTGTATTGTTCTTTCTTTGTGATTGTTTATGTTTAAGTTGTTTGTTGCTGGTTTTTAGTTTGTTTTTTGTCTTTTTGGAAGCTGACACAGTCTCTATGGAGATGGGTTTTTGGGGGGGTAGCAGGAGGAGAGAAGCTGCAGAGAAGCGTGTAAGACTGCAACTCTGCTTCCTGGTCCCAACTCTGGATAGTCATATTTTGGGGGGTTTAATAAATTTGTCCATATTTCTAGAAATGAGAGCTGCTCCATCCAAAGTGGGATGGATGCCGTCTCTCCTAACAAGACCAGGTTTCCTCCAGAAGGTTTGCCAATTATCTATGAAGCCCACATCGTTTCTGGGACACCACTCAGACAGCCAGCAATTTAAGGAGAACATGCGGCTAAACATGTCACTCCTGGTCTGATTGGGGAGGGGACCAGAGAAAACTACAGAGTCCGACATTGTTTTGGCAAAGTTGCACACCGATTCAATATTGATTTTAGTGACCTCCGATTGGCGTAACCGGGTGTCATTACTGCCGACGTGAATTATGATTTTACTGAATTTACGTTTACCCTTAGCCAGCAGTTTTAAATTTCCTTCAATGTCGCCTGCTCTGGCCCCTGGAAGACAATTGACTATGGTTGCCGGTGTCTCTAGCTTCACATGTCTGAGAACAGAATCGCCAATTACCAGAGTTTGACCCCCGGCGGGTGTGTCGCCGAGTGGGGAAAAACGGTTAGACACATGAACGGGTTGGTGGTGTACCTGGGGCTTCTGTTTAGGACTATGCTTCCTCCTCACCGTGACCCAGCCGCCCTGATTCCCCAGCTGCTTGGGACCTGCCGGGGAACAGCTAGCGGGGCCTACGCTATTTTCGGCTGCACCAGCTACAGGGGCCTGGCTAGCTGCGGGTGAATGAAGGGTGCGAAGCCGAGTCTCCAATTCAGTAATCCTGGCCTCCAGAGCTGCAAATATGCTACATTTGTTACAGATATCATTACTGCTAAAGGAGGCCGAGGAGTAACTAAACATCTGACACAATGAGCAAGAAAGTGCAGGAGGGACAGGTGAAGTAGCCATGGTGCTAATGAGTCGGCTACGAGCTAAGCTAGGCTAGCGAGACAGTACAGAGACAGTGAGTGAATACTTTGGCTATAAATTAGGTAGTGAGTACACAGAAAGTGTGCTTCGGAGGAAGCACGTGAAGATTATACTATGAAAGAAGAATGTATTTAAAAGTTGTTAATTAAATCGCTAAGCAAATAAGCTACTCAGAAACACCACTGTGTTTGAGCAGGAACAGGAAGTGATACTCTACCACAGAGCGAGCGAACACCAAGTGACAGCGCCACCAAGAGCAAGAGATTGACTGGAGAAGTGTAGTCGGATGATAACAAGGAGAGGGAAGGTAGTCAGAACTGAGGGGATTGAACTACCAGAAGGCAACATTGCAGACATAGAGGACAGTTACAAGTACCTGGGGATCCCACAGGCGAATGGGAACCATGAAGAGGCCGCTAGAAAAGCTGCAACCACCAAGTACCTGCAGAGGGTCAGGCAAGTCCTGAGGAGTCAGCTGAACGGGAGGGAGGGAGAGCCTTCAGTTTTCAGGCCCCTCTTCTGTGGAACCAGCTTCCAGTTTGGATTCAGGAGACAGACACTATCTCTACTTTCAAGATTAGGCTTCAAACTTTCCTTTTTGCTAAAGCATATAGTTAGGGCTGGACCAGGTGACCCTGAATCCTCCCTTAGTTATGCTGCAATAGACGTAGGCTGCCGGGGGATTCCCATGATGCATTGAGTTTTTCCTTTCCAGTCACCTTTCTCACTCACTATGTATTAATAGACCTCTCTGCATTGAATCATATCTGTTATTAACCTCTGTCTCTCTTCCGCAGCATGTCTTTTATCCTGTCTTCCTTCTCTCACCCCAACCAATCACAGCAGATGGCCCCGCCCCTCCCTGAGCCTGGTTCTGCTGGAGGTTTCTTCCTGTTAAAAGGGAGTTTTTCCTTCCCACTGTCGCCAAAGTGCTTGTTCATAGGGGGTCATATGATTGTTGGGTTTTTCTCTGTATCTATGAAGCGCCTTGAGGCGTTTTTTGTTGTGATTTGGCGCTATATAAATAAAATTGAATTGAATTGAAAGCCCTCAGCCAAGTGGCGGAGGGCTTTCGCTTTGGTGGCCTCAGAATCTCATCTCTGATTTTTGCAGATGATGTGGTTCTGTTGGCTTCATCGGGTGAGGGCCTCCAGCTCGCACTGGACCGGTTCGCAGCCAAGTGTGAAGCAGCGGGAATGAGGATCAGCACCTCCAAATCTGAGGCCATGGTTCTCAGCCGGAAAAGGGTGGAGTGCCCACTCCGGGTCGGGGATGAGTTCCTGCCCCAAGTGGAGGAGTTCAAGTATCTCGGGGTCTTGTTCGCGAGTGATGGGAGTAGGGAGCCGGAGATCGACAGACGGATTGGGGCTGCAGCTGCAGTAATGCGGACGCTGCACCGGTCCGTCGTGGTGAAGAGGGAGCTGAGTGTAAAAGCGAAGCTCTCAATTTACCGGTCGATCTACGTCCCTACCCTCACCTATGGCCACGAGCTGTGGGTAGTGACCGAAAGAACGAGATCGCGGATACAAGCGGCAGAAATGAGCTTCCTCCAAAGGGTGGCTGGCCTCTCCCTTAGAGATAGGGTGAGAAGTTCGGCCATCCGGGAGGGGCTCAGAGTAGAGCAGCTGCTGCTCCACATCGAAAGGAGTCAGCTGAGGTGGTTCGGGCATCTGACAAGGATGCCTCCTGGGTGAGGTGTTCCAGGCATGTCCCACCGGGAGGAGGCCCCGGGGAAGACCCAGGACACGCTGGAGAGATTATATCTCTCGGCTGGCCTGGGAATGCCTTGGTATTCCCCCGGATAAGCTGGAGGAGGTGACTGGGGAGAGGGAGGTCTGGGCCTCTTTGCTTAGGCTGCTGCCCCCGCGACCCGGCCCTGGACAAAGCGGATGAAGATGGATGGATGGATGGATGGATGGATGGATGAATTGAATTGAATTGAATTGAATTGAACTGAACGGTAATATAGATATATATAATGTCAGTGCTTCCCAGCTTTAAACACTGAATGGTTGTACTCTCTCCCGCACTCCATATTGTTGTTGATCTGACTCGTATGTCATTGTCATGAGACACTCTCACAAACAAAATCACGGTTTAGTAACACAGTAACGCAGTGTGCTAAAGGGAAAGTAACAGTAATCTAATTACTTTTTTGCTATAGTAATCCCTTACTTTACTCATTACTTGAAAAAGTAATCGGATTACAGCATTTCTGCCTATCTCCGCTGTCCACTGGGTAGCCATGGCTCAGGAGGTAGACAGGTCATCAACTAATTGGAAAGTTGGTGGTTCGATCCCTGACTTCTCCAGTCAGCACATGAAGTAGATAGAAAACACAAAGATGTAGAAAAACGTGTGAGATCACAGGTAAATGAGGGATGCTGTATAAAACACTTTGTGTGCCCAAGCACAGTAGAAAAGCACCACATAAAAATCAGCCCGTCATAACCTCTAAACTTGTTTTTCATCGTGTTTGAGAATAGACCAAAGCATGGACAAGCTCATTTTTATTAAATTGCCAGGCCCAGCTCCACTCAGCCCTCTCGGATTCATGGAGGGCTCTGGTGAAATATCGATCTGAGGCCTGAGCTGACCGCTGCACAGATGACAGTAACTAAATGATGAGTCTTTCGATAGAATCCCTGAAGAGGGTATTTAAAACAGATATCTGCTGTCTTCCGGCCACAACTAAGTGCCGGCAATGGCCTCGGGGATGTTAACTCTTATCTATGATGTATCAAGGTGGATTCGTGATTCCTAGCAAAGTGTTATAGCCTGTGTTCTGGCGCCCCAGGTTATATTTTCGCAGACTGTTCGAGCTGCAGACGTGTTCCTCAGATCTGCCTTTTTCCTCCACTCTCCTCCCATCTACCTGTCAAACACTGCAAGCTCCTGCAGTACAAGCCAACACAAATGCCTGGTTGCTGCTGATGGATAGAGACAGCTATAGTGCAAATTCAAATGTGTGAGCACACACTCACACACACACACACTGTTTATAGAGGGTGCAACCAGAGCCCTGGAGCAGATTAACGACTTTACTTACCAATTAGCCCACTCAGCAGTAGAGGAAATGGCTCTAACTGGCCTTCTGCTTCCTTTCTTCTGTGTTTGTGCTTCCCCCTATGTAAGTATGAGCGTGTCGGCTCTGTCTGATCTAATTCTGGAGTGTTCGCCGCTGCTCCCTGACAGCTGCCTGCTGGCCAGTGGCTGTCACATGTTGCCTTCACTTCCTGTTCATGTTAAAGCTCTTCAGAGGCAGAACAGGTCTGGAAGCTGGGGAGGGGGGTTACAAGTTGGATGTATATAAATGTGTTTGTGTGTGCCGTGTGACACACAGTCACACAGCAGTGGATCTTTTCCAGTATTTGATTATTAAATTATTATTGACCCTGCAAGACAGAATCTTTACTTTTTCCACTGGAAGTTTTTCAAAAGCCACATTTGTAGTGACCTAAATAGCAGATCTCACACCTAAGCCAATCATGTGCTAGCTGCTAAAAAATATAGAAGCAGCTTCCTCTTTCAGCATTTCAAAAAGGTGGTTTTTTATTGCAGGTAACCAGTGGTGGGTATATTACTTTTAACAGTAACTTACCACATTACACTGTAACAAAATACATTTAAAAAGTCTTCAGAACCTACTGAGAAAAGCAATTTGTTTGTGTAATGAGCACTAGTGGTGTGCAATACTGCAAATACCAAGTACCGAGTACCAAGTAAATACACAGCCAGTATTACTTGTACTAATACTGATACTATTACTTTTAATTTGTCATGATTTATGAGATGAATCATCATCACTTTGCCAAATCTAAACACAATTTAATGGCATCCATTGGAGTAGGAATGCATGTGGATGTCAGATAGAAAGAAAAAAGTTATTGTGTGAATAGGTGAATGGGCCAAGTTGTATAAAGTGCTTTGAGTGCTCAGATAGAGTAGAAAAGCACTATGTAAGAACCAGTCCAACACATTTACCTGTGATTTTCACTTTCCATAGACATAAGTTAACACATCTTTCAGCTTTTCATGTATTCAAAGACCTGGAATGTAAATGTGCCTGTCTTTACAGCACTTTGAGTTAACGTCTGTTGATTGCACATGTTGACAACATAAAAAGGAAATTACATTCAGATATTTTTAAATATAGTTGTTTCTATTTGGGGTAATTAATTAATTTCCAATAAAATAACTTATTTTAATGTAGTAAATTAAAACAATTCAGTTGGTTGAATATATTCATTGAATTTCTATGTAGAATCAGCTGTAACAACTATGATGAGCAATAACTAATGCAAGTAAGAGCTACCTGGTTATTCTTTGCCTCTCTGTCTCTGACTGTGACAGTGGGCTCTGTCTAATTACTGGGGTCTGTGTGAGGGATTTCCATCTTCCTCTCTTCCTTTCTTTGCTGTTTGTTCTGGGCAAAACCCTCTTTCTCATGGTCTTTTGTGTCTTTATACAAGTCGATGGTGTTTCCACAGTGGAGAATTTCCTTCCAGCATGTATCGTTGTTTCCAGTTTTTTCCTTTCACATCCCTGAAGCATAATGCTTTGCTTTCTCACTCACTGGAGCCTACTGGCGGCTCAGTGCCACTGAGTCGTGTGGCCGCACAACTAAACACAATGAAGCAAACTATGAATACATGGGAGGAGTGGTGTTTGCACAGACATGTCTACTTTCTGATGAGTGGGAAAAAACTACTGAACTTATTGGAAGTAAAGTATTGACCCTATGGTGCTAGTATCGGTCTGATATCATCATTATTTGGCTCAGTCGGCCCACCCCTAATGAGCACCTCTTAGTGGTTCTGCTAGAATAACCGTTAAACTTACTGACTGTGCTACCCATATCAGTAGCATTTCTTTAGAGTCGCAACTTTAAACCTCCTAGGACCTGGCGTCCACATATGTGGACATCACATTTTGGATTATTTAGACCAAAATACTGAATTTTGCTCTACAAGGGCCTGATGTCCACTTACGAGGAGATAATGCTGCCACTGTTCTATCAAAATTCTAACAAATATCCTCATTTGTGGCTCTCATTTTTCTTAGAAACAAAAATCAGGTAAAATAAAAATAACATTTGATAATTCTTTGTTTTTACATTCATCGGGCCCCAATATGCCCAAAGATCAAAGAGAAATTAAAAATGCATGCTCTGGAAGAGTTCGGGTCTTAGGAGGTTAAATGAGCTAAAAGCTCTCTTTCAGAGCTGTAGCGTCATTATTCTCTTCTTCAGTAGGCCGTGCCACAATTGTTATGGAGCTATTTTTAGCTCGCTGGTACTTCTCCAAATATGAAGTACGACAGAAATCTGTATGTTATTCTATAATATCCTGCTTTTGTTTTCTTACACGTTTTACATAATGTGACTGTTTCCGTGACATGCAGGCTATCCTGTCAGAGTTTCATTTTTGTGGGCTTCTGTCACATCATCGTAATCGCAGGAATGCCATAATTGATATCCCACAATACATCTGCAGAGGAGGATATGTTCAGCTCTCTTAATGGTGACAAATTTAAAGGAGACAAACTTTTTGACTACAGAAAAAAAAATCAGATCTGCATTTGTTGAATTAGAGAGCAGGTAGAAGCAAAAAAATAAAAATCCTCTGAGAGCTGCTCTCTCTGTGGTGCAGAGAAGCTTGAAAAGCCACTGATACACTTCCAGTGTAATATAAGCTCAGCCAGAGTTAGCAGTGCTCAGGCAAGTCATGCTTCCCAGTGACTCATATGCTTAATTTTCATTTCAACAGTTTGTAGCGACTGTGTTACACAAACACAGTGGTGTGTTTACTACAATAAAGAAACTCATTAAGACATCTGTGATCATAACAGATGCAAGTTTGTTCTGTGCATATGTTGGCAGCACAAAGGATCAAAAACGACTTCAGAAATTTACAGACTGCACCAATCTGATGTTCATTTCAGAGCTCTCTCTCTCTCTGAGACCCCCCCCCCCCCCCCCCCCCCAGTTTGATTTTAACTAGCTTGTTATCAAGTGGGCGGATATAAAGCTGAGAAAACTGAGGACAGGGGGGGAAGGAAATAAAAGTAATTAAAAGAAGACTAGAGACACTGCTCAAAGAATTGACCACTAGAATAGGAAACAAATTGCATCTGCAACACAATCTGAGCCAAGGACTAATGTAAGAGACATGTAAAGTCTAGCTGGTACCGTGTTCTCATCATATTCGTCTTGAGATACTTGGAGTTTGTGAGTGTTGCAGGTGTAATCACTCTCACACACTGATATTTGCAGAAAAAGTCCTGTGAACAACTAAGTACACCCCATGATTCTGCAGCTTGGAGAACCTCCTTTATTGCAGTAACACAAAGTAAGCCTCTTACATTACTGTGGAAGAATAGTGGCCTATGCTTCAGTTCAGTGAGCTCCATTTATGCATAGGTCTCTGAGGTCAAACAACAGCATTTCAGTCAGACGGCAGTCTGGACTTGGACTGGGCCTTTCCACCACCCTGAGTCTTTTGTGTGTGGGTTCACTGTCCTGTTGTCCTGCTCAGCAGAGCAAAGGGCCTGAACATTGTAACTACATAGATCTAAAACATCATCTTTAGATAAACATTTAAATGTATTTTGTTTTCATAGAGCATTTTAGATTTATAACCACCATAACCGCCACGTAATGCAGAATTAAAATTTCTAGGGTGAAGTTTAGTGTGATGATAAGCAGCTGGATAAGCAAGTTCCAGTTCTAGCTGCACTTGATGAGACGGGTCGGGGGAATGAGTTATCACTACTGCTGACCTTCAAAGTGTTCTGTTTATCGCTCCACTCCAAGGTTCTTACATGTCTCAAGTGTTTTAGTTTACATTAAAAACATCTGCTTGACTCCTGCTAACACTCTGGGTTCTCCTTTCTGTCAGACCAGCACCAACTGCTGCTACCAACTACGATCAAAACCTCATGCCATTCATTTGAGGAAGTGAGTCATTTGAAGAACCTAGTAATTTAATTGGAAACTGCAAATTATTAATTTGAGGGAACAAATTGCTACTTTGTGCACGCAATTATAAAAAATTGTACCCTTGATACCTGATGGGCTGTGTACTTTTCAGCCTCTCTGTCTCGCTTTGATAATTAGCCGAGTGAAAGTGCAAAAAGACACAGCACTTTGATATTAACATGTCTGCAGACTGTGATTTTTTGCTAGGTTTGCACTTCCACTGAGCACTAGATCTATTTATATGATATAAAACTGAGAGTCAGATTTGACTGATATTGCATAAGGTCGGCAAAGAGCTTAGAACAAGCTTGAATCATGCAGCTCTGTTTCTCCTGAGCTCTCTTTCTCTAACCAGTTCCCTGTTTTCTTCCTCCTTTCTGTCCTCCCTGTGGGTATTCTCCTACCTCTCAACGATCCCAGCCGCTCCTGTGCTGTCTGCTTGACAGTGCTCTGTCAAGCCCCAGCATCATCTTCCTCCCCTTTAGTTGCCATAGAAACCGATGGCTGTGGAAAAGTACAAGTGAGTGGATTCTCTGGGTAAAGGACAGCGATATTTGGCCATGCCACACTGCGAGGCAGCTGTGAAAAAGGGTCTGAGGATCCTTGGGGTCTACTGCTGATGTCCAGATAATCAGAAGGTTCTGGAGGTTTTAGAACATTAAAGTATGAAGTAATAACAGTAATAACACTTTAGCCATTCCCTTCCACCCAGACATCCAGGAACAGCGTGTAGTGCAGAAAGTACACGGGCGGTTTAAATGTTTCAGGCACAGTCAGGCTTGTTTTGTATCGGACAACCATTGCATGTCTACAGCTAGGAAACTAGAGCTTAGCAGCCCAATACTCTCCCGTTTTTCTGTCACATGTTTCCACTAAATAAATATGAGTAGGGTAGAACTGCGTATGATCAAGATAAGAAAAAAAATCTGCTAAATTACATTTGCAAAACCAAAAACAATTCTGGAGGGAGATGCAACACAAGCTTGCACATTACAACGTTGCTGTTAAGCTGAGCATTGCAACTGTTTGTATGTGTTTTGCTCGTAGATATAAAAGATGGACATAGGCAACAATTTATTAGTAAGGTTCCATACTGAAGCCTCACCATCTCACAGTCTTGTTTTTATGCTGGCTCTTACTGAGGGGTACTGCAAGCTCAGAGTGGATTTGTCAGTCATCTAAAAGGATTTCTGATCAGTAACAGGGACCATACTTTAACTAATTAACAATTCTGTGTATTCATTTCAAGACTTGAAAAGAGCAATTAAAACATGCATTCTGAGGGCTGGTTGAGCTGACCAGGCAGAGCAGATGACCCACATGCCGTAAGGCTCAAGTGTCATTTATGCCCCCACAAAAATGTGTCCGTCTGCGTATGTTGGACAGCAAACAAAACTTGGTCCAGTGTAGTCCTCCGAAATCCCATCACAGATCGCTGTGAATGGGAGAAACAGGAAAACAACATTAAAATAAATGTCAGCTCTTCTTTCCAGCTGGCTGATGGACCGACACCAGCACAAGTGAGACCAGCACAGACTGGTTCCAGATACTGATAGTATTCATACCAGTGTTAGTACTGGTAGGAATACTACTCTGATATACTTGCATAGTGACTATCTTTCCTCACTCACGATGTGAGCCAAGTTAACATACAACTGACTGTGGTTTGTTGTTCTCTGCCAGACAGTGAATATCCAACTATCGCATTAGTGTGGGGAGCAGTTTGATACACACCCAGGGCACTGCTGGAAAAGTGTAAGCCTGTTATGTCGAATTTCACAGCATAAATAAAGGTTTCGAGCTTTGCCTCCAAAGCTTTTGTAACACAACAAAAGTCATCGCAGTGGTCCCACTCCTCTGCGTTTATCCTTGCACTGCAGGCAGCTGGGTTTTGGGGAGATATGCCGTAAAATCGAAGCTCAAATTTTAGCCGCCTGTCAGTCACTGGTTTGTTGTAAGTTCTCGCTGAAAGGAAAGCAAAGCCTGTTTTTTTTCTTTGTTCAAAGACTCAAAAAGAGTCTTTGAAGAAGCATTAAAGCAGCAAGCAGGAAGGGAAAAGAGCGCAACATAAAGAGCATATGTTATTAACACAGGCAAAAAGGAGGTAGGCAATCATGAGCTAACTGGCTAACAGAGCAGAAATGAACAAATTAAATGGAGAAAAGGGGCTCCTTACTTTTATCGAGTTGCAGCTAGGTGTGACATGTTGCTCTCATTCATAAAAGCTGCTGATGGCAGTGAAGTCTCATCAGTGCCTCACAGGCTACACATTTGTTATGCAACCACACAAGCCTATTTAGGGCATCTTCAGAGGGACGGGATCATCAATAATGAATGGCTTGCCCCTGTTTCAGAATACGCTGGTTTAATTTTGATCACACACTCACAGTCGGAGTGTGCACGTTGTCTGAGAGCTCATTTACCAAACACTGCCTGCATCGCAAGTGTGTAGCAGCCATGCCCAGAGCACACACATGCTGCATTTACAATTTCACAACATATGAAGTTGTGATGTAACTGTCGCTTGTCCTGTTTCCGCGTCTTCATTTCCCCCCCGCCGTTCTACAGGAACGCTGAAATAAACAGAGCACTTCAGTTACAGACAATGAGACGTCACTTTCGCGTATTTGCAGCAGGGTGCGCTTGAAAACAGAAATGTTTGATGCAGCAGCCTAAACAGAATGAGTTTAAAGTCAGATGTTGATAGATGTGCAGAAAAGGCTTCAGAGAGGATGATGAATTATACATGGGGTATATGCGCACTGACTGCATGTCAGTGTGTCTAGGGCTCCCAAATGTTTTAGATTTTCAGAGAAAAATGCCATAACCATTTAGAGTCATTACTGTTTCAAAAAGGTTACAGCATGTGGTGGGGAAAGAAATCAGCTTGCAGCTAGAGAGTTTCAGAATAATTCACGGATGTAAATGTGAGCTGAAATTCATCGATGTCTTGCTGAAGAATTGAGTTTAAAGCAGCATGAAATGGGATTTTTGCTGAAAGAACTTGGAGATGTACGAATGACTCCCACAGACTGGTTCAGGTTCAGTCTTTTACTACAGGATGACTCTTGCATGTGTCAGCGTTAATAAGTGGTGCTCGAGTTCTCTAAATGCTGACTGCAGGAGCCTCGCTCCGTCCTGTCTTCCTTCTTGTTTTGCTTGAAATTGGAAGATACTTTTTTGGTAAAGTTACAAAAATTCAAGTTTCTCATAGCTCGGTGCTTCCAGTATGTGATGATCAACTGAGTGGTGAAACTGTTAAACAATTTAAGAGTCCAGGTTTCTTTTGATTTGTCATTGCAACAGTGGTTCATTGCTGACTAGTTGCAGTTTGGACAAAATTTAAAAGCTGGAGAAAAATGTAAAAAATAAACGGGAAAGCTCAAACTTGAAGATGACAAAACTAAAGATAACTAAGAAAACTGTGGACTCAGCTGGGTCCAGCCCCAAACACATTTCAGTTCAATCCAGTTCAGTTTAATTTATATAGCACCAGATCCCAACAACAGCTGCCTCGAGGTCCTTTATAATGTTAAAGTAAACACGCTAAAATATTAGAAAAACCCCAACAATCAGTCAAACCCTTATGTGCAAGCACTTGGTGACAGTGGGAAGGAAAAACTGTCTTTTAAAAGAAGAAACCTCCACAGAACCAGGCTCAGGGAGGGGAGGCCATCTGCCACGACCGCTTGGAGGTGAGGGGAGGGAGACAGAACAAAAGGCACACTGTGGAAGAGAGCCAGAGATTAATAATAACTGAACTACTTTTAGTAAACACATGTATAAATTCACACATAGAAATGATGCTTTTCTTCATAATAATAAATGCAGAGTGGTATATAAAGATATAGAGAGGGACAAGAGGTGAGTGAGAAAGACAGACTTCTTCAGTTCGGTGCAATTAGACACACTCTGGATTAAAACTGGTAAAATCAAGCAGTTCCGGGTCAGCTGCTCTTGAGCTATAGCTGAATCGTCACTGGCAGCAGCCCTCGCAGTGACAATTACTTTAATTTCACACAGACGGCCTCTTTTTCGCTCACGTACCTCACTCTGCAGTCTGTGAACATTCATAAATGTGACAGTATTGCTGTGAGAAAAATGCATGTACCTGTCTGTGAGAGGGAATATGAAGAGGGGGTATGTAAGTGAAAGAGAGAGAGGAAAAGAAATAAAGTGGGGGAGGAGAGGCAACGATAAAGTGTGTTGGATTACAGGGTGACATTGAAAGAAGCCTCTCTGTCCCTTTTCACTCCATCTTTCTATCCCATGATTCACTCTCTGTGCACTCTTCACTTCCCACACATCATCCATCTCAACATACTGACTCTCGCCCCATCTCAATTTTTCCCCATCAGTGAGGGTCCCCCAGCCATCCAGTGGCATTGCACGAGTACCTGTCAGCACTCGGGAGCGTCAAACATTTTCCCAAGGTGGGCGTGAATGAGATCATTGTCCTTCGACACAGCGGCGTACAGGAGAACGGCCTGGGGAGGGGTGAGGAGAAGGAATGTGGAATGAAAATGAAAGGTGAACTAACAGGAATCGGGAGGGAATGAGACGACAGCGAAGAAGGAAGAGAATTGGAAAATAGGAGAGGATGAAAAGAGGGTAGGAGGAGAAAAACTGCAATGGCGGATAGAAAAGATGATAAGTCTTCAAAGGAGAAGAATAAGGATGGAATAAAGATTAAAACGAATGGTGGCAAGGAAAGGTGAGAAGACGAGAGGAGGGAAAGGAGAGGAAATGAGGAGAAAATGATGAACAATTGGAAAGAAGGTTAGGGGAGCTGAGCAGACAAGAAATAAAACGAGCAACAATGACAGGATGAAAAATAACAGGTATTACTTTGAGGAAGAGAAAATGGGGGGGTGTAAGATTAAAGAATAAAAAGAAAGGTAGAAAAGGGAACATGGATCAGAGATGTGTAGATGGAGTAAAGAGTAAAGACACACACATCAGATCATCTGCTGGTGTGTGGATTGCTGTTTGGCAAGTGGGCCATCACCATCTTGATTTTTCCCCCTTTTTTGGAAATAGACATGAACATATTTGGACGTTTTGGGACAGCTGGTGAATTATCAGCTAGTTACTAAGGTGCAACCATAATACAGTGTAATTAATTCAATTCAGTTTTATCTATATAGCGCCAAATCACAACAACAGTCACCTCAAAGTGCTTTATAATGAACAGTAGACCCTACAATAATAGATACAGAGAAAAACCCAACAATCATATGACCCCCTATGAGCACTTTGGCGACAGTGGGAAGGAAAAACTCCCTTTTAACAGGAAGAAACCTCCAGCAGAACCAGGCTCAGGGAGGGGCGGGGCCATCTGCCGTGATTGGTTGGAGTGAGAGAAGGAAGACAGGATAAAGACATGCTGTGGAAGAGAGACAGAGGTTAATAACAGGTACAGGTAATTGGCATTTAGATGCTGATTAATCCTGTTTCAGTGTCAGTGGATATTTTAGTACCTACAACAAAAGCGCCCTTTGAACATCAGGAACTATGCTTCCCTAAGCCTTTTGGTCCTCTTTCTCTGCCCTCTCCATTGCATCCACCACCAACCTCATCTGAGTTTTCTTGGCTTTCTGGTGAAGGAAACAAACGAGAATCAAAGTAAAACTGCTCTCACCTTCTAAATTGTCCTGTACAAGTGAATCTCCAGTGGGTACTTTAATGGTGAATTTAATAAGGTCACTTTTCTGGAAAAAGACATATGTACTGTACACACAACTCTAGTATTATGGTTCATAATACTATATATTATTAAAGGGTACTATTTGGCTGCTGTTTTTGCAGAGACATTTTAAAAGCCATAGACAGCAGTCTGTTGCTCTGAAAGAACTGCCCTGATTGCTGAAATTTTCTGTCACATAGAGATCTTAGTTTAGGGGGACATTCAGCGAATGGCTTGAGCTGGATTCTTCCATATCTGCAACAGGCCCTGAAGTACTTTGAATTACCATGAACTTTGGAAGTCTCCCAAAGTTCACTGCAGCATTAAAGGAAAGGACACACTAAATATATCTTGTAGGAATGAAATTCAAGTACCTTTGTGACTTGTTGTGGCTACTTTTCCAGAATCACTTTTGTAAGGTCAGACACTGATGTTGGACAAGAAGGCCTGGCTCACAATCTGCTCTAATTCATCCCAAAGGTGTTCTAACAAGTTGAAGTCAGGCCAGTCAAGTTCTTCCACACCAAACTTGCTCATCCGTGTCTTTATGGACCTTGCTTTGTGCACTGGTGCACAGTCATGATGGAACACGAAGGGGCCATCTCCAAACTGGAAGCATGAGAATGTCCAAAATGTTTTGGTATGCTGAACCATTAAGAGCTTATTTCACTGGAACTAAGGTGCAGAGCCAGCGCCACACCATAATTTCCCCTCCACTAAATTTTGAACAAGGCACAATGACTCATCCATCAACGTTCCAGATTTAGAAGCAGAGAAAACATCTCCACTGCTCTAGAGTCCAGTGGTGGTGTGCTGTGGAATATTTGGCTTAGGGAGGAAATTTAACAGCTGGACTTGCACAGGTGGTACCACACTGGATTTCACTGAGTTCCTGAGAGCAAACAATTCTTTCACAAATGTTTGTGGAAGCAGTCTGATAACACTTAAGGACATCAAGAGAAACAATGAACAGTTCACTGCAGCCACTGTCTCTACTGTTCATGCTGTATTTTTGGTCTTTCGTGTTGTTTTCATACTGATCCCATTTCTGTTGAAGTCTGCCTTCACTCCCTTTGTGAAGGGAGTGAAGCCCACTTGTTAACCCAAACAGCATTCAGCCGACACATAGGTCATCCACCTCAAGCGGAGTGCAGCTGGAAACCCATTTTAGCAAGCTTGGGAACAAAGAAAATAATCATTCAAACTGACACACATCAAAAACTATTCTTTTACTTAATTTTATTTCTCAGAAGTTGATACCGTTCATCTGGACGTAGTGGTTTCAGTGGGAGAAACATTAATTTTATTCATTTATTCTTTTTATTTATTGCCACTGTATCAAAATACGATAGGGTTTGGTTTAGGATTACCACCTAAGACTTAGCCTTCAGAAGAAGTTAAAAAAATCATCATTGGACCTGTTACAGCCTCAATTTTCTTCTAAATAACTCTATATAGGTGTATTTAATCTGTAACAGATGGCAAAATCTAGAGCAAATGTAATGGTGTAACACATAATTTACATCATATGTATATACAGTGGCACTCAAAGATAAAGATAATCAACAAGCTTATCTGCACTGTTATGAAATGAAGAAGAAATGAATCTGCTTGATGCCAGTGTTCAGTACCAGGATGCTGATAGTGTCGTCTGAATATTAAACACTCTACCAGGCTGGAACAACAATCACCCATATCAGCATTACAGGCCTGATATCAGATGCAACAGCAAACAAAGAGTTGAATCTGTTTCCACGACGTTCTGTTTGCCTTTGAAAGAAAGACTTTTATTGTTCCACATTATCAGATGACAGCCTGGGAGCTTCAACCAGTTCTGAACTTGCAACAACACGTAAACTTTCAAAAAATACAAAAGCAACTTTTTTCTTGAGCAGTTTTCTATATGACTTAGTCATACTTTATATGACTAAGTTAGTATGGCTTAGTCAACAGGTACTGATACCCACTGAAAATATTATTAGGTTATATATTGTAAGAAGACTCATGTATAATCTTTATGTGCGCATAAACTCTTGCCATTACTCCAAACCTTTAGTATGTATTACGTTAGCTGAGGAGGGAAGATTTAAAATGTATTGGCATGGTGTTGCTAGCACCAGGCTAATAAACCTCTTAATTTCCTACTACTGATTTATGTAGGGATGGGTTATAAGCAACCAGTTTTACAAAACGTTTCAGTGTTTGGAACACCCAAACATCAAGAAAACACAAAGACCCCAATGAACGAGATTTAATATAAAAGGTAAAATATTGAATATAGGACTAAAGCAAAGCCATTTCTGGTTGACTTTTAAGGTGGCTTTATTCTTACTTACAGGATCAGTCTTTTAGTATTGGACAGTCACTGCCATCTTCTATGAAGATGATCTGTGGGGTACCTCAGGGCTCTGTACTCAAAATTCACCTGTTTTCTTTTTATGTTACCTGTTTATGTCATGTGGATCAAGGCAGGTGAACTCAGTCACAGACTTGGAAGGGCAGTTCAGTGCGTTTATTTGAAGAGTGCTATGCAAATACAGTTGTATTATTATTATTGTTGTTGTAAGGTTGCCAGAGTAATGAGTTCAGAAAGTATGATTGGCAAAAAGGAATATTTGTTTATATAGACGTCAACAGAAGTGCTTGATTATTCTGAATATATGAATTCCTGCTTTGTAACTATAAAAAAAAAAAAACTCTTCCCTCTTTTCTGGAGCAGAGTGATCTTGTGGTAAGACTCGACTTAAGCAGTCAAAGAAGTGCAGGAGACTGATGCTGTCCAGTGTAGCAAGTGATTTATTCACCATTCTGTGGCCCAAGAATATTTACAAAGAAACAAATAAGAAACTCAACTCTATAATTAACTCAATTCAAATAAACATAACTGAACTTAAATCAACGGAAATTAAGGTCAAACTGCACACAGCTACACTGACCTGAACCCTTCTTCTGAAACACCTGAGTTCGTCTGCTTAAATAGTCCCCTTAATCAAACACTTTCTCCTCTGGACTATTCCATTCAGTAGGTAGGTGAGATGAACATGATTATATTCATCCTCTACTACTCCTCTTGACTGGCAACATAAACTCTGGTGTAATCAATACATATCACAACATTAAATCTATTTCTTTATAAACCCTTTAAAATCAACTTTATTAAATTATAAGAATTCTTCCCCTCCTGCCCTTGGTCTCTTCCTGTGACCTCAGATGAACCCAGAAGGTATAAAGCAGGAAGTAGAACTACATTTCCTCCTTTTGCTTCTGGAAGACGGGTAGGTAAAGGTAAGTTCAAACAATACAAATTAACAGTTGAAATAAATAACATGTTAACTTAACAAACTTGTATGAATTGATTTAAACCAAGATGTTATATTATATAATCTGTAAAAGTGCAGAACATAAACCCGGGATAGTAGATGTTTGCCTATTGCAGATTACATGTGAAATATGGTTAAATCAAAACAAGAATGTTAACTAAGAATGTAGACAAATGGTCTTCTCACCCACTTTGTCACAGATCTCCAGTGGTGGACGGTCAAATTAAAAGTGACTGTAGCTCAAATTTATTGGTAAACAGGACAAGCTGACATTTCCAACATAGAATTTGTTGTAAAACATTCCTTCACATTTTACATTCCCACTCAAACAATACAACTCAGCGGAATAAGTGCAATTAATATAAGTTGGTGACAAGACTCTATACCATGTTATAACGTGCTTTAATAAGACTCTAAGACTTAAAAGATTACATCATCTTCAGTAAGGTACTGTTTGTGTTGTATCAGCTTATTCTTATTCATATGAAGATATCAGTATTCATTACCATCATATTTTTTTATTAGAGAATCCATAACAAAAGACAACAAACAGTCACTGGAACAAAAGGAAACTTTATCCTGGGGCTGTTTTCTTTCACCACATTGTTTAGCCTTGAAATATACACAAGGTAGTATCAAAAGCATCCGTCTCATTACACACACACACATACACACACATTACAAGCCTACCTGTGTGCTGTGAAAAGCCACAGTCAGACTACTTTTGTATCAGCTTGGGTGCTGATTCACAGTGTGCGTCACCGCTTATTCGCATTCCTGGAGACTGAACAATGTCTGTGTTTATCATGACGATATGTAACACACAGGGGGGCCTCCTGCCAGGAAAAGCAATAAAGATTAGCTGTAATTGGAGAGGATTGAGTGGAAAATGTTGTTGCTTTTTAAGGACAAATGGTTGGGTATTCATACAGATTTGGCAAATGTCAAGTCGACTACTGTTGGTACACCCTAAAATTACCCCTAATCTCCTGTGTCTTGTTCTGTGTTTACATCTTTGAAAAACAAAAAACTCACAGTCCCACCAGGAGTCACAAAAAATAAGATGCGATTTAAGCTAACGTTAAAATCTCCACAGATTTAACAAAGCTTTACGGTGACAGTGGAAGAATTTTCCCAGTCATAAAACAGATCCAGGTCTGAACCACTTTTTGTATCCAAAGTACACTTCTAGCTGCCAACTTTACTAACAAACCTTCCAAGCGCAGTACAAAAAGAACATTTGCTTTCCAACAAGGTGACATCTCAGGGAGCACTTGCAAACAGGCTATGTATCGCTGCAAAAAAGTATTTTCAGCGTGTTAGTGGAGCACCACCGCACGGTAGCAAATACTAATGTTACCTGATAGACTCAAGTAGAAGCAGACTGTTTATATTATGATGCAGACCTGGCCAGTGCATGTGCACGCACTTTCTTTACGAAAACTAACTGATAAGGTAGATTATAGACTGATGAAGGTGGACAACTATGGGTATCTGTAATCATATTACGTTTCTCAGTCATGCTATATTGTAATGTATAACTGTATTCAATTTGACAGGTACTTTACTACTTGTCTTGCAAAGTTTCTTCAGTTATCCGCACACCAGGTGGATAAAAAGGAAAAAAAATCAACAAATATGTTTTTTTTTCTTCCTGTTGCACCACAGTCAGCTGATTTAAGTTAATGTGCAGATGGAGGAACATGATGGAGCGGTCACAGCTTTGTGGAGTGGCGATACGGGCACGCTTATTTTTATTGCACAAAAGGGTAAGAATGCGATCGTGAAACTGTGTCCAGGATGTAAAAAACATAAACCTGCTATTACAACTTCAGCTCTTTTCAAGCATCTGCATAGATCCCATGCTAAGGCAAAGCTAGATGAGAACCCAGAATCATGCAGGTCTGTACATTTTTCTACAGCAGAGTCATTGTGGTGATTTAGTATCAGCTTTGTGTGAAAATGTGTGAAAAATAAAAGATTGTACACGTGTCCTTATTAGGATAGGGATTGTGTTGGTGTGGGGGACTGTAGCCTATTTATATTGCTAACTGCTACTTATGTGACAGTGCGTTTCAGGTCATTTTGCACTGTAACAAGAAAGTAATGTAACAAGTAGTGTAACAAATTCCTAATTTACTGCACTAGATAAGGTCTAATACATTACTTTTTTCCTGTAATAACCCAACACTGGTTGTGACCTACTGTTTTCTGACTTAGGATTTGTTGTTGTTTGTGAAGTAAAGCTAAGGTAATGTTGCCCAAGCCTTCTACTTTTGAGCCTACTTTAAAAACATGTCTGAATTTAAAAAATAAACAAAAAAATAAACAGACAGTTTTGAAAATTAACAGAAATCTCGCTGCAACACAGCCAAGCTAGTAGCCCCCGAAAGACGATGGTGAATTAACCGGTGCACCATTATGAGGACAGTCAAAAGTCATTTCAGTTTGATGGTTGGTTGCATTCATTAAAAACGGGGCTAAATCAAATAGAAAATGAGGCTCAGAGGCACACATAAGACGGGCTGATCTGAAAGATGGTGCATGTTGGCTCTGTGCTCACTGCTCTGCTGCAAAGAAGGAGACCTGCTGATGCCAGACTTATCAAATAATATGAATGAGAGTAATCCCGGTTATGGATGCCTGACGACCACGCTACATGGACTAGTTGGTATCTAACATCAGTGCTCATCTTAGAGCTTTTTCTTCATAACATAGGAGTGTTGTGGCATTTATTGATGACAGCATAGCATGCAGCATAACGCGCACACACACCTTTAACATCTGTTAAAACTGGCACAGATAACGGTATGAGGGGGGTTAAGCAGATTAAAGTGTCTTTTAATCCCATGGTTGGATGCTCACATCTTGCGCACTTTTTGCGAGTGGGAATTCCTCCCACTGAAGTAAACAGCATCACAGCACTCGCACATTTCCTCCTTAGATCTACCACGAGCCACTATTAGTGCTCAAGGTGAAGATATGAAAGTCATATTAGGGAAATCATACCAACTGCTGTGTGTTAGAATAAGATTCTATATAACCAATGCATTAAAGTGCATCTCAAGCACTGAGAGGGATTTTAATGAAGGCAGGACATTGATGGGGCCCAGCTTCACCTTCTTCTTTACCTGATCGTATAGTGTTTGAAACAGAAACATGTCTGTTCACTTGTCTCCAGTTTTGTTTAGAGCAATTTCATGGTTCTTCACGGTGCATGAACCGCAAAAAGTATTTGATTATTTGATTAACAGCTACTGCCAATATATATAAAAATAAATCCTGCCGTTGTAATCATGAAAACGTTGTATCTTTAGTTGCCAAACTGGTTCTGGCCAACATATATTCCCAGATTAATTTACCTGCAAAGTGCTTTGGTGTCTCAGTTTACATTATTCAGAAACTGCCATTTGGCTACTGGCAGAAGATAATCCCAGTATAACAACAACATTATCTCATGCAAAAAAGGAACTGTGCTTTTCACACAAACAAAGGAGGTACGTCATTGGCTGAGACACAGCTGTGCCTGCTGTTGCAGGCCTATCGCTGACCTTGATGGTGCAAGGAAGGTTGAGTCAGCTCAGCTGCTGGACTGCTGTTATCATAGGCAGACACGGTATAACCTGTGTGTGTGTGTGTGTGTGTGTGTGTGTGTGTGTGTGTGTGTGTTTTTTTCCCTGTCAAACAGACTGTTGGTGTATATTTGCATACATGAGTCTAAAGCTTACACCAGCTGCATATTCATTCTGATAAAGGAATGGATACTGTGTGTGTGTGTGTGTGTGTGTGTGTGTGTGTGTGTGTGTGTGTGTGTGTGTGTGTGTGTGTGTGCGTGCGCACCCAACTGGCCTCCTGCCTACATTAGAGGACATAAATGTCACATAAATACATTTGATCGCTGTTTTGTAGACCTCGTGTTTTCGTTACCACTCAGCTAAAAGGGAAGAAAAACACTATAATTTTCAGAAGGATTTACTTCATTCTTCTCACCCATGTACGCACAGTACTGGACAAAACACACACAAAGACGATGCAAAAAACATATTTTGAGAGTTTTGCTATACTATTAAAAATAAAAGAGCACACTCTATAATATGACACTTGCTGTTCAGCTCTACTCCATTCTACTTCTATCAGTTCAATTCAGTTCTCCTATATAAGCAGCCATTTGCAATAACAGTCACCTCAAGGTGCTTTAGGTAAACCTCAACAGTCAAAGCCCTATAAGTAGTCACTGGGAAACAGTGGGAAGGAAAAACTACCTTTTAACAGGATGAAACCTCCAGCAGAGCCAGGTTCAGGGACAAGAGAGGGAGTGTCATGGCCCCGGGTCTTGAACCCCGAGTTTAAAGTTGTATGGGTTTGTGATTTCTTTTGGGTTTTGTGTGTATCGTGTTTTTCTCTTGCTCTCTGTTATTTGTGCTCTTTTCACTGTTCCTCCAGTCCTCTCCTCTCAGTGTAAGCTGCTTCTAGTTTTATTTTGATCATCTCTGATCTTGTGTGCCTTGTATTGCATTTAATTTGTTTTCCACTAGTCTTATTACCTTGTGTTTATGTTGTCTGAGTGCCCCCTGCCCTTTGCCCTTCCTCAGTGCTGTGTGTCTACTTATGACGGTTTTTTGTTGTTCAGATCTGCAAACATTTTGGACTTTCTATATTTCAATATGTCAAAAACCTGCCTGTGTGAAAAAAGCAGCCAACAAAAGAAGAAGAGACAGACAAGACCAAACATGTACCAAGTGATTGTATTTTCTTTATTACTGCAATAGTCCTGAAATGACATGATTTCATATCAGTGTGGTTCAATAAATCTTCATTCATGCAGATTTAGGGATGAAAAGTTTTGTAACGCTCTTTTATTTAAACCAGTCTGTATGATGCAGCGCTTACAAAGGATTTAAATATGTGTGGGGAGAAGGTCAACAGGCTAGTTAACTTCAGTTCATTTGATAAATATCACCATGAGACTCTGGTAAGTCAGTGTGTTGACCTAGATGTGTCAGTAAAAATATCTCACTATGTTTCTCGTTTTTTTTCCCTTCCCCTAACATCCACTCAGTCATGGCCAAGGAGCAGCCCAGGAGCCGAAAAATAAAGCCAGCACCAAAGTGACAAAAGCTGCAGTTCCTCTAGTCACAGCCCATGGCCTCAGCAGCACTTACACGCATATCAGAATCAGAATCAGAAACGTTATTGTCATTGTCATGAGAACAACGAAATTAAGAATGGTCCCCGATCATTGCATCATCCCTAGCAATATCAAAATATAAATAAAACAATAAAATTCAATAAATAAAATAGATAGAATACTTAAAATACTAATAAGATATAACAGTAAAACATTCACATACATTCCCACACACATGCTTCAGACCGTGCATAGATTAACACAAGAGTGGTGTGATGGACATTTTTTTGTAGTATTCAGATGTGTTATTGCAGTTGGATAACAGCTGTGTTTGAGTCTATTAGTCCTTCACAGTTTTGCTTTCTGTGGATAGTTTCCTTCTTCACATTTTGATTGGGGTGATTATTTTGTACTTTTTCCCCCTTAATTGCATAAGGGCCACACTGATTAACCTAATTCAGGAGCCGGTTGGAATCTGCTTTTTCAACTCACTAAACTGAAATACTGATTTTGTAGCCCTCTTACAAAATGGCTTTGATGAGACAGATCTGTGCTGAAGCTAAACTGCAAGTTCTGTGATTTCTGTAACTCCCAAAGGTCGGTTGGTCATAAAAAATTTGATCTCATAAAGTTCGGTTTTACAGCCAACACATCTCTGTGTCTGTAAACCCTCACTCAGGATTTTATGGAGTTTTTTAGCAGGAAGAAGGACCAAGGTGACATTTCTACTCTTATCACCAACTTTCTTCTCTAATCACTGAGAAAGGAGAGCTGAGCCAGCTGACCAGCTCTGCCTCTGCTGGGTGGTTTGGCAACAGGTGCTGCTGTGTGTGGGAGGTCATGTAGGACTAAAGCCAGCAAGTACGGAGAGGGTTGAAGTGCAGAGACAGGTAGCAAAGCCAAATCTACAGACGCTCCAGACTCAACACATACACAGAGTAAAGAACAGTTTGAATTACACCAACACCACCCAGGGCTGGAGCAAAAAAACACCATCTTTTCCTATTTAAGGACACAGTATTTACTTTTTTTAGAGGGCATGTCAACATCTAACAAGGTGCAATGACTGAAAATGCATTTTGGTCCAAATATAAAAGAAACAGGCTTGAAAACAGAGCAGCACGAGTTTGAATAGAAAAAGACCCACAGGTGCATTAACGGTCACCTGACTGTGTTGAATTTTAGAAATTACATTTGTCTGAGTCGATAAAGAAAATCTACTTCCTTCTGGCTTTAATTATTCAATGTGCCGTGTCATTATTCAATTCTAATCTAAAATTCATGCTTTTTTTATTGATCGCATGAAAGGCCACTAAACTGTTGCAAAGCAGCGTGGCTTTTGGGAGTTCCTTTTTGCGACACAGAGAAAAGGTGTATTTGAGTAGCAAACATAAAAGCAGAGATAAAGGCACGGTGTTAAATATTAAAAAATAATAACTCCTTTACACCCTCTGGATTTCCAAAACACTTTGATTTTCAAAAGAAATATTTGGCACCATCACATGCAAGTTACAAAAAAGTGAATCAACAAGAGAATCAAGCTGATGACAGCAACCCAAAAACACCCGCAAAATTAAAAGATGCATTTACTCCATTGTTGTCCTAGCACTTACTTGGCTCGCTCGCCTCAACTTGACTCAGTTTTTAGGGTTTTCCATTAGGTAGTAGTTTTTAGTACTCGGCAGGAGTAGGTACTAGTGGAAAAGGGCTTCAAGTGTTCCTAGTTGAAATTCAAAGAAAGCCATACAGTTTAGAACAAGCTTGGCAGAGGTAGGAAAGGAAAGACTTCAAAGACTCTGGAAGGAAAACTAGTGAGAGATGTCTCTAAAGACACCGGAATAACTGCCAAGACAGTAGTGAGTGACTTTGTAGTGTCACAAAGATGTTCACCAGAACCCAGCACGGGAATGGACTGCCAAAAAATCCACTTCTCCAGATGAGACACCTTTGGGGGAGGCTGAAGTATGCCAAGGACAACCTGGAGAGTCCCGTGACGTCCTGTGGGGTGGATCATTTTGTTTCTTTCCGCAAAATAAAATAAAAGTAAAATATAAGCATGTGAAATAAAATCAAGATGTTTGGAAAAGCAGAGCTCAAAACGTCCTGCTCTGTTGAACAGCACTTTTTAAATGAATTTCACATTTTACACGGAAAGCAGGCTAATGATTCTGTCCTCATCTGTAACCAGCTCACAGTTCTAGTTTGGAGCAATCAATGAAACACTGTATTGAGATGTAAAAGCAAAATAATAAATATTCATTTTGTTGCCGCACATATTTTTCACAGCCTGAATATCACAACTCAAACTGGCAGCACTGAAAAGGCAAATATTGCAAAACTGCAGTTTGTCTGAAAATGCTGGACTCAGCTGTTTCCTCTGCTTTGATGAAACTTGCCTTGATAAGTCACATTTTGAAGTTTGGGCATTGAAGAAATATATCTTGGCCATGGTGCATGCTTCTTTTCAGTTTAGCAACTTTGTGAAGCCTCTGTGTTCTGTCCATGGCTTTCTGACGATGCACAGGTTGACCAGGTTGCTGTTCACTGCTGTAATTATGAGGGACAGAGTACACTGCAAAAGCTGAAGTGCTAGTACCGTATATGGGACGTTAAAATAATGCATAGATGCAAAAACTGTTTGTTTGTTTTGGATCAGGAGGTAACCGTGCGACGTTTTAACGGGGATTGATTGCTTTTGGAGCCAACCTCAAGTAGCCACTAGAGCAACAGCTATTTCAAACACTTCAATGTTGGCTTCACTTCTCAGCCCCAAAGGTTGCTGCTTATTTCTCTTTTATCTTAACCTAACATTCTCTAACAGGAAAATCTGTGATATAACTCAAGCAAAGAGGCTATAAGGAATACAAAGCTGTAGCTATCTGATAAAAACCAACTAAACCCCAAACACGTCACAGTGTCTATGAATCACAGAGAAGCCCAGCGATGATTTTATATTCCACGGCACTTTTGCCTGGAGACATGTTTGCATAACTGAAACTCCAGTCTGTGCCCACACATACACACATGGAATGAAATGGGCAAACTGACAAGCTGAAATACTTTCTCAAAGAGCCAGCTTGCCTTGCTCATTATAATTATTATTTTTTTCTTTCCATTTGGGTCATTTACATAGAAATTATAAAACACACAGTTTATGTACTACTAAACAGATGGTTCAGTATTCCTGGATTCTTTATATGGCTTTACCACACTGCACAGCCGGCTAATAGCTAATCACATGAAGCATAATGGTTTAAAAATGCTCAATAGTTCAAATGAAGGTCTAAAATATGGCAGCATTTATTTTGCGTTCCGACTACAGAATAATGAAACTTAGATTAAACCAACAAAAAAAAAACAGCAACTTGAGTGGAGCACTCGCTGGTGTGCAGTCCATCAGGAATACAGACAAAAGCTCAAACAAGTTGGCTCTGATTGTAACGTGCAGCATGAACAAAGCACCGTATAGCAGTCTTACACCTATCTATCTTCCACCCACACAGCAGGGAGAAAATAAAACAGCTACTGTGTGAACAATCTGCACTCCGTTCTCTCCGCTGATGAGCTGTTTCCCCGTCTGACGAAGCCCGTGGAGTCGGGCTGACGCCAGATGTCCCAGAATAATGGGCCTTTCTTTGTGTACCTGTTATCGCTTCGCCACTTTGAATAACGAAGCAATCTGAGCGGCTGCTACACGAGCCGTGATACGACGTTGATGTAGCACAATAAGAGTGGCAGCTGAGGATGATTATGGCTTTTAGACAGTGGTTAACAACACTTGTGGACCAAACCTTTTTCTATGATCAAGCAAACAAATATCAGAATAAAAGCAAAACAAACCAGGAAATGTTTAGAGCAAGCGTAAAGCAGTAGAGCATTTGACTCTCAGACTGCTTATGAAGAAAAGCACAATACTGCTCGTGAAATGCTGTCACTTGTAAAAACCATGCCATATTTCTGCACACTGTATAAACAGTGAGTTAAAGTATGCTGTGTGCGTCAGATAACAGAGGCACATTAGCAAAATCAAAATGTTATATGAAGGCGGGGCATAGTTACTACATGAGGAAGAAAACTGGTTTGCTGGTCCAGTGGCAGGATGTGTGGCTCATAAATGTATAATCAGAGGTTGCCTGGTCTGCTGACCTCACCTTTTCATAACTGCTGAGCATAAAGAAAAAAAATCCTTAAAAACTAACAATCGAAGGGAAAAATATACTCTATGTATTAAAGTATGAAGGTGTCAGAGGTGTTTCAGACGCCTGCTGTGCAAAGTCTAACAAACATGATGACTGCATGCAAATCCACACTCCTCAATTTGCAAATGAAATGAGATTATTGTATCCATGTTGCATATCTTTGTATAGCTGCAGCATATCATTTAGCTGAACATTATAGTAACCCCAAGATGGACAGTTCCAGTCTGGCCTGTTAATCTGTTCAGGAAGTTGAGCCAAAATCGGGGAGCAGTCCCAGCAGGCGACAGGGTGCACCCTCGTTTCCCCTGGGAAGAGTGGGCTCAAGGAGCGGATGAGCACAGGCACGGAAACTCCAACAAGCTGCACAGCATCCTAGGCCATCGCGGGCAAGAAAACCCAGAAACTAAAACAAAAAAAGAAGAAGAATGAAAAAAAGAGTCCCCCGGTGTGAGCCTATTCATAATCCTTTTTTCATCACCGAGGACCCCTCATTTTTGGACGGGACACAAGAGGCAGCGGTGGAGGTGAGCTGGCACTTAGGCAACTTTTCAGAAGTACTTAAGGTTTTGTGAGGGTACAAAACCCTGTTTACTCTTTCCCTCCTAGGCTCCTGGACGTCTGATTGGCCAACATTTTGTTTTTAGCGTTTACATGTGTTTGAATTTAACATGTACATATGAAAGTTACTGTTGTCTCAGACCCTGAAAGGCAGTGTTAGGCTGAGCCAGTGGAATAGTTAAATTTTGCCGTTTCACTCAAAACTACAGAATTAAAACTGTGCTCCTCCGAGTACAGTCGGAGAATAAAAAAAGCCCACAAAAGAGTATTTCCTGTGTCCTGTCTCATTCCCCATGACCGGGCCACACATGGGAACGGAGATATTTTTTCAAAACTGCACGTGTGGACGGGATATTTTTTTTAAAACGAAAAGGGAAAATCTCAGTTTTCAAAAATACCCGTGTACGTGTGAATGTAGCCTCAGTGACTTGTAGCAAAAACAGGTTACATAATCGTTCGCGACACAAACTAAACAGGTACTGAGTCAAACTACCTTCAGCTAGGAACTGCGATTGAAGCCACAACCAATGGGAGTAAAGAAAACCACTGACTGGCATATATTGATTGGCAACCCTCTAAAAGAATCGGAAGAGTGTGTGACAAGTGACTTACTCTTTTTGTGGACAGGAACCAGTGCCACCACTTCCAGTAAGATAATAGCAAATACAGCTAAAGAACATTATGGAGGAAACAAGTTTACTAATAGACGTAAATTCATCTGGTGGTCAGAAACACAGCTCCACAGCTTTTACTCTCCTGGAACTGTGTTTCCTTACAGAGTTGGTGGCAGGAGCAGACAACGCCCGACTGTCTGCTAAAGTAAAACACAGACAATGTAGCAAATTTGTAACAACTTAAGTGGTCACACCAGTTTAGAATACTAAGTTATACTAAGCTAACCTGAACTATAGCTTAGGTTAAATTAAATCGACTTTCTCAACAAGCGTATAAGCTACTGTACATGAGTGATATGCAGTCTGAGGATCAACGACTGCCCGAGGCACTCATATACTGCAGTTCTCACAAAGTCATTTAGCCTAATCATATAATAGTGGATCCAGGGAAGGTTGCTGGTTACCCGGAATATTCTGCAATTTATGGACACATGAATTCACTACTATAAAATCAACAAGGCCTGACAATTTTTATGCACCATTTGAGTGCCAGTATTGTGGCATACATACAAATGGTCTGCTTAAAGATCCCGGGCCAGAGTGTACCTGCTCCAAATGCAATATATAAGACTCAGCTTTGGAAGGGATCTCGTAAAGAATGTACTTTTAAGACTTGAAGCGTTGTAGGCAGAAAATCCACCACAAACTAAATGCAACAGATAAGGACACACAGACACACTAAGTGATGAGTTTATGCTCTTTTTACATGTTTATACTATAGAAGGGAAGGGGATAAAGACTTCTAGGCATGTCTGCCAGCTGAACTTCATCACAGCATCACCTGAAGCAAGCAGGCTCCATTCAAATGTAACATACAAAATCCTGCACTGTCTTCATCCATCTTAACCTGTGCAGGTGGTCGGACATGAAACCAACCTTTAAACATATATATATTTGTCTGTGAACTTCAAGTCTGGGAAATAGACCTGAATATCTTAGACTTGCTGGCTTAGTTTCTACCTTTAAATCCTATTAGCTGTTCTTTTTTTAACATATAAAGACTTTCAACGAGCTAGTTTAGTGTCTTACTCTCTTCATTCTTAAATTGTTATGCTGCATTGTTTATTGCATTACTTGTGCAACACCTTAAAACTTGTATTATTCATCCAAAAGGGTCTTATGAAATCGCTCACTGTGGAATTAACTTCCATCAGCACCAAAGATGAGCTTCAAGTTTCAGTACAATGTGTGTGATTTTGTTCTGTTTCGTGCCCTTTTGTCACAACTGAAATTATTCATTATTCCCAAATTTGTCTGTGCGGGATACCTGTAGGAAAATACAGAATACAGAGAACTCTGGTGAAGGTATTAAAATGTGACACTGATATACTGATTCAATTTATATCACAGTCAACTTTTAACTTCTGGACTTGACATATAAAGGATAAGCCAGAATCCAGTCACCCAAAATAGTCTTGTTTTGAATCAGCTTCTTGTTTGGAGATATTGAGTGAGCATCTTGATAAATAGGCTGGATACAGAAGAAACCTTTTTTTTTTTTTTTTTTTAATTGTCCTTTCCTGTGAGTAGCCCGGTGGTGGAACAATGGCAGCGGAGTATCCCGAAGGGACCCCACAAGTTTGGATTAGATGCTCTTCCTAAATCACTCGCAGCCACATGCACCTATATGTGGCACGATATTCCTCCATCGTGAAAACCAAGTCCCCCACATCATACTCCAGATCAAAGAGAGCTGCTGATGGTGAGGAATGAGTTAGCGCTCATCCTACATGCCAAGACGGAACTACAGAGGCTTCTTAAGTAATGTTTGAAGAGCAGCTGCCGCGGCTAGTTCAGAGGGGCCGGCTGCCATGTTGGACGGTCTCCAACAACAGCAAGAACTGTAATCGTATCCTTGTTGATCCTTTCTCTGCTTTGTAGGACAGTCTGAACACAGAGCTACAAATGAACACAGAAGCTAACCACTTTTGTTAGGTTAAGAAGAAAACATTGACTGTGATGCACTTATTGTTAGCAGTAAAACTCTGGAATTAACGTGTTACTGGATGGAAATGAACAATGTGATCTCTTTAACTAGAAAGATCATTCTGGATACTTGTTAAACTTTATTCTTTCCTTCAGCAAACTGAGTATTTTCAAAACTGTATCCATAAGTAGTGCCAAACACTGAGTTTGTTACCCTTTTCTATCTCTTCTTGTTCAAAGTTGGTGTTCAGAATAATGTGTAAATTGCCAAAAACAACAACGAAAGTACAAGTTCGGCTCAGAAGCAACAGAACCTTTTAACTTAAGTATTTTTGCTGTTCCAAACTTGTCCTGGTATGACCAGTGGGCTAATGTCACAAACTTACTGATAATTACGCAACCATTCTGCCTGTACTGCTGTTGTCACAGCTTGTAGCACTGATCATCAAGGAAATAAAAACATACTTAGCCTTCACCTTAGAGCCTCTGCTCTGTTTGATAAGAACATTAAGTAGAACAGGTAATGAAGGACATGGTTCACACAGAGTAGTCCAGCATTCCTGTGTTGGAGAGAGTGCTGCCTGTCACATGCACCATGTTTAATGAAATTAACTCTGCTTTGAACAGAGGAGGAGCTGGAGCCACGTGCGCTTTTGACATTACACGCTCAGTTTATCTGAGCAACGACAACTGCCAGTGAAACCCAATTCTCTCTGTGGTTTCTACTTTTAGAGCAGGAAACATGGGGTGAGAGGTTCAGGGGTTGTAAAGCACTGAAAGGCTGGAGACGGACAGAGCAGCAGCTAGTTAAACAGGTCACGGAAAAGTCCCTGCAGGGCTGACATTCATCTGCCGCTACAGGAGAAGAAAGCACAGGAGACAACAGACTGAGTTTGGTTTGGTTTTTTCTTGCTTTTTTGTTTTTTTTAATGGAATGTATCTTGTATCGAGGTATGAAAATAGATCTCACGTTGAAATAAGAAATTGAACAGTGGCTACAAAGGGCACAGCTATAACTGTGTGTAATGATGGCAACAGGAAGGAATGTCAGAGAAGCATCACACCAGTTGCATTAGATAAAGGGCAAAGCTGTGACCCTGTGTGGGAGATGACAACAACACGGAGACATGTGCTGGTCTGCCGGTGATACGCTGGCAAGTGGGGATAGCAGAGGGAAACTGCCAGCTAACAGGAAACGACATGAGCCACAGTGAGATAAAATGTTTCCTGACAGCACGATATTCCTCCATCGTGAAAACCAATCAAGGACATTTCTGAGCCCATTACCCAGCATGTCCCTGTAAATGTTGCCATGTACCACACCGTTTCAAAGTATTATCGGTCTGTTTGCTTTCACATGAAAAGTATGTCATGCCTATTAAAACTTTGCAAACGAGTGTTGTGGTTTTACAAACATTTCTCAGAGGCAGAGCTGCTACAGAGACAGAAAGAATCTCAGTGGTCATGATAAATGTCTGTTAGCACAGCGAATGACGGTGCTTTAGCTTTACTTGGATGGCTGGCTAGCTTAAATTCACAAACTCCTATCAAAATACAGCTAACTGGGAAAACAAAACCTATCAGGTCTAAATGCCACAATATTTTGTTGTGCAACATGGACATTAGAGAAACATTTGTACAACTACAATGCTTGTTGATACATTACTTACTGATAGTAAGTATCACAGTGAACAACTCAAAATCTGGACCTGCAGCACTTTTTTCAATTTCTCCGTCTTTAGTGATTTGAACAAATGGTAAATGGTCTGTATTTGTATAGCGCTTTACTAGTTTTTACTAGTTGATTCTTTCAGTTACAAAGTTTCTAAAAGAATCAAATTCTGATGACCATTAAGTTTTACACGGGCCAAGTAGGTTTAACGTGACACATGAAACCAATTGCAAGTGGAGAAGGTAACATTGCATTTGGGGAGACTATGAATATGGAAATCAAAAGAGCTGGCATTTAAAATAGGTCTTTTTTTATGTATAAATGTCAATAATCTCTGTATGAGTGTCTGTGCAAAGTTTCGTTCAGATCGGCCCGCCCCTGAAGGAGGAGGTAGGGTCCATACAGACATACTACAATCACTATAGTAATACTGTTAACCCAATCATGCTTATGTAGTCACTTAATACGCCAAGTAATAAGGACTTGGATTTCCTATGAACCTGAAATTTCAGAAGTTGGTAAGAAACTTAATATAACTTAAAAGCCACATGAGCTCTCTGCAAAGACTCGCTTGGCCCCTAACAGGACAGTAAAACTCAAAAACAGAAGCTTTACAATCTCTGATTCCACACAACTCTGAGAACGTTGGGACTGTCTGCTGTTTCTTTAAGTTTTCCTTCTCTGTTTCAGCCATGCCAGAAAAGATTTAGCACAACCACTGAACCTGTCTCAGATTGCAGCTCAGATTCTGCAAACTGGTGTTGTAACTCACACACATCCACTTTACTTTGCACTAATAATCTTCTGCTGTTACTAAGCTCTGCTCTGTAACCACTGAAAACCAGCTGAGTGTGATAAGCTAGCATCTTCTTTAGTTTTAAGACTCACATAAAGCAAAGATATCAGACAACTTCTGTATCTATGAATGCAGCAAAAAAACAAAAACAAAATTACGATCGATTTACACCGTAAAACACTCCCATATACTGCCGCTATACAAATGAAGAGCGGAAAATAATGTTTGTATATACTGAGCAGGTATATCAGCTTATAGACTCCCTACAGATCTTCAGTATTGTGAGTTATAACACTGCACAAGCGAAAAAAAATTGTTTTGAAATGAGTCTTTGGTTCAGTTGAAAAATAAAACAATGGACAGTGACACATTCTACTAATAGTGAACTGGTTTGGCTAACCTACGATATCCATCCTAATACATATGCAAGCTTATTTCCAATGGCCTTGTAGGCTATGAACCGCAAAGCCACTCCTTCCTCTTCCATTTATCAACAATGTAACATTTTTATAGAAAATATATATATACACTTCTAATAAATAAGAGATAAACCCATCGCATGGTAGAACACAGCTCTTTTTTTCTCACATGCTTTTTGTCCATGAGTCTTTTGTGAAACAAGTCTCTGTACTGAAAAAGGGCGAGGCGCAGGTCTGTGGAAACCACCGCATGGAAGAGGGGTTCTCCTGGAGAATGGAGGCTCGGTGGGGAAGCGGCAGGGAGAGATGCACCTCGGGTTCAGATTCATCCACCAGCTGAGTTAACCTGCAGATGCAATCAGTTAGTCAGGCTATTGCGCGTGTATGCATTATTTATATCATTATGCTTTTGCATGGAAAAGAAAGAAATAAACACAAATAGCAAAATATACAAAAAGTCATATTTCTGCTGAGTTTTTCTGCTGTCACATAGTCTAACAGTATTAGCATCAGCAAATGCTATAATCTCCAAATAATGTCCTCAGTCTCCTCCTCTGCAGTGCACTTAATTAAGACCACAGAACAGCAAAATCCTGATCTATGGACATTTACTGTGGGGGAAGGATCGCTTTTGAAATCTATTCCTCTTACAAAACCAGTGAATGTGTTTTAACAGCGGTTTGGGTTTAAACTAAAGATAATGCACTCTAATGACTCTTCAGTAAGAGGGTTTGTGCCATATTTGTAATTGATGCGGATTATTTTTCACCGTGAATTGGGAAAAACAAACATCTGTGTTGGTTCAGGCTGGCTTTGAGTGTTTGACTGGACCAAAAGCTGCACGTGCTCCGTCCAGCTGCTCCTACAGAACACCTTAAGACGCATTTGTGGGCTTCACGTCATGTGCGCGCGCACCTTCACGAATACGCCTGCAAAGTCTGCGCATATCTACGCGTAATTTGGCACGCGATGTTTCACTTCAGCTTTACTTAAACTTTAGTGCATGAATCTTTACACCAGTTTAAAGTTAGCTTAAATTTAGATTTAGACAGATGGACTACTATTTTAAATCGCACACGAGTCTTTCGGTTATGTATGGATGAAGTGAATTGTCGGAATTACTTAACTGTAAGTGATTATGTCAGGGGCATCATTTCATTTTACGGTTATCAGAGCGAAAGGTAGGTTTTGGTGAGAAACCCTTTTATAAAATGTCAAACCTGCCGTCGAAGTCTCTTTTCTTGCGAGCGAATTCACCTCCACGAGGGGGGGTACAAGGAGGCCTAAAGCGCGCGGGGGGCTCCTAAACTTTTTTTTTTGTTTCACCAAAATAAATCCTGGTTTCGTGGGATTAGTTGGACCACTGACAGTAAAACACGCGTCCCTGCTCTTGGTTCAAACATCCAGAAGATAAACGCTTTTTAATTTAAAGGGTACCCCCGGGTGGTCCGCGGACCCGGGGGAGCCCCCTCCACCGCTTTCTCCTGTAGCTGTCTTACCGCAAATCGTGCACCAGTGTCTGCGGGACTCGCCGCAGGTCACGCTACGTTCGGAGAGCTGCGCACGGTCTTTTGTCCGGGCATCTGCACCACGAGCAGCTGCTGCTTCTGCCGGGTGGACTTGACGGCCAGGATCGCCTGCCGGTTCTTGTACTGGACCATCTGCAGAGTGATCTCCGCGTTCCAGCCCTCGTCTTGCGGGCACCTGAAGTCGATCTCCTTCCCCTCCGTCATGACCACCGTGAAGTACACGTATTTACCCTTCCGCTCCACGCAGTCCACCGTCTTCATGTTGGCGAAGTGGAGCTCCTTGACTTTGCCCGCGTCCCCGCCGCCGCCGTGATGCTGCTGGTGGTCGTGTTGCTTGGGCGGCAGCAGCAGCACGCCGTCCTCGGTCAGGACGCAGTGTTTCTTCTTCCAGAGCTGCAGCAGCCCGTCGCTCCGTTTCTCCAGCAGACCCTCCTTGAACACTTTCCTCCCGTTTTCCAGCATGTTTACCCGGACGCCTCGGTGCTCCTGCCCTTCGTGGCTGCTTCACGGACTGGACGCGTGTTTTACTCCCAAGCAGGTGAAAGGCATGGGATGCTGCTTGTGACTGCGGCTCCAAGAAGCGCTGGCTGTAGTGAGAAGGCTGCCAGCCTGCCTGTCTGTTTGCGGTGTTTGTGTGTTGTGTGTGTATATGTGTGTGTGTGAGAGAGAGAGAAGTGGGTTGGGGGCGGGAGGGGTCTGAAGAGGTGCACCGCCCCCCTGAGTAACATCCAGCCTCCTGGGATGAGCACAAAGCAGAGTACTGATAACGTCAGTATTTTCAGTTTAGTATGGAAGAAGAGATTGAAAGTCTGCCAGTATGTGCAGACGCATCAGAGGTGCTTTAAGTTGCACTGCGCAGAGCTGAGATTTCGCCTTCATGCATAAACACTGTAACACCGCCTAGACTGAAACGCAGGCAAATTATTGTAGTCAGTCATTCAGATTCACTGCCCTCCAAGTGAATCACAGTGACAGTAAGCACCTGCAGCCTGCTTTACATGCACTCAGTTTTCATTTGCATCACTACTGCTGCCCTTCACTCTCCATTCAATTGACCTTTTGGTTCTTGTGTGGGGTTCTGTGTGCTCATGTTCAGTTTCTATTACAAACCGCACTCCCCGGGGGACATGGTTTCAAATGTTGCACAACTGCGCCATCTGCTGGAACAAGCACTTCATAGGCCACATTCCCAGCGTAGTTTGAAAAGTAATTTCTGGGGCTTGTGTTTTTTTTTTTTTTTTTATTCAGTGTGTTTTGTTGGTAATCATAATGAGTGGGTTATTTATAACACAAAGAAATCACCTGCTTTTCAAGTATGATGGCTTCATTATAACCAGTCCAGTTCTTTTTTGGTCCCTTAAATGACATTTATAAAACTGCTGTGATATTTGTTATTCAGAATTTCTGACACTCTTGGCCAAATCTGTTTTGACAAAAGACATTTTTTCATGTCAATGAGACTTTAACAGGATAAATGAAGGAAATACAAGTCACTTTCCCAAAGAACAGGTATATTCAAGGCAGTAAATGAAGCCGACTCACGTGCATAAGACAGTTTAAATTGGAACGCTTATTTTAAACACAACACTTTGTCAGGACCATTTGTGATATTTTATGATGCACGACTACAAGTTTAAAAATAAGTGTCAGGGCATGCAAATATACTTTGATGGCAACCTAATAACCATGCTGTAGTTTCCGGGTGATAACAAGCAAAGCATTGTGTTGATGTGACAGATTGAAATATTCTACAAACAAAAACTTGATGGGGAGGAGAGAGAGAAAAAGTCAGCCATCACATACATGTTTAACCAATTTATTCATGAACATACACGTACAGTTATTGAGTACATTAGTATTTTGTAGCATAGCATTTTGCCTTGACAACAGCTGCTCAGAAGGACGCCCCCACAGAAATCCAGTCAGTCCATTTCCAATGA
Organism: Astatotilapia calliptera; assembly: GCF_964374335.1. Taxonomy (NCBI): domain Eukaryota; kingdom Metazoa; phylum Chordata; class Actinopteri; order Cichliformes; family Cichlidae; genus Astatotilapia; species Astatotilapia calliptera. The sequence continues at coordinate 3,481,270 of NC_137438.1, forward strand.
ACATGATCTGGACACTCCCTGCAAAATGCCAAGTACCCTGGATCTCCACAGTGGACATGATGATGCCCCAATGACAACCAACAGATGGCTGTTCTCACAACCGAGGGGAGAGGAAAGGGGGGGGGGGGGGGGGGGACGCTAAAGGACTGGGGGGAGCAAGGCTGCTGTTACATTTCAGTTCCTCTCCTGGCTTTAAGTATTGCTCCGACAACCTTTTCCAAGGCATTCTGGGTAACAAAGGAAGCAGGTTTGGGTGGGCAGGGTGGTGGGTCATGAGCCAACACAATGGCCTTATCACACTCCCCCATTTCTTTCACAGTGATAAAAATGAACCGTGACCTCAGCTACTGGGCTCAGGTTCACATGCGACATGAATTGGTTACATGATGGGGGTGAACAAACCGAAGAGGGAAAAAGTGAGGTGAGCCCAATCTTGACACTCCACCCCTCCCCTTGTCATCCACCGTGCTACATCTGCCCAACACTGTTCCTATAAAGCTTCCCTGAATGGGACTAGTGTGCCTCCCTCGACAACAACGGTAATGCACTTTAAACCAAATAGCACAACTTGAACTCTGCAGAGCGGGGCTACAGCAGCACCCCCTCTCACATCCCCCCAGGTATGGGGTGGGAGGAGTCAAAGGGCTGCTCACATTGAATAATTGGACAGGACACCACTGGTACACCACACAAGTAACAAAGTGCTATAGAAAAAGACGACAGCCACACTACTGCGAGCCTTCGAGGAGCCTGAAGCGTGAGGTTACTACGCCATCCTGACAAACTGTCTCACCCCACCTTCCAGAGTTTTCTTAAGATAAGGAATGTTCGAGAGTCGGCTGTAGAGAGCCACAGGAGCGAAGAAGTCACTGCAAACGTCAGTTTTGATATCATTTTAACAGTCCGTCCGGAGGAAGAATGGCAGACCCTTTAAGAGGTTCACTAATGGGGCCAGCCAGTCCGTTTACCGGAATGTTTAAGCGGAAAGCAGTGGAGCACAGGTGGCACAGGAATTCCCAAAGAAATTGTGGGGGAGTGGGAAAAAGAAAAGTCAGGTGAGGGGGTGGCAACTGTGGATCCCACAGAATAAACTGGACTGGACACTCAGGTGCAGCTAACACATCCATCCTGTCTGGAAATGCTACAGTGCTTTGTGAGTTCTCTTTTAAGTGCTCAAGTCCCCGCTAAGAGTTTAGAAAACAAAAGCTAAAATAAATCACTGGGACGACCTGGAATTTAGCTTGGAGGAGAGGATATATAGATTGGTGTCGCCGCAATGCCAGTCTAAACCACAGCTGTTGTCTAAGAGCAAATACAACAAAAGACTTCACAAGAACCCAAACTAGTTTAGCAGTGAAGAAACAAGTTCATGCTTTTTGAGGGAGGTTATCTTCCTGCAGTCTAACTATTGTACAGAGAAGGAAGAGAGGGGAAAACAGGTCTAGTAAAATACTATGTATATCGAGCCACACTGCTCCCAGTATATTACCATGAGTTTTTGTAACAAAAATCTTGAAACCTTTTTTTCTCCAAGTTCTCTACCAAGAAAAATACAAAACATTATAAGGCGGTAAGTAACTATTTTTTTATTTTTTTTATTTATATATTTCTTCTTTTGAGAAGCTGTTACAGTGCAGTTGATCCTCGAGGCAGCCGGGTCAGGCTTCACTGCTGCTTGCACTCAGCTGGGGGGGCTGCATCCTTCTGTAAGAAACAGGATGGTGGGTGTTAAGATGAAGGCCGCTCCATACGGACTCATTCAAACGGCACGTACGCAGTCACGCCACTCCACCACTCAAGCAGCTACAAACTCAAACTTCTCACCTCAGCTATTTTTAAATGCAACAGAAATGACAAGGATGTGATGACTGACACATTCACATTAGACAGACAGCAGTATGAAAATACTTTTTGTTAAACAGTATTGATGCAAATAAACATCAGGCCAGGGATTCTTTAGGGTGCTGGTGAGACCATTTGAAAGTGACATGACTTTCAGAGGATCGAGTGCACTCCCGTGGGAAGCTCCAGCAGCAGGTTAGCTTAGCAGTAGGCTGGCTCTGCTAAGCTAACATTTTTTTCTAATTATCATATGCAACTTGTGACCTTTAAGTGCTTCATATAAATCTTTCCCCATATGTCTTTGTATCAGCATGAGGCAAAATAGTGACAAACCTTAGATGGCCATTTCAAGTTTTTCTTCTGGAGTGTAAGTGTAAGAGCACTCATGATGAAAGCTAAGCTGACCACAGGTGTGAGGGAGATAAAGTGCTTAAATGGATAAAATAAAGCCCGATGTGGATGGCTTGGAGTTTTATAGTGCCCTGAGCGAGCTGTAGGTATTGCAAGTTTCTTTTACACAGCTAGGAGGTTCCTGTCATTTTTACTTTACTGCAGTCGTGACTGGGAAACTTCAGGGGGCTGTGCGCTCATGTCTGAGTAAGGACCACTTCCCCACCCACCAGCCTCTACTGCACAAAAACCATCAGCTGCCAGCATCCCCAACATGCCAGCCTAACATGCTAGTTTCAGCAATATTACGGTTCCTGCTTTAACGCACATTAGTTGGCATCTACCAGGAGCATGTCAATCTTATGCAACTCTTAAAGCACCCTCAGACATCTTTCAGCACTCGCATGTTACTAAGCACTTCAGAAATCAGTGTGAAGGGTTTCCAACATCATAGAATACACTTTGATTCTCTTATTGTCAGCTGTGCCAAAGGATTAAAGGATTATTCTGTTCCATTTATCAGCACATTCATCCAGTAAACACATTTCTACTCGTCTACTTGATGCATTCTGAGCAACCAGGAATGACAGGTAAAGGTAATTCCTCATGAGATAAACAGTTTGCTCATTTTTCTGAGACTTAAATGTTGCCGTTTGAGAACGCCGAAATGTATCTTGGTGCCTTAGGAAATGACAACTTTCAGATCTCTCTGAAACATTAACGACATGATAGATCTCATTTTAAGACGAGCTGGTGGATCTTCTTGATGGGGTGTGTCAACAGAACAATCTGCTGTCCTCAGTTTGACTTATGGTGAGGAAAGAAACTCGCTCAGTAATCTTCAACAAATGCAGACAAATACTGGAGTTTCGAGGCCTCCATCACTGTGTGAGATAATCTCATAATGAGTCCTGTGGAGGACAAAATAATAATGATTGTTCACTAAAACAAAAAAAGAAATCAGACATTTCTGTGTAACTTGTTGATTAGAGGCTGATATACCAACATCCAACCAGCTAACTGCCAGAGATTCAGTGACTGAAAATTTAGCTTCAGAATCTCCGCTGGTTAATTAAATTAACAATGGCTGGGGTATTTTTTTTTTTTTAAACCAGCAAAGTTGAATAATGGGACTCCGTATCCACAGTACAAACTTGGGAGAGACCCAAACATCTGCCATAGGAGCCCATTTTCCATTAGCCCTTTCAAAATAACAAATGTCGACACTTTAAACATAAACTCAAGGACTTCAGATCAAATCAATTAGCTGCCAAATAAATGAAACACTGGGGCAACTTAAGGTTTAAAACCACAGAGGATCATTAAGCCCCCGGCACACTCAGGGTGGGACATCCTTGGACATTACACACTTGCAGAGGTGATGATGGCACGCTGCAGCTGTTCAAGGCTGCTCTTCATGGCCTGATGCCACACACATTACTACAGAGTGAGGTCGTTGCTGCCACCGTTCAACACATGTGGCTTTAATGAGCGACTCAAAGTACACATTCAAAAAACGAATGCCCTGTCTGTAACCAACACCACTGCTGCAGCATCTGAGCTTCTTTCTCCATATACTACCAGAACTCCAGTTTCTAATGGATCGTAACAGGCCCTTTAGAATTAAAAGCACTTTTGGGGACATTTGAGAGCCATTTAACCAGACATTAAGACATCACAGCAGCCCTGTATTGGGGGCATGTAGATGAACAGAGGTCATGAAGGAAAACAAAGGACGTTCATGGACGAACAGACCAATGACATTTAAATGGGAACTCACACATAAACAAAAAGGACATTTTTGCCAAACAAATCATCACCCTGATGAACTAGCCTGTGTTTGTGCATGGGAAGAGTTCAACATGGTGGGGACAAAACAAAGAAGGTTGGGCTCGCTTCAACATACAGAAATGATACAGGTGCAAATGCAGAGCTCTAATATGGGTTAAACTTCATGAAAGAAAAAATAAAAAAGCCAAACCAGTGAGTTAGTAAGTCAGGATAGTGTTAACACAGCAGCCGAGGAAGGGTGGAGAGAGACAAAGATGGAAAAGCCATAACCCAAAATCAAAAGGTGTGGGGGTGGAGGGTGGTGGGGGTGTGATGGTGGAAAAGCTGACAATTAATGAGCTGTACCTACCAGGATAGGGTTATTTTTCTACAGTCACCACTTAAACCTAGTGAGGAAAAATTTAAAGAGTAGCTGACAAAATATGCCAAAGTGACAGGTGATGAAGACACATCAATGAATAGGAGGAAAAAAAAAGAAAAAGCCAAACTCGCAGAATACAGAATGTCAGATGTTTTAGTTGAGCAAAGCAGCAGCAGAGCTCATGCTTGTTTACATGCTGTGGTGTCAAACTCAGCTTCTTCAGTTTGGCCTGAGACTAGTAACTTTGAATTACACCAAATGAGTCAACACGCAAGGTCATGCAGGTAACCCCTCAAAAACCCAACCGTACAAATATGACTACCTACAAAAGGACACTTTGAGTCCATTGATCACAGACGTTCATGCATCTTGCTGCCGTTTCCAGTGCTTTTGTTTACTCAGTTTTTTCCAGCTGCATTACCTTCATCAAGAAGGATGCAGAGAATCTCAGTGAACAAAGAGCCCCGCAGGAGACAACCTGTTATTTTGTGTCTCGGGGGGACTAGGCCAAATCTCATCAGATTTGCACTTCATTTGGTGTGTGCATGCCCACTTCTATTCAAATGGTTAAAGATGGGCACAGAATTTCTGGCCCATTAAAAGCTGCTGACCATGACGGGTGGTTCAAGCAATGTTAAACTGATAAATACTGTATAATGTTGTCTTTACATTCCATGCATTTTCAAGTTTATTTCTAATGCAGTGAATGTTTGCTGACAGGTGATGAAGGACCCCTGGCTCTCAGTCACAATACTTTACAAAGTGGTCTGGCTCATTGAGTAACCTGCTGAGTAACCATAATGTAGTAAAGATACATAGTAGTAATTGGACTGTCACAATAAACACAGCTGGTGTGTTCAGGTTACAGTAAATTTGGAATCCTGGGACGTAGGCAGCCTCGGCAGCTCTGGGTGAGGGGGGAGAAAAGCACCTACTTTAACTTGATTGATGACTTTAATATTGCAGTCATTTGTGACTTAAATTAATGTTTTATATCCAGTCTAAGGTTTAGACCAGGGGTCGGCAACCTTTCTGATGGCGAGTGCCATTTAAAAATTCCTCAGAAGTCAGTGTGCCATATGATTGCATTAAGAATAAATTTAATAACACTCTATGAAGTTACACAATAAAAACAAAAAAAGACACTTTTTATCCATAACAGCAAATGAACTGTACAACAGAAAATACAAACGCTATTTATGGTCTCCTCACAACAACAAGAAAAATAAACTGGGCCAATTTGGCATGTTTGTTAATACAGAGACATGTTAATGTGATCTCTGGTCTCCCACTCAGACACACAGGTCTCCGGGTGTCCAGCGGACAGCTACCTGAGGACACTCATGTGAGAGAAAATCTGCTCACACAGATATGTAGAGCCAAATACTGTCAATAAGGCCTCTGCAATGTTCTGAAGACAGTCAAGCTTGTCAGGTAGTGATGTCCAGCAGGTGAACATGCAGCTCCATGAACACTCACAGCTGTGGATTCCAGCTGCTTCGATGTTGCATTAACTGGCATTACCTCAGCCAGTTAATGCGAGACAAATCCAGCTGCTCATTAAAGATTTCTGGTTTGTTCAGAAAAGAAAACATTGGTCCAAACGCCTGAAAGTCCCAAAAATGCATTGTGTCTCGAGTCTACGGATGTATCCGTGTATCTCCGTGGTGCTGATGCTGTGCTGAGCGGACAGCTCCTGAAGCTTTTGAAGTGTCGGAATGTGGAAAGCTAACAACGTCCCTCTAAGTTATTTTTAGACAAATACAAGTTGAATCTGGTAGTTGGGGTTGTTAGCTAAGATACCGTCATTAAGAAGCGACACAACTAATGTGTCTATGCGAGCTAATTTGCGATGTGCCCCGCTGGCCCAGCCATTTATTTTTTGATGCACCTTCTCAGATTAATTCACTGCGTGTCGTGCTCAGGGCTGGACTGGGACACAAAATCGTTTTAATTAGAGACCGGCCCACCAGGTATTAAAGCCATAAAGCCTTTGAATGAAAACAAATGCTGCTGTGACAGTGATGTACAGTCTTGTTGGTATATGTATGATTTCTATACATTTTACATCAGATAAACACTTTGGTTGTAAGCTTCAGATAATTATTTAATAACAGCGAGACATTTTAAATGAGAATAAGAAAGTATTTCTTTGTGCCCCCCTTTCCCTGTTAATGCCCTACCTGCCCCCTGGCAAAACTTTCCTAGATCCGCCCCTGCACAGTTACCAGCTGTCAGCTACTTAGAAAAGGATCCTGGTGTTATTTGTCTCTCAGAAACAGCTCATAACTTCAACTCATTCATGAGAGAGAATGAGAGAAGAAGCAGCTGAAGTGTAACGACAGAATAAATCCAGCTTTGTGTCTTTTTCATTGTAGCTGAAGTCCGGGACAAACTGCGTCTCTTCTCAGCTCAACACGAAACGCGTAATAATTTCTCTGAATGCAGGACGATTCTGTCTTTTTACGGGACGGTTGGCAACTCTACTAACTAACCTTATGAATAAAACAAAGTTCACTATCAGTAACATCACAGCACCCACCCAGCTGTATAGAAACTCCATCATGCTAGCTAGCATGCAGTACGAGTTATTGTAACTGACTGTAAAAAGTCAGCACAACAAAAATAAACTGCACCTAAACTTGGTTTATATCTGACCCAGATAGACTGCAGGTCATAATTTCAGTTCACCTGACACTCAGACCGGCGGCCGCCTCGGGTCTCTCCTCCTCCTGCCTCTCCTTCCCTCATCCACCTGCTGGCCTCCACCAAAAATCTGGCCAGTCCAGCTATGGTCGTGCCATCAGTAAACCCTTCGCGTGCCGTGCCTAGGGTTGCCGACCCCTGGTTTAGACTAAGATTGACGTGGTTTCCAGATGAATTTGTTCATTAGGTGATGAAGTAAAGATAAATGAATGAAGATAAATTGCTTACTGGCAGATAGATTTTGATACGTTTCTGGGCAGTTACCATAAAATGAGGTAAAATCGTGTCCAAATGTGGCAGAAAGCCTATTGGCTAAAATTCTGTACAAACTTGAAGGACTTTTTTTTCCTTGTGTCCTTTTGTTTCTGGCATACTGTATCTGTGTTACTTTAGCTTTAACAACAACAACATGCAGCATTCAAATTTCAACAACTTGTAAAAGTCAAGCGGAAAATGGAGCGCTGAAAAGACAAAATATCAACTGGATGCATTTTCTGTCTTAACCAGAGAACCAAACCAAGGTCACAACAGAACAGAAGCTGAAGCAAATTAAAGCTGGTGTAAAATGAGATGCATTTGTTGACAGTATGTATTCTGTATGTTGAAATCAGCTGTTCTCCACCTGCAGCTCAGGATCCTCAGGTGACAGAAAATTATGCAGAAAGATTCTGAACGCAGTGACTCGTGAAGCTATCCATCGCCTTAAGTAAGAAAATCCTGAGCCATCAAAGTTGAGAACTGCTGAGTAAGGTCTTTTCTCACAGCACCAGAGATCTTTACAGACATGTTCTCTCACCTTGGGATCATAGTCGGGGTCGTTCTCCTCGTCAGCCTCCTCTTCACCTTCCTGAACACACAGCACAGGGCAACTTCAGTCTACAACTTCCAAAATGTAAGCTTTAGTGGCCTGTGGTAGTTTTTTGGTGGTTTTACCTCATCATCTGCCTCCTCTCCCTCTTCATCATACTGTAAAAGAAAAACATTTGTTAAGAGCCAGGATCATGCCAAATTAAAATGCTTATCTAAGTTGAATTAATTCTTACAACTCAATCACTTTGTAACCCCACCCAAGATATCAAATGCCCACACTCACATCATCGTCATCATCCTCTATGGCCTCTCCTGTGAAATACAGCACCGCTCGGGGTACGATACGTTCGCGGATGAAGTGGCCAATTTCAAAGTCAGCAGCCAGAATGGCTTCCGAATCCTCATCCTGAAATCAGACAGTTTATTCATGCATTTCCTGAACAAAGTGAGAAAGCAACCAGAGCTGCCCCTGATTCAGCATTTCTATACAAATGGCATCTGAAGTGCGTTTCCTCCTTGGAGGGAAGAATGGGTACAAAACTGATTACAAATCCTCTGGCCTGTCAGGCACTAAGGTTTGCCTTTAAGATGTGCCAAGATGCAGTTAGTGTGTGATAAAATTTGAATTTTGTCAAAATCAAAAGTTGAGAAAACAGTTTGTTGCCAAACTGTAGTGGCTTTGCTTCTAGTATTACTCAATATTAAGATTCACAGACCAGCCCCTCTGGCAACCTTGACTGTAGTTACTTATCTGGGTCACCAAATCATGTTTTTAAGTCACTACATGATGTTTGAGGTTAATGGAAGTGTGCGTCTCATATAAAGAAGTTCAAGTTAATATCAAAAGACATCCCAGGTGAAATGGTGTGTAAAAGCACCAACTTACCAACTCGCCATTTTCTGGGACTGCAAAGAAAGCACAGATCAAAATGAAACAATGCAAACAAACTCAGACTGGAGCAAACTCTGTATAGCAACGGTCAACTTCTCTGCCATGTCACTCTTACCCTCTGGTGGGGTGAAGAAGTTGAAAAAGGAGTCGTTGGGGACCGTTTTGGTGACCGTCCTGACCGTGCCACGGCCCTTGTGCTTTTGTTTCTTTTTGATTGTTTTCAATGTGACGTTCTTGCCCTTTGTCCATTCAATCGTGCAGCTGTTGTCAAAAACAAGGAGCAATGGAAACAAGGTCAGGAGGCAGCATTTGAAGTGTCAAATCTAAAAAACATCTGGGATGTACGAATTATCCAGTAAGGACTTTCAATTATCCTCTGCCTCTCTGGTTGGAGAGCAATACTGGTGGCCACCAGTGCTCACCCACAACCTCCAAGTTAATACGAGTTTGGTATACATTTGATTTATAAATTGTGACCTTGAGGTCACAGAGTTCAGACTCATCTCAGATATTTGGTCGGTGCACCTATGGTATGACTTTCAAAGTCCTATGTCAGTTCACAAGCTGCCACGTTGCCCACTCAACAGCACCACTCCATCAGCCTGTAACAGCTGAGGTGCAAAACTGAAGAAATGATAAGCTCTTTGGCAGCATTTCATTATGTGCATCAAAAGTTGCTTAGAAAACAAAAACCTGAAAAGAAAAAAAAGAATCGCCGACACTCACCCTGTGCAGCTCATGATCTCTGGCCCATCGAAGGAGAAGGGGTCGTTCTCATCGGGCTCTGACCTCATCTTGTAGGTTTTTGTCAACACTGTGTTTGTGAAGAAGTCGTTTGGCTCAAACTGGAACTCTAATGTGAAGCTCTGGTGAACACAAGAGGCTGATGAGCAAACAGTCAGACTGGTTTTAGCCATTTAAAGTATGAGAAGCACACTTACCATTGGCTGTCCTGGATCTGAGAATTTTACTTTAATGTCTTGTAAATGCTTAAGGATGGGTTCATCATGTTCCTGAGGGGAGGGAAGAAGTGGTTTAGAAGCAAACACAGAAAACCACACGAGCCAGCCTATACAGCTATTGGCCAGGAGGTGGAAGCAAACCCTGATTATTGAATTAGAGAAGTAGTCGCTGTCTGTGACCCATTTTCTGTGTGCGTAAACATACCTGCAGCATGTCACTGAGCAGATCCACATTTTTGAAAACCGTTAACCAGAATTCAGGAATGCCTTTGGGGTCTTCTTTTTCCTCATCCTTCTTCTCTTCCTCCAACTTGGCCTTCTCCTTCATCTCATCCTGGTTAAAAGAGGTTTTCTTTTAAGTATTTGTATGTGTGTTTGGTGAATAAACAAACCAAAACATTTTATGCCCCGTCCACATATACAACCACACAGCACTGAACAGTAATGACCAAAAGGGGATGTTAAAAAAAAAAAAAAAAAAAAACCTAGCTTCACATGCAGCACCATAGTACAGATTTAATCCACTCTGAAAAGCAGTTGTCTGAAATCAGTGATGGTTGGATGCTGTGCTGTCACTTTGGGAAGACAATTTGGTCCACGTATGAAATGTGAAAGCAGAAAAATGCAGAAAGCCAAGTATTTGTACAGTAAGCATGCAGGTGTATTTGTCATTTGTCCCTGCTTACGTACCGTCAGCTCTTCCTCTTCATCCGCTTTCCATTCACATTCCTCATCTGTGGGCTCATAAGCTGCTTTCACTATGTCACTTCTCTGTGAGGAAACGAGAGAACCATCTGAATTACATATTTACACATGCATTTATTTTATACTGCAAGTTATACCACAGCAAATCAGTTCTTACAAAATAAACAAATCCTGCATTCTGTGAGTTGTATGAGAACAAGCGATCTCTGGATTCAAATGGCAAAGTAGTCATTTCAAACAGTGTTACTTTACAGGAAAAGGTGCCTTTAACACTGCATTAGTGACATCAGAAACACCCAGAACAGCAGCTTGAAAGCAGTCCTCACTGCAAAGGTGAAGGATCGTGCTAGGGCTGCCCAATTAATCGAATTTTAATCACGATTACGATCTGGGCTTTTAACGATCATTAAAAATGACTGAGCCGATTATTAGCCCCTCCCTCATTTATCCGCGACACCTTAAAGGCCGGTCCGTGAAAATATTGTCGGGCATAAACCGTCCGTGGCGCAAAAAAGGTTGGAGACCGCTGATTAAGAGGACCCGAGGGAAGCTCGGAAAGCTAAGCAGAAGTTATTTGGAGAGTGACTGCCGTTGGTTGAAAAGAGAGTTTAAAAAAAAAAAAACTTCAGTGGTGTTGCACACTATTTTATATTATTTTTTTAAAGTCATTGTTAACCCTTTAAAGCCGGTCAGAGCAGCACGCTCAGTTTTGTGTAACTATTTTTAAATCCCTGTAGAACCTGAACCGTGTAAGCTAGCGCAATAATTTGTTTTGCATATGAAACCGGAGGAGTTGTACTTACATCTGATGCCATCAGCTTGTCCTCGGTCACGGTTTCGTTCCACATATAGCTTTGCATAAAAAGCTCTTGCAGGAACAAAAACATAATATTCCAGAAACAGGCTTTGCCGTTCCTATCAGCTGTTCGTAACACTTCCCACAGTGAAATGATGCACTTGCTGTTTTCTTTGCAAATTTGCATCATAGGATTGTTTTTTGTTTTTCCTGCAGTATATAAAAATTGCTGTATCTCCAAAATAAAACTATGAAGACACTCAAAATAAATTTCCTGTTGTTGTAAACTATTTTTTGCAACTTTATTGTATTTAAAGTTTTGAGGGATAAACCTCTTAAATTTCTCCAAGTAGAAATATATGTAAACAAAACAAAAGCGATTTTCAATTTTTTTAGTTTATTGCACTTTTTTGCAATTTATGTAATTACTATGGACTTAATGCATACATATTATTAAAATATGGGCTATAACAGTTGTATTGATGTATAGCAACTTGAAATGCTCCCACAAATGGCACTACAGCATGTAAAAAAAATAAATAAAAATAATATAAGCTCTGGTGGACTTGGTTCTATAGTAGGTCTTAAAGGGTTAAATAAATATCGTCAAATAATCGTGATCTCAATTTCAGTGAAAATAATCGTGATTATCATTTTTGCCATAATCGAGCAGCCCTAGATCGTGCACTTATGTTACACGCAGTACAACAGTGTGATCCAAATCCATAAAGGGGCTTTTTACAACCTCTTCTTTCATCACCTTCTGATGCAACACAAAGCAAACCTTTCAACACAAGTCAGCTTAAAGCATTTACTTGACTATCAGTTAACATTTAAGAGGAACTATTTTTATAGTTGAGAAAACAACTCATTTCATTTCCCAGAAAAATTCTGGTCCCAGATTATCAAAGGTTTGCAGCATATCTGAGAAAAGCTGCTTTCTTGGCTCCACCACAGATGGAAGAATGATGAAAGAGCTATGGTTACTATAGATACACTGACACACATGGAGTGTGCTCAAACAGCAGACCAGAGCCATACGTTTTCTATGCAAGCTCCAAGTTCCCTGAGCTGCTTCTAAATCCTGATGTAGCTTCACAGATTCAAGAAAGTGTGCACTCGAGACAAATGATGCTCAAGGAGAAAGCGTCAAACACATCAGTATCAATGCAGGTCTAAACCTACTCATGTCCAGTTACAACGTGAGAGCTGCAAGTCTTGTTCAAATCGAGCGCTTTGGCCCTCAGGAAGCGCTCAGCAGATTCTTGTATTTAATCAATGTTTAGGTAAATGTATATGCAACCTGTAGGCTTATGAGAGTTTCTTCTGAAGAGCAGAATTTGTGATTCAACCGTTCTTCAAAAAAACAAAAATAAATAAATACATTCTAAAAAGAGTTTTTAAATTGTCATTTATGTCCTAAGTCTCTGTAAAGGAAAGAGCCATACAAAATTAGGCTTCTGGTCTTACTGTGAGTGACTAAAGAGTGGCTGCATCACACTGGAACACATAATACGCAGTAAGTTTTACTTTGTGGTGACAAACCATGACTTCTTTACAAAGTATACACAAGACCAAAAACATACTTTGTCGAAGAGGGGCTGGTAGAGGGCAGCATACTTTCTTTCCAGCTCATGTACTTCCTCGTAGAACTTCGCTTCAATGTGGGCACATTTGACCTGCAGGTTCTTGAGAGCATTGACACGTCTCTTTACGACCTTTGGTAAACTGAGGGAGGACACATGAACAGAAGACATGAGGACAATCCTGGTTATTGAAAAGTAATATTTAAACTCCAAATAAAAAATGTAAGTATAAATATATATATACTTGATTGTCATTCGTTTTCTAGCCCTTACAAAAAAAATTTAAGTCACAGGGGGGAAAAAGTGATTGAGGCAAAGAGCGGCCCCCTCTTCAGAAGTTAATCTGCAGAGAGCTTTAGAGAATGGCAACAAAGTGCAGACATACTCTCCCCAGAGGATCCATAGTGAGTCAGGATGGCCTTCCAAGAAAACATTTTAAAAACAGTAAAAAAAACTATGCTGAGAACTGCTTTTATTCAGATTTGCTTCATTTAACACCAGCGTCGGTTTCTTTTGCAGATTTACTTGGTGGACACTTGGGGAACTTGTGGCCTGGGTCTTGCTGTAGATGAGAGAGGGGTTCCTCCTCATGTCTTACAAGGTCACTTCCATGTTTGCTTTTAATGACAGACAGTTTATATTTTTAAAACGCAAACTGAAATGAATATGAAACCATTTCATCACATCCATGCTTCTCATTTCCAACTCATCGCAGACTTATTTTGTAGGATGCTACCGATTCCATTCAGCTAGCTTTCAATATAGTGCATTTATCTGATGGTGGAATAAATTCTCCTGTAATGCAAATCTGCTCTTTCTGCTTGTTCTTTCACATCAGACCCCATGTTTCTGCTTTTGAAGGTGCACATCTCTGCAGTCCCATTTGGACACCCTGCAACTTTAACATCCTAATTACATCTTTAGAATCTGTTGAATGATCAGTTAACCAGACTCAGAAGTGCAGAGAGACTGCACCCAGTCAAGTTTCTCTGCAGTGTGGTAAATTAGAGATGCCTGCACTAGTCTGGCAGGGGAATGCGTGTTTGAGTCCCAAGTGCTGGGATGCAACCGGTGAGTTTGGTGGTGACTGCCAAACACTTGACATGTTGATTAAAGAGCTGCTTGCTGATGGTTTTGCTGAAGAGAGGAGCAGTGGGTGGCTCAGCCCTGTAGCCAAGATGCACAGCGACGCTCACAACCTAGCATCTCAGAAGCCCCAACCACTGACTGAACTGTCGCCGTTTCAGCAAGCATCCTTCAGTGTGGTTTTTGTTAAAAGTATCTCCTCCACTTGGATTGTTTTCGTTTTAACTATGACTCACGTCAGCTGCGATTACATTTCCTGGACTCAGGCAACAAATTGATCCATGTTAACTCAAGTGACTACACAAAATAAAGTCTTTGTGCAGCTATTCGCCCACTAAAGCAGCCCTCATTATTTACAACTGATGCCAGTACTATGCCCTGAAATGCGGTGCCCCACTGTCCTTTTTCCACAACATCATTGTATGCATTTATTTTAAAGGCTCTCTGGTATGCTGTTTTATGAAGGACACCAGGTGCTCACAGCCACTTACACTGAGAAAGCAGAGCTAGACTTTGGATTTTGCATTTTAAAACGAACAGACAATTTTGTCTTGTTTGAACTTCTGTTTAATGTTTCACTGCCTACAGTCTGGAAGTGGTCTGTAAGACATTAAATGGGTTTTCCTATTACCATACATCTCACCTTTATGTGCCTCAGCATACCCAATTTAAAACCAGCTGTCCTTACAAAGTGATGTTTGAAACTCAACATGCGTTCTTCCTTCATCGCATCCGAGACGATAATAGCTGACCTCGCCAGGGGCTGAGGCTTCCCACTTCAATGTAAGAAGCCCACCTGCTTCACACTGAAACCCGGTTGTATTTCTTGAGCCATGTAGTGTCACACCGGTAGATGCTCATCAACTCATGACTCGCTGGTTTTGACTGCACCGTTGGTGTTGACCTCAACTTCAAAGTCATTTGCATTTCTACTCAACAAGGTGTCGTCACCATTTCAGATACTCATCAGTATGCTGAAGCATGTAGATTGTAGGTGGATGTTTTTGATTGTCTATTTGCAAGGAAGTGATTGCTGTAACTGATGGAAAGCCCACAGCAACAGTTGCCAACAGCCAGACTTTAAAAAAAAAAAAAAAAAAAAAAAAAAAAAAGCAGGATCTACTGAACAAAATTTAGTGAATACCACTCTTGCATAAAAACCTTAATATAAAAACAAAAACAAAGTCTGTACATTATTCTCAATTCAGAGCTGCCTGTGTGCTGCTCAGGCAAGACAAATGAGCCATCCCTCACCTCTCCATGTACCCTGATGGTGAGCCATTCAAACCATCCAGCCTCTCCTGCAGCGCAGCCAGGATCTGTGGATTCTGCATCATCTGGACAGTCAGCTGACGAGCTGAAGAGAAACATACAGTGAAAAGAAATCTATGAGCAGAACTTGAGCATCATCTCAGAACTGATGTTGAGCGGGATTCACTTAAAACTACACTCAAATATACTGATTTATAATTGAAACCCAAATCAGGAGCTGCACAATAACAATTTCACGATTGTTTTTGTAACCATTCCATCACTGCTCGGTGGAGTGCTCTTAAGTACTTTGCTTGTTGTATGCTTTAAAGTGTGGAAACAGAGGTTGATGTCTGGTTATGTGCATTACGAATGTTGCATATACATATATGCTCAGCAGTCAAAGAGTGCTCTTTGTGCAGCCAGACAGGTGACAGATGGTACAACCCAAGTGTCCGACACATTGCTCACACCTATCAAAGCTCAGTCAGATTGCTGCTGGCAGGTGAGAAGATTAAAAAGACTGGAAGTCACTTTTCTCTGCTGGCACATCCTGGACATTTTCCTTGTGTTACAAGCCAAAAATCAGCGAGCTGTCTGGGATGCTGCACCGAGTCAAATAAATAAGCTTCTCTGAATTTAGACAAAATCAGCTCCTTAAGCAGATGCTTTAATGTAGAATTCTGTAGTAGACCAAAAACACAAGAAGGGGGCTGTTATGAAGTGACAAAACAAATGTTGCTCCCCTTGTGACAAGGGGTCACCACAGCAGGCAGTGCCACATGTTTTTATTTGGTATAGTTTAACCCTGGATAACCTTTCTGAAGAAACCTGAAAGTGGATTTGTGTCTCTGACTGAAACTGAACCACTGAGCTGTGTGTAAACCACCACATTAGATTGTTTTAGAAAAGCATCACTACACCTTTACAAACTGATCCCCCTGTAGTCTTCAACTGTTACATTTGAGGTTTTAAAGCTATACACACTTAAACCGGGTCACTGAGGGGGATTTGAATTATGTTAAAACCCATTTGCAGCACTGTCAGAATTAAGTTAACTAGCAGCTGTAGCACATTCCTCAAGTTATGTAAATGCAGGGGCAGGTTGAGCAACTATAACTGCCCATGTTGTTAAACTGACACCAAAAAAAACAAAAAACAAAACCTCAAGTCAAAGTCTATCGGCTCAGCTTACTGGAACGACTGTAGGTAGGGCTGCTCGATATAACGATATATATCGGATGACGATATAAAAACATCTATCGTTTCATTTTACGCTATCGTTTGTTTCGTGGTGTTGCAAAATAAACTGTTTACGGTAATGTTTTTTCATGGTTCTGATGTCCCTGTAGTGCCTATATTCATTTCTTAAAGTTCTCTCTTTCTCTTATATTTAATATAACCACACTACGGACGGACAAGCGCCTGTTTTTATGCATCGTCGATGCAACAACGACGGTAACACCATCGCGTGTCCGCTTGTTTATTTTCCACATAAACCTTTCACAATAAAGCTCAAGATCCTGTTGAGACTTTTCAAAATAAACTGAATCACGTGAAAGATGCAGAATGTTTACGGATGAGAAGTAAAAAAGAGCCGCCAGGTGCTAAAAAATAAACCTTAGACTCAAACGTTAGAACAGGCTTCTCCCCGCAGCACGCCGTGTAATAAATACTCAAAGAAAACGGCGTCGTTACAACTCATGTCTAAAAATGTATAGTTTCATGCATCGCCTAAAACACTCGACTCCAGCTACGCGCAGCTGGAAACACTTCACGCAAGTCGAGCTGCCCGAGATTCACAGAATTTACAGAAAATGTTACATTTTTGTGATTTATATCGTTATCGGACGACAGATGTTTTATATCGGGAGATGAGATTTTGGTCATATCGCACAACTGTAGTAGTAACTGAATTTCAACCAAGGTGCCGCTACTACACAACCAGCAATAAAAACTTGTTTTTAATCATTACCAAATCTACCAACCACAGGAACTGCTCTATAGTGCATCCACACACTACAGAAACTGTACTACACCACAGTACCTGTGCAACTGAAGCTACAGCATTACTGAAACCCTACAATAAAGCAGAGGAGTATCTGCAGGGCGTGGGGTGCTTCATGTAATTAATAGATTTACATTCATCTCAAACATCAGTTAAAAATCTCAAATGTTCAGAGCTTGTGATTCCCAAGTTACAGGTGTTCCACAACAGCCCTCATGTGTGAAATCTCAAAAGATTTCTTAATGAGGGTCTACACTGCATGTTAACGCCAGCAGGCTGCAACCATGTATTACTCATGCATTTATAATCCTCCCCCAGCTTCTAGGTCTTGTGTACAGACTTCCTTAAAGTGTGGCCGCTGTGACAGATCAGACGTAGGCAGCCAGAATCAGTCTTCTTTCAAGTCTGGCTTTTAAAACACTGCTCAAACTAGCTATAAAAAGATAGGCCCAAGCAGCAATCTATATCTAGCCACAATAAGCCAGGAGTAGGCCAATATGTGAGGAGTCGTCAGAACCATTGAGGATCAAAGAATACATAAACAGCATCGAGATCCCAAAATAAAACGGATCAGTGCTCCCAGCTCTCAACTGTTAAGTCTATTATGCTGTATTCAAGTTTATGTGCCACTTTGTTCACCCACTGATACTGAGTGTTTGAATTGCCATCTTCTCAATGTTATCAGTTGGCTATTGATATTCCTTTGGCACTGGCTAAATAGCTTTTTTTGAGGGGGGGCACATGTGACCCCACATTCCCCCACTTCTACATTTCACCTAAACCACAGAATATGCGCAATTCAACTCTAGACTGTAAGTATACTGAGACTGCCTTACCTTTGCTGTTTTCATCTTCTCCCGTCTCCTCCTCTTCCACTTCCTCAACATCCTCCATATCTGCTGGGTCCATCTCAGCCTGATCTTTGCTGCTCAAGGAGAGAGGGGAAGGACAGAGGGTGGAAATGTTAGCCAAAACAAAGCAGTACTTATGAAGGAACATTTAAGATTGGCCAAACACTCCTGCCATCTTTTGGCTGATCACTGACCACTATGCCAGCAATGAAGAGCCAACTGCCATGCTGACACACCTTGCCCAAGATCATCCTGATACTGAGTGAGGGCCAGCAGTGATGCGGTGCAGCTCGAAAAATTCACTAGTAAACAAAACTGGAGTCTGCCTTTACCCATGATGCTGCTCAAAGCAGTGAAACATGATGCCCAACTTCAAGATGCAGCACTATCACAGTTCAATACCGAACATAACACAGCTTCACTAGCCCGTCTCATCCTTCCATCAGGCTGCAGACTATTGTGAAAAATCAATGCCCAAGAGTGGAAGAATTTAAGAGTCAAAGAGACAGCTTCCATCCGATTGGGCCATTGTTACAGAGCCATACATGTTTTAAAGGTGGCCTGTAAAACACTCATTTAAAGGGGGAAAAAAAGTAACCCTAGGTGTTGGAGAGGTGTGTGGAGGAGCTCCTACTGCACTGCACCCTTAGATTTAACCTGAGGGGCACTTTCTGAATCTGAAAACTCAGTACCAGAAACTGCAGTTCCTCCAATGACCACATGAAGCTGGCTCCAAAAACAACTACTGTAGGCTTCATGTTAAAAAGTCCCATTTCATATCATAATGAGTGTGCAACTATAAATCACTGCCTCTTTTGCAACAACGACACAGGAATTTTAGAATAAAAGGCTGGGGTGTGGATGCTTTGACAGGTGTCCCACCTGCAGCAAACCCTTTGTCAGGCTTTACCGCAACTAATCTGGACCTCTCCATGGTTCTGCTTTTGGTATATTCAAGGTTTACCTTATAAGCACAAAAAATGTCACTTTCAACTTAGAAAAGAAAAAAAAAACAAAAAAAAAAACGAGTTGACAGAGAGGCCCAATGTTTAATTTTAGTTATCAACACCACATAATGTACTTACTTGTCGATGTCTGCCATATTAACCGAGTCTCAAGTGATGCTAGAAAGAAAGAACAGAACCAGTTAGCTTAGAAATCCTGGATTACATGTTATTGTTACCAGAGGGGTGCACTACACAGGCTTTTTGCAAAATTGTTCAGCCTAAAGGCAAAGCTGCATCTATCCTAACCAGGTTAGGAGATGGCAACTTATTAACACAACCTGCTCAAAATGACTAGTTTCAGTTTAAAAACTGGCTCTAAGAGCCAGAGTAAATCATTTAATGACAATAGAAATTTCATACGCACAAAGGTGTAGTGCAATTTGTATAAGTACCAGAGGGCACCGAAGACACATGCATGAGGTTACGCATGATTGAGCTAGAGCACACTTTATGTTATACAACTTCTGTTCTCACAGTGGAAAGTTCAGGAGTAATGACCACAACCAAAATGCGGCTCTTATCAGTAGTTCATCCGTCTGTTGAGCCTCATCTCTACCTTTACACATCTTTTTCTAGTAAGCAGTTAAAGGGTGAATACCACCACTCTGAACAATTTTATGTAATATACTTAAAAACAAAAAGCCTGGCATGTCCACTAATATTAAGAACTTGCAGAAAGGAAAGGTATCTGCGGGGGCATTGAGGATATTAATGTGCATTCATGTTTTTAATTAGTACACTAAGATTTCTGTTGAACACCGTTTACAACCAACTTCTAAGCTAATATAAAGATACTGGTTTAAATTTAACAGTCCTTCATTGTGTTGTTAAACAGCTACTGGAATGTTACTGAGCACCTCCACAGTAAAAAAAATAAATAGAAAAATTTCTGCAATAAGCGCCCCACAATGTTGTTAGAGAACGCTAATAATAAACCACAAAAACTCGAGTTACTTCATATCAAGTCCCTTTCCCTTCTTATTACCACAAAACTAAAATGATATAGTTTTTATTGTATAATTTTAAAAATGTAAAACTGCAGCCTCACCATTTTGATGCAAATGAAACTAAACTGGCTGTATAAGTAATGCTACTCCTGAAAATAGTGCACACACAGCACTACCCTCCACTCCAGAGGAAATGCATGAAAAATGCATATAAAAGGAACCCTAGGCTGCAGTCAACACAGCACTGACAGCATCTCACGAAAGATCAAAGCAGAGCCTTATGAGGCATTCACACACTGATTAAAAACAAAAGACTGAAAATGACTTTAGTGCATATGAATGTCATCTTTCCCTCATTAGTCCTTTGCCGATCAGTACAGCAGTCTGTTTAGCACTGTGGCTACTATTACCTGCTATGATCGATATTCAAATAAACTTTACTAATCTCTAATAACACGCCCATCCCCAAATAATTAAGTAAATAAATAATTAACTTCTTTTTCCAAAGAATTTTTATTAAACACTCAGGATTTGTCTAAATCCATCACATGCTTATTTTAAGAGTCCCATCCCAGTCTACATGGGATCAACCCTGGCTGTTAGTCAGTCACCCCCTTGCCACTCAGCCAAGGCCACCTTCCCCTGAGAGACTGATTAGGGTGGCGGGTCCTTGATGCAATTCAGTTGCCTCTCCCTACAGACATATTCCAACTCCACCAGCTGGGAGTTTAGCTGCTTGACAGCAGTCCCTTTTCTACTCCTGTAGCCTGGTACAGTTTGGTTTAGCACTACAGGAACCAGTTCTCCACCAGCTCTAGGATGCGACTTGCATGCAATTGCTGCTAAAACCCATAAAGGATGGACCCAAGACTCACTGAAGAGGCAGCTGAGTGCCATGGAGGAACACATGAGCCAAAGTATTTTTTTCCCCATTAAGAAAAAAAAAAACAATTATTCAATTTTTTAAAAGTCTAATGGACTTTGACTACCACTACTTTATCATGACAATGTTACAAGACACATTTTATATGAATCATCACTGACCTAGCAACACATGAATGACACGACGGCATTTCAGCAGAGTGCAGATGATGGTAAAAAGGTCCATAATCCTTTTCCTGACTGCCATGTTCTTGCTGCTGTCCCAACTCATTAACTACATTCAACTGTCATCCCAGGGGCAAATCTGTCCCTTGTTAGCCTGTAACACTAGCAGCTGCAGGGCTTCAAGAACTAAAGCCCAGGAGCTTATAATCTATTACACTTAACTTTTGACAAATTAGAATCGAAACCAAAAATCTATGTAGGTCTTTCAACAGAGCAAGAAAATTATTTCAACAAAGCAGCATATCATAACTGTTTATCTCAGGTGGGCTATATTCAGCCGATACGCCAAGATTATTCAGCTGCAGAGCTGATGTGACACTTTTAGTTTGGAAAAGTCACATGACAGATCAATGTGTTTCTTCCCTCTTGCAGAGGATAACTGATTTAGGGAGAAGCCTGCCTTGTTGGCTGGTTTGTGACTTTAATTACATCCCATTTCTCAAATGAAACCTGCAGTCTGCCACTTTTGGAATAGCAAGAAACGTTTTTAGGCTTTCACTTTTTAAGTTTACACTGACAAATGAATAAATCTGAAAGTGTCTAGGAATAATAAAAGCACATGTGCTTTGTTACTCTAGGATGACACCCACCATCCCTACCACCTCTCTATTTCTCCAAATTATTGATAAGTACTGGAGGAAGCTCTTAGGACAAAAAAAGAAAAGAAAAAAAACTTCCACTGTGCAGAATGAGATGACAGTGTTTTTAGTTGGGGTAGTTGACTTATAATGCACGAAACAAAGACTTGGGTATATTACGCACAGGATAATACCAGCCTGGAGCATTTTCTATCAAATTGCCGAGGCCAACCTGTGTCAATATCAACAGCATGCCTCATTGTTTAAGTCCCTAAAATACCTCAACTTGTTTTTTCATTGTGAAAAGTGATAACAACATCAGCGCTTCCAGAGCTATATGTGGCGATTCATTTGAACAAAAAAGATTTAAGCTGCTCCCACTTTGTATGGTGTGTAATTGCCATTAAAAATGAAAAAAAAGACAACTTAAACCCACCTACGTCTTCCCTAGAGAAGACTAATTGCAACACGGAGCAGCTAATTGATTACATTCTCCTAAAAACATCAAACTGGCCCAAAGACAGACCCTTACTCAAGATAGCCATTTCTTCTATCCCTGCCCAGCGACCACGTGTTGCATGCTGAAGTCATGTCGACCCATTCATGACTAACAAAAAGCCCCGGGTGGATGCCTGCCTGCTGAAACCACATTTCGGCTTCATTTGGCAGCCAACCTGTTGAAACGTTTACTCATTTTACCCACATAAAACAAGCCGGACTCCGGCTAGTGTACAGACCAACTTTAGCCGGCCTGCCTCAGTCTAGTATCAAAGAGCTCTTGTGTGTGCGCTGCTAGTTAAAGCTAGCTTGCGTGCTGCTAGCTCGATGCGCACTACTCGGGGAGAGCAAGTGGGAGGAACAGCTTCGACAGACACGGTGCTGTAACTAGAAAATATGGGCCAGTTAGGAAGTGGTGTCAACGCTCCAGCACCACGTTTTAACCAGCTTCCCCTTATGTAATAGAACCGACTATCCAATTCAACCAAACGCCGCGTGCCGTTATCAGTAAAGCTCAGTCTCGTGAACAGTCCCCCGTCCCCCTCCATCTCCACCCACCCATCCTCCACAAAAATAAAAATAAGGTCAAGTCCAAAATTACAAGAAAGGAGACACGTGTCAACAAATGTCGAAAAACGCCGACAAGTGCCGGACTTAGCCAGCGTTTTGTCCTCTCTGCGAATGCAATGACTGGTCAAACAGTCCGGTGGAAGCGGACGAACATAAACGCTGTTTTATTGTTTTTTTTTCCCAAATCGCGTGTAACGTTAACACACATCATGGTGGAGCCAGTCTCAATGGCTGCTGCCACTGTCTGACTTGACTAGCATTAGCAAAAGCAGCGCTGTCACCCTCTTGCCACCGTTCGCTCATACAGTGGGACTGAAATTCAACTTCGGGGACGACGACCAAGTTTGGGGCGTTAGCGCCGAAGCCATTCCCAACTCCCGTCTCTTACCTTCGCTGTCTAGCCGGAGGCTGGTTTGGTTAGCGGCGCTACGCAGTGAAGCGGTCTCGGGGAAGAAAGAGACTCCGCTCCGATGGCGGTAAAAGGGAGAGAGATCCCGCCGCCTGCGCTCATATACATCCGACGTCATCACGTAAACCGGCAATCACCGAGGCAACGCTGTGCATGGGAGGGGCGGCGGTGAGGTTGCCCCTAGGGGGGGAAAGCAGAGGATGAGGAAACATCGTTCCAGTCCTCCTTATAGTCTTCTAATCATCTGGTTGCTGCTCTTCATCACCTCATTCATTCATTATCGTCACAACTCTCTCTTAATCAGCGTCTTAAACTTCTTCACCATGTCATTTCCAGTCATTATCTTATACCACGATTGTCATGATCGCAGCTACCAGCTCCATTGCCTTCATCGTGCAAGCAGTCGTCTTCATCATCACTGCCTGGGGAACTGATTACACTCATCATCAAATCAAAATTTATTTATATAGCACATATTAAAAACAACAGTGTTGACCATAGTGCTTCACTGTCAATAAAAACATGAGACAGTTAAAACAAACAATAGAAGAGGACAACAAACAATAGGTAACAACGCAACAAGCTAAAACAGCCAACTAGACAGAATCAAAAGCCAAAGTAAAAAAATAAGTTTTAAGACGTAATTTAAAAGACTGGATAGACTCGGCAGTGCGAATATGAACGGGGAGGTTATTCTAGAGTCTGGGTGCCACGGACGTCATGGACGTTGTGACGCTCGTCCTTTTGCCATAATCTTCATTCTCAGTTTCCCCAGCAAGATTCGTGCTCCCCCTGTTATTAGCATCAAAATCACCATGTCTTCACCAGCATCCTCAGCCACTTTGACTACAACAAACCACACTTTGGGACCTTTTGTTGGCGGTATCTATTTTAGTCATAAAAACTCTCAGACTTCAATGCTAATGTGTGTTTCAGCTGTTCTAGCTATGTTTTAGCTTTTCTGTGAAGCACTTTGTGGTTTTTATCTTGAAAGGTGTTATGCAAATAAAATGTTACTTACTTTTTACTTTACTTACATGGTGACCCAACAACGTACTCACACTTTATGGTGGTTTGCTTAAAAATGAACTGTGTGTACACCGCTGTTACACTGAACAATAGCACACCCAAAAAAGTTTTTTTTATAGATTGAGGACTTAAAATCTGAGATAGGTAATGGTTAGCAATGGTTAGCACTCTTGCCTGGCAGCAAGTAGGTGCTGGGTTCAAATCCACCATCTGGCCAGGGCCTTCCTGTGTGGAGTTTGCATGTTCCCCTTTGTCTGTGTGAGTTCTCCCTCTGGGTGCTCTGGTTCCTCCCACAGTCTAAAGGCATGCAGTTAGTGGGGTTAGGTCCAGTGGTGATTCTGTCCATCAATGTCCCACCATATAAGCGAAAATTTATCAGGTGGTTTTTGAGGGAAAGTGTATGCCGCCGGTTAAAAAAAAATAGCCTACACACATTTGAGTGATGACATATCTCAAAACAGAGACAGCCGGATAGAAAACCTCTTCCTAGTGACCCGGAATGAAGCCAGAAGCAAAGACTGGAAGGATTTCACTGTGATTCATCCATCAGGCAGCACCGGACTCAGTGTTACTAACACCAGGCACACTGCTTGGCTTCTACCCTCCTCTGAGCAATACCTGGCACCAGCCCAGAGGTCGGATCTCTCTCATTCCACACTTTCCCAGAAGACAAAGCCTTCCCACATGTGTCTTTGATGGCACAAAACTCAAAAGTGAATATTTCCCTGAGTCATGCCAGCCAGAAGCACAGGAACAGAAAGCAGATAAAAACAGTGAGAGGAATTGTTTTCCAGCTTTCACATTATAGGTCCACGTGAGAGCTGCCAGGTAAACCCCACTTTGAAACACGTGTATTTTTATTGTCAAAACCTACCAAAAGCCTTTTCCCCCCAAGGACACCTATATCCATTTCTGTTATATTAATTCATTTTTATTTCTAGTGTTACTTTTTTCTTGCAAGTTTTGTGCTTTGCTTGTGTTTTCTGTTTCTTCTCTCTTTTCAGTGACTTCCTTCATCTTTTGAAAAGTCACTTACATTATGCATCTTCTGCGCTTTTCCTTCCTGGCTCTGTGTCTGTCCCTGTGTCTCTGTTTTTGTCTTCTTGTGTGTCCTTCTATTTTTCTGCCCTGCCGACTGCTTTCCCCCCAGTTTGTTGTCTTGTGTTTCTGAGTTACTGCTGAAGACTTTTCTTTTTCCTGTTTTGTGCAGTGTCTTAAGTTACTAGTTTTATACAAACAGTTCACACCAGGGGCCTTAAAGTTGCTCTCTGAATGGAATGTAATCACCATTAATGTTAGCAATTACTTCTGCCAGAGAGGTTGTGTTTTTGGTAGTGTTTGTGTGCATGTGTTTCATTCTGTCTGCAAATGTGGGATTTCAAAAAGTTCTAAATTAATTCTGGTAAACTTTGTAGAGTGGGGTGATGTTAAAACTCCATTAAAATTTGCTTTACATCCACCAAGGCCTTCAAGGGCAGCGTAACTATTCATTGGTCAAAAATTGACAAAAAACCTTAAACTTAGAAACTATGAGTGTTTGACTTCTTATCTCTCCTTCAAGGTCAGCAGATTAATCCGAAGGTCAAAATGATTCTATACAAATTAGATGTAAAGCTATTTAATTCTTACTCCCATAGTTTGTAATTACAACATATAGGCATAAGGCATATAGGGAATATAGTGGGAATTTAAATATCACATTACTTTGGACCTCTTACCTCTACTTCAAGGTCAAATAAAGTCAAACTTTCATGAAATGCCTTTTATTTTTAAAACATTAGACATGATTTACATCCAAATATCATGTCACCTTTGACCTCTGACCTCACTTTTACATTTCTGGCTTCCTGTCATGTTGATCCCAAAATGTGTCATATCTTTAAAGAGAACCTTGACTAGAGAATGAGCTGCTTAGAAATATACTGTAGTATCATTTTATGGGTAAGGGTTAACCCTAACCCTAGGGACAGTTATTCATGTCCAGTTATTTACAAATCAATATTAAGTTCCTACTCCTACATAATGTTTATATACGAAATATTCTACTATTGCCTTAAAAGTAAATAAAGCCGAGCGAGTGAGCTTTGAGCTTTGATGTCAAAAAAATGGTCATCATTAAAAACTGTAGTCAACCAACCAACAGGGGCTGACCCGCTGGCTACCCATGATGTCTTATTCCATTGCACTGTTAGCAGCATTTCTATAAACAATAATTACATTTCATTATATTTTTATTCATCCATTTTATGTTGTACAGGAATGATTATTCACTAACATTTGAATATATCACCACATGCTCTTTTAGCTGGAGTGTGGATATGGGACTCCAGACTGCAAATCTGCTCCAACAAATGGGAGCTTCGCCTGCTGCAAAGAAACTGCCCTGTTCTTGTCATCGTTTTTCACACCACTGACTGTTATCTGGTGACATATCCACCAGTCAATAAGACCCAAACCATTTTTTAGCATTTTTTTCCCAGTCAGTAGGAATATAGTATTGTGAAAAAGCCAGCCATCATTTCTTCATATCCTGCTTCCAATGAGACTTTATTTTTATGTCATTAGCAGCCTGATGCAAAAACACATAATTTGTTCCCATTTCTTCAGTTAAATCTTTTTTTTTAAGACTAAAAATAACAGAATTTGACAGGCATAAAATAGCATTGTAGCACCAACAAGATGATTCCCAAAGAGCTTCTTGATAAAAACTTGACATATCTCATCATGGGTGTGCAGTAGAGGACAAAAGAAGAAGTGGCAGGCCTAAGATTCTACAGCATCTGAGAGTCATGGCATTAAGAATCGGGAAAAATCTCAGCAAAGAATATATATAAACAAGAGGTCTTAGCAGAGAGTGTCTACAGATGTGGTGAAGGGTCTGTCTGCATTTCAGTCAGTGATTTTGAGGGGATCTTTTAAAATTTACAGAATTATTAATGCGGAAAAATACAATCAGATTTTGAGCCACCATGCAGATCCAGACAGTACAAAGTAAACCCATAGACCACTGACCCCACCACATGCTGTTGAGAATCATTCCTCTAGAAAAAGTAAAAACAGGCAAACAGGCTGAACTGCACACCTGAGCAAGTCAAGTCAGCATCAGACACGAGTTAGAGGCAACCACATTTTTACTCTCTAGCTTTTAATTGTGACTGAGTTTTGTTTTGTTCTTTGTGTGTGTTTGATCTACTTTTTTACTATGTACAGCACTTTGGCCAACCTGTGTTCTTTTTAAATGTGCTGATTGATTGATTGATTGATTGATTGATTGATTGATTGATTGAACCATAAGATAGCTGTGGTTGATCTGCCCCCAAAAAAGTATTATTCCAAAGTATAACATGTACCTTGACCAGAGATGGGGCACAGTAGCATCTTTATGCATGGGATGGTCCAGCTTAAGACTTTAATTTGTGGCATTTCTGAATTTGAATGCATGTTTTTCCAGTAAAAGCACCAGCAGATGAACCTGACTGTACTATTTGAAATGTTGAAGCCTTAAGTTTGGCATTTTTGTCTGTTTCTCCCAGCAGTCTTTCCAAACAACCCATATTCGTTCAGACCTTTTCTAGTTTAACTGGGGCCCTCAGAAGCTGAGAGGTAGCTCTTAGGTATTTTGCAGTTTTTCTAAGCATTGCACAATCTTACCTTGGGTTGGATTTGCAAGAATGTCCACTTCTGGAAAGATTATTGCCCTGTATTTAGACACACCTGAATACACCAGCTGCTACTTTTCCTCTTAAAGTGAGGATGTGCTTAATTTTTCTAATGTTATTTTAGTAAGGACTATATATACACTGTAACCTTGGGATGCATTGCACACAAACAGATGCTAACATAGTTCGTGAAACTAACAGTTATTGAGTTGATTTTATTCACTGAGAAAACTTCATTAAGTTAACCAGACAAGCATAAAAAGATGCCGTGGCAAATCAGGGCTAACGAGACAAGGGAAACAAAACCAGATACATTAACATGAGACACGGACTTTCAAAGTAAAACAGGAAACATAACCCAGAGACGTGGACTTGACAAGGGGACACAGCAGACAGGGGAGACAGAGCAACTAAGAAACACAGACAGAAACCAGAACATTAATAAAGAAACCAAAAGACTAGAAACAATAAATAATGGCAGAATCAAAGTACAATAGTAAAGAAAACTCAAAACTCTGGGTCAGCGACCCAGGTCTCCTAACGACTGGTGACCGAGGCTACCAACAACTGCAAGGAGGCTTTGCAAGCAATTTCACCCTAGCAACCGCCAATAAACGTCACTGACGGGTATCTATGCCTGTGTGATAGGGCCCAAGTTAAAACCTGGGTAATTTATTTTTAACAATTCATTTTAAAAGTTACTTAATAACTACAGATATACTATACATCTCTGAAACTTGTGAGTGTTTTATAGGGGCTGAAGCTATTCAACTCTTGAGCCAGATAAGAGTGCTGTTCTTGCTAGAAGTAATTATATTACTGCTTATTGGAGAGGAATAACGTCACAATTTTTGCACACTGTCAACACGTTATTCTTCATTTGATGCATAATTAGCTGCCGAAGCTTGCAGGCGTGCCTCCTCTCAGTCACACGGTGTCCTTCCTCTGTTAGTAATACTGTGGGGAATTGGTGGAAATTTAATTTTCAACTTGAGTGCATTTGCAGTAACTAACTGGTGTGCACTCCCCTCCTCACACAGTCAGCTCACTGTCAGTGTGTGTACACAAAGCAGGACTCTTCATAGACATAACACTTGATAGCTCTGTTGAATTGTCATTAACAATATGATAGTGGATCTAAAAAAAGAGAAGAACTGACTGAAGTACTGCTGCTGTGGCATTTCTCACAACTTCAGAGACCTGCCTAATTAATATGGTGTGTTTCTTAACCTAGTCCACTTAGAAAACTCTAAAGAACTGCTCTCTTAATAGGCCTGACTCACTCTTCTACGCTGCTTTGCTTCCCAGCATGTGTCTTGTCACATGTGCTGGCCCAGATAGGCAGTTTACAGCTCAAATGCTGCTTATTTACTATGGCCTCTTAGAAGTGACACAGTGATGCTTTTTGAAGTTTCTCCCTGTATTTTTGTCTTTCATTCTATTGCTAATGCATTGCTCTACAGAATTTTGTACAAAAAAGTATTGGACTATAGTTGGTTATAAGAAAAAATTAAGCTCTCTTTAATTATGTGAGAAAGAATAGTTAGTTTGACAAGTTGGCCTGTGATGTGAACCGTTTCCTCCCATGAATTAATTGCTATTGGCTGAAAGCAGTGACCCACACCAAAATGGTCTGCTCCCTGAGCAAAGGGCATCTAACAAGGTGACCCTGACTCCAGGCTTCGCTTTGTGTTCATTTTCCCTTCACTACTACTCACCATGACATTTTTCTGGTGGCTGTGGAGGTCAGTCATGCATGACACAAGATGATTTCCTAATGAAAATAACCAATAGAAGCTGGGTAAAACATAAAGGCCTTGATTAGTATTTGGTGCAAAACTGGTCATCCACCACATGATTAGAACTCCATCCACTAACTGAACTATTCGTACAGCACAAATTAAGATGTATCAGACCAGGCTGGTACATTTGTCCAGTCTTCCATTATCTGGTGTTGCTGACTTTATAGCAACTGTACCTTCAGTTTCCTGTTCATATCTGACAGGAGTGGCACCTGCTGCTGTTGCCTACCTCCTTAAGGGTTAAATGTGTTGTACATCCAGGTAGGCTCATTGGCATCAATTGACTGTAATGAGTGTAGCCTTTCTGTCAGCATAAATGTGTCTCACCATTCCTCTTTCACCTCCACCACCAACAAAGAGAACCACCACTCAGTGGATATTAATCTGTAAGCCTTAAGTCCACTAAATGCATGCTGATTGGCTGTTTAAATATTTGCTGCCACAAGTAATTAATAAACTGTCTGGTGCAAGCATATTTCATTTAAAACATTTTTAACTCATTGCAATTATCTGAGATCTGTAGTTACTTTAAATGATTAGTTCAAGTACAAAACTTCTGCATTAGATTACCCAAACAGCACAGAGACCGTTTAACTGTGCTTACACTCATTCTCATGGACACAGGTGTATAAAAATCAAGCAAACTGTTTAGCAAATATCTGTGAAAGAACGGGTCGCTGTCAGGAACTCAGTGAATTCCAGTGTTATAGGATGCCACCTGTGCAACAAGTCCATTCATGACTTCTTTTGGACTCCCAAATTTGTGGGAACAGTGTGGGGCTGGCCCCTTCCTATTCCAATATGTTCCTAATACACATCAGTGTAAAAAGCAAATGTCCTTAAAGACATGGATAAGAGAGTTTGGTGTGATGTGGAAGAACTTGACTGGTCTGCACAGAGTCCTTGTCCTAAATCCGATACAGAATAACTTTGGGGATGAATTAGAGCAGAGACTGTAAGCCAGGCTTTTTTTGTCCTCATAACTTCATTATTTAAAGTTTCTGGATGCCTTCTTGACCTCATTAATAGGCTTCTGGATGAATGGTCAAAGATTCCCACAAACACACTCCTAAACCTTGTGGAAAGCTTTCCCAGAATACTAGAACCTGTTATAGCTACAAAGGGTGGCTGGCATCATGCTAAACATTATGGATTAACAATGGGACTCAAATTCTGCCACAAGCACACTTAAAATATAGAACTTGGGCTATTACTCGAATCTAGAGGAAGATAGTACAAAAGCACTGTCATAGCCTGGCTGTAGTGCAGCTTTATAATATATTTATTAATGCTAATTAGATGACATCATTATCAGAGGCAGAATTTGTAATTGTGTCCAAAGTGCAGCCTGATATTAACCTCTCAGACTAAACATTGTTCCCAAATGCTAACTGTGAAGGCTTCATCAGGAGGAGAAATGCCATCAACTTCTCAAGGTCACCTGGTAGAGCAGCGCAGGAACGCACCCCATGGCCATCAGACTGCAAATTGCCACGAAAAGTCTCCTGTCCGCATAGCAAGGCTTCCTAATGGGCTGTTTAATGAGACCATCAAATGCAAATGGGACCTTAGTTGTGAGTCTTGAGCACCCAGGCAAAGCATTCTGCTTGAGAGTGTGTGGGGGTGAATATTCCACCTCTGCAATTTTCCATTCAGCTAGTAGACATAACACTTGGCTCCAGAGTGATTACTGTGGGAAGCACAGACTGGTGTTATTGCACAATGATAAGCACTGCTGTCACAGTAATCATAAAGGAAGACTCAAATCCCAGCTGATCAATAGCTAGCATCTTTCTCAGTAGCCTATTTGCGAGAGTGTGTGTGTGTTGACTCTCATTTGTAATATTTAGCAGTGCTAATTCTTGACACAGTAATCCACCATCTGCTCACAGTCTGTTTAGAGTCAGCCTTCTATTTTTCTTACCTGGGGAAAAAATGCCTCATCGAGTCTGTATAGATAACCTCCCCACTGGAAGCTTTGCCAGGCCAGAAGCGCTTGTTCACTTCCATCATGTATGAAGACACAGACATGTATATTAATTTATTATGTTAATTATTTTTATGTTCATTATATCACTGTATATAGTGAGAGATGGCAACAACTGCTGTTCATAAAAATCAAACAAATAAAATAAAAGTTTGATTTTATTAATCTGCTGAGATGATGGTCTGTACTTGTCATGATGCCTTAGACCATGGGGGCCCCGGCAGTACCCATCTAGTACTGAAGGTTGCCTCTTGGTGTACTGGCATGCTAACACTTGCTTATTAACCCAATGTTCAATTCCATTAAATAACATTTTATCTATACAGCACCAAATCACAACAACAATTGGCTCAATGACCTTTATATTGTAAGGTAGACCCTACAATAATACATACAGAGAAAAACCCAACAATCATATGACCCCCTATGAGCAAGCACTTTGGCGACAGTGGGAAGGAAAAACTCCCTTTTAACAGGAAGAAACCTCCAGCAGAACCAGGCTCAGGGAGGGGCGGGGCCATCTGCTGTGATTGGTTGGGGGGAGAGAAGGAAGACAGGATAAAGACATGCCGTGGAAGCATACACGTGTACAGATGATAAAGCTCAGAAGATCTCTTGACGTTAGGTAAATGGGTAAAATAACACAATAACAGCTATATCCATTAAATATCGAAGCAATATTATCTTAACCTGACTTGTTATCAGCATTGCTGCTAATAATGACCTCTTATTACTTATTTAGGTCGCTCTAAATGAACAGCAGCTAATGGTTAAAACACAACTCTACTTTACAAATAACTGTGGGCAAATAAACTGATATAAAATGTATGCATTTCCAACATTTCTCCACAGTTTGTAACTATAAGCCAAAAATTGACTTTGTATGCCATGTTTCTGTCTGTATATCGACGTCTTGGCAAGTAGTGAACAAAAATGAGGTATTTGAATTAGGTTTGTACCCAGAAAACAACCTTAACTGCATGTTAATTATTGTTACCATGGCATCAAGGTAAGCTAAGTCCAACATGTTTTAGTGCATTTTCACAATTATAATTTCAGGACGTTTCAGGATACAAACCCTGACACAGGGTTATGCACAGGTCAGTCTTGGTAAACAGAACTTATTTTTAGATGTTGTAATTCTCAGTTTCAATGGTTCTTGGTCTGCAGGATGGAACTGATGACACCACTGTCATCGAGTGCAAAGATGTCACTCGACGTCTTCATGGATGCTGTAAGGAGAGATGGCCTTCGACGAGGCATATTTAAATATTAATGGCAATTAAAAGCTCCCTTTTCCCCAGCTTTCAACGTCCTCTCTTTCCCACAGCAATAATAGATATTACTGGCCTGGTGAAAACCTGTTATTTGCTGAATGAACAAGCAGGAGGTAATGAAGATGGTGCTATGTTATCAGCCTATATCAGCAGCCCTATAGTTCATTAATGGATGCTAAAAAAACAAAAAAAACAAATGGACTCTTGGAAAAATGAAATAGATTTTCTATATAATATCTGGACAAAGTATCTGCAAACTTATTCAGATGGATACCAAAAACCACAAGGCACAGCCAAGCTGACTGAACACTTATCTCATTAAGATGAGTGACAAGCATCCACCACAAGAATTCCACCCACTAAGGGCAGGAAAGGTTGAATTGTAGGACATGCAGATTTTTTATTATATTAAGGTTTGCCTTGAAAACTACATATTGAAATATGTAGATATGGCCAAAGTTGAACTTTTAAAAGCTTCATAGACAACAAATTAACTTCATTTTATTCTTAGTAATTAACTTTATTTGGTTCATTAATGGAGATTAAGACTCAACCTTACAAGTTTAACAATGGAATTGTGCCTGAACTAAAAAACCAACAAAGAAACTTACACACAGATCAGAGTGTGACCACAGGGTGCAGAGGCTCACCTAAAAGGCAACGAGCACATCTCCCCCAAATCCAAAATCTCAACAATAGCAGGGTGGTATCACAGTCTAAAACCTAAAAACGACATAATTTGGTAGTGTTATAATAAGCCAAGAGGTCACCAAAGTCAGAGATAGTTCATCTCAGGACTTCACTAAGTTCTAGAGCTATTAGGACTAGTGATAAAGTGAGTGACAAACTCACTCACTATGTTGGGGTGGGGGTGGATGAATGGGTCAACAAAACATTGAACTTCAACAGAGAAGGTGTTTGGTCTCCCATTTAATCATGAAAGCCTGTAACCTTAACCACATCGTGGTAAATATGACAACACGTGTTCAGTATCTTAACCCAAACCTTGACTGATCCTTCATTTTCTTCCATTTATTTAGGGTTATAAATTGAACAGGTGGAACATATGCCAGCTATCATGAGGCGAAAGGCAGGGTAAACCCTCAACAGGTCAGGAGTCTGTGACAAGCAGGCAACCAGTCACACGTTTATATCTATGGTCAATTTAAACTCCAATTAACCAAACTTTGATCTTTCCTTCATCAGTAACCAGGTTGCTTTTGTGCCTACAGTACTGTGCAAAACTGGACCCATCCCTCATTTTTTGATATTTTGCTAGGAAATGGGAAATACAGGGAGTGCAGAATTATTAGGCAAATGAGTATTTTGTCCACATCATCCTCTTCATGCATGTTGTCTTACTCCAAGCTGTATAGGCTAGAAAGCCTACTACCAATTAAGCATATTAGGTGATGTGCATCTCTGTAATGAGAAGGGGTGTGGTCTAATGACATCAATACCCTATATCAGGTGTGCATAATTATTAGGCAACTTCCTTTCCTTTGGCAAAATGGGTCAAAAGAAGGACTTGACAGGCTCAGAAAAGTCAAAAATAGTGAGATATCTTGCAGAGGGATGCAGCAGTCTCAAAATTGCAAAGCTTCTGAAGCGTGATCATCGAACAATCAAGCGTTTCATTCAAAATAGTCAACAGGGTCGCAAGAAGCGTGTGGAAAAACCAAGGCGCAAAATAAGTGCCCATGAACTGAGAAAAGTCAAGCATGCAGCTGCCAAGATGCCACTTGCCACCAGTTTGGCCATATTTCAGAGCTGCAACATCACTGGAGTGCCCAAAAGCACAAGGTGTGCAATACTCAGAGACATGGCCAAGGTAAGAAAGGCTGAAAGACGACCACCACTGAACAAGACACACAAGCTGAAACATCAAGACTGGGCCAAGAAATATCTCAAGACTGGTTTTTCTAAGGTTTTATGGACTGATGAAATGAGAGTGAGTCTTGATGGGCCAGATGGATGGGCCCGTGGCTGGATTGGTAAAGGGCAGAGAGCTCCAGTCCCACTCAGACGCCAGCAAGGTGGAGGTGGAGTACTGGTTTGGGCTGGTATCATCAAAGATGAGCTTGTGGGGCCTTTTCGGGTTGAGGATGGAGTCAAGCTCAACTCCCAGTCCTACTGCCAGTTTCTGGAAGACACCTTCTTCAAGCAGTGGTACAGGAAGAAGTCTGCATCCTTCAAGAAAAACATGATTTTCATGCAGGACAATGCTCCATCACACGCGTCCAAGTACTCCACAGCGTGGCTGCAAGAAAGGGTATAAAAGAAGAAAAACTAATGACATGGCCTCCTTGTTCACCTGATCTGAACCCCATTGAGAACCTGTGGTCCATCATCAAATGTGAGATTTACAAGGAGGGAAAACAGTACACCTCTCTGAACAGTGTCTGGGAGGCTGTGGTTGCTGCTGCACGCAATGTTGATGGTGAACAGATCAAAACACTGACAGAATCCATGGATGGCAGGCTTTTGAGTGTCCTTGCAAAGAAAGGTGGCTATATTGGTCGCTGATTTGTTTTTGTTTTGTTTTTGAATGTCAGAAATGTATATTTGTGAATGTGGAGATGTTATATTGGTTTCACTGGTAAGAATAAATAATTGAAATGGGTATATATTTGTTTTTTGTTAAGTTGCCTAATAATTATGCACAGTAATAGTCACCTGCACACACAGATATCCCCCTAAAATAGCTAAAACTACAAACAAACTAAAAACTACTTCCAAAAACATTCAGCTTTGATATTAATGAGTTTTTTGGGTTCATTGAGAACATGGTTGTTGTTCAATAATAACATTATTCCTCAAAAATACAACTTGCCTAATAATTCTGCACTCCCTGTAGGTGGACCTATTTATTGAAACATGTTCAAACATACATGCAAACACAGATTATCAAGCAGAAACTTCATTTAGCAGTTACTTTTCTCGGCTCCCCTAATCACAAACAGGTAGGTCTGCATGTTTCATCTGGCTGCACTTACCCTTCATGGCACAACCCCAAAGTCAACATTTGGTTTGACCACCTTTATTCTTCAACACAGCCTGAACTCTCTTAAGCAAGTAACGTGTAATTCTGTCTTGACTTTACAAAACTCTTCTTTGGATGTTGGCTTTGGTTCTGTTACCTCACAAGATGATCCAATCCTGTTTCAGTAATGTTGAGCCCCGGTCTCTGGGGTGGCCAATCCATGACCGATGTTCCATTATCCAAGTATGTGTTTACTCCATTGCCAGTGTGTTTGGAATCATTGTCAAGCCATGGACAAACAGACACTTTCCAGATGGTATTCCACAGTGGATCAAAATCTGACTGTACTCTGTGTTCCCAACTCTATTTAGAAAGGCAGCCCCAAACCATGATAGAGCCTCTACCATGCTTTACACACAGCTGTAGACTCTAACTGTTGTACCTCTCTTCAGACCTCCTCTGTACATATTGATGATAATTTAAACCAAAAAGTTACATTTGGATTGATCACTTTCTGTTACCACTGATTTTTAGTCCAGTTGCCTTTCTTAACAATTGCTTCTTGACAGCTACTTGACCACTGAGACCATCACTGATGTGGCTTTAGCAAAAAGCAGATGGATGAGTGGAAGGGCCAGAATCATCTCTTAGGTCCTGTGTCAGGTCTTTGCTGTTTTTTTCCTATTTCTCTCAGATATTGTTCTTCTGCTATAGATGTTTTATTACAGCTATCTGTTCTTCACACTGAAGACTGTGTTGACATACATTAGGTTTTCAAATAAATACTATTTAGTGGCTGTCAGACTGTGGTATCGTTGGCATATTTTATAGATACAATGAAAGAAATGGGAAACATTAGAAATTCTATTTATTTATTTATTTATTTATTGGCAGGCTGCTAGTAACAATGTTCCTAAAGATAGTAGACAGAACATTGGTCCATCCCTTGATTAAGGTGCCCTTTTAAATACTTGAATCAAGGTGGAGGGGTGGTCTTAAACCAAGTAAAGAAGGTGTTTAGCTTCTCAGTGAGTTTGAGGCTGCTTTGGAGGATGCATGGCTTTGGCCTTTGCAGTTGGTGAATGCTTGGATGCCACTCCACACTTGGTGGGGGTTGTTATCAGTGAAGAACCCCCCTGTCCTCCTCCTGTAGGCTTCCTTTGCCTGTTTAATGCCCTCCTCAGGTTGGTTCTGGAAGTGCTATACAGAGAAGTACAGTGTTTTTGCAAATAAATGTGGCATGACTCAAAACTTGCACAGTAATGTGCTAGATGAATTATAGCCACATCATTCTCCAATAGTCTTATTTTGCAGGTACGGACACACAGTCGTTCATGATTACCTAATTCTGATTGATGCACAGAGGTATGAGAGTTATAAAGTGAGTGAAAACACTGAGTAGAGCCTTAAACTAGCCCATTAACAACTTAGTTCTGTTTTTTTTCTCTTCTTTGGTCAACCAGGCTGCCCACATCTTTACAAGACAGTTTTAATTCCTCTACAAATGCTCCTATAGGACAACCTTAGTCCTCACCTTGCTCATACTGCATC
Organism: Astatotilapia calliptera; assembly: GCF_964374335.1. Classification (NCBI taxonomy): domain Eukaryota; kingdom Metazoa; phylum Chordata; class Actinopteri; order Cichliformes; family Cichlidae; genus Astatotilapia; species Astatotilapia calliptera. Next base: position 3,518,711 of record NC_137438.1, read on the forward strand.
AATAAGACAAAGCCGAACCCTGGGGATGAGTTTTACCTTCTCACTCACTGCTCTGCCCCTTCTCCAAATGGCTCTGCTGACAGGACTTGTGATGGGTATAATCCACTGATCTCTTGACAGACTGGATCCTGGCCTGCTCTCCCCATCTACCACCACAGAGCACAATGGGAATTTCAGTTTGATCTGCCAGCCGAGATTTTCATCACAAACCAGCGCTATAAAAACCACCTTGACTTGTGGCAACAGAGGAGCTCAATCACTACTTGTTAGATTTTCTGTCTCGGCTTCTACTTGTCCCGTGGTGATTTACAGCTGGGCTTAAGCTCACATTATGAGGAACGTGGCACATCCCTCAGAGGACGGCAGGTTAAAGTTATGATGCTGCATCAGAATCAAGCATTATCATGAAATATCACATCTTGAGTTCAACACATGCGGCGGCACACACCGCAGCTGAATTGGAAGATCTGGTGGTGACATCTGGGTATCCTGTAAACACACACATAGTCAGCAAATAAGAAGAAAAATAGATCGAGCTTGGCAGGAGATATAGAAGAGAGAGAAGCAACTGGCAGGTGCATGCCATCCGGAGCTTACACAAGAAGCTTGATAAATACTTAACTAGCTTGTAGCACATGGCATAAACCCCTGTTGGGTAACAATCAGTGAATAAGGCACGGGAGGCTGACAGCATGGTGCAGGTCAGGGACGAGGAAGAGGGGGTAATGTTCTGAGAGGTTACATCTACTGTGTCACATCCTCTGCCTGTTTGTGTCTGTGCAGAGCTTCCAGCTGTGATCTTCAGGACATTATTCTGATGTTGCATCACAGCCTCATGCCTGCACCACGATAATCACCAGATTCTCTGCAGCAGCACAAACAAACCTAACAGGTACAGAAACTAAATAAGAAAAGCCACATGTAATGATCATGTAATGTCCACTTAAAACCAAATTCCCAAAAGTATCTATCTATCTATCTATCTATCTATCTATCTATCTATCTATCTATCTATCTATCTATCTATCTATCTATCTATCTATCTATCTATCTATCTATCTATCTATCTATCTATCTATCTATCTATCTATCTATCTATCTATCTATCTATCTATCTATCTATCTATCTATCTGATCATGAGGCCTGTTGGAAATCACACATCACTCATGTGAGGGGAAAGTTAGCTCGGGGCATTGCTGTCTTGGGGAAAGCAAAACAATTCCTGGATAGCAAAACATTGTACATGTGATATTGTGCTTTACTATTACCATACATGAGTTATTGTGTAGAGGTTTGGGGAAATACATATAAAAGTAATATTCAGACTATAATCATAATGCAGAAAAGGGCTATTAGACTAATAAATCAGGAGGGGTATAGGACTCACACAAATGCACTCTTTCTTAAGACGCAAGCTACAAAATTCCAGGATCTGGTGAAGTTTAAAACAGTGCAAATAATATATAAGGCAAGGAAAGGGATGCTCCCAATCGAAATAAGTAAATGGTTCTTAGAGTGAGAAGGGTGGTATAATTTAAGAGTGAAGTGGAATTTAAAACTACAAAGAGTAAGAACAACATTGAAAAGGATGTCTGTTTCAATAGCGGGAGTTAAATTCTGGAACGAGTTAGAAGAAGAAATAAAGGTCAGTAGTGATATAAACTAGTTTAAAATAAAACTCAAAAAAGAAATTTCAAATAAGTATAAGAATGAAGAAAATGCAATTAACGCAACACAGCAGTCAAAGTGATGTTTATTTTCTTTTGCAAATCAGTAAATCAAACATATTTTTATTTGAATATGAGGAAATATTTTTGTGATGTTATGTTCTAAGTTGAAACCATTGTTTTAGTTTTGTTGTTCAAATTTAGATGATGAGGAAATAATTAAGATGTAAACAGGAAGTAGGGCTAAACACTTCTGCCTTTTCAAACAACTGCATGGAATGATATTATGAAATGTTGGTGAACGTATATGTTTGAGATAAAAATGAACTCTGTCAGGGGCTGGATCTGTGACCCAGTGTTTTGTGTTATTTTGTGTTGTTGATCTCTTGTGTTAATATTATGTTAAAATCATGTGCTAGTATTCTTATTCCTATTATTAGTTTGTCTTGGCTGAGTTTTAGACTGGTTTGTTTTTTCTATGCTTCCTCATCTATATAGGTTCCCCTTGTGCCGCTCTCCTGTGTCCCTCTGTCTCTTGTGTCAAGCTTGCGTGTCCCAGTTCATGTCTCTTCATGTTTCCTGTTTTATTTTGAAAGTCTTGTTTCTATGTTCTTTGTGCTTAGTTTTACTTTTCCCTGTGACGTCATGATTATTTGTGTCAGCTGTGTTTTCCCAGGTGTTTCCACTTCCCTTATTACCCTTCGGTGTATTTAAGTCCTCTGTCTTCCTCTGTTCAGTGTTGGTCTGTCTGCTTATCTCAGGTCACAGTAGGTTTCAGGATTGTTTTCATGCGTTTGTTCAAGTGTCATGGTCCTGGGCCATGGTGGCCCAGTATTCTTAGTTTTCATGTATTTGTGTATTGTTCCTTATTTAGGCCATGCTTCCTGGGTTTCTCTGTTACGTTGTTCCTTGTGTGTTTTCCCCTTGTGACTCTTACCCCCTGTGTGCCCCTCTGTGTATATGTGAGCCCTCGTCTCTCCTTGTGTTTTATTCCATGTTTTCCCCAGCCCGTTATGTCTGTGTTCTCCCCGTGCTCTCTCCTCCTGTCTGAACCTGTGTACTTCCTGTTTTACTTTGACAGTCTCCCGTCAGTGTTGCATTTACTCCTGCCGTGTCTTGTTATGATTATAAGTGTCACCTGTGTTCCCCGTGTGTTCCCACTTCCCTCGTTAACCCTCTGTGTATTTATGTCTGCGTCTCCCTCAGTTCGGTGTCGTGTTCTCCCTCATGACTGTGTGCCCCTCCGTGTGTTTCCTCGTAAGTCAGTTCCTTAGTACATCCCAGTTTAGTTTCATGTTATTTTGTATCGCTGTCATCTTTTGTCAGCAATAAAGCTGTATTTTGAGTTCAGTCCTGTTTTCCCGTGAGTTTGCGTTTGGGTCCTATTTCCTGCCTGCCACACAGCCTGATCATGACATCAAGTCCTTGTTCATATTTCGAATCACAGTTTTCATAGGTGCCCGTTCAGATTGACATCACGGTCATGTCAATGTGTTCATGTTGAGTTTAGTTTATCCCAGTTCAGGTTTTAGTCTTGCCTTTGCTTTAAACTTCAGTTCATCTTTCTAGTGTCTGCTTTTGGGTCTGTATCACAAACACACCGGTGTACCCCACCGTGACAAATTCAGTCTATGATCTATATTTCTTGTGTATACTACTGCTTCCAAGGAAACTGACTTTCTTGTGTTTCATGTTTACAGTGGTGTTGAGCAATAGTTCTCCAGGCTTTTATTGGCTTCTTTTTCACTCATTTTCAGTGAAAAAGTGTTTGTTTGTGTGCTTGTTTACTAAAGTGCTTAACACTGACATATGAATCATTGAAGCATTAAAAAAAATCCACTTAACTAAAATGATAAACCAGTGTTATATCTACATGCACTACAAGGATGACAGCTTAACACAGAAACAAATTGTGTCACAAAACACATCTTTTGGTTGTTGTTTTGTGGTTTTTGTTTAGCTGAATCTATAACAAATGCTGAGGGTAACACAGTTTGACAGGCAACTAACGTTTTTGCACCAACGGTGTTATTCATACATTATTGTTGTTGTATAAAGCACTTCGAATGCTCAGAGTAGAAAAGCGTTACATAAGAACTGGTCCTTTTACCACTTTTCTCCCCAAAAGCGTCTTATAACCCCACTGAGACACCGAAATAGCAGTAAAGATAATGACTAACTGATGAACATAGTCTAACATTTAGCAGCTAAAGACCTAAATTCTTTCAGGGGTTAAAAGGAAATAAAATATTGATCTACCTAGAAGCCTTACCTTCTGTATACTACATCTCCAGCACTGAAATATATGCAGAAAGTTAACAATTACTGAATGAATAATAAAGAAATTAGCATTTAATTAGAATCTGTTGTTGGCAACAGGTAATAAACTTCACAGTATAGGTCAGAGCTGTAGTACATTTGATGATTGTACCGGACACAAGTGCAAGAAATGCTGATGTTGCTTTGTTCCTGCCTAACGATAATAAGCAAATGTTGGCTGATATTATCTGCTAACACTGTACCAGTTTGATCTCACTGCTCTTTTGTGCATACTGGCATGACTTTATCAGACACTAGATGCCATTATGTCCAATGTTTCCAATCCAATGTTTCTGAGTTTATAAGAAAGAAAAATTGACTAATGGCAACAGAAAAAATCCCTTTTTTTTCACTGTCATCTCTACAAAAACACAGCTTTCATAATCATCAAAGGACTGCGCTCTTTGCAGGCAGGTTTGACAACACTTAAAAATAGCTCTTCAGTGAAATGAAAAAGCCTCTCTTCCAGAGCTCTGGTTTGTGCCATGAAGCTCCTCTGTAATCCCATTCACCACTGTCACTACAATAAGTTGCCACCATCATCGCTGGCCAGCGAAATAAGAGGCCGGCGTCACTCCTGTAAGCCCTGCTCCACTGACATTAATCTGTGAAGCCGACAAGGATGACTGAGAATATTAAAATGACCTTATGGATGTTGCTATTTTAAAATGTCAAGCTATGATTGAAGTGTGTGTGCGCGTGTGTGTGTGCGCGCGCATATGCATATTATGTACTTGAGAAGGGTTTAAGCCATTTCAGCTCGGTTATTTTCAGCTGCAGTGTGAAGACAGACAAACCAGTAAGAAGAAAACATGATTGATTTGAAAAGCAATGGAGGGTGTGGTGACTGATACTTGCTAAAAGCCCTCATATATCAGTGTAAATAATAAAAGAAGACAGTAAAGCGAAGAATCATTTGATGATGGCAAAATGTATCTGGCATTTTTAACAAGAACATGAAAATACTTTGGACAAAAATCTAAATATTTTTTAACTCTTATATAAACATTAAAAGTTCTGCCTCTTTACTTCTTCAAAAGCAGTGTTTCAGTAAAAACCTTGAAGCCGGAAGTCATTTTTGAATCTACCTCCATGCATTATTCATGGCCTGGCTGCTGCCATTGGACTGCTCGTGTGCCATGGCCTATTTAGAGCCACTCGTGAATCCATTAGCCGTGAACGGTGAAGTGCCAAGGCTCATCTATAAGCCGCCTCACAGGCACATGAATCCATTCATAGCCTCTTACACAATAACAACAATGAAGAACAGCTGGGCTTTTTTTAACCTGGCTGTGGCTGATTAATGGATCGTGTAATTATAGTGTTGATAAAAATATAAGCAAAACTCATACCAAGATTAGATCATTACATTTGGATTGCTTTTTAACAAGCAATAACCTCAGGATGAAGAAAACGTCAGTGAAACTGTAGTTCCTCAACAATTAAAACAAAACTGACACAAAAAATATAAAATTTATGCTAAAGTTTGTCCCCACAGCCAAGATGTTAAAATAATCTTTACAGTAAAAGAACAACAAAAAAAACAAAACAAAATATGCAATCTGATACAAAACCTAAAAAATCTATTTTCCCCTTCTTACAAACTGTATGTAAAATTAAGTGTAGCTGCTGCTTTTAGTCACACGTCAGCTACCCAGAACTAGCGCTACTTGATACCATCTTATCCAAATATAGTCACATTTGGTTATAAAAAACAAACAAGCAAGAAAAATAACCCCAAAAAACGATGGCAGCTCCCAAAGCAGCAAGCTGAACAATAGTAGTAGTAGTAGTAGTAGTAGTGTATATACATAGATATATATGTGTGTGTGTGTGTGTGTAAATTTCCCACTCGCCCTGTGGACGCTCGTTATCCTTCAAGCGTGTGCACTACCAGAAGCCTAATTTTATGCATACACTACCAGTCAAAAGTTTGGACACACATTCTCATTTAATGGCTTTTCTTTATTTTCATGATTATTTACATTGCAGATTCTCATTGCAATTCTTCAAAACTATGAGCAGATATGAAAGTATGTAGTAAGCAAAAAAGTGTGAAATCACGCAAAACATTTTTATATTGATATCTGTATCACACAAAGACACCTCAGGTGGAACCAAAGATCTCAAATTTGGACTCATCAGACCAAAGCACAGATTTCCACCGATCTAAACAAATCTCTTCTGCTTGTTGCTTTTCCTTAGTATTTAGCAGCTATTTGACCATGAAGACCACATTCGTCTCCTCTGAACAGTTGGTGTAGAGATGTGTCTGCTACTGGAACTGTGTGTGGCATTTATCTGGACTCTAATCTGAGGTGCAGATATGGAAAGATGGAGCGCCCCTTCCAGTTCGGGAACTAATTGCTATCCAAAGCGGAAAAGTTAAAGTATATTGAGGTCTTGTTCAAGGAATGAGGGGAAAGTGAAAAAAGAGTTTGACAGATAGAACCTGCCATTTCTGAGGCTGGTGACTTGGATGAATTTATCCTCAGCAGGAAAGGTCGACTCTTGGTCGTCCTTTCCTGGAACGGTCCTCGTGTGAGCCAGTTTGATGGTTTTTGCAACTTCACATGAGGACACGTTCAAAGTTGTAGCAATTTTCCGACTGACTGACCTTCAGTTCTTAAAGTAATGATGGACTGTCGTTTGTCTTGACTTAGCTGACTGGTTCTAGGTCATCATATGAATTCTAACAGTTGTCAAATAGGACTGTCAGCTGTTTACCAACCTGACTTCTGCACAACACAACTGATGGTCCCAACCCCATTAAGAAGACAAGAAATGCCACAAATGAACCCTGACAGGTGACTACAACATGAAGCTCATTGAGAGAAGGCCGAAGGTTTGCAGCACTATCAACAAAGCAAAGAGTCGCTACCTTGTGGAATCTAAAATATAAGACTTAGAGTTATTTATGAATTTGTTTTTGCTACATAATTCCATATATCTTGCTTTATATATTTGATGATATATTGTTAGCGAATTGTAAATATTCTAACTACAATTCTTGAGCCCAGAAGGAGCGGAAAAAATGAAGATATCCATGCAGTGCAGCACAAAATCAGGACAAGTTTTGTTTTCATCTGGTCCAGTTTGTCTTGTTAATCAGTGGAGGAAGATTTGTTTTTCTTCTTCTGCAGCAGAAAATCCAATCTCTGCATGCTACTACTGCACTACTACTACATTAATACTGGGATGTTAACTTGTTAGCAAGCATTTAGCTGTACCTAATACTACACACAATTCTGTCACAATAGAAGGAACAGAAATATATCCAAACATTCTGACTTGGAAGTCAATTTTACCCTCTTTAGAAACGTTAAGCCAAATAAAATACACAGCAACACTGTATCCGTCTACGGCTTTTCCACTGATCTTATGTGATGTTATGTGTGTTGTGTGAGTTGGATGGGCCTCTGAGGAAGCGAGGGACCACTGGATTCTAATCCTCATGTTCAATGAAAAGCGCTTCATCGGCTGGTTCGGGCAGAGCGATGTCATTGTCAGTGGCATGTGGGTTGTGGTTGGTTGGGAGAGAGTATTCTCACGCTACATCCAGAGCTGCTGCTGAACACTGCAAACATGCAGGCCGTTGTGTGCGCCATCAGGCTAAGTAAAGTACACAAAAAGGCTCCTGAAAAAGGATCTGAAAAATGCATAAGTATAGGTGCAATTTTTGAATCAACACAAAAAAGAATAAACTTCAAGGCAAAGTATAAAGCTGTGTAATGCAGGAAGTGAGTGAGGTCAGTGTCAAACAGGGAAAAATGAGTCGCTGTTTTCACACAGATGGCACAGCTGCCCACCAAGGCCTTTTCTTTTATGAAAAACATCACTTATCGTTTCAGAGATAACACCTGAGAGCACATTTATCACTGTTATTACTGCTACAAACAAAGGCTAATGATGTTCTCTGATATATTCAACGTTCAACAAAGCAGCTTGCAACATGTGCTCTCACTGACACGTGATGCCCATGGTTTGTTTTTCACTTTTAGCCATCACTGTGGTGTAAATATTGTACGAAATGGCAGTGAGTGGTGGAGGCTGTTGTGCTTACATGTCCACAATGACCGATTCAGACTGGCCTAAAGTACAGAATTCTTGTGGACTACATTTTTGACCTGAGAAAGACCAGGATCCTGTGTCTGCTTTTTTGAGGATAGTGTGGTTCTGTTGGGTTCATCTAGCCACAATGTCCAGCTGCGTGAGAAGTGTTTGGGATAAGAATTAGTACCTGGCTTGGAGATAGCGAGAGAAGCTGCGTCATTTATAAGGAACTCAGAGTCATTCCTCCACATCCAAGGTAGGTAGTTCAGGCATCTTACTTGGATGCCTTCTGGGACCTCCTAGGGTGAGGTGTTTCAGGGATGTCCTACCAGGAGAAAGTCCAGGTCAGACCCAAGCCACACTGGAAAGATTATATCTCTTGACTAGTGTTACGCCCCTCTGCAGCCCCTAATCTCCTCAGTGTGTTCAGATGGTGCTAATTGATCACACCTAGTCAGGTGTGGATAAAAGCATACCTGAAGCAGGCTTTCAAGAAGGCTCGCTGGTCTTTGCCTTGGTGGGACCAGCCATTTTAGCCAACCTGCTATGCATTTTAAGATAAAACCTCTTCTCACAGATACGCTGGTATTCGTCTCCTTATTTGTGTTGCAGCTTTTGAGCCGGGTTGTAACAACTAGCTTGGAAATGCTTAAGTGTTCCCCCAGAAGAGACTGATGAGGTGGCCTGCGTTTCTGCTTAGACTGCTGCTCCCGCAAACTAGACCCAGATAAACAGCAGCAGATGGATGAAAGTGTATTATAGTGTCCTTTAAAAGAAATCTTTTGGGATAAAATGATTCTTCTTCCCTGTATATGTACTATACACAGCAGTAATATGTGGTGCTGATATTTCAGTAATGCGAAGTTGTTAAATTTATTTTTGCAGCCTTTAAGCCAAGCACCTACATATTCAGCTGCTAACGATGGATTTGTATCTGTTTCCACAACACCCACCACGTTAAAAATAGTTCCTGCTATTCCAAACCAACACTTCTTTTTTCCCTTCTTTTAGAGTTGCTGTTATCTTTCCCTCAACCTGTGAGATAAGTGCCCATCATCAGTCACCACATACTGCATAGCGTACCACCCAAACGAGACACACGGATAGTTTAGGGGTCTGGAACTTCTCTCTATTGTATCGACACCCACCTTCTGAAACTCTCTGCCCTCCACTGCCTAAAAAAGGCTAAAATTAATCAAAAATAATATTCAGATTCTTAAATTCTAACACTGATACTGCTGAAACATGCTGCTGTTTGCTGCAGGACTGTAGAAGCGTCTGGAGCTTTGGTAATGAAAAGCTTCCCTGGTCCACAAGCTCTCAGGAGTGTCCTCTCCCAACCTTTCCTCCCACATGGATTTCCTCCACTCTGACTGAGTCATCCTGCCATTGAGCTTACAGTGTTCCACCTACAATGGCAGATCTCTATATCTTTTTAATGCAAGTAACAAACATACACTCATTCAACTGAGAATTCTGCAAAGAAAACTGTTTAAAATGGTGGAAAAATGTATAGGTTCTTGTTAATCAAGGTAACAGATGCCATAACTGTGCATAGTGCATATGTGCATAGTCAACCACCAAAGGCCCATTTTGAGCCAGGAAAAGCCTGAACACGATGTGTTGGGAAATGACCACCAGGAAACACAAAAAGACCAAAAGAGATTCACAACCTTTCAAGTGCATGCTGTGATTAATCTGCACAGATCCTATCAGCTTTTTCATCACGAGATGTAATCACAAACCTAGACTTTAAACATGGGAATCTATGCAGACTCACTTGGTTTTGGCCTTCTTGAAATCAGAACTGGATTGGCTGGATGATCCTGCGAGCCTGTGCTCTGAGGGAAGTGGTGCAAAGTACAGAAAATACAGTGGGGTTAGTTTAACTGGTAATTTTGAGTTGTGCATAAGTGTGAATGTGGGTGCGAGTGGTTGTCTGTCTCTCTGTAGACCTGCGACAGACTGGTAACCTGTCCCGGGTGTACCCCACCTCTCACCCTATGGAAGCTGCAAAAATTGCATTTGTTGAACCCACTTCTAATGTAATCCAAATTTTAATCAAAGAAAAGTTAACTGAACACTTGTGTCTTACACCTGGGACATTCCTGGTGTAGCACTGTCTGGCTCCTTGCTGTCAGCACCTCCCTCATGGACACCTGTACAGTAGTTTCATGGAATTCTACCACCTGCATTGTGCCTGTCGTTAACAGGCACAAAAAAACACCATTCTTGCAACAAGTCCACGTCTTTAGCAGTCTTTTCTCTCCTTGTATCAAACATGAAGTAATAATGATTTCACAGTCTGACAGGTGGCACCTCGCTGTTGAATATCTTAGACAGGAGAGTAGACTGAAAAGCTCACACCATCTTCTTCTTTCACAGGTTGTCAGCTTGGTGAGAAAAAGAAAGGTGGTTATGTAAACATAACTCTGTTAGTAACCATGGCACCTGGGAAATAACACTGTGCACAGAAAATATGCTCTGTGTGTATGATATGTGATATTTTTCATTCTGAAGCCAGCCAAAGCAGAACCTAAATATAAAAACATAGATACTCCATACACAGACATTGTAGTGGAATCTGGATTACATAACCGATCATAGTTCATGTTTCCGTTAAATAGACTCAAATGAAAGGAAAACACATGTTGTATATGAAGGCGTCAATTACTTTGTAGCTACTATGAGGATATTAAATACTATGAGGAGTACTACACTGCATTTCTACTGACATTTCTGCTAAAACAAGATGTTTTGCCAGTGTAGTGGGTCAGACAAAACCTTTAAGTTAAAACTTTAACTTTATTGTGTTGTGTTGAAGTAAATTAATTCCAAAGAACAAGAAATACTTGAAACAATTACTTGAAAAGTAAGTACTTGAAAAGATTATCCATGTAATTATTAAATAAAAAGCTAAGTTTAGCATTTCATGCAAGGCACACAGCTCTGGCTGTGAGCACAGAAACCCAACCCACCTGTTGTTTAAATCTTCTGTTTCCGAGGAGTGACTTAAGCCAACTTTCGTATTAGATGAAAGTTGGCTTAAGTCAGCAATTAATTCCTCAGGCAAAACTCACCCACAGTTTGCATGGGAGACGCTAACTTGTTGGCACACTCTCCAAGCTGTAGTGAAATTTGTAAAAGTGTGACAAAAACAGAAATCGAGCAAGTTCGCCTTCAAAGTAAAGCTTGTGCCTTACCATTACAACCAAAACATTTCAAAAGGTACAAGCTTTATTTTGAAGGTTCCCTGTTTCTGGTTTATGCCACACTTTTCACAGTTTCAGTACCAATTGGGGATTAATTAGTGAGTATCTGCAGACAATTCATTGTCTTGCATGCATTCTGCTGGTGACCAAAGGAATCACAAGGAAGTTTTCTGTGCACCACTGTATACTTTTTTGGAACCAATTTCATCCAAGCAAATGGAAGTCTCAGTTAACTGCAGGTTTCCCCAATCTTATAAAAAGTACATTTGCATAATGATTGAAACTAGCACTGCTGAAGGAACAGTGTACTGGGAGGTCAGTTCCTTGATCATTAATATGCAAATTCTCTGAAAACGCTACATCCAGATGAACAGAATCAACTTTTGAGCATTTACTTACCTGGATGATTGAGCGTGCATCAAGACGTTTGTAAGGAAGCTGGAGCATCCAAAGGAAACTCTCGCAGAATGGCCACAGGCAAAGAGGAGGTTAGAACCCAGAAGCTTCACATGCCAAGGTCACAGTGCTAACCCCTGCACCACTGTGCTGGTCCAGTTTAAGTTTATATAATATGGATTATTTTCAATGGTACATAATGAAGAGAATAAAAAGTTCAGACCTCTAAAGTTGACCACCTGCAGTTCTTTCAAACTTCCCAGGACTGAGTGTTTAAAAGATAGGTCATGAAAGAACACTTTGATATTTTCACCACCCCGCTGAGGATTCCTTAAAAAGATCAATACCACTCTAGAAAAAAAGTAGAAAGACAGGGTATGTTAGCATAAAAAGCATAATGGAGTAGCCTGGCCTTATTACCACATTAGTGAACATTTACATTGTACAAAATGCCAGTATGTGATTTTGTCCCCACAGCATTTCTTAGCTGATGACAAACAGTCATTTTTAGTGTTAGTGTTAGTGTGTGAGTTATACACAGAAGACTCAGTGTTTGAAATAGCGAGTTTAAAGGTGCTAGCAGGTGTACTGTTGATCTATGGAAAAGCCAAGCTAGCTGTTCCTAGCTAGCTCCGTTTATTATGCTAAGATAAGCTAAGATAATTACCTTAAAGATCCATCTCTTTGTGCTTAGATGGGAGAGCAATCTTTTCATCTAACTTACTGCAAGAAATGTAATCACATTGTTTTTTACAAAAGGAACTTAAATATTGCTAGCCTAACAATGTTTGACACCAAACTAAACACACAGATAGATGCACCGATACTTAATGATAACATGCTGTGTAATGTCTGGACAGCAGTGACAGATGTAGCTTAGAAATTTCCTTTTAGGGTCAGCCTAAACTTTATATGAGCATATGCAAACGATAACATACATCATATATTCCTGTATTTATAGCAACACAGTTGGCCCCTAAATTGGTCCAAAATGTGAGCATGCAAGAAAGGACTGTCTGGGTCGGGACAGAGCGTAACCAAACCGAGCCGAGACCAACCAGGGTATCCGATAAGGTGGCGAGGAGTCAGCATATTGTCAGCCACACAGACAGGCAGGCTGGCAACCAGAGAAGGCTGCGCTTCAAAATCTCTGAGTCATCGCCTGGCCTCCTTTGATTGCCACCCCATACACACACAGACACACACACTTCCAAACAGTACCACCACCTCCCCTCCTCCCGATCCCTCTCTGTTGTGTCAGCCATCAGTCTCACTGACAGCGCATGCAGATAGAGCTGTTAGGAGTCAGGCAGCAGCCATGAACATCAGCTAACTGGGAGAAGATTTCAGCGCGCATGAGTAGAGGAGAGGAACAGAGACAACTCTGACAGTTCAGGCAGTTCATTAGCAAGTGCAGAGTGGGCACGAGGTGAGAGGTTTGAAAGGGCACAGCAGGGATTTAACGGGCGCAAGCGTGTAGTGATCTTTATATCCTTGGTCATATGAGAGAACAGCACTCTGCAGAGAAAAGAAAGTCCAAAAGTACAGTGGAAAAATACTTGAAGCTGAATGGGAATCAGAATATTGGTGAAAAAGAGCAAGCTGACCTTTCTGTCATTAAGTAGTTCTCGACAGGTCTGCATTAAGAAATGATATGGGAGATACAAATCTGAGCAGATTCCACTTTTCTCACAGGCTGGGGCAGAAACGATGTGCAAACCCACACAAAATATGTCAACAACTCAAACACAGACGAAATCACCAGCGACGTGAAAGCGATTGGTCTATTTATAGCAGCATGCTCCATTAATGCAGCCACTGACTGCCAGCCAGGAGAAAGACGAGATAAAGAGGGAGAAAAGAAAGTGTTTACTTGGGCTAAGATTTCCCCTGTGAGAGAGTCAGACTCATATTTGTATAAGGCAAGAACCTCCAGCTTACATACCATGGAATACTTTTTATCACAGGAAATTACACATATTCTAGTTGTCAAAAGGAATGTTGCAGACGATGACAAAGCATTTGATTTTAGTGTTGTGTGACATTATGTTGCATTATGGGAATTGTCGGAGCCAGTGTTTTGGGGGGGGGAAACGAAATTCAGGATATCGTGATCTCTAATGATTTGATTTCTGACACTTTTTTTACTCCAATGAGCTTCATTCCAAATGTGTTTGCAGACAGTAGCAAAGTAATCTTTCTTTTCACTCATCACAGTCACATGTTTAATATTAGACAAACGCGACACGAGTAAATGATGTTTTCAAACTATCCAAATCTGCCCGGCGCTGTGTGAAAAAGCAATTGAGCATCTGTGTCTTTATGCATTCTCCAGCATCCTCAGAGGTTAAAATTCACCAGCCAGGCAAAATCCCATCCCGGTTGTGGACATGCAGATCAGGTGTAACACACCGTCCAAGGCCTCTGCTAAAATGCTGGAGCAGTGAAACCCAATCTGAGCAAACTGTGCAGCGTTGATGATCTCTGCCTTTACGCCAACATTAGGTCAGCTTTTGTTCTTATGCAAAGCTAAATGATGGAAACCTGAGAAAGGAGCCAGGAGTCTATTAATGAAACAGAGAGGATGACGATGTATGCAAAGATTTTGTCTTCGGTGATGTTTCTGTTTCAGCACAGGAATGACAGATGTAGTTCACGACACAATAATTATGGATTCCCTGTCGAAATGGAAGTAAAATGTCAGTTTCCAAATAGATGGCCGTTTGGCAGTGCTAGCAGCATTGATCTAGGCCTGATTAAATTCTAATAACTTGGGCATCCCTTCACTTCTTAACCATCACAACCAACAGGTCAATGCTGAACGTTTAGAGACCTATAACTTGATGGATTAGCACAGAATTAAATTCATTTTTACGCACTAATGCCCAAGACCATGGAGTTGGTGATGGGTTATAAATTTACTTCAGCTTTTTAAAGAAGTACATTGACCAGGGTTCCTGTGTCGCTGACCCAGTGTTTTCAGTTTAGTCATGTTCAGTTTATTTCTCACTCATTCACATTTCCTGTTTTGCTGTTCCAGTTGCTTCCATGTGTCATTTCATGTCAAGTTCAGCTGTTCACTCACTGGTCTCTAAACACCAATCATTCTGTGTATTTAAGTTCCTCGGTTTCATCAGTTCATTGTCTTGTCATTGATGTCGTTGTTGCCGTCGTCTCTCCTGCATGTGTGCTCTCAGTTCATTGTGTCATTATAATAAATTAAATAATGTTACATTGAAGTGTAATGAATGAATGATAATCAAATACTGTAATGCAGGTAAGTAATTTATTTATATAGCACATTTCAAATAGAACAGTCACAGTGTTTCGCATTATAAAATAAGATTTTAAGCAATTAAAAAAGTTTAAATATAATCTTACATATGAATCTGCGTAATATCTATATCATTCTTTGCCATTTCTCACCAGTGTATTTACTGTGTGTACTATTTCCATCATCTGCTATTTTGCAGACAAACTTTTTTTGTGAGCAGCGTAATGTTTTGCAGCTTCACAGCAGCTGGTGTGTGTTCATCAGCAGCCCTGTGCCAAGCAGAAACGTCTGAGTAACTTATTAGCCCGACAGCTTTCTCAGCTACTGTCAGTCCAACACGTCCCTTTCAGCAGGATAAACCTCGTCTGTGCTTTGGAGCAGACGGTCCTCAGGTGATGCATATGTTTCGCCAAACATTGTACAGTGTTGCCAGATGTCAAAGAATACATTGCATTTTGCAGGTTTAACAAACCTTTTTATTAGGTGGTGTGAGCTTAGTATGTTTTTTATGCTGCATAAAGTAAGAAATCCCAGGAAGGGTTTTGCTCGAGAGTATACTTTGTGTTCAGGGAGGGAGAGGGGAGACAGAGAGGAAGGCAGCTGTACTTACAGGGGTTCCCCAAAGCAATTCCTCTTTCTAAAAATAGCTGCAGCTCTGCCAACCTGGACAAGAGGGGGGAAATCATCATCCGAAGCATGCATTCAAATGAGAGAGAGAGGGGCAGAAGCAGGACCTGAACTCAGCTTTCATAATATTTGTCAATGAAAAATGTATATATAATATTAATCTACAAAAAAGTTCTACAAAAATGACTTTCAAATATACATATATATATATATTTTTTATATATATGTATATATATTTGGAATGTCACATTTTCTTATCTTTGCCCCAGATGTTACAGGAGGAGATGTGAAAGCTGGGATGGAGCATACAGAGGTGGTGTTATGGACAGCACTGCCTCTAGTTGCCTAGGTCACTCATGTATTCATCTGTGTGCTGTCAAGGCACGCAGGGTAAAGAAAAAAAAGAAAGAAGGAAAAAATCATAATAAAAAGACGACTAAACGCTCCACTAATCCGGCCGTGAATGAGAGCGGCTCGCTGCAGCAGTTCTTTTATGCTCTGTCGACAGCACAGGGGGATAAACACAACGCTGAGCCAGCACCCATCGCAACCTCACCAACCCCGCTGCACTGCAAACACTGCAGATTACCTCATTTTATGTCTGTTAACCCATTTAAGCCTACTGACTAGTACAGCTGCCAAAGTGGGCAGAGGGGGCTCGGGTGATGGAAAACACCCTCTGGCGGCCATGCTTGATGTCTCCCACTGCTCACCGCTTTTATTTTAGCCGTTTACACTAACTGCCTGTGTGCTGTGATACAGAGCACATCTTGTTCCAGAATGACATGAGAAAGCTGCATAAAGACTACAACTACAACTTTTTAATACTATTATTTGTGGTGTTCTTGTATTTTGAATTCTTAGTTAACTCATGAGCTTTGAGTTTCTGTTGGTTCCAGTATTATTTTTGAATTGTGCTTCTATTAGGCTTCTGCTCTTACTATTATATTATATAGATTTTTGAAATACAGTATTGGGGCAAAGACGTCTTGCTCTTTATTCCACAACACTCCAGTCGCTTATCAGCTAGCTACTAAGCTTCTTTTCATTTCTAATTTGCACTGATACTATTTGCTGAACAGGTATTTAGAGAGTTTCTACCTCCGTGCTTGACTGTGTTGTACTGTGTCATTCTCAGCATTTTTCTTCCTCCAAACAGGAGGAGTTGCTGACATCAAAGACCTCAAATTTAGTTTCATTTGACCAGAACAGATCAACGCCTTCCCTGAATCATTAAATGCTTACTGTCAAACTTAAGATGGGCTTGTAGATGGGTCTTTTTGAGCATGAGGACCGTGCAGTCCAATGCGGTGAAATGTGTTACCAATGTGGTTCCATCTGCCATCAGATCATTAACCATTTCCTCCTATGTAGTTCTCATGATCTTTCTCACCTCACGAGAGAAGATCTTGCATGTTGCTCCATACCAAGAGCATGATTTCTAAATAATTGTACCAGCAGTTGTGACCTTCTCACCAATAATCTTGCTTGGTCATGTAGCCCATTCTAGCCTTGTGCAGGTCTGCAGTCTTGTCCCTGTTGTCCATGGACAGCTCTTTGGTCTTGTCCTGTGGTGTGGAGAGTCTACAGTGGGAGAAATAGATTCTGTTGACAGGTTTGATTTAAATACATAATGGGCTGAGATCAGGAATGTCTGTAATTGATTGACGGGTTGATTGTCATCAGTAGTTCTTTCTCAGTGGCGTGTCCAACCAGACTGGCCACCCCAGGTGCCACCCCGAAGCTAAAACAATAAAATTCAATCAAATATCAAATGTACGATCATGTTTTCACAGCGATGCTCAGATATCCGAGTGTAAGTGAATGCAGCATCGGCTTCTGCACTATGAGCATCACCTTAGCAAAGGTAGGAGAGCCAAGCACGAAAGACGGTGTTCTGGGAATCCATCCTACCTGGCAAACCATCCTACCTGTGGTTTCTGCGCATGCGCACAACACGAAATTCAGTGGCAAACCATCCTACCTTTGTGAATATTAGCTAGAAAAATACTCTGACGGGTAAAATTAACTGTCAAACCATCCTACCTTTGTGAATGTCACCTACAAGCAAACTTAAACGGCTAAAATTTATTGGCAAATCGTCCTACTTTTGTTAATCTGAGCTAGAAGCATACTTTAATAGCTACATTTAAGTGGCGAACCATCCTACCTTTGTGAATATGAGCTACAAGCATACTTTAACAGCTAAAATTCAGTGGCAAATCATCCTACCTTTGTTAATAACAGCTAGACACATACTCTGACGGGTAAAATTAAGTGCCAAACCATCCTGGCTGTATGAATATGAGCTACAAGTATACTCTGATGGGCAAAGTTAGGTGACAAACCGTCATACCTCCTTAGTTGAGTTATAAGATATAATCTAAGTCGTAACATTGCTGTATGGAGCTGCAGATTTGGTTGCAGGTTAACATAGCTGGACTGACCATCGGGCATACCGGTGGGCTGATGACTTTTTTTTTTTTGTAACGGCATGAACAATGAGAGGTGGTGGATTGGCCAGATGCAGGTTGATGTGTAAAAATAACTCAGTTGTTTGGTGGTGGCTGTGGCGGACCACCAGTCCGAGTGTCAGGTGAACTGAACTTCAGGTAAGAAGTTATGACCTGCAGTCTATCTGGGTCAGATATAAACCAAGTTTAGGTGGAGTTTATTTTCATGTTGCTGACTTTTTACAGTCAGTTACAACAACTCGTACTGCTACTAGCTAGCATGACGGAGTTTCTATACAGCTGGGTGGTGCTATGACGTTACTGATAGTGAACTTTATTCATAAGGTTAGTTAGTAGAGCTGCCAACGGCTCCTTAAAAATGGAATGGTCCCTCATTCAGAGAAAATAGGACTTCAGCTACAATGAAAAAGACACAAAGCTGGATTTATTCTGTCGTTACGCTTCAGCTGCTTCTTCTCTCATTCTCTCCCCCTCTATCTCCTGTTGCTACTTCAATCATGAAACTGATCAGTGATCAGCTGATCGGCTTTTCTCTCTTGTTTGTTTATCACCTACTTTAGCCCTGCAGGTTAATACTGGCAGTGTCACCATGCCAGCTGACTGGATTTCATCATCAGCCAGTGTTGTTCTTTATACATCAATATTACCAAAGTTTACCATAAGGCAGCATAGAAAGTATTTACTTTTCTTTCAGGTTTCATTCAAATGTTAGTCTTTTCATTTGTTTCCCCACTTTTTTCCTGTTTCAAAATCAAACACCAGTTTGTGAGAAGATTATCTTCTTTTTTAAATAGGCAGATAAAGTTAACATAATAGTAAACACTGACAAAGCACTGATTGTATCTCTTGTACTTTATCAACGCAGTGTCTAAAAACTTTGCACCGTAGTGGTTAAAATCTCATTCTAATACGAGTTAAAAGCGCATTTGGTTATCAGGTTTATAGGATTATTGAATTATGGTTAACGGTTGGTAGATTTTTTTTTTTAACATTATCTGCCAATTACATCTGCCACCCTTCTCCAAATCTGTGCCCCTACCTGGCCCCCCCAACAAAAATTTTCTAGACACACCACTGTTCTTTCTAGGTTAAAATACTGGGTTCTCATACTTAATGAGATGCAAATCAACATCTGACTTTTATGCAATGTGTTTTTTCAGATTGTTGGACCCCAGTAGGACCCCAGTAACCCTATCCTGGGCGGGGTGAACTGCTCCTTTGGTGTTCTACTCATTGGGGTATTCTGAATCGCTCTTTGTCTGTTCCCTCACTCAGGACCAGTTTGCCATGGGAAACCCTACACGAGACAACGTAACCAATGGAATTCCTGGGACAAGAAAACCCTTTCACCACGATAAGGAAGCGAATTGCAGAGGGGATGAGTCGGGCATCTCACAAGGATGCCTCCTGGGTGAGGTGTTCTGGGCATGTCCCACTGGGAGGAGGCCCAAGGCCTCCTCCCAGTGGCAGTCTAGCCACTGGGAGGAGGCAGTCTAGCTCAGACCCAGGACACATGGAGAGATTATATCTCTCGGCTGTTCTGGAAATTACTTAGTGTTCCCCAAACTGGAGGAAGTGGCTTTGCAGAGGGAGGTCTGGGCTTCTGTTCTCTTAGGCTGCTGCCCCCGCGACCCGGCCCCGGAAAAGCTGAAGAAGATGGATGGATGGATTTCTTTGTAAGTAAGAAAATTTACACATTCATTACAGCATCAATTAATTCTTTTCCCCGCTGTACCTATTTTAGTGGTATTCTAATCTCAATCCAGCTAGCCAGCATTTGTACCTGACCTGTTTCACAGCACTTAGCAATGCAAAATATTACTGTTGAGTCACTCTCAGCAGCATCAGTCTGACAGCCAGTTGCCAGGAAAATGCCAAAGGGGAGGATTCTGTGCAAAGGACAAGGATGATGACTACACAAAGGCAGATTGCATAATGATAAAACAAACACAAGTTGTTTCCATTATTATTTATCACATCCCCCTCTTTCCACTTTGTTCTTTTCCCTGCTTCTGATATCACTTTACTATTTAATCACTCCTTTTTTTCCCTCCTTCTCTTTTTTGTCCTTTTGTCCTGCTCCACCTCTTACCTCTCACTCTCAAACAGGTGATGCCAAAGCATCATAATGCACGTGCTTTTTAAGACTCTTTATGCCCTCCTTCCTTTCCGATTACTCCTTCTGTTAGGTCATTTGTTCTTTCCCACGATCTTCCTTACTTTCTCTTTGTTGCTTTTACCCCTCATCTCCTTTAAACAATTATTTTTACTGCTGTCCTCCTTGCTTCTTTTCCGCCTGCAATCATTATCTGCCCTTTCTTATTCCCTCCTCTCTTATTCCTCTGAGCCTCCAAGGAAAGCACCCAGTTGCCAGAATGATGTATCCTAGCAACAGTGACATCCCACCCATTCAGCATCAAGATGAGACGAATTTAATTTTTGGATGAAGAGGGAAGAGATTGTGATTGGACAGAGTGGAAAGGAGAGTAGAGGAGGGGGGTGAAGGGATACCCATCAGCTGATAATGGATCAGCTTTTAATGTCAGTACCCCATCTTCAATCTTAGCATTCAACAGCACTGCATGGGTGGCAGCTTTACTCAGATGCTTTCATTAAACCTAGTCCATGAATCCCTTGTTCAGTATTTTGCATAAGACAGTAACCACTAAGCAAAGAAATAATTAGCTCAGAAGCATAATACCCAAAGATACTTTTTGTTTGTTTGGTTTTGCATGAACAGGAACTCCTACTGGCAAATAAACAGCTCTTTCCAAAGATGCTGAAAAGAAATTCTCACTAGCTTGAATGAGCATTAAAAATGTCCCCTGGTTGGGAAGAAAACAGAAAGGCTGTGCTAATAGAGACTGAAAGCAGTGGTGGTTCCTTACTCTAGGACTACTCTGTAGTCCAGATGTCAGTGTACTGGTAAAAGTAAAATCCATTTGAAGAAGGTCAGCAGCTTGTTTGTACATATGTGATTGTCAGTTTGTTCAATCCTAGAACAAAGAACTCTCCTTAAAAATATACAGTATATCAAACTTAACACAACATAAACATGAGCAGCAGAACTTTAGTTAGTGGTGAAGGAGGGCTTTCCTTGTTTTCCCATATAAAAAATATAGTTGGTAGGATCCAAAGACCGCTACAATGCTTATTCTCTTTTTTATTTCAATTGCTAGACTCGTAAATGTATTTTGATACATGAAAAGGATAAGCGGAAGCGAATGGATGGATGGATGGATGGATGGATATTGATATTATCCAGACACATAAAGGATTTATGCATTTAAAAAACAAAAGCAAGGTCTCCCTCACAAAGCACTGGATCATCAGTGTCTGGTGTGAGTTAGTTATAACTGTCTATCTGCTCTCAGACATGGGCTTTTGGGCGACCGTGGCTCAGGGGGTTGGGAATCGCATCTGTAACCGGAAGGTCGCCGGTTCGATCCCTGGGCTCTCCGTCCTGGTCGTTGTGTCCTTGGGCAAGATACTTTACCCTACTTGCCTACTGGTGTTGGCCAGAGGGGCCGATGGCGCGATATGGCAGCCTCGCCTCTGTCAGTCTGCCCCAGGGCAGCTGTGGCTACAACTGTAGCTGCCTCCACCAGTGTGTGAATGCGAGAGTGAATGAATAGTGGTGTTGTAAAGCGCTTTGGGTGCCTTGAAAAGCGCTATATAAATTCAATCCATTATTATTATTATTTTGGGTCCTGTTGAGAACTTTGAAAATGGTAAATGGACTAGTTCTTATATAGCGCTTTTCCACTCTTCTGAGCACTCAAAGCGCTTTACACAACTTGTGCATTCACCCATTCACACCCATTCGCACAAGCACAACTGACATTCACACACACATTCATACACATTCAATTTCGGGTTAGTATCTTGCCCAAGGATATTTGGCACGCAGACTAGGGGAAGCCGGGAATCGAACCACCAACCTTCCGATCAGTAGATGACCTGCTCTACCACCTGAGCTACAGCCACCCAAGAAAGCACAAGAAGAAAAGTAAGAAGCACATCCCATCTTTGCTTTGAAAGATGAGGTAAAGAAGAAACTTAAGAATTTGAGGAGAAAACCGTTAAAATTCAGTAGATCCTGAAGAGAAGAGAAGAGAAGAGAAGAGAAGAGAAGAGAAGAGAAGAGAAGAGTGTTCTGGAGGTACTTCCTAGAATATATAAACACAGTGTGCAGAAGGTAAATTTTTAAGGTAAATTGTAAATGGACTGTTACTTATATAATGCCTTTTTGCTCTAACAG
Source organism: Astatotilapia calliptera (assembly GCF_964374335.1). NCBI lineage: Eukaryota > Metazoa > Chordata > Actinopteri > Cichliformes > Cichlidae > Astatotilapia > Astatotilapia calliptera. The sequence goes on from NC_137438.1 coordinate 3,540,995, forward strand.
AGCATGCAAAGTGCTTTTCCCCACTAGCCTCGTACAACCAAACACACACACACACATTTATGCAGGTGCTTGTTTCTACCCCTCAGCCCCTTGTCTAACATTTGTGCACAGATTCACACTCCGACTCTGGGTTTAGTATCTTGCCCAAGGATACTATGGCATGCAGCTAGAAGACTCAATCCACTGACAGAAGGTAAAACAGGCTGACACTGGCTCTTTTGTTGCATGTAAAAAACATAACTCCTCTAATTATCTCTGCCAATAACAATACATAGCTGGCTAATGTGTCGATCTCTTGAAGGACAGATCAAGATGCCAGAAATAATTACTTTGATAGTATTCAATATAACTTGATCAAATACGCCAAGAGGAGAGCCTTATTATGTAAAAAGTGAAGATACTGGTTGTGGTCTAATCTTGAGTCGTATTGTATCATTATATCAAGAAGCCTGTAGCTTTGTTCCACAACAGGAAGTTAGCATGGTGCTAGTAAAGCTTGGACACAAGCCTCTGATTTTAAAAGGGTGCGTCTGTTTTGCATATGTTAACAGGGAGATTGGGCTGGACAGCTGAGCATTGCAGTGAAGACTGAAGGCAGGAGGAGGGGAGCTGTGACACTGAAATGCCAAAGCCATGAATGAATGAAAGAGCTAAAGATTAGGGAAACAGTACAGATTCCATCTTCAGCTTAATATAGGTTCATATATAATATATATTGTAGAACTGATCTCAACCAGGGTTTTTTTTTTTTTTTGTTTCATTGCCTGATTTTGACCCAAAACATTTGATTGTTTGGTTGCTTCGTTTATTGTCTCGTTCTCTATATTCTTGTCTTTTGGGTAAGAAGACAACTCAAAATCTACAGCTAGGGGTGAGAAACTCCTGGTGCTGGCAGCAGGGCTGTTATGTAATTCATCTGAAATAATATTATTCACATTGTGTCAAAGAGCACTATGTCTTTAAAATGATGACAGTTTACCTGCAGTGAGAGGCGGAGCTTCACTGGAAAGAAGGAAACATGAGAACATGACTGAAGGAAAAATGAAAGTAAACACAAGACTCATCTGAACCCAAGGTGAGGCTGATTCTTACAACTCTCTGAAAAACTTCCAGTAAAGTGTCGCTGACACGACTAAATCTTCGACAAGTACGCGCAAGTAGAGATTTCTTTTAATCCAAAGAGCTGTTTAAACAGCCAGCATTCACACATATTCAGCATATTACAAGATGTGAATCTGTCTCCTGAATAGTTTTGCTTTTAAATAATTTCCCCCAGGGATCAATAAAGTATTCTGATTCTGATTCTGATTTCATTCTTAATTCAAAGAAATAAACTCATAGAATTCTTTGAAAATTATTCAACAAAATGTTGGTGCATACTTTAAAACGTTTTAAATTTACTGCTGCCAGTCACACTTTCACTTTTGCTCTCAGCGTGACACCATGGCAACCAGCTATCTGTCTGAAGATCAGTTTCTGTGCTCCATCTGTCTGGAGGTCTTCACTGATCCAGTCACCATCCCGTGTGGACACAACTTCTGCAAGACCTGCATCACAGAAAACTGGAATATTAGTCTCTGCTGTCAGTGTCCACTGTGTGTTAAGGTTTTCCACAGCAGACCAGAGCTGTGCGTCAACACCATCTTATCTGAGATGGTGGATATGTTCAAACAGTCCACCGTAAAGAAAAATGGCAGAGCAGAGGAACAGCAAGCCGAATCAGGAGAAGTTTCATGTGAGGTGTGCAGTGAAACCAAGATGAAGGCTGTGAAGTCCTGCCTGCAGTGTCTGACTTCCTACTGTAGGACTCACCTGGAGCCTCATCGCAGAGTCACAGGCCTGAAAAGGCATCAGCTGATTGATCCTGTAAAGAACCTTGAAGACAGAATGTGTAAGGAGCATAACAGACCTTTAGAGCTCTTCTGCAAGACTGACCGGATGCCAGTGTGTGAATTTTGCAAGCAGTCCAATCACAAGGGACATCTCACCATTCCTTTGAAAACAGAATATGAGCAAAAGAAGGCCGAAGTGGAAGCAAGAGAGGGTAAAATTCATCAGATGATCAGAGAAAGACAAAAGAAAATAAACAACTTCAGAGAATTGTTAACATGCAGCAAGGAAGCTGCAGAGAGAGAGAAAACAGTAAGTGAGCAAATATTTGACAGTCTGATCAAGCGTATAGAAGAAAGTCGGAATCAGCTCGATGGTGTGATCGAAGGGATGCAGAAAACAACAGAGAGCCAGGCTCAAGGCTTCATCAAAGAGCTGGAGAAAGAAGTGTCTGAGCTGAGGATGAACATCTCTGAGCTGGAGCAGCTCTCACACACTGGAGACCACCTCCAGTTTCTCCAGAGTTTACCATCCCTGAACCCTGTTCCACCCACCAAAGACTGGACCGAGGTCACAGTTCACTCGTCATACGAGGGGACTGTGAAGAAAGCTGTTGCTCAGCTGGAGCAGACACTCAGTAAAGAGATGAAGAAGCTGCACGATGATGTGGAGCTGAAGAGGGTTCAGCAGTACGCAGTGGATGTGACTCTGGATCCCGACACAGCACATCCTAACCTCGTCCTGTCCGATGATGGGAAACAAGTATCTAGTTGTAACAAAAGGCAGAATTTCCCCGAGACCCCCAAGAGATGCATTTATTATGCAAATGTTCTGGGAAAGCAGGGGTTTTCCTCAGGAAGATTTTACTATGAAGTTCAGGTCAATGAAAAAACTCAGTGGGATTTAGGAGTGGCCAACGAGTCAATAAACAGGAAAGAGAAAAAGCCACTGTGTCCCAAAAATGGCTACTGGACCATTCGGCTGAGAAATGGAAATCAGTACAAAGCTGTTGTTGGCCCCTCAATCTGTCTCAGTCTGCAAGCAGAACCACAGAAAGTGGGCGTGTTTGTGGACTATGAAGAGGGTCTGGTGTCTTTTTATGATGTAGGAGCAGCAGCTCTCATCTACTCCTTTACTGGCTGTAACTTCACTGAGAAACTCTACCCATTATTCAGTCCTTGTTTTGATGAAGGTGGTGCAAACTCCACCCCTCTGATTATCTCTTCTGTTCTTCCAAAACATTAGACGCAGTATTTATTTCTTTTTAGACAAACTACTGGTCAAAATATGTTCGTATGGCAAAAGAAGTCTGTGTGAATGAAATGACTTGGTGTGGTGGTGGGAATGTTGTGTTTGCTTCAGTGGAGTGGGCAACTTTAAATTCTGTGTTCTGTGTTTGTTTTAAAGCTGAAGCTGAACTCTTAAGTTCTGTACTAACTTATTTGTTTTCATATATTTTTGTTCAATAAATTATTCAAATATACAGTTTGCTTATCCTTGTCAGTATGCAGTATTTCAACTCAAAATGGGGAAAAGAAAAATCAACTTGTAGATCAGACAATTGAAGACACGAGAAAAGAAAAGTGTCATGGTCCGTTGGAGTGTCTGGAGGTTTTCCATCTGTGGCTGCGGGTCCTCCCCTTTTGGATGGGACCTCCCCTGCCTCACCTGCAATCCAATCTGCAAGCAATCAGCGGGAGAGCGATTTAAACCTGTGCAACCTGCCTTTCCTCGCCAGTTTATTATGCTCACTAAGGCAGTTTTAAGTTAGCACTCATAAGCCGGGAGGTCTCTTTAGCCTGGAGGCTGTAGTATCCATGTTTTCCAAGAGCAATTTTACATTTGAATTACTCTGAGCACATAACGATTTTTCACTTTGCCTCAGTCCATTTTTAAATTAACTCTGACCCAGTTAAGACATCCTACATTTTTTACCCAAATCATAAAATATGTTTCATAAAATGTGAGAATGTCTCAGTTTAAGCTTTTGATATGATTTCTATGTTGTACTTTGAAAACAAATGTTTTATAAAATCAGTGCATTCTTCTTTTATTTACATTTGACATTGCCTCCCAGCATTTTCTCACTTAGGTCTCTAACGCGATGCTTGGAAGGAAAAGTTATCTGCAACTTAGTCTATCAGTCTGGGAAGGTTTTAAAGCCATTTCCTTATAATTTAAAGTCCATCATACAGGGACAAAGATACAAGTGGAGAAGCATGTTAAATGTTAGAACTGACAACAAAATACATCTTCATACCTCCACAGGTATGTTATGTGGACCAAATGCCTTTTTCTCTAGATCCTCTATATAGCTGTTCTCACTTCCTCCTTCTAATTTCCTGCACTTCCTGATTCACCATCCTCCATCTGTCCTCTCATTTTCATCTTTTACCAGCCTCTCAAAGTACTCCTCCCACCTTCCCAGCACACACTCTCCACTCGTTAGTGCATTTCCATCTCCATCCTTGATCATCCTAACCTGCTGGACATCCTTTCCAGCCTGATCTCTATCAATGCAAGTCCCGTTCTCCTCCCTTATGGTCCAGCCTCACATATAACTCGCTTTTCTTTGCCTCCTCTCTTTGCAGAACACCTAGCCTTCCAGTACTCCCCTCTATCCTTTCCCATCTCTTTGCTTATCCTTCATATTCTTTGGCAACCTCTTTCTTTGAATGCTTTTCTGTTCTTCCCCATTGCCCCACCATGTCTCCTTGCCTTCTTTCCTATGTCCAGAGGATACATCTTGGCAGTTTACCTCTCACCTTTGTGAGGAGATTTAAATCTTCATTCCTTTTTAAAATCTGAACTCCTTTTAGTCCCGGTTTCTTAGTGACTCCCTGCTTCACTCTGACCTCCCTCCTTCCCTTCATCGACTGATCAGTGATGATGCAAAAGAACAGAGCAGAGCAGCACAGGTACAGGTTGGGGATTGATATCAGATGTTTTGCAGTTATCTGAGAGGGACAGGAAGGACAGCCCTTCTCTGTCAACCCTCACCAACGTCCTTGGAAGAGGAAATGATAGAACGGATGACTACTCAATGGAAGCGTGCAACTTGGAAGTCACTTTCAAAGATGAGGCATCTTTTTAATGAACTAAAATAAGTAGCAATCTCACACACCATTACAGAAACTTGCAAAAAGGCTTAATATAAAGCTGCTGCGTTATTCACAAGCTGTCATCACAGGAAGCAGATCTGCGTTTTGGTTTGGCAGCTGACGCAAACCCCAATGATGCGCTTCATCTCTCAGAAATGAACCGAGGACCTTTCGCTTGTTAGGCGAACGTGTAAACCACTACAGTAAAAACCCAAAACACTGCAATGAAATGACTGTTATATGTTTATGTGCCCTGTGACACATGTAGTGGCATACAGGTGCAATAGTGTAATCATCGTGATTCATTTGTTATAGCCGTGGCTTATGTTCTTTGTGATGAAATGAAACAGCCCGGTGTCAGTTCATACCTTAAAACTACTGTTGGGTAGGTGGGGTGGTTGGCTTAGGGGTTGGAGTTATGCTGGAAGGCTTTACACTGCCCTCTAATGGAAGTCCAGCTGACTTACACTGAACTAAATGCTTTCAAATCACTCATGGTAGTTTTATCAGCTGAAATATAAACCTGTGCAGACAAATCAAATAACCAGGGGATGATTTAAAAATGGGAATAAACAGAATGAATGAGGGCTGCATTCACAAATATTTATTCGTAATATTTGGACATTGTTGTCCTCGGGTGTGTGGATGAAAGGAGCATGACAGCTGAAATGACAGACTTTATCGGGCTTGTCCAGACTGGAGTCACTCAGTCCATCATGACCATATAAAAATACATGTAAACCAGTCCTCTTTGGGTTTTTTTTGCTTTGCTGATGTTATTTCGATTATTTTCTCTAAGCTAGCCGCTCAGCATCGGCCTGCATTTGGACGTCTTTGACCACACCTTCACTTCGGAGCGTTCTACATGACACATTATTCCCATCGTGAACTTCTATGCAGTAACCAAAACACACACAACATGTGATGATCTCATTAAATTCAGTATAAACACGTAAACGTCACAACATTTGGTTTTGATAATAATGTGTCTTTGCAGCAAATACAAACACCTTACGTCACTTGTCCATTTGTCTTTATTTTGTGTTATGTTACATGTGAACATAAACTTCCAAGAAGTTATAGTTGCCATGGAGACACAGTAAATATATTCAGGTACTCGGATATGAAAAAAAAACAAAACAACCCAAAGTGTGTGAGTATTCGGGGTGAGGAACAGTGGGAGCTGACCATGTGTACGCTGATGTAACGAAGAGTAAAAAACCAACTGTGTGTGAATTTAAAATCAATCAAAAAAAACAAAAACATCATAGAACAAGGAAGAAGAACAGTGACCTAAAGCTATGAGCAAGAAAAAAAGGTAAACATGAATCCAAATATAAAAGAGGAATAAATAAAATGTATTAATTTACAGACACGGCGACAACAACTGACAGCACAGATGTTTATTTCCCTCTGAATTTGGTGCGTTACAGAGCGAGAGAGACGAGGACGACAGTGAAGAGGAGGGCTCTCGCTCCCTCGCTCCCTCTCTCTCCTGTGGCAGGAATCGGCATCCGGAAACTGAAAGGGTGCGTTTCTATGGCAACGCTTCAGGAGGGGAGGCAGGAGAAGCCAGGTGGGGTGGCGACCTGTGGAGCTCATTTCTAAGGCTAAGTATGGCACATTCACTCAAACAACAGAGTCCCATTTCACCCCAACTGCACCGCTCCCTTCATTATTACATCACCTTAAAGGGGACCTATTACACCTCCTCCCAATAACAGAGGCTCATTTTAAACACGACCAATGTTTACGTAAGTGTGAGTCCACAGCTCAGACTTGAGACTGCTCTGAACACTCCCAAGTTTTCTTGAGGAGGAGGTGGGGCTTACAAACACAATGTTAGTCTGTAGAAGACAGGCGTAGCCAATCAGAATTAAATGGATGTTCAGGGAAAGTCCCAAGAGCTAAAACCAGCAGTTTCACACACACAGCAGGAAGTGAGGGACAGAGTTAAGTAGGAATTATGAAATAATTCCATTAATAATTACTAAATGTAACTATAAAATACCAGAATAGGTCCCCTTTAATACTCTGGCTATATCTGTGCCCCTTCCCCCCCAAAAAAACCCCCCACTGCTTATCCTCTTTTACCTCCACTGCCTACACTTAATCCCCCCTCCACAGTCCCACTCTAAAAGGCACTGGTATATACTTATTTCTCCAAACTCTAACATCTAGATTCTCGATTTAAGATGAGCGATTGAGGCAATGACGATGCACAAAAACACAGATACGCACACGGGCCAGCCGGGTAACTCGGGGGGGGGGGGGGGGGGGGGGGGGGGGGTAGCTGGCTCTTGCCAATGCTACCATTCCTTCTTCATACCTGTGTGGGAGTTACAAAGTTTAAATCGCTTAACAGTCTGCTGACGGCGGAGGCAATCAAATATGTAAACTTCAACAAGGCTAACATCATGACAGGCGAAGAGATTTACAAAATGTTCAGCTATGGTCCACAAAGCGGTCTGGATCTTTCTGAATGGCCTAGACTGGTCTTACTTACTAGCACCTGATACGCTGTTTGTCAGAAGGTCAGGTAGCAGGGTTCTTCATCCTCGAATCAATCACATATGACTACACCACTGCTACTGCTAGCAGATTGCTGGGAGTTGTTTTTATGTGCGGTAATGCTAAACGCAGTCCTCACAGGGCTGTAACTTTTTAAACTGTAAAGCTGGATGAGTGCGGGGGTCATTCGAACCATCTCTGAGACTAATTTCAGCATCCGCACGTCCAAAGACAAAGGCAACAGACTAGAACCGCAATGTAACTTCTACACCTCTGTAACATCGAGGTCCCTGGGATCCTTTTCGCTCTCTCTTTTTTTTAAATGGGAGTTCTAATTGTGCATCCCAATATTAACTTCTTTTTTGTATCGACCTACATGCCTGTGTATCTACAGAGCAGTGGAGAGACTGACACACAAGGTTAAAAGCAATGGTTTGTGCACAGAGCGAGTGTCTGTATTGCAAACCTCGGTGTTGAAATGCCGTCAGATATTTACACAGTGAAAAGGATCGACTCCTACGCTACACACTGAGCTTGGCTGGTACTTGCGTACGTTTGGAATGGTTTACTATGAAGACGGTTTAGGAGTCTACATCCTCCTCTTACTAGTAACTTACTAAAGAGTCTACTGTAGTTGTCCTGGTTAGTATTTGGGGCTCAAAAGCACTGGAACGAGGTGACTGATGTTCTCAACTGGACTCGTCATGAAGGCGCTGCACGAAGTGGCAACTTTGCTCAACTGTAGCCTGATCTGGAGGCTGTATTCACATATAGAGACCATTAGGCCAGCTCATGTATGCAATTTTAATATTTTCTCTGAAGGAGTAGTCCCAGCTCAGTTTGGGAAATATACCCGCTCAGTTTTTTGCTGTATGTTAGATAAGAAGATCAAATACCACCAAAGGGGGCTCTAAAGAGCTGACCAGCTCTTTGAAGGCTGGTGGATTATTACCAATTCTGAGCCACAGAAGGGAACCGCTCAGGTCCCCTGCTGGTTTTATGGACTCTTATACACTTTGGTTTTTGTGCAAAAGCAATAAGATAAAACATGTTGACTAGTGGGCTTTTCTGGTCAGACCCACGCTAGCTCTTTTTACCAAGCAGCTGCTGGCCAATCCCGTCGCTTATCTCGGCAAAGAAAGTCAAGTTAATTCCTGCGCTCTTCCATTGAGAGGAGCGACTACATCATTCAGCCTGGCTGACTCATTAGAGTTGCTAAATCCAGCTTCTTACAGTGAGCTCTCAGATAAAAACATGTCACCTGCTTTTACCTGAAATCTAGGGCAGTGATCACTGAAACGGCCAAAAGAAATGCATCTTTTTTTCCTCCTGTTGATGAGAAAGAAGTGTAAAAGCATTTTCATGTCCACAGATAAAAAGTGTATAAATCATACAAACATCTGACATTTCCAGTGCATTTGTGCCTTAAAACAAAATACAAAATACATAGGGCTAGTGTCCTAACCTTGCTCCTGTCTGTACATGCTACCTACAGTATACAATGACATTGTGTCAAATGTCTGACTTTTCTTTTAAACACTGACTTTGTATGCAAAATGTGGAGTTTTATTATACAGCAGAAATTATAGCTTTAATTCCTTACGACAATGTCCCTTGTGAGTTTTCTGTCGCAGTTGCCACTTCCGCGTGTGGAATCTCCAGCCGTTACAATAAAAAAAGTCCCACAGACTGGACTGCGTCCCCCAGCCCCGTCACCCTCATCGCTAGTTTTCTGCTCTGAGCAGACATCAACTCACAAAGGATACGCGAAGTGAAGACGCAAAAGAATAAAAACAAAAACATTAAAATCAGAGATCTATTTGTCCTCTGTTACGATCTGAGTTGTGGTCCTTGATTGTGTGGTAAACGATTACCTGTTTGAGGTGAAATGTGAACCGACAGAGTGATTTCACTCCATCAGAAAAACAAACAAACAACAGGTTAAAAATGGCTGCTGTCTCTGCCGCTTACATCAAGGCAAATCAACACGCCTCCAGGTGGCAGTCAACATTTATTCACACCAAACTCTCGCCTTTGACTTCTCCTTACCGCTGCTCCTCTCCACTTTGAAATCTGAGGATCTCTCCAGATTTTCCAAAAGACTGGTTCCAAATAAATATGTTTTTAAAAAGTCTCTCTTTGTGTTGAAGAGTCTGCTTTTCTGGATACATGTAAGTGAGTCTAATAAAGACAGAGGAGAAGAGAGTTGGAGAGGACTGTTGAAGTCACTAACTGTGAGAGGTCAAAGTCTGAGTCCGCCCCCATGAAGCTCAGAGGGCGTGTTTGTGTGAGGACATCACTGTCTCTGGGGGTATGGCTGCTACTTGAAGATGTAGTTGATCAGGACCTGAAGGAAGATGAGAAAAATGATGATGATGTAGTCACGCTGCTGGAGGAAGGAGCTGCCCTCCACCCGACTCGCGGCACGACTCCGCAGCACGGTGATGGTCCTGCAAACACACAGATGCTACGTGTGAGTGCTAAAAGGTCCAGCGTATTACCACAGTCGCCTCACAGTGTGACTTATACTTCCCACCTGTTAATGTCCTCCTGCGTCTGCTTTATGGATTCAATGGCACTTTGAAGTTCGCTGAGGTCTGCTCCTTTTTTCCTCAGCCGATTGTTATGCTTGCTTTTGTGTCCTGCGATAAAGTAGAGCAAAACAAGTTTAAAACCATAGACGCATGGGCACTTACATAATGCAGATGTATGTATTTAAGTCAGACTGCTTCTAAGCATTTGTATACATGAGTCATATGATTCATGGGTGTGTCACAAAGTCTAATTTCTCATCAGTAGCAACATCTACATATGCAAAGCTGTTGTCATCAAGAGCCTTTATTACCTGTATCACAAATTCCTCATCTAACAAGAGCAACAACAGACATTTAGATGAATAAATTCACAGCTGTAGGTATAAATTTTGTCAATGAACATTGTTGACTGACTATATTGACTGTTCAGCCTGCGTATGTGCGTATTGAGATGTGAGTTTTAGTGTGTGTGGCTCACGTTCGCTGCCGGATGAGTCCTGGTGGTCGGGTTCAGGTGAGGAGCAGCCGCTCTCTGGACTCTTGGGCTTGTCACTCTTGTGTTTCCTCTTTGGCACCGTTACCTGTCGGCACATGTGTGGATAAATACACAAGCGTGTCAGAAAAGAAGGCAAATTTCAGCATCTTGGACTGACAAATCCAAAATAAACACGCAGACAAACATGCTATTTAGTGTTGATGCAAACGGCGGTTGTGCGAGGCATGCTGTTAGGCTAATTTCAACTGGTCAACAAAAAACACATACTCAGCATCCCAAATGAACAAACCTGCCTTGAGCTTGTTTATTCAAATCATTTCTTCCACAGATGTTTAACTCTGCCAGGTAAAGATCTGGGCCATAGAAAAGCATGTCAAAGTTTGCCTAACAGAAGCGTGACTGACTCCAACCGGGGGACAGCGTCAGCCCTGTTGGACAACATTTGGCAACAGTTAAGCAAAAGCCTGAAAGCACTGATGGTGACTGATTTATCCACCAGGGACAAACTTCAGATCCTGGCAGGTGGTTACTCTGAACACATGTGGATGCAAAGAGGCCAGACTGACTGGTCCACAGAAACCTTTAGCCTCTTCTTACGACTAACTAGCGAATTTAAGAGTCCAACAAACACTGCACAAAAACAGAATGGAGTTGGGTGAGGAAGGCGTGACGATCAGGATTAGACTGATGAGGGTGAAATGGTTCTTGCTTTTGGGTGTAATGTAGGAAATGACCACTTTCACGTTTTGCAAATTTTAGAAAACTAAAAAAGTTTTTTCTCCTTTTATCTCTGTTTTGGTCTCCTCCACATCCTAAAATAAATAATTAGCCACGAATTATTACGTTAAGTTAAATGAGATTCTAACTTTTTGAGTGTTATTTGGTGCTGATAGGCTGTGCACAACGTAGCTATCAGGAGAAGTAGCCACCTACTGAAACAAAACAAAGAGCTAAATAACAGTAAAAGTTCCAGTCTGAGCTCCAGCAGTGATGTTTTGTTCATGTGGAAGAATTTTGCTGCTTTCTGTTGAACTTTTTAATACTATTCTGAAATTTCACAACGTGTGGAAGAGCCTGCAGCCAAACAATGTTTCCAAATACTGCTCGTGCACTCCTTCATGCTGAACAATGCTCGTCTCTTCAGAGTGAACAAAGGAAGAATGCCTTGTCATCCATTTACTACAGCATGCAGTCTGACAAGACCTTCCGTCGCATTGAGAGCGAACAGCAAGAAAGGTAAAAATAAAGGTGGTGGCACTAAGAAAAAAAACATCACAATAAAGTGGAGCAGAAGCGACGATGGTGGTGGCAGCACCGCGAAGACAACACAGAGAAGTCACAATGAAGGTGGTGCACAGGGTGCTTTGAGATGCATGGATGGAAGATGGCTGAGACGGCGAGATGCATTGCTTCACAGCGGTTTTCGATTTGGACAACCTACCTGGCATTTGCAATTGTCCCTCCGCGGCCCCTGGTTACTCAGACTAATAAGACTGCCAGAACGTACCATAGGGGTGCGGTGTCGGACCTTGGTCTGGATACAGCCATCTTTCTCGAACTGGATCAGGTCATTGAGTGGATCCCAAGGCCTTGTGCTGAGGAAGAAAAGGATGATAGAGACGAAGAAACACAGTAAGGATGAAAAAGAAGAGGGACAAATATAACTTTTCTGATATAAATACCGCTCACAGTTTTTCTCTTTCTCATCTAGCATACTGTATCTTACACACAAAAACATTCTCATTATAACAGTAAATAACTGTAAACTGGACATCATCTATGCATATAGGGGATCACCACTAGATGGCACCCTGCCACACTAAAAAATTCTGAGACTGAGGCAAAAAATAAAATGTGCCTTTAGAGGGAAATCTATTTAAAACCAGCTGACTGCAAATACGCTTGTAAAAGACTTCCGGAAGTGACGTCCAGTGCATGCAAATTCTGTCTCCAATGACGCCAGCAGAAGGTGAACACATCAGAACACAAGCTTAACTGTTTTTTGTCATTTTTACTACAGTTTCACCAGCTCTGCTTTGTCGGTATCTCCCAGCAGAGACATACATGAAGCTCATACCTCAGCGCTTTCTTATCTCCATTAAACACACAGTTGAATTTAATGTGATTTCAAACCACACCCGCTTACGAGCAACAGAGGAGTCACTCACTCGGCATATTTGTAATGCCACTCTCCGGTGATGGGGTCCTGCTCGAACAGGGCAGGACTCCACTCCTCACATTTGGCTTTCCGCTCACGCGCCGACTTCCTCTGAGCTTCCTCCAGTATGAACTTCTCATTGGTGGCTTCGGTCTGGTCCTTGTTGTTGATGGCTCGTGTCACGTGTTGCCACAGTCTGCCGGATTGAGAAGGAAAAACAAAGCATTAATGAAAGACTAAAAGATAAGACTCTTTGTTTCAATCAGGACCACTACAGCTGAAACAAAGCTACAGTTCCATGTGCAGTAACATGGATTTGGCTATGTAGCTCTGATCCAGAAGCAGCAGCAATACTCCGGCAAAAGGGGTTGCAAAGTGGTTTGCAGAAGCATCAAACCTTTGCACAATGTAGTAAGTGCATTTCAGATAATCTATTACATTTGACAGTCAATACTCTGATAATAGTCGAATCAAAGCTCACCTTTCTGACTCAGACTCTCCCTGCTCCTCTAGTGGGACGGTGCAACGAGTCAGTCGGCTCTGCCTCAGCTCCGTCGTGGGGTTCCAGAAAGTGTCCACTATCCCAGTCTTCTTATCATTAATGAAGATCTCACTATCCTGAGGGGGAAAGTACAAAAATAGCTTTTAACATGGTAGTTTTGAAACATTACCCAACTAACAAAGGGAAGGTTTTACTAAGAAGTTAATTTTTTCTGTGGGTATAAAGTCGTGTCTAGTTTGATAAAATCTGCCAGCTTTTCTTAAACCAGAAGAAAACACAGCAACTTGTATTACTGGTTATATATTTCATTTCTGTATAAGGAATTAATATTAGCAAAATGTCAACACATCAATCCAATAATGATTTTAAAGACACAATACAAAATATATACAGATACATGTTGTATCTGTGTTTTTTATGAAACAGGCAGTGATTACAGGAACACAGACACACGTCTTACCCAGTGTCCTTCTAGTGTAGCTAACACCTCCTTTCCCAGCTTGATCTTTCCAGAGATTTGATTAACACAGTCACTGCTGCCCAGGAAAGGCTGCAGGAAAAACGGAAACAACAGGGCGGGAAATGGAGGAATGAGAAGGAAGAGGAGGCAGAGAGGAAGGGATGGGAGAGGAGAGAGGAGAAGAAATAGGAAAGGATATAAAGCAGTTTACTTGCTGCAGTTACTGTACGAGAAAAAGATCCTGTGACTTACTATTACTCAGAGAATTTACTAATACGACCGCTTTTCATTGAAGACCAATTAAAAGAAAACAATATTGTAGAAACTGCCAATGGCAATCGCTTACATGTTTAAGGTACCAGAAGGTACACACAACCCAAGGTTCTGTTTGCCTACTTTAGGGATATAAAACTGAGGGGCAGCAATTACTAAATAAATGGATTTCTTAAACTTTTACTATCTTTACAAATTCGCTACCCTGTTTGCTTTATCATAAAAGTACCTGTCGCTAGTTGGTAAATGATGATGGAGCGAGGCGTGGTTGGAGGGGGTGGGATGTTTTTTCAGGAAGGGTGGAGGAGATATTCAGAAAAATCATGTGAGTCTGAGTTTTTTTCAAAGTCTTAAACAGCTACTACAAAATCTAGGACTTCACAAGCCTAAAGGCCTCCCCTTACACACTATTTACTACTATTAAATAAGTACTTTAGTTAAGTATTTTTTAAGTTTTTTAAACTACAGAACAAAGCCATACCTTCAGTTTGAACTCCAGCTGTGCACTGTAGCCTGTTTTCTCACAAGCAATGGTGACATGACCACCCAGCTCCAGAGTCATGGTTCCATATAGGATACCTAGCAGATTGTTTTTATAAAAGAACGCACAGGTTACAGGTAAACTCAAACATATCTAAAATAGATCAGCACCTACAAAGCAAAGTTAATTTGGCAGGTTTTTGCAAGCTAATGTGGTAAATGGACTGATTCTTATATAGCGCCTTTCTACTCTCCCGGAGTACTCAAAGCGCTCTATACAACACGCCACATTCACCCAGTCACACCCATTCTCACAAGCACTACCTCTATACTGAGCGCTTTCTAACTACACTCACACACATTCATACTCCGATGGATGCATCGGAGAGCAACTTGGAGTTAGTATCTTGCCCAAGGATACTTGGCATGCTGGAGGAGCCTGGGATCGAACCTCCAACCTTCCGATCAGCAGGTGACCTGCTCTACCTCCTGAGCTACAGCCACCCCTGTGCTTTGGATGTCCAACAGAACAGTGATGTTACAGCACTGTTCACACAGCATGAGTGACATGTGAAAGGAAAAGGATTCATTCGAACCTTTACAGTGAGCATAGGGCATGTTCATCACATAGTCCTCCCCTCGGTTGAGAAAAGTGAGGCGAGCCTCCCCGTCCAGTATAGCCGACAGCGAGTTTCCTAAAACAATGAAACAGTACTGATAGTCAAAAGTAGATAATAGACCAAAGAGCTAAAATGTCAAAGTAATATTAGAGCAGCACTAAACAGTGAGTGTGCTGTGCGTGTTTGTACCATAGAACTTGGACTTGGCGAGGATGCTTCCACTGAGGCAGAATCCGTCCTTCCTGTTACTGACATAGAAGGCCGATACTGGAGGGTGATGAGATACCTATAAAATAAATAATGTAAACTGTCAGTCATCGATTTACCCTGTCAACATTATCTGATATGTACTCCTCATATAGCCAAATTCAGTGTAACAGATGAACCTATCAGGCAGCTCTCGGTAGCAGTATTGTTGTTACCTGTTCTGCCATGTAGAAGGTCTTGCTATTGGTCTTCTGATGGAGCCACATGCAGCGGAACGTCTCTCCAATAATGGGATTGTAGGGCTTCTTCAACCCCTGTGAATTCAAAAGCACCATAAAACATGATTTTAGGGTCATGTACATACAAAACATGTGACCAACAGCTGACGCAGAAAAGCTATGCTGACCTTTGGCTTTTTGTAAAATCCAGAGATGTACCACTTTACCACCTTCTTCATCCGGTTATAGGCATTCTCTTCAATTGCAGCCCTGAGAATGAAGCAAAAGCTTGAACTGATGCTCCTCCATTACACAAACACTCTTTTTTCTCTCTTTTGAAAGTCAAAGCCAGGCCAACTTGTTTACAGTCTAATGCCACTATCTGCAGGCTGAAGTCCGATTACCATTGATTCACATCAAATTACTCCCAATTGATAAGCCTGTTTCACAAAGGTCAAGGTAAATGGAATGTCTTACTCTGACAGGAAGTCTGCATGGAAGTAGTAATCAGAGAGTTTGTCCAGAAAGGATCTTGGCTCCAGGATAAAAGTGGGTAACACAACCTTGGACAGGTCCATGCCAGGTCGAACCTGCTTCAGCAGGGTCCAGATCAGAGACTTGTTCTCCTCTGATACGGTTTCTGTCTGAGCAGCTTCACCAGCCTGAGGACACAGTCAGAAAACAGCAGACAGGTTAAGTAATTGCACGTGTCCTGTTGTAACATATATGACAGATTGACACTTGTCACTTTTTTTTTTTTAACTTTTGTTAACGCTACTTTCAAATTTTATGCATGTCCACAAGCTTCAAAGTTCACATGGCTTTTTGTGCAAATGGTGCTTTCATTAGCTCGAGTGTAAACATTTTGCTTCAGTCAGTGTTTAATTATTGAGTTGTCTCGTTTAGATTTCATCAGGACGGAAATCTGTGTTTTCACTCTCACACTTATCCTCACATCCCTCGCAGACACCCACGCACACTGCGATCAAAGCTCGTCCATGTTACAGGCTGAATAGCCCTGCAGAGGAACATGCTAATTTCTCCTCATTATGTGAGAAACTTTATTAAAAACAAGCCTTCAGATGAAGTTTTAAAGATGAAAATTGCTGCTACAAATCCTAGGAGATTGTATCCTAGTGGTACAATCACATCTCATCTGCAATGCTTTTTCTTGTTGACGTTCAAAGGAGAGCAAAATTGCAGCCTCCCACCCCCACCCCCTGTTCCATACCTCTCCTAACTCTTCCTGGGACTGTTCCAGGTATGGGGTTTCACGCAGATGCTCATTTGGGTCCAGGTCAATGTACGAGTCGTCCTGACGCTCTGATGTGTCGCTGTCACTCTCCTCACTTTTCTCCAGCCCCTCTGGATCTGACTCCTCGTGGTCCTGCTCTCCTTCCCGATCTGACTTGTCTGAGTACAGGTCCGGGTCTTTCAAATGGTCGCTGTCATTGAACCTGTAAGAAGCAGGGGAATATCATAGAAAGAATTTTTAAATCCATAAAATCAGTAATAGCTGAGCTCTACAATCTAATGTAAATGACATTTCCTACTCACTGGAAACCGTGTATGTTGTGGGCTCTGAGGAGGCTGTAGAAATTAATGGAGTGTTCCCCACCAGTGCCTACAGTGCTCATGTCATCCTTCCCCTCACGGATCATGGTCCTCTTCAGCAGGCTGGAGCACTTCAGGGCCAGCTCCAAGGCATCCATCCAGCATCGGCCTGGAAACAGGAATTAAGCTGATAAACAAGACGCAGAAACCATTTTGTGAATTATTGTTTTCATGAAATCTATTCATGGTGAATCACAACAGCCCCTCACCACACATCAGAATCAACTCTGGGTGAGTTAAAAAGCTTTTTCACTTTGGAAGTCTTCCTAAAACAGGAGTTATTTCAGCACCATGGAGAGGGACCGAGTGGATGATGGAGAGGCTGGAATGGATGTTTCAGCACCACGGACAGAGACACAGAGGACACGCTTGCTGTGTCTCCGAACAGCCTTCGATTTATCACAAAGTCTCCTTTTGTTTCATTTTCTCACATTTACACAGACATAAACTGAGATTCACATATACACACATCCGCCCTCATAACAAACAGCCATTCCAGCCTTTCCACATCCCACCTTATTCAACGTTCAACCCGCAGTTAAAGTCTCCTATGTTGGCATTAAAGCAAACAGAGCATTTAACCATATTTCTTATTGCTTCTTTATCACTACCTGGAAACTACATTACAAATTATTCTAACAGCCTGATTCAGATAATAAAGGTTAATGTACCTTTGATTAGATTGTGGCCAGAAACGCTAACGTTGTTAGGCCACGATTGCCTGGTTCCTGTTTAAAGTGGGCCCATTATGCTTTTCCTTTCTGTCACATGTACACACATTTAAATGTTGTTTTATGTTAAACTTTTTAAATAACAAAGTGAGTGTATGTACAAGAAATCACTGTAAGCTGAAAAGAGTAAAAGGAATAAAATTCTGTCTACCAGCACATAAGCCTTTCCCACCTTTTGTTCAAATGTTCTATTTTAAGAACAAAACAATGACGAAAGATCACAGGACTCGAAGGCAAACAGCTACAGATGCTTGTTTCAGACAGAGGCACCTTGACCCAATATAAGATAAATAATGATTCATTTGCACTGTGAGTCATACACATCTACTGTAGTTAAGACAAAAAGAAATATGAGGCTGGAAATGAGCAGAACAGGTCTCCTTTATCAGCGTGCCGGAGACAAAACATAGCAGATGGTTTATAAAACAAAGATGATCAGTGCCTCTTCCAATGAAGGCCACTCACTGTCAGATCATCTGCTATTCATCTGATACTAATACAGCTTTGTTAATGCCAATATTATGCAAATTGATAGTTTATCTCAATCAGTCAGTGTAAGCGGCTGCTGACAAAAGTCAGAGAAATGGCTTTAAATGACAGCCTGTCTCCTACCATCAGACTCAGAGGCAGCACGGAAAATGAGGTGGCTGCTGGGTAACGGCTGCGTGATGGAGCCAACTGCTTCTCCTTTAGGACCCTGATAACAATAAGACACAAAGAAAGGACGGGAATGCACGTTAAAAACATTCACCTAGTTACTCAGTTTCTTGATCTGTGTTTTACTTCTTCTTTTAAAAAGTCTTTCATTGTGATTTCTTTATTTTATCTCAAGTTTTTTATATTTTCTCTTTTCGTTTTACATCATTTCATGCGCAAACAGAAACAATCCAGCATTACAGATATGTAATTATGCAAATGAGAGAGCATAGAGGGCACAGAAACAGAGCCGGTGAAGTGCTTATTTCAATAGTGGAGAGCAGGAACGCTGTAATGCAAAACAAACTGGTAATTTTGATTCAAGGTTTTGTTTTTTTTATAATACAAACAAACGAAAAATGAGGCTTGAAATGCAAGGTCAGCGATGAATACTAAATTACTGGAGTGGACCGAAAGCAGGGCGAGCTGAAAACGGGGACAATGGAAAATGAGAACTGCCAAAACTGAAATAGGCTGGCTGGAGGTATAATTTTCTCTGTGTGTGTCCTAAATGAAACAAAGACATGGCTTTCATTATACAGTTAACATCCACATCTGCTTCGCTATTGTAACTGCAGGGGACAAATGAGTGTTTTTAACTGAAGGGCCCTTTCAGTCCTAATTACGTGTAAGAGTTTATTCTGCTTTGCTCATCGATGGACAGCAAGCAAAACTCTGTCTGCATAATGAACCAGTCTGGCTTTGCATTCATGATTACACTGTTATAAACAATGCGAAACAATTTCTAAGAAAATTAAGCCAAAACCAGCAGACACTGGTTTAAAAACACAAGTGTGCTGTAGTGGCACTGCTGTGGTACCACTTTCTAAGGTAAAATGATCATACGCCTGCTGTTTGACATGATAGAAAGTAGCTTATGAACTCGCTAGATGCCTGAAAATACCAGCAATTGATGACTAGCAAACAAACACATGCAGGCTTCTATGTAAAAATATATATTGAGAAAAATCATGTCATAATCAAATGCTATATGTCAACTGTTTTCATGGTGATTTTTTCATTGAGTACACGAATCCCTGTAGACCTCCATATGAAGTAGAATGCAGTCTAAGAGATGATTCCAAACGGAGCCATTTTTGAGCAAATAACTGTTTTGTAGCGTTTTTGTTAACTGTGCACTTGCTGCATACTTTAAACTAATTGTTACAATGTGTTTAACAGTGAACATGCGCTGTCAGTCTTGCCTGCTGCACAATAACATTCAATATTTAGTGTTTACTATTATTTACACTTAGCTAGATTATTGTGATGGTGTTGCGTTTATTATGTTGCTCTCTTAGTTATTTGTTAGTTTTCTAAAAAGGTGTCTGAAAATCATAATTTAATTAAAAAGATGCTACATTAGGATCATTTACATAACTGACTTAATGCTTTTTAAAGGTCCACTCTGACCTTGACAGCCCAGATGGACTGCTCCAGGGGGTGAAAGAGTTTGAAGCAGAAGCCGTCTTTCTTGGAGGGCCTCTCGATGAGCTCGCAGGCATTGAGCAGCACCGTTCCCACCCACTGCCCGTTTTTGTGAGTTTTGTAGATGAGCAGGACGCCCGGCTTCAGCACACACCACAGCTTGGTCCAGCTTTTCAGAGTGCCACGGATCTGCAGACAGTTGCAGGAAAAAGTCAGGTACTCAAAAACGCTACCAAAACCTGAAGGGATTCTTTTATTCTTTGTCTTACTGTTACAGCTGGGAACACTATTTTTCCTAATGCAAAAGTAATGTTATATTTTATGCCGGCCTAAGGGCAAGTTGTCAATGCAAATATATAGAGCACAAGGCAGACACTGAATGTGGGATGTGCCACCTTTAGCCAGTCGGCCATGACGATGACAGAAGGATCAGTGATGGTGCTGAGCAGCTCCTTGGTTGCCCTCTTCTTTTCTTCCCTGTAGTTCTTCTTCTGCACCTACAGGGAACGCAGAGGGCGGGACAATGCAAAGACATCATTATGTGGACATGGCTTCCCACTGAATTCCATTTGGCAACAAAAACTATGAGTGAAATCACACTCCTCTGTGTCCCTGTCACATTAACACCAGGGTGCTGTTCGACTGTCGAGTACACTCTTTTACATTTAATGGCTCCCTTTAAGCCTGCACATGTGCATGACACCAGTGCACCACAGGTTTAAAAATCTGTGTTTTCTATACATCATCAGGTAGAGTGTGGCCCAACATACACAACTTCCCGAAAGAAAACATTTGTACCGACTGGATTTTGATTAAAACAAACAAACCCCCCAAAAATGAAATTGATTAGAAATATTTGTCGGAAAGAAATCAATTATTAGGATCTAAAGCATCATCTTAAAAGACTGATTCTAATTAGACTGTATTTTTCCAATTAAATTAGTGCTGCAGTACACTACTGAGTAAAGAAAAAAAGACCAAGCACACATACTTTGCAATATGTTCTCACAAAATTCAGTTCCAAGCAATAATTCCTAAAGCACTTTTGCAAAAGCAATGTTTTTATGATTAAAGAAGCAATCCGTCTGACTAATGTCTACAGCTCAGCTTACAGGGAAGTAATCCGTTTCCAGAAATGAAAGCTACTACAGGTCTTTAAAGGTAGAGTTTGAGTTGCATCCACTCCATTTTCCAGTGTTGTGCTATAATCCTGTGGATAACTGATATTCTGTGTGCCAGAACAGTCAGCTGATCTCAACCGTATTGGCCTGTTGTGAGTACAGCTGTAACCTCCTAGGACCTGGCGTCCACATATGTGGACATCACATTTTTGGGTTATTTAGACCAAAATACTCAATTTTGCTCTACAAGGGCCTGATATCCACTCACGAGGACATTATGCTGCTACTGTTCTATTGAAATTTCAAACGAATATGTGGCTCTCATTATTGTTAGAAACAAAAATTAGGTAAAAAAAATAACTAAATAAAAAATCTGGTAAATCTTTATTTTTACATTCATCAGGTCCCAATCAGCCCAAATATGAAAGAGAAATTAAAAATGCATGCCGTGGAAGAGTTCGGGTCTTAGGAGGTTAAAGTGTGGAAAAAGCGCACATCAAATTAATGCAAGCTGTGGGAGCTGAAACGCATTTATATTCGGAGGTCTGCAAGACTGTGCCTGCGGCAGGTGGACTAAAGTAAAGTTTGAAGGACAAAATCATCACCTCTGAGTTTTTTTCAACATGTTTGACTACACTGTGTCCTACTCACTCTAACATTTGTTACATGAAGAAAAGTATGAGCTTTTAACGAAAAACATGACCTCTAATGGCACGCAGTTTGAATACAAACACTTTAAATCGTCATGTTGACAAGCATCAGTGATTGAGCTATATGTAACACTCTCCATGAAAGAGCCTCATTAAGACTCGTTATGCCTGCCCTTAGAATTAAGCGTCTGGATACGCAAGACTTAAGCCGCTTTGAGCTCACTTACCTTGAGGGACTCCTTTTTGGTGAGCTTCCCCCCAGACGCCGACACATCCTTGTCTGAACCATTGTACAGCTTTGTTTCAGACTGAGAACACAGGAGAGAAAAGGCAGATCTTGGAGATGTCACATCAAGATCTTTATTCTTCATTTTTATACTCAAATGAGAAAAATCTGTTCTTAAGCCACATGTTTGTTCATTCTAACGGTTAACACACCCTTGAAAGGTTGGAGACTTCCAGTGGGGTCACCTTAAAGACCCTTAGTAATACTAATGCTGGTAATCTGGGAATTTCTGTTCCAGGCAACTAAAAGAAAAATCGGTAAAATGCCTAATGTAGTCTGTAAAGTGCAAACGTAAATGTCAGCAAAGTTTTGCCTCTTAATGACAAATTGGTTACCTGAAATCACACAACCAACACAGTCTACTAAAACACGGGGACATTATTTGAGGTTAGCAGATCTTTTTCCGACCAAGCTCATGCGTTTCCATGGTAGAACCCAACTTAGCTCTGCTACTAGGACAAAGCTTAAAATTGCTGGTGTGTCTCTGCCAGATCCCGTCACATGCCAGCCGGAGCGACCTATAGTGGCCACATAGGTGTGTGTGTGTGAGCTATTTAAAGCTGTAAACACACACACAAGCAGTGTAGGTGACAGGATGGAGGTTACGTGATAGTAAGCAACAAAGCTAAAACCCTCCTTCCAAATCTTTTGTACTTTTCACAAACGTTCAGATTTATTTTGCTGAGAGTACGACTCCTGTGAGGACTGCTGTAAACCACAGCTTGGGCTTGATTCTGCATCTGAACTAGTCATCTAAGATGTCATCTGGATGTTTTTAATACACACACACATTATTTTAACTCTTGTTTTCCTCCTGGCAAGCCTCTGTGAGAGATTCTTTTAATCTCTAAATTAACCATCATGCATGGATCATCATCTCTTCATACTTCATGAAAACAATTTCATAGTGTCTGTGCAGTGACTCAGAGGAAGTCTCGAGACACCCACGTTTGCACTGACATATTTGATGAGGACCTCGACAGATAAACTAGACGAGCCTCCACGCTGAGCTCGCTTGAAAGACGGGTCGAGTCCGAATTTTAGTTGATAAATGTTTGATGTTTAGCAGCGTATGCGATGTATGATTCATCTCAATGTAGGCTCTCTCACGCCTTAGGCTAGACTCGGAAAAGGAAAGGAGATGTGCAGTAATTCCCTTATTCTCTGGTCTCATTACACACTGAAGCAACCCATCATTCCTTCTTAGCCTTTACGGTGCATCAGCTCAGTGGAGTGAGTTTTCTTACCTTGCTCTTAGATATGGAATGAGAGTCCTCTTTCAAAGGCAGTGGCAAGAGGTCCTCCTTCCCTCTCTCAAAACCTGTAACCATAAAGAAAGTCCTAAGTTCATCTGGTTCCAGCAGCACCTCCTTATTCTCTATTCCTGTTATTTTAAAACACTATCCAGGTGCACGAACCGTGGGCAGGTATGCTTGATTGCTGTCATATGAATGAATACTGAAGACTTCTCCAAATCTTATAAGGGGCTTCAGATTCCCAAAAAAGAACCAATCTAATAGTAAATACTACCAATGCCTATCAAATCACTTTCATACACATGATATCAAAATGACAAAGTCAGAATTATAGCCATGATGATGTTGTGATACAGAAATTCTGTCACAGACTTGCAGTCGGTCATCAACAATACGTCCAGTTCCAGTTGGCTTCACTCTGTATGGCATTTTCCAAATCTGTCATGTATGTTGTGCTGGTTCTTTCGGAGCATTGTTGGTGCAGCTATCTAACAAATAATATCACTTTCTTAGTGGTTAATATTCTAACAGTGTGTTCAATAAGTCTGTGCTTCAGTTCTGCTGAGTGCAGTTTTAGTGTTTTATGTGTATAATATTAGAGTTTGACAGTACTGACCGCGATTTGCCTAAAAGTCCAAAATTTTGGAAATCTGTTTATGTGTAGTTATCCATCAGCTGGTGGATTATGGCATTCAAAAGATGTCACGACAACAGGACAAGCTGCACTCTGGTGGACAAACTATGCAACGTCAACATTGATAACATGGAAGGCTGATTCTCCCATCCTCTTCATTTACCAGCAAATAATAAGTCTATAATATCAGCCCGCTGATAAATGTGTTGGACTCTACTTAGTACAAATTAACAGTTGTTTGTGTCTCACACTGCATGTCTACAGTTTACGGATGATTATAACCTGGCACTCAGCCCTCTCATCCCAGTATGGTCACTACTGGCTCCAAAGAAACAACATGACAGCAGACAAAACGCTAACAGTGAAAATAAGCTAAACAAGCTGTCGTAAAACACTGTGAGTAACACAAATCTCTAAATACACTGATAGAAATAAGTTTGGTTCAACTAATCGCTGGACGAATCAATTTAGAGCCTGTATGTTCAGACAAAGTACTGATATCGAGTGTGTTAATGACGTATCACAATAAGAGGCATTAATCTTTATCCTCTATCCAGAATGTGCTTCTTATTCAAAAACAGACGTTTAAAGTATTTGTTACACTGCTTGTTTTAGAAATCCTAACTAACCAACAAACTTGTCTTAGCTAATAATTATGAGTTGCAGCTCTTTTTGCTCTCTTTTCCAGTTTTGTGACATGGTGACGATTTCAAGTCCAAATGTCTGCCTTCCTAACTGGAATCCCATTACATAATGTCACAGGAGCACACTGTCCTTTGAAGCCACTGGAGGAAAGCCAGAGAAGCTGGATGGCAACAAGCTAGCACCGGTGACAAGAGCTTAATCTGAACTGAGCTCAAATCTGCAATAAATTAGTTGCTGAAAGGAGCTAAAAGGAGGTTCCCCGTTTCAGTCTCAGACAGTGTAGCTTTGAAAAGTGGACACAGAAAAAGTAGTAAGTTGTTGAAAGGAATGTGAGTTCACTACAGAGCTAGTGTGTCTTAAACCTACGCAGAAGGAAATTTTCTGTTTTTTATTTCAGCTCTGCTTTAGCATTTCTAATCCTAATTACTGAGCCAGCTTCTAAACAATAAGCCAAACCTCATCAACAGATTCCCCACTAAGATCACTGCAGTGTGTGGCACACGAGGTCTCAAGGTGACAGTGAGCCTGTAAATATTTTATGCTTTCCTATCTTCAGGTCATCAGTATTCAGCTGTGAGAAGGAACAACTGCAGAGCTTCATTTCTAAGTGAGACATTCATCATGTGAACAGAAGTCAGATTCTATTTGAGCATCCATTCCCTTTAATAAAAAAAAAAAGTGGGCGCGTGTCTTGCTGCAGCGAAACAGGACTGTATTCTTACTGCATGCCTCATAAGGTTTTTGTCAAACCTACTTTTTATCAGCCAGCTTTATTTGCTCTGTGTCTTCCATTTCCAGTAAAGCTTTTTAGCAGCTGCTTCCATGCTGCTGGTGCTTTTACGTGGACATAGAATACTCATGACAGCAGCAGCAGGCAAACTCCAAACCAGCATGTACCTTGAGATGGAACGTGCAGGAGTGCCTTTGTGTCTTGGGGGTGGGGAAGGGGGGTCTACTTAGAAATGTATGGCTTGGAAGGCTTTTTCTCAAACAATACATTCAGGGTACGGAAAAGGGTACATCCACAGGTCAACAAGCATGCTGCTTGTGTAAGATTAATTCAGAATCAGCAATCACAAGCAAAATTTCCCTGCATAAATCATATCCATTCAACTTGATCTCCAGTTTTCTCCTGCATTAGACATCCAGACTGAGAACCTGCAAACCTGACAGGTTGTACTTGCCTTCTCTCTCAGCCTGCGGACATGAACTGAAAACTAAACTACAAACATAAATCTTTTAGCTTATTTGTTTCGATCGGTGCAGTACCAGCAGAAGATGCGGCTGAGAGGAAAGTGGAAGATGATGAAAGAATGATAAAAGGGATTCAAACAGTGAAGTTTGAATGAGGATGTTAGTCACTCAATTTGCAATCACTGATGAACAGAATCACCGTGGGCCACTGGGATGAAGTGCCTAATTTCAATTTAAGACACCTTAATGTGCCACTTCTCCACTCACACAACTGCGTCACCATGGAGCAGCAGCAAACAGAAAGCAGAGAGGATGATTTCATTGTATTACGGCAGCTTATTTAACGATTGTGACTAAAGACTAGGGCTGCTCGATTATGGCAAAAATGATAATCACGATTATTTTCACTGAAATTGAGATCACGATTATTTGACGATATTTATTTAACCCTTTAAGACCTACTATAGAACCAAGTCCACCAGAGCTTATATTATTTTTATTTATTTTTTTTACATGCTGTAGTGCCATTTGTGGGAGCATTTCAAGTTGCTATACATCAATACAACTGTTATAGCCCATATTTTAATAATATGTATGCATTAAGTCCATAGTAATTACATAAATTGCAAAAAAGTGCAATAAACTAAAAAAAATTGAAAATCGCTTTTGTTTTGTTTACATATATTTCTACTTGGAGAAATTTAAGAGGTTTATCCCTCAAAACTTTAAATACAATAAAGTTGCAAAAAATAGTTTCCCACCACAGGAAATTTATTTTGAGTGTCTTCATAGTTTTATTTTGGAGATACAGCAATTTTTATATACTCCAGGAAAAACAAAAAACAATCCTATGATGCAAATTTGCAAAGAAAACAGCATGTGCATCATTTCACTGTGGGAAGTGTTACGAACAGCTGATAGGAACGGCAAAGCCTGTTTCTGGAATATTATGTTTTTGTTCCTGCAAGCGCTTTTTATGCAATTTTTGCAAAGCTATATGTGGAACGAAACCGTGACCGAGGACAAGCTGATGGCATCAGATGTAAGTACAACTCCTCCGGTTTCATATGCAAAACAAATTATTGCGCTAGCTTACACGGTTCAGGTTCTACAGGGATTTAAAAATAGTTACGCAAAACGGAGCGTGCTGCTCTGACCGGCTTTAAAGGGTTAACAATGACTTTAAAAAATAATATAAAATAGTGTGCAACACCACTGAAGTTTGTTTCTTTTAAACTCTTTTCAACCAACGGCAGTCACTCTCCTCTCCAAATAACTATAGCTTTCCGAGCTTCCCTCGGGTCCTCTTAATCAGCGGTCTCCACCCTTTTTTGCGCCACGGACCGGTTTATGCCCGACAATATTTTCACGGACCGGCCTTTAAGGTGTCGCGGATAAATGAGGGAGGGGCTAATAATCGGCTCAGTCATTTTTAATGATCGTTGAAAGCCCAGATCGTAATCGTGATTAAAATTCGATTAATTGAGCAGCCCTACTAAAGACAAATTAAATATTAGAGGGAAATGTGTGAAGTTTACTCCATTTTTACCTGAAAATCAGACTTTCATTTTTGAAACTTGACACTTTGAGTTAAAAAAGCAAAGATCAGCCGGAAAACAGTTGACATGCTTGTTACCATGTCACAAATGTGACAGTGACACTGCTGACAGTCACTGTCTAATGACTAAGGTTAGAGTTCCTCTTCCAGGCAGAGACTTGAGAGACTGCCCATCTGCTAATGAGCTCATGTAAAATCAACACCTTCCAGTGTTTGTGTGTTTCTTCATTAATGTCATATCATGAAGGCACGGAGCGTTGTCTGTGACATGTCCTCTGCTTTTAATCTAGACAATCTCAGAAATAGAAATTCACCCTTGGGGGAAAGGTTTTAGCCTTTTTAAAATAAACTCAGATGAGCTTTATTTTAATATAAGACACTGCAAGAAGAAAAACCTCATGATAGTCAAAACTTTTTCAAGCAGATTGCTTCAAAAGAGCTCATAAACAAAACGACTACAAATGAGAAACATGTAGAATTGATTACAGAAGTGAGATGCAAAGACAATAACATGGGAATCCCTGTTATGTATGTGGCTGGAAATCAGTGACTGTGTGTTTGTGTGTCTGGCTGAGAGTGTTGGAGACTAACACACCACTGCAGACTGAAAGGAGCTCCAAAGATCTCAGTGTGCATCAAACATCATAGACTGAAGAGATAAAGAGACAGAGCGAGTGAGAGAAAAGGGAATTAAACAGCAAAGAGACAGAAAGAGCTGCATCCTGCTAAATCCAAAGCCTTTACACTTTTCTAAAATCCCTCACTGAATGAAATGAGACTGCATCATTAGAAGCACAGTGTACGTCAGACAGCAGACGCATTAGTAAAGGGTGAGCACGACAAAAACACAGTACTTTAACCTCCCTGGTTTTGTAGTTTGCTGCTTAAATGAGGCGTTACATCAGCATTCTTTGATATCCTCCAACCTATAAAAAGTCACTAGGAATTTGACATAAGCAAACCACTCATTTTCAACTTACATCCATAGAGATACAGGTCTGGACCTGAAAGGTCCCTTCACTTCTAAGAATCATCTGCAGTGTTGGTATTCAGCACCTCAACTTGGAGCTACACCTCTGTTTAATGCAACCCTGAAGCTGCTTCTCCCACCAGAAGATGTTTTTATTGCAAGCACTTGGATTCCTACAACGTCACATTCATTAAATCAAGTTCATTTAAAGCTCATAAAACCAGATTGATCCAGGGAGTTAATCAATGCAGTCTCTAGGTTTCTTCAAAATCGGCTTACGCGCAGCTTTCTATGATGCTGCTCTATTATTCTGGTAGGAAATATGAACGCTGCCATGGCAACAGGTGAGCTAAGAACAACAAATCGAGGGGGGGGGGAGAGAGCCTGTGAGCAGAGTGATTTTTCAATTTCAGGGAAGCAAACTGCCTGAGTGTTTGCTACTGTGGGAAACCTGCCATAGCAACAGCATCTCTATGGTACTGGTGACACATCATAAAAATTGAAAGACGTCTGGTTCACTGAAAGGGAAAGAAACACCAGCTGGAAAAAGTCATGGATACTGTTTTAGTGTAATTTAGTATGCGTGGACAAATCTGTAGAGTAGCTCAAAGCAGTGCATGAATTCACGTAACTGGCAAGGTGCTTTCAGCTGCTCCCTTATTTCCCAAGGGGTCACCACAGCAGATGGATGCACAACTTTGATTTGGCACAGATTTTACTTCCTGACGCAACACTCCCATTTGTCCGAGCTTGGGACTGGGACTAGGAGCACACTAAGGTTGTGACCTCTTGATTTCTTTCCTGATCTTAGACATGTAAGGCAAATGTGTTAACCACTACAAATTTAATTTCAAATGCTCTCTGTTCCTCCACAAAGACGTTTTTGCTGCATGTAGCTGCAATTGCTTTGCGAGGAGAGGTGAGGATGATATGCAGAACCAGCTAGCGTGGATTTGAATCACTCGATGCGTGCATTCATTCAGGTTGTGTTTGATGTTGACAGAAACTGTTTTATTCCCACAGTTACTGGACCACAGATGACATTGTTCAAATGTTTTCTTAGGCCAGGTCATCTTTCCCGTGACAACTGAACTAATCCCTTCATGTTTCGAAAGGAACTCCCGTTTAAACTAAAACAAATCGGCATAACTATGCATAGACACTGTAATGTGCCACTTCCTCTTGATAATCTAAAAAGAGTATCCTATCCACCATACAATGTGCTAGGTCATGCTGACCTGAAGATGAGCAGGGACTATCTAATTATGGACCGCAGGCATCCAGCTTTTTCCACTCTCTTATTAGTTTTGCCAAAGCCAAGTTTCAACCTCTAAATCAATTTCCGCTGCACTCAATCTCTGACTACTGAGGAACTAAGGGCGTGCTCTCTCACTTAGTGATGGGCTGATGAACAATACAACGTTTCAATACAAGGTTAGAGCATTAGGTGCAGCTGAGCCCAGGTTTCTTTTAAATCTCCAGGCCTGGTTGGTGGCCTTCAAACCTGCTTATTATGCAGCCTTAGCTTACCACTGCAAAAGCAGGCACATAAACCTCTGATCCACAGTGCTGTACTTTTATCCTGATGTGAGGAGACAACAGCATATTATCTTTTAAAAAAGGTTGGTATTTCAAACAGGATGTGTATGGATGACAGAGAGGGCATTAGGCTGGTTGTATTACCACAGCTGCTGTTTTTTGTCTTGGTCTATTTATATTTCACCTGAGCTTATGTACACTGGCAGATGCTGGTACTGTTCCCCAGACCGCAGGTAATGACATTTTGGCTCGTCAGCTGATAAAGTGGGAGGAAGGTTTAGGCAGATCCAAATGTGGAACTCAGGATGGTGTCACGACTTCTAGTTTTATTTTTACTTTTTTATTTTATTTATTTTTGGGTTTTTTTTCGAGGCTTCCAAAACAACCAGTGGATATCTGACCCAAGATTTCCTGTTCCACCCACTAGCCATCGTTTACAAATAGAGATACATTAAGGAAGATAAGAAAAGTTGAAGGTTTTCTCTTAGTCACTATTCAGAGAGTTTACCTTCAGTTTCAATGAATCTATCGCCCCTTTTTAAGGTTGTGTTCTTTTCTGCTTCTAGGAAACTTCCAGAGTGTTTTTATGCTTGCCATGCATGCTGGGTTCCTCCCAGTCTGCCTCTTTCATTTTGTTTCAATTAGTGGAAGAGGACACAAAATTACAAGTATTCTCCGGATCTTCGTCCTCGCCTCAGGCACTGTGGACACCTCCACTTATAACTGCTGCTTGGTGACTCTGCCTTCATCAGCACTGATTGCCTTCAGAGTTTTGGGACAGCAGCTAACTATTTGTTTTAGCACCTGTTGTGTCTCACAAACACAAGTGTAAAGACAAAGCAGAGAAGAAAAATCTTCTATTTGACAGATTGAAACAAAGAAAGAATATTCATTAGTAATTTCGCCCTTATCGGTTTTGTTAAACAAAGTGTTTGTCATTGAAGTGGTACGGCTGCTCCTAGTAATGAAAATACAGAGCCCCAACCTCAAAAGGAAGTGAAAAGACTAAAAACACCAAGTCAGCTGGCAAGCATGTATTTCAGTGTACAAGGAATAACACACAACAAGGAAAAGTGTCTCAGAGGGTCATGTCAACTGGCAACTGGAGGAATGTGGGTGTAAAAAACAAAACAAAAAAAACATGTAGATATATTAAGAGATTGTCAAAAACACAGAAAATGAATGAGTCTACCCGTCTGCACCACATGTCTCCTGCAGCAGAATGTCTAAAATAAAGATGAATGGAGCTAAGGCTGGGAGCTGACTGTGAGAAACAGAGTATGACTCAGACGATGTCTCGTAGCTCCAAATATACACGTAGCTGCAGAAGCTGCTGTTTTAAAGGGGAAAGAAGCAGACGCAGAGCCACCCGAGGAGAGCAAGACCACCACTGTGACCATGGTACTGACATGGCTCAAAGTGCTGAACTGCGAGAGCTGCACACTAAAAAAAAACAGTAGAGGACTGAGGTCGTTGTGAAAGTCTGAATCACAGTATGATGCTGAAAAGAGTTTGTGCACAGTAGGGCCGGGCTATATCGTACCGTTCACGGTAATACCGGTGTAATTTTGGGCAACGATAGGAAAATGAAATATCGCGATAGAATATGTGCAGTGCCTATGTTTACATACGCACATGGCGGCGACTGAGAAGAGCGAAAGCGGATCGTTGAATGAAACAGATGAATCAGAACTGGTTTGTAAAAATGCTGCAGCTTCAGTGGTGTGGAACTGGTTTAGCTTTCGTCCATCAGATACACAACAAAGCACTATTTTTGGTAGCGCATGCTAGTGGGCCGTCGTTATTACCGTGTTGTTTGGAAAATACAGCACACTTCAAATCAATCCTTTGATTTTTCTGAAAGTCGACAGAGCCCCTTATAATCCCGTGTGCCTTATGTATGAACTCTGGTTGTGTTACTGACCTCGAAATGATTTTATGTACACGGCGCTCGAAAATCTGTCAAATGTTTCAGTACGACTTTGCTAAGCTACGAAGCCGCACCGCTTGATGGATTGTTGGAGCATTACGGCTATCATAGGCGGAGCCTCGCAGAGTGATACGTACTGTGCTTCAACATAATGTTACCGTATTGTGTGTGTAGAACCTCTTTTTAAGTTTTGTGGATATTATACAAGGTTATGCTGAGGATATGTCGGCCAGTTTCCACTGGGAATGCCTTTTGGTTAAACTGTCAGCGAGGAATTTGCATTTGCACTGTTACGTGTTTATATAACTTTAATGCACATAAAAAACAGCTGCTTGTTTCAGTGAAAATACATTGATGGGGTTTTTTGCACTAATAAAGTTGTGGAGTTGTAAAGTATTTTGTCTAGCGTCAATTATATCATCAGTTATATCGTCATCGCAAATTTTCAAATGTATATAGTGATAAATATTTTTGGTCATATCGCCCTGCTCTAGTGCACAGTCAGCCTTTCCTGGATTCATAAAGGTTAAAACGGTTACTTGTGAAAGTGGAACAGAGGACGTTCACTCTCTGAAAGCTCTTGCGCCTGCCAGCTGTCTGCCTCCAGGTTTACATCATTTTCAGCAGGATAAACAAAAGGAAGTGAACACAAAACTGATTTAATCCTAAATGTTCTCTGGGATTAAGTGTACTTTCAAAAATAAGGATTATCACTGCACTCTAATAGAGGTATCACAGGAACCCGCGTAAAGCTAAACCAGTTGAAGGGAAGGCTATCTCCTGACTCTGTAAATGGTTGTGTGTGTGGCTCTGAAAGAGGGGAGAGCAGGAAAAGTCCTCTAAGACAAGCATCATCTCTCAACAATGACCAAGCAAAAAAGAAATGCATACGTAGGATAAAGCCCAGTGCTGCACTCTTCAAAGAGAAACAATGCCTGTTGCGTTGCCTCTAATCTTTTGACAGCTCTGTTGTTGACAGCAACAGTGTCCTCTGCTCTCGTTGCTAGTTGATTCAATGTGCCTCAGAGCTGAGGCAAGTTTAAGTTACAACCAATCAAAGTGAGTGGCATGGTGTTTGATAATGACTTATCTTTCAACTTTGTAATCCCCTGCTTTGAACATGAAGCAGAATGATTTGAGTCTTCATATGTTTCAATTCATGTATTTGCTGAATGTTAAAAATGACTTTTTCACTGAGTCAACTGACACACTTATGCAGTGATTGTCTGGGTGTGAGAATAAAAGCAGTCGACACTATAAATGCCTTTGAGGAAAACCTAAAAGCATCAAATAATGTACCCATTTTAAGAATTCTGGTGTTTTACCCCATCCAAAAGTTTGTCTCTGCCTTCACACGTATCCCTTCGAAACACCTACAAACAAATCCTTCTATGATGCAGTCGACAGAATCGGTTCCTTTCATGAATACATCCCATTGCACAGAATTTAAGGTGGTTCTCGAAACTCTCAGGACCACAGTAAACCAATACCAACAGTACAACTACTGTATTTAGGACACAAGGCCAAAAAGTAGCAGAGGTCAGAAGTCAATCATCTGCAAACCTACTAATAAGCCTGCATCACTTCCCAGCGTTGAGCTTTGCGAGACGTTCCACGCCATTGTGCACCCACCTGGCAGCGAGATGGGTGACAGCTCGTTATAGCCCCCGAACGAGGCATTGCGGATGAGTTTGCGTCCGTCCGGGTGTGGAGGTCGAAGCGATGCCGTCCCGCCGCACGTGGAGAAACGGCGACGACTAAGCAGGCCTTCCTCCTTCATCATGGGGCCAGCAGGAGCTCCCCCGACGGGAGGGGAGGAGTGAGGGGTGGGTAAGGAAAACTTAAAGGTGGAAGGTCGAAGGGTATCGGGATACAATCCGATCTTCCCCACACAGCTAGTGTGCAAGCGAATATCCCAACCAGCAACACATACACACACAAACAGAAACACAGAGCGGTTCAGATAGCAGGCATTGGACCGGTGCAGTCGCTGCTTTCCTTTACGCTTCCTTCAGCCGACTGCTTTCTTCCTCCCTCTCTCTCTCTGCCTCCCTCTCTCTCACTCAATCTGTGCCCTGTGAGTGTGTATGAAAGCAGCAGCCTGTAAGTACTTAATAACGAATAAGCTGAGCCCCTCCCACTCCCTCTCCTCGGGATGGGTAGGGGAGCCGCATCTTAGCTTGAAAACAGCCCTTATGTTCCGCATCTCATCTTTCACTTCAGCTCAATCTCTTGCTGCGTCTCTTAGTCATTATTTCAGATTCAAAGGGACACTTCACCGCTTTTCAACCTTACTCTGGATTAGTCACTGGGGTGGCATGTCTCTGACGTCTACCATACTTATTATTGTCAAAATATTTCTCCAGCTGAATTTAGTGTCGTCGTTCAATCCTTTGACATCAGCAGATGACGGTAAATTACAGGAAGAAATATGAGGATAAGGATCCCTTCATGCCCTCACAACAACTAAGGAAGACACAGAAACAAATTAAAGGGATTAAAAATAAATGTAGTTAACATGGCAAATAATAGACTTTTATAAGGCACAGATGCCAGATGATAAGCTCAACCTCTTACCAATACTCCTGGCTAACACAGCAAAGTAGAAAGTCTTGCTGTGGAAGCAGCTGTGGCATCACTGCTGTTAGCCAGCATGACAGCCACTGCGAATGAAAAGGTGGGATTGCCAGATAATAGTTTGATTCATCTACTCTGCCAGCACTGAGGCAGGGTTGGGAAAATATTTAAACTGTTGAGTGTTTATGTTTGCCAAATTCTGAGAAGGTCAAAGCTGCATTAAAACATTTAACAGTAATTTAGAAAATTAGGGTATAAACATAGGACTCATATTCAGCTTCAGTCCATTATAAACGTATTACATGATTGCCACGTGGTCAGCAGACATCTTAGTCTGAACGTTAGAAAGTAAGAAATCAATCAGTAGCTGTTGTTTTTTCAGCAAATGTCGATTAGCCAGTTATCAAAGTTTTAATTTTTGATTTTCCTTTTGCACTGAAGCAAGTTTTGTTCACAAATGTATAAGGTCTAGAGTTTGTTCATGACCTTCAGAATAAAAAGTAAAAAAATGATGACCACGTTACTTAATCAAACTCTCCTGAAGCTGCTGCAGAGTCAGTGGCTTCTAGGATGGTTTTTTTCACCATTGCCCTTTTCTGTTTACATTTAATATGATGGGCAAATGTGAATCCAAAAAATATCTTCTTTGTTAATACTGTGATTATTCAGGCTGAATAATCATTATTCAGATGTTCTAATTCACTAACTGACCTAGCTGTGTTCCCCCCCCCCCGATCCATGGGGGGGCTAACGATTACTAAGTCACTCAGGGTACAACAGTGATGTTTTAATCACTCAGTTCTTGGTTGTTTTGATGGAGACACATGCTGAACCATTCTTTGAATGCTCCGCTATGCTGGTCTTCAAAGATTAGTAAAAGAATATTCAATTCCCTTCTCCATAGCCATCAGAGAAGAGGCAGTGTTAGACTGAAGATGGGAACGGTGATAATTCAGTCCAGCATCGAGCTAATGACTTCAAATTACTCGAAGCATTCACAGCAGTAAGCAGGCAGGGTTAATAAGAGCATGTCTGTACAGTCGATGTACACAGTGTTGTCCGGATTTGTTTAGTATGACTGAGTCAGAAAAGCTTCCTCGCTGGCTGCTGCTGCTTTAAATGGCCAAATTAATTTGCAGTGAAATGTCCCTTTTTCATTCCCTATTCTGTCTGACAACACAAATAACTACAGCTTGTAAACCATACCTGCTATGCTATAACGAGTCATCAGATTGCAAATATGCACACACACACACACACACACACACACACACACCAGATGCTCTGAGGACAGAAGGAAGTTTGTTGTCACACCACTGCTCAGACCACCCTTTTATTCCCACATTGCACAGGGAAATAAGAAAGCCTGTCAGCACTGCCGGGTTAAGCTTTAGTGTTCAAAGGCACAGAAGGCTCCGGGCTGCAGCGCGGCCACTGAATGCCGCATTGAAACATGTGCTTCTCCTGGACACAGGTACAGTAAATAGAGCTAAAACCAGGTGCATTGTCTGTGCCTGTAGGTGACACTGACTGTGAAGTGCTTTGTTGGCACACATCTGTGACACACTGAGCACTTTCTATAAATGGTACCTCTGCACCATGAATCTAGCTGACCTCTGGTCTCGTCTGAAATCCGACAGAAGCTGATACATGTGGATTATTTTAGATTTAGTTCTCTTATACACGCAGTGAATGTGTTCAGGATTTTTTAAAGGATAAACTTTTTAGGTTCAAAGCTGAAGGCCAATGAAAGATAAGTGTCATCAGTATGGTTCATATAAACACAGTCACTGATAACTCGTTTATTTATGTAAGAGCGAAGGAACACATTTGGCCTGAGTCTTAGATTTGAAACCCAACACTGAAGAACATTATCAGCTCTTGTTCCTTGCAGTCTTCTGCCACCTTTAATCTCACCCGTCCTATTCATTCTTTCATTCTAGACCTTTGCAAGGAATCTAGAAATCTGCTGGCATCTCGCAAAGCCTTGCCTGCCAGCTGTCCATGGACATTTCAGCCGAGATAACTTGTGAAGTACTTGTGAGTGTAATCCCTTCCAAAACATCTGTCCCCAACGTAGCTAATCAATCTACAGCTGATAAATGTGAGCGCTGCCTGCCTCAACCGTGCTTTAATTAATACAGCTAATTAGATGGTCTGCGTGTATAATTCACATCCTAGACCTCATTAACCTGCTTGCAGAGGAGGAAATGCCCATTTTGGTTACTCCAAAGGCATTCTGAG
Source organism: Astatotilapia calliptera (assembly GCF_964374335.1). Lineage (NCBI taxonomy): Eukaryota > Metazoa > Chordata > Actinopteri > Cichliformes > Cichlidae > Astatotilapia > Astatotilapia calliptera. The sequence goes on from NC_137438.1 coordinate 3,577,458, forward strand.
TCACATGATAGTCTTTTTCTAAATTTAGTCATCATCTGGGTCATTTTCCCAACTATATCCAGGCTACCCAGGGCGGACTCTTCATACATTCAAAAGAAAAGAACAAAAGCCCCACCTTTAATTAACAAGATGTTTCTGTTTTATAATCACATGACAGCCTGGGCTATTAGCTAACAGAAGCTTTTCAGTAATTTTACACATTTGTTTCTTATAATTTAAGCCTGACACTACACTTCTGTTTCCTTAAATATCTAACGGATTAAATGTGTATTTAAACTTCTTTATGTCTGTGAAGGTTCTCAGTCATCCAGGTCATCGTAGTCAAAGGAGCTTGGAAAGACTTCTTTAAGTTGCTTGAAGACGTTTCACCTCTCATCCGAGAAGCTTCTTCAGTTCTAAGGTCAAATGGTGGAGAGTCCCAGATATAAACCTAGTGGGAGTTTCCCCCCACAGAGGGACAAAAGGACCCCCTGATGATCCTCTAATCGCCTGAGCCAAGGTGTGAAACTGGGTGTGGGTCCCAATCAGCCAGAGTTTCGGGTGTGTTCATTGTGAAACCTGGCCCCACCTTATCATGTGAATTCCTGAGGTCAGATGGCCCAGGATGTGAGTGGGCGTTAAGGCGTCTGGGGAGGGAACTCAAAACTGGATTATACATGGCAGACAGTTGGTGTCGTAAACCACCGCCTCTGTTCAAAGATGGTTGCTCACAGTGGACATAGATGCTTCTTTCACTCCTCTTTCAAACCATCTGTCCTCTCTGTCCAAAATGTGAACATTGGCATCCTCGAAACAGTGACCTTTGACCTTAAGATGCAGATGGACTGCTGAGTCTTGTCCTGTGGAGGTGGCTCTTCTGTGTTGTGCCATGCGCTTGTGAAGTGGCTGTTTGGTCTCTCCAATGTAGAGGTCTGAGCATTCCTCGCTGCACTGTACAGCATACACCACATTGTTAAGTTTGTGTTTTGGCGTTTTGTCTTCTAAACTTCTTTACACTGACAAAGAGGAGTTTCACTGGTAAGGCCTACTCACACTTTTGCACTGAGGTGACAGCTGCTTTTGAGTTAGTGCTATACAAGTGACACTGAATTGAATGAAGATCAAAGTGTTCATGACACTGTACGTGGCCCACAACGTAAAATCGGTATGATGTCCTTGTTCTGTTTCGTCATCAGGAGAACTGAACATAAACCGTCTTGAAAGCCACTGAATGCTGCTTTAAATTTGGAGATAAGGATCCAGTGCAACCAATACAACCATGTATGTGACATTTACTTAAAAAAAAACAGAAAAGATATTCTTGTCACGCTCTGGGATGTTTTTGATGATTACTTGGCACGTTATGATAGGCCATCATTGAGGCACAACTTTACATTTGATCAATACTGTTTCTATTAGCTGCACATGAACTTCAGCTGAAGATGGTGAATATTCTGCATTGTGATGATAGCAATAGCACACCACTGTTAGCATGTCAGCTCGAGATGTTCCTATGGCTAAATACGGCCTCAAAGAGCCACTAAGACTCTTAGTCTTATTTGTCCAGAGCAAAGTTGCTATTACATTAAGTTGATCTGACCACTGTTGATGCTTTACATGGTGTCACGGTTCAAAACAAAGCAAAGTTCATTAACTCTCCTGTTATTCTTCACTATGTTTGCAATAAATACAGCTGTTTGTTGAGTTATTGAAAAAATAAAAGTCAGAAGTTATTATCATGTTTTGTAGTCAATCACAAAAGTGAACAAAAACCTATTGATAGAATAGTAAGACTCAAACACCTTCAAGAGTCACACGCAGTAAAACGTCTATAGTCTTAGACCCTGTAAGCCTGAGATTAGCTGTGGAGCACGGAGGCTTTTTAAATCATTCTTCTGCTGTACTCCTCCTTCCTACAGTAAATCAAACAACATGCATATCTCTTGTTTCAGTCCACATTCATACTCTGATGAGTAAAAGTGGTTTTATGTTGGTGTGAGCTCCCTTCTGTCCTCGTGAGAGCAACCTTACATGGAGTATATAAGCACAAAAGCACACAAGACAGCACAAATCACTAAACAGGCTAGCGCTGGAAGTCAGGTGAGTGGCTTCAAACTACATTACTCTTCTGCCTTCACTGTCTCCAATTCCACCAAGCACTACTTCAACTGCTGTGACAGCTTGTACTACTTAATACTATACCTTGGACTCCTTAAGGTTAAGTCTTAAAAGAAAATGTTCCAACGTTAAGTACTGCCGGCAGTTTAAGATCCCAAATCATGCTTTACACCCAAGTCATGTCAGTCCAGACAAGCCTTCAGCCGTCCGAGCAGAGCTCAGGCTGCAAGCAGACATATTCTCCATCATGTCTTCGTGTCCTCCAGCTCTCTACAGACAAACCTTGGTCAAACTCGCTCAGTGCTCTTGCCTTTCAGGGTCAGGCACTCATTGGATGAGAGCGTAGGCGGAAGAAGGGACACTGGATTGGCAGTGGCTGTTAACCCTGTCTGACGCCATAATCCCTGCGGCTGAGCTTAAATCCGCACCGACTCCACCTGCTCTGGCACTGTAGCTTAACTTCCTGCCTTTCCTCTTTTTTCCTTCTTCTACAATTCCTCTTCATTTCTTTATCAAATCTTTATCAAATTCTCTCACCATCTTATCCTCTTCATTATCCGCCCCCTCGTATGATTCACACATGCATCTCTTTCAAACTTTCCCAGTAGCAGTCTGGCAAGAGGAGCAAGTGAAAGTGGCTGTGTGAAGTTTCCTTTAGTGATGAGTTTATTTCTTTAGGGAACACACCGAGTTTGTGCGCCTGTTTTTATGCTCTGTCTCTCACTAATTAAACTAAATAATCCAAACAGCACACAGAGTCATGAAAGCAATCTGAACTAAACACAAAATTAAAACTTGCAGGTATAGTTGGATTTTTTGTCCATCTTTCTTCGATCAACAAGATTGTTGAGGTGACCCTGAATCCTCCCTTAGTTATGCTGCAATAGGTGGAGGCTGCTGAGGGATTCCCATGATGCATTGAGTGTTTCTTCTTCAGTCACCTTTCTCACTCACTATGTGTTAAGAGACCTCTGCACTGAATCACACTTGTTATTAACCTCTGTCTCTCTTCCACAGCATGTCTTTATCCTGTGTTCCTTCTCTCACCCCAACCAATCACAGCAGATGGCCCCGCCCCTCCCTGAGCCTGGTTCTGCTGGAGGTTTCTTCCTGTTAAAAGGGAGTTTTTCCTTCCCACTGTCGCCAAAGTGCTTGCTCATAGGGGGTCATATGATTGTTGGGTTTTTCTCTATTTGTAGTGTTGTAGGGTCTACATCACAATATAAAGTGTCTTAAGGCGACTGTTGTTGTGATTTGGTGCTGTGTAAATAAAATTGAACTGAACTGACTTGAAAGATTATTACAGTACATTACAATCTATAAAGTCAAAAATCATCCTTTGAAAATTCAAAATTTTAGAATTCATATTTAGAGAGCACACATGATAGTTTATGGGAAAATCCCACTTTCAAAGTGAGCTGAAACTATCCAATCAGTGATAGGAAATACATACTCTAGGTGGTAAATCAAACATCTAGTCACTTTTTCTGCAGATGCTGCAGTAATCTGGTTACCCCCAACCGTTCTAGCAGTAATTAGATTTCCAAAAAGTCAATTTTGCAGTCAAATTGGATTCCCTTTGTGTAGAAATGTAAATACACTACATGCTCACGCATATATTTGGATCAATTCATGCATCTACAACTAAATGTGGGGATAGCCGTTTAAGCACTGATCTCCCCAGCCACCCGCTCCAACACCTCCATGGGGACACCATTATGTTCCCAGATATAATCCCTCCAGTGTGTCCAGCATCTGTCCCAGGCAGGACAGAAATGCAGAACTGCGTGATCAATTACAATACAATACACTTAATTAACTTCAATGATGAAAGGTTGACAAAAGCAATGAGGAGGAGGAGCAGAAGACAGCAAAGAAGATGTAGAAGAAGATTATTGACTAGGTTGTAGCATCTAAGCAATGTATGAGGACCAATTTAATCTAGACATTCTCTGCTTTCAGATAATGTGGATATGCATGGACTGCTTTCAGTGCTGCATATCTACAGTTTTAGTAAGGAAATCAACTTCAGTGTCAAACTGACCCAATTGTTTTCAGGATCTTCACCAGTGATGAAAATCAAGCCTCAAGCTCCATACCAGAGATCTGAAAGTGGTGCATCACATCAGGAGATCAAGCACATAAGCTTTCGACAACAGAGGGGACTTCAACTAAAAACTAGAAGCCACACTGAAACGCTGAAACTTCCAGGAGTATGCAAGGAGGTGCTTTTGTGCACATTTCTTTATAAAAACAATCAAATGGTTGCTAATGAGGTCAGAATCTGCTATGAGGAAGATAAGAGGGATTTCATCCATCATGAACATGTAAACATGGAGCTTTAAGCTCTAGCCTTTTAAAACGATTACTATGTATGCAAATGTATCACGAGGGTTAGTCAGCACATCGCAGCTGGGGTACAATCAAATGTGATTATGTTTCAACACAAGTTGTTATCCTCCAGAAATCCTGCTCTGCAGCAGCGACACACCAACACAGCAATTCAAAATCACATTCCATCTTCACACCTTAGATGTGAATGTTCTCACAACTCCTGCAGAATATTCTTCCAGAAAGATCTGTACCACAGCAGCAGTCGTGCCCTCGTGTATGGGGTGGATTCATTCGTGAACTCCAATATTAAGAAACTGCCTATTTTAACCCAAGGACATCAGGCAGAATCTATGTTAACACTGGTCAAGAGAAAACACGTCAAAGCAAACACTGTCATCACTTTGACACAAGACCATCGGCTAGACGTTGAAGTCAAATCGGTTGCCATGGATACCCATTCTGGACTGCAGGGACTTGAGGGTCATATTGGGTATATATTCTTACAGACTCTTGTTTCTCTGAAGCAGTGAGGACTAGAATGTGAAGTAAGTTGACTGCTTTTATTCTGTATGCTTACACCAGGAAAGGAGAAATATTAGCCAAGGGCTGACTAAGCACTTCTTACTCCAGTATGTATACTAATACATTTCAGCTATACCATAAACACAAAACATGTATCTCATTCAACGTCTGACAAAGATTTTAATGGACCGATCCCAAAAGGCTGCTGATGTGTTGAGCCTATATCCACACAGCAACACACAGATCACACTCTTCAGCGATCACTGCATACACCTAGGCTGATAAGCCTGACACAGAGAGCGTTTCTGCAATAACAACACAGTCATTAGATTCTCTGTACCGCTTGCTCTCTCTTGTGGTAAGAAAGTGAGTTCCACCCTAGAATAATGTAGGAAACACTGACACAGAGATTCAGTTTTTCTTGTATACTATAAGCAAGATTTGCCAGAAAATATTTTTCATTTAAAAATAAAAATCCCACATTGGAACATTTTTCACTCACAGCAATAAAAACAAAGGATCTGTCACAGTTTACAGTCTCAAAATCAAAACTATCAGCCTCCGCTTCTTTGTCCTTCATGCTCTCTGTGATCTTAAGAGGAATCAAACTAAATTTTCTGATACTAAGAACACACACTGAGAACAAGGAAATCTAACAACACTCTAGTAATTTTCTAATCACAGTAAGGTGTCCACAAGAGGGCGCTGTAATACAAGAATAAGGCATGAGCAATGATGTAAGACCAATTTCCTCAAAGCTATAGAACCCCCTCTTTGATTTGTTCCTATTCTGCTGCATGGGAACTTCCATCCCTGAGCCCATCAACAGTCCTGAATGAGATGGTTTCCAGAAAGGAAGCTCAAATCTCGAGTGGAACAGGATGAGCAGGTTTGAAGTTGGGATCTCCTAAAAAGGTCTGCAGTTGGCTGGAGAGAAAAAAGAGAGAGACTAAGCAAAACCCTGATAGCTATCCTGAGGCTACAAATGGCCATTGCTTCAATGTCTTAAAGTGTCAACATAACACGCAACAGAATAAAAGAAGACAAAGGAAACAGGATTATAAGAGTTAAGAGGCTCAGCGTGTACAGTATGCAGCTCTATTTAGAACTCAACAGCAACTACAATGATTGTAATGGTCAGAGTGTGTGTGTGTGTGTGTGTGTGTGTGTGTGTGTGTGTGTGTGTGTGTGTGTGTGTGTGTGTGTGTGTGTGTGTGTGTGTGGACCTATAGTGTACAGTATATGAAGTATATGGTGTTTTTCAAGCATGTTGTGTAGCGATTGAGCCGGTGATATTTTAACGCTCCCGTCTGGGACAGCCATTCTGGATATCTAACAAACAATTAATAGTCGTGTGCTTTATCAGAGCAACTGCTGCAGAGGAGCTCAGTTCTGCATTCAGCCTCATGTGTAATGAGCTGGTTAGTGAAGAAAATGGTCAAATTTGAGGAATCACATGAAAGACATCTTATCATTTCATGCCATGTGATGCTGCCCAGAAACAAACCTCCTCTCTTTGACTTGCTGGTTGATTTTCAAAGAAATTCTTTGCTCCATCTGTTAAACAGGCGCATCAGACGGCAATCACGAGCGCCACCGCACAGTCAAAACCACGACACAATGTTTGCTACTTTGCTAATATTATCACAGGCAATATGTCATGTCAGGAGCACAAAAGTCCTGGTTGTACTGAAGAGCATATTTTATCCCTTATAGACACGATTTCTAAAAATACTGGAGAGAGAGGAATGCGTCTGATTAGTATAACTTTTCATTTAAAGGAAACAGAGAGCTGATTTTTCCAATTATAAACATGTACTTCCAAACAAATCTGAATAACTTAAACCAAAGACACACAAATGAAAAGGTCTGCTATAAACAGATATGACTAAAAACCTGCTCAATATACTGGTTAGTCAGTAGGAGTTACCATCTTTCCTGTGATGGATCTCTTATTTTTGGAATTAAACTTCTCTTATTGGTTCTTTCCTGCAGTAAAAACACATGTAGGAAAATGATAATATACTTGAACACATACACCAGACTTTAAAATGTACTTATTAGGGTGGTACAGTGACGCAGTGCTTACAGTACAGGCACACTAAGATAACTGCTGTTTTTAACTTGGCAGTGGATGTAACATTTGACGTAATCTATTTAAATGAAAATGACTTGATTGGTATAGTTTCAGTTTATATAATGCACACCTTTGAATTCATATATTTCAGTTGTATTTCTCTCAGAACTGTTGCTTAATGTGATTATTGAGGGTAAAGAATCTTCTGTTTGAGTCAGTCTTTAGTTAGTTTCGAGTTTGTAAGTTCGCTTGCTTCTTTTTTCCAGGTGAGCGTGCAGTTCAGCATTTGTTATGATGGCTGTTCTCCCCCTTGGAGACCGCGGGAGTCTCCAAAAATGTTTTTAAGATTAAATAATATACCATGTTCTGACTGAGGGATTTCTGAAAAATTAAAACGTACAGCTCTGTTATCACTTCCAACATAAATGAAGACAGAAAACTAAACAGCAGTGACTTTTGCAGGGTTACTGAAGTTGGGCTAGCTGGTATATAATGATGTGCTACATGACTGGGCTGGGCTGTAGTTACATCGTAAGCTTTAAAATGAACTCAGAGAAGATACAAAACATTAAAACATGTTAAAAACACAAAAGCCTTATTAAATGCAGAGTAGTTTTTTTCATATGTAATCAGTTAAAGATTGGATATCCCACCTGCTGTGAATGTTTTAATGCAGAACAGTTGTTATTATTATCACTCGTCACATCCTGTTTATGACAGTTAAAATTAATAAGAGTGCCTCATGTAAACTGTGTGTAGTGTTAAATAGGCCTATACTACTGTACTTTAATGTCGGTCATAAGGGTGGTACTTCAAGAGCCATGTATTTTATGCTACAGGCTACAGGAGGTCTAAGACAGAATTTCACTACAGAAATCCCACAAAGACTGGAGGAAGCACTGATTTTAGAAACTGATGTAAAGTTACTGTGGATTCCTGTGATGGCTGAAAAACAAATTTATATAAAAAAAAACATTTAGAAGCACAAAGCAGAACATGTTTGTGCAGGATTAACTGTCTGCCAGTCGTTATCAAATTTCTTGGCATAACACATCTGCTTAGAAAGTACATGTAGCAATGCATCAACAATCTGCTCAGAGTTTAAATTCAGTATTATACAGATATTTACTGCACTAGCATTAAGTACAACAGCAATAATCAGGAAAGTGCTGCATGATGACTCTGAGAGGCTGAATGGGAAAAAAAATCATGACTTGTTCAAATAGGCAGCACAGGTTGCTTTTATTATGATTGAGGACATGTAGTGATGTGAGGGGGTGTGGAGTGGGGGTGGTGTTAGTAATTTACTTTATCCTCATTACCATAGCAGCCAAAAAATAAGGAGGAGGTCAAACGTTTGCATAAACAGTGAGCAGCATGAAGGGGTTAGGGTTTGAAAAGTACACGTTTCTGCACTTTTACAACATTTGAACCAACTAAAATATCCTGACTAATTTTTTAGTGTGAATGTGATCTGAGAGCACGTCAGCACTTTTTGGGAGAATGCGTTACTACTATGACATAACGTACAGTAATGGAGACACGCTAAATCATGACCGAAAGCGCTGATCTATAATAACCATGATGGACATGATTTCATTTCAGCTGCGTGCCATAACCCTCTCTCTCTCGCTCACTGTGCACTCAGCTCTCGAACAAGAACAAAGTGCAAACTAATGACAATAATAACAAACCAGTGTTTTGGAAAGCAGATCTTACCGTGGCTGTAGCTGACTCCTGGGCTGAGGGTAGAGGGGCTGGCAAGCTGCTCCCTGTTGGGTGTTTGGAGGCCTACTTCCTTCTCCCTCTCCTTCTCCCTCTCCTTGTCCCGCTCCTTCACCTGGCGCTGGCTCATCCTGCTCGGGGTCTGTGTCAGAAGGACGGTGTCATCACCGCACACTATGGCAGCTACATAAAAGGAGAAGGAAGAAGAGGTGAGAGATGAAAAGGGAAGACATCAGAAGAAAAATCTGACATGTTGCCACCTTTCTTGAAATCAGAGCACATCCACACACAACCCTCTTGTGGAGCATCTGATAGCTGCAGCCTTCTGTTTCATAACCTATTTTGATAACTTACATAATATTTGTTTTCAACATTATCATCATGACGGTTTTCATGAGAGCTGATAACCTGAAGATGTGAGCCTCTCCCCTATTACTCCACCTTGTTTACTGAGCCCTAATGAAGCAGGCAGGCAAGTTATTGCTTAGCAATGGGAGCCCATCTCGGATGAAGTGTGACCAATCCCATTGCATTAAAAAAACAAAACAGGACTCATGCATAAGTATGAAAACACTTCTACCATTTATGGTTCTAAAAATATTTGTAACAAGAAAAAACAACAACTGCTCTGGTCTTACTGGGGTCAGCAGCTAAATGTCTCTTGTTATCCCATCTCTATTTAAATAATGTGTTTACTCATTTATCTTTACACACACCATCTTGCAACAGCAGAAGTTATTGTTTTAGTTAAAATGGTTTCAGTTGCCAGTCTTGGGCAAGATATTAAACACCTAATGGCTCCACAATTCATTCATCAGAGTAGGAAGGTGTGGGAATGTTACACAGAAAGCACCTGGGTGTAGACAAAAGTGCTTTATGGGACATTTTGTATAAAGCTCTTCGAGTTCTCAAGAAGAGTAGAAAAGCACAATATGTGAACCAGTCCATATGGCTCTGTGCTATATTTGAAAGTGGAATTTACATATTAGACAAAGGAAAGAGCAACACAATCACATCGTTTTGCTTTAACATCTGAAGTTAAGGGTGAGCGTTCTTAATATCAGTTTATATACTACATAGAAAAAGTTCATCTTTGCACTCTGTTCAAAAGAATGGACTTTGTTTGCTTTTCCAAATGCAGATACATTTTGTTGTGAAGCCATATATGAAGTGGACAGTGACACACTTTCCCAAAATACATAATTAACTAACCACTAAAACTGACTTTAAATGCTCAATACTTGGGAAAAGCAAGAGCACATGCATTCTTTTCTAATCAATTTCAGCCTAAATATCAGTCCTGGCCAGTTTGCTGACTGGGTACACTGGCCTTAGCCCTTCGTCTGAAAGGTCACTGGCTTACCGGAGGTGGCATGCTGCTCTCTCAACTCTGCGTGTTGCTAGCAGGGCGAAAGGGTGGAGATGAGGGGGAAGGGCAAGACAGTGATAGCAGATAAAAACAGAGGGAAAGACAGAAAATGAAAGGGATTGGAAAATGTGTCAGAGGATTTTGGATAGAGATTAAAGGGGACGAAGGGGTGTCCGCCATGTGTTGTTCACCAGATGTTGGCAGTGGTGGGTTTGCGGGCAGTGGGGTTGGTGTATAGTGGGCAGCATCAGCATCAGCAGCAGCATCAGCAGCAACAGCAGCAGGTGAAGCCGCAGCCGCACAGGACGACAACAGACAAACACACACACACACACACACGCACACACACACACACACACACACACACACACACACACACACACACACACACACACACACACACACACCAAAAAACAGAGGAGACAAGAGACAGAAAAAAAACACATTAGTTTAACCAAAATGTGGATGGAAGACAACTTAACATAAATCTGTTGGGTGATGGAGGCAGTGGGAGGGAGACTTGGTGATACACAGCAATGGATAAAGTTACAGCGCACACACAAACATGATGGAGAATAAATGGTCACATTCCCAATGACTACCAATCAGCGGCCCATTAATTACAACAGCTGCTGCCGGAGAATCCCAAAATAATAATTAAGGGCCATCTCAGTGGTTGATCCCACACTGCAACTAACAACTGCTTTGCATTTAAAATGTCACTGAACGGTTGTAGCTCTTTAACATTTCCCAGAGGTCGTGTCTACCAATTAGTCAAACTCAAAAGACACAGTTTTATTGATCATCTGGGTTTCAGTTAGTGTCACATCTGATATTGACTATATACCTCAAGGCAACGTGACAGTGGGAACTGATTTTGATTAATGATGAATGAAACTGGTTTTACAAGATGAGTTTAGAAATCTTCAGCAAACCGAGTGAGTGCACATTCATTTTGAAAACTTAAAAATCAAATGTAAAATTAAAAAAAAAACATGATTTTAATAAACCCAACGCTGCTTTGTGCAATGTGATAATGTCCTCATGCTAACCTGCTCTTAGAAATATTATGCACCAGCTTATTCTTACAGATTATAGTTAGCAGCTTCTGTCATTGCTAGGATATGCTAGCTGGCTAGCTATATGACTAAACCACACATCATATAAGGAGGAGACCTGACTCCTGAGCAGAAATCTATAGGAGATGGGGCAAAGAAGACAACTGTCATGTCTAAGCTCCCCAAAGAGCCAAACAACAGCCAAAGAAGCTATGTTAGCAAACATTGCGCATGCATAGTAGAAGTATAGAGCTGTGATCAGATGTTTACATACACTTATCATGAGCATGTTATGGTAATTTGAGCTTTGAGCTGCTCTTTTTCCAGGGTTGAATGATTGATTTAGCACCATACAACTTTAATAAGTGGTGCTGAAGGTTCTTCGATGTCTTTTAAGGGACAAACTCCAAACTCCAAAATTAATTCAAACTTGTGCACCCAATTCTTCAAAGAAATCATTAAAAGCCACAAATTATTTAATTAAGCAGGATAAGTAGGATAAGTGCTGGAGTAGTTTCAAAGGTTCCTGCCAAGTGACAAGAATCACTTTTAAAAGAACTTTGGCCAAATGAAACTTTCGGGATTATTCACTGGTTGCATGACATGTCATCCCTGCAGCATCAGCCTCAGAATAGCACAGGAGAAAAATATTAATGATTTGTGGATGCATCCTCTGGGTACAATAAATATCCATGTAACAGCACAACCACTTTGTTACTCAAGTGTTTTATATTTTCAGTACAGTACACCATTTACTTTGCAGGTAGTTATTAATGTAATGTCTCATAAACAGGAAGTTAATCATTACAATCAACTTAAATATTTCAACCATTGGTTTATATTTCTTATTAAGTCCTATCCGCAGAGCAATAAACATTACAGTGTAATTGGTAAGCAGCTCTGACCACAAACAACAGACACTCACCCACATGACTCCCTCCACCTGTGCACAGCGGAGAGTGGAAGCATTTAACAGCTGACCAAAAGCAACAAACAGGCTCTGATTAGGTTTGCTCACCATGGCCTCTCTTTATCTTAAAAGTAACAGCTCTGCAACAGTAAGGGCGCTGTTTCTGTTCAGTCATAACTCTGACACAGCAAATATCAACACGACTGCAGAAGATTCTTAATTTCACTACCTCCAAGATACCGTCTGGCTCAGGTTTACAGAAACCCATCATATTAGTCCAGGCAGCTGCAGTGAATAGATCTGGTGTCATGGTCACCGCCGGAGTGAAGCAGGATCCTATATAATCTCTAGTCAGACAAAACAACCATAGGCAGCTCAGTGAGAAGGAAGACGGGGAAAACAGGGCCACTGATTGGTTATTGCTCAGATAATCCTACAGATGAAATCAAATCACAAAGTTCTGATTGGTTAGAACCCAGAGACCTACTGGCTGAGAGGGCAGACGATACTGAGAGCTGCTCACAACAATAAGGGATTAGCAAACTGTCACTGAACGCCAGAGATCTATTAACGAGGCTTTGTGAAGAGGCACCAACAGAGTGCTTTCCTAATTTAATCTTGGCTCAGTGTGCTGTCTTACCATTACACTGAGGCCACTCCCACCAAGTTGCAAACAGATGACCCTCAGTCATTGGGGCAAAGAGGTCAGAGGAATTTGTTCCTGGAAGGCTGGTAGTTTTCTCTAAATACAGCACACAGTCTGATCCCAAAATAAACCACTTTTCCTCAAACTGTCTGTTCAATAAACTCACAGCAACTGTCAGCAGCTTCCGTGACTGACAGTCTTTGTGAACCCGGGGTGAATGCTGTTTATAACAACCTCACCTGGTGATTAGTGCTGATTAATTATGCAGATGAGAGTGTGGGTGGTGGTGAAGAGGCTGACAGAGACACAAAGTGAAGGGCCAGCAACAATCTCCAAGTGATACTAATAGAAAACAGAAACTGCGACAGGCAGCCCGAGAAAGAGTTTTAACAATACAGTTGAATAAAAGCGCACTTGCTGGACCACAGCAAGTGGCAAGAGCACATTAGCATTTGAAAAGCTTTTGTCACTATAAATTGATCATCAAAAAAAGGGTGGTGGGAGGTTTGCATGCACTAAGCTGACCTAAAGCATGAATCATTCAAACTCAAACTTTTTGTGACCAGGTTTTAATATTCTATAAATCCTCAAAAATAATGTCTGTTGTCAAGTTGTCTGTGAGATTTGTACAGTCTGCTCTTTTCCCAGCACAAACATTTGTGTGGAGAATGAGAATCAACAGTGTACAACCCACATCCTCACAGCTGAACTTTTAGTGTCATGAATAATCTAACACGTTCATCTTTTTGGGGTTTCTACATGGAAAACAAAGTGAGGTAGAGATGGAGGAGCACTGACTCAAGTTCAGAGAGATAAAGGATGGAGGGGATTTCACCACACATGAGCCCATTCTGAAAACTCGCAGTTTTAAAGCCAGCAGGATTTTTAGCATTTGTCTGTATTTTGCAGTGCACTGCAATTATTTTACAGATAATCCTCTGTAAAATAATATTCTCACAATCATCATAATTAATATTACACTATTACACTGCTCAAAAAACATCCCAAAACTAAAGGGACACATTAAAACCACATCAGATCTCAATGGCGACGTGCTGAATACTGATTTGGACTGAGTAATGTGAGTAATCTTGAGACTACGGTGAGAAGCAACAAATCCTCCAGCCATGGCACATTCTGATGTGCCTGGAGGAGTTGGACTACCTGTGCTGGAGTCCAGGTATCACCTCATGCTGCCAGTAGTAACACTGATATGATCCAAATGCAAAACTGATGAGGAGGGAAAAATGTCCTCCACCTGTGAAACCGTTAGTGCTTTGGGAGTAATCTCGTTGTTGCTCCTCTAGTGCCCCTGCTGTTCATTTCTTTAACACCACAAAGCAGCTTTTTTTTTTTCTACAGTGTATATTAGCAACCTAAAAATCACCTTCACTGAAGCTATGAGTGACTGTAGTTGCTGAAACACACACACACACACGCACACACACGCACACGCACAACTTGTATTAGACTTTGGGAAAGCTAGCAGCTGACAACCATGTTTGGTTTGGAAACTTTTGATACTAAATTCCATTCCCAGTCTCGTACACGTACTGTGCTCTAATGCAGCGACCCCCAACCTTTTTTTTGCACCACGGACCGTGTGTCCGACAATATTTTCACAGACCGGCCTTTAAGGAGTTGCAGATTAATACAAGAAAATAAAACCAATACCGGTATCAAAAAAAGAAGATTTATTCATAACACACGGGAAAAGACCCAGGGAAATGGAGTTAACGATTAAAAAAATAACGCTAAAAAAACGATAAAAACCCTAAATTTCACACCCAAGCCTCAACTCTCGCGGTCCGGTACCAAACGACTCACGGACCTGTACCGATCCGTGGCCCGGGGGTTGGGGACCGCTGCTCTAATGCACATTGGATTTTTGAAGCTCATACAGATATCTACATTTGTATGCCGGATATATATCATACCATATCATATATAGCCAGCAATATTTCCTCAACATAAACTTACATTAATGTAAAAAAATATATAATAAAACAATGCATACTATCCAGCTATTTACAGGAGCTCCAGTAAGAGCTCTCTGATGAGCAAACCAAGCAATGTCTGCTGCACCTCCACTGCAGTGACTCTACTCACAGGCCTGAGGAGGAACGTACTGCATATCCACTGACAACAAGATCTGCAATGAGCCTGTGCTGGTGTATTAATGTATGCATTAACATGTGCATCATAAGATGTCTAAAATCCTTCACTAAAGTAGATGGATCTTAAAAGCATGGACATAGATATGTGTACATTTTACTGTCAGTGATATTTCCCATCATTAGAGAGAATAAAAGTTTCGAACCCATCAGCCTTATATTGCAAGAGAAAAATCATCATCATAATATTTTCATGCGGGTAGTGTTTCAGTTTCCACTGACAGGTTAATCAAAACAGATCTCAGATGAGTTGAGCAATCACAATTTTGTGTGCACGATCGCAGACGCACATGTAATACTGTAAGAATCTGAAGAGTTCTCACAGTCTGAAAATAAAGAAAACATTGGCAGCTATTGCTGCAACAGCTTACTGTGTTTGATTAAGGCAGATGCAAATAAAAAGGTAAACTCCCTGTGACAGCTCACCTAGTTTGATCCCACTGTGGTCTGTTCAGACCTGCAGGCCCAAACACAATAGATGTGCAAGTCAAGCCTGTACTTCAACCTCAGCCGCCGACATAACTGGATGACACCAGACAACCTTGTTTGAATTAATGAAGGAAACAAAGACAGGGGCAACGTTCAAGGTGTCCAGCTCCCTTTTAGAGGGGGTGAAAAGCAAGGTGACATTTTACTGTCTGACTCTTTTCATCTCGTTTTCATTTCAAAGCCAGCAGCTTGCTGTGCCGATGACATGACAAACAAGGACACTGCAGCAGATGCTGTGAGAGAAAACTGAAATACATTTTAACCACAGACACAGAGCAAAGCATCTGGGCTTTTTACACTTAGCAAGAAACGATTTTGAGATTATTAGTCTTTAATAAATTAAATCAACTTTCAGATAACAGTAACAGTATGTGGTTAAAGTCTGCATAGCCAAATATCCAACATTTAAGGCCTTGCGTCTGGGGAAGAGGCACAAACTTAGAGACAACCCTAATTTTGTCCATTTCCACATTTATTCAGAACAAACCCAACTCCTACATAAACGGAGGCAGTGCATTAAGAACACTCAGGCTTATCTACACAACGCTGGGAAACAAATGCTCATCCATATTCATACAGCTATAAAAGGTGATGATGTAACTACCTAAACAGATTGAACCCAATCAGAACGCACCAAACCTTCCAAACCTAGACAGGAAACATGGCCCCAAACCCCGTCTCTGCCTGTGAAAGGATGGAGTGCTAATTCAGGATAAAATGCCATGGCATATTACATAATGTTAAAACATGACTCGCAGCAAGTTCTGACCCAGTTTCTTTTTAGCAGCAAGGAGAAAAAAATACCAACAGTTTTTTCCCCTATATCTGAAAGGCACCTTTAGTTACTAGAATCAAAATACAGCCTAAAACTCTTCTATATAATCTATATAATGAAAAAAATCCACAGCCTGTATGTTAGACGCCACAAAGGTGTTTGTCACTGAAGAAAGACACAATTACAGAGGCTAAAAATCTCAATAGGGAGCGACAGAGACAGAGCTGCAGGTTTCCAGGTGCTAGACTGCTGCTGGATGGCTGAGTCATCACTGGCAGCTATTTTTAAAGCTCCACATAGCCACTGTTACTGTATGAAACTTTGTTTATTTTGTATAAAAGCTGATATTTTGAAATGTCACATGCACAACTCATGTCTGTCGATGTGTAGCCTTTATATTGCATTTATGTAATATATATTTATATTGCAAGTGTAACGTGTGGCTCTAGAATCTCTTATGTTCCACTGTGTTGTGATATAGTTGTGATATGAGGCCATGGCAGGGTATTTACATAAACTTGTCCCGTTCATACTATACTTAACAATTCCTCTTTATACAAATATGCTGGTTTAGCTCAATAACACAATCCAGAATTCTATTCCTCTTGATTCAGCTAATATGTTATCAGACAGAGGCTTAGAATTAAACAGCACAGCACTGATTTATAATTGTGTCAGCAGGAATAATATTGTTACGATTTTAAAAGTACTGGAGATTACTAAAACTAAAACATCTCTGAGCGTTTCATAAATTCAATTGCACCATTAACATACATACACATTTTATTCAATTAAGAACGAGCTTAGCAATCGAAACTGTGAGTTTCTCCATTTGAATGTTATGCTTTTGTTTTTTCCAACAGCATTGTGCATGCTATTGCAGTGCACACACGCACACACTCCCACACAGATAGGATTTCTCTAACCCCGATAGCAGGACCGAGCAGAGACTGTCCTTCTAGCTCCTTTTTGCTGTCCACTGCTCTCCACTCACCAGCTGCCTCATATCCTCAAACCCAAACAGTAAAGCTGTGGGCTGTAAAAGCAAAACAACAAGCTGAAAGACATCAAAACAACTGATTACTAAATAATTACTAAGCACGCCAAACCTGAAGAGCTGCAAACAAAACTCATTATTTAATTTTCAGGAAAACCACTGCATGCTTAAGACATGAAGTGAAGAAAAACCTTTCATATTAGCCATCACAGCTAATATGGAACAGCAGCTGTTGTGACTCTGGCTTAATCACTACTGTTAGATTAGAAGCTTTGCCAGCTGTGTATCAAACTAATGGTCGCGTTCACACTTATACTACCCATAGTGTATATCAGCAAAGGAGTTTCGAAATGCATGTGCTAATGTGCTTTCAGCAATTCAAATAGTTTACTAACTGAAGAGTTCCTCATAAAAAACACCTCACCCTCTTTTCCCAGAACTGTGCTGTCTATAAAAACCCTCCCTCAGCCAATAAACTGCAAATAAAACTCATCATTTATTATCAGGAAAACCACTGTATGGTTATCACATTTCTTATTTGTAGACTCTGCAACTGAACAAAACTAAACAGTCTGGGAACCCAGTGGTTCTTAGTTCACTGGTTAGTTTCTTTAGCCAGTAAGAACCAAGTCTTAAAATGATTCGATTTTTATTCCAATGTAACAGCACTTTGTGTCACCTGTGGTTGTTTTAATGTGCTTTATAAGTAAAGATGGATGGATGCAGTATATCAGCAGAGCGAACAGTTCAAATTTTGTTGCAATGTGCCAGTCATCATAGATAAACTTTACCAATAAAATGCTAAGTCATCACCAGACAATAGGCAGTGGTTTCAAAATTTCTGCTCTCCACACAGACAGCATGCAAACCAGTTTTTACATAATGACATTAAGATATGCATTTTTAAAAGATTAACCTCATACAAGCTGGTTCGTGCCAAGTCCTATCCATCATAGACTGCTGTATGAAAGAATGTAAATTCAATTAAAACCTAATTCCTGACGTGATAAGCACTAACTGAAACCTCCTGACGTTCAAACACAGAGGACAGCAGGAACAGCACTGGAGCCATTTAGACTTCAGGTTCTGGGAAAGTAGAAAAACACTCCAACTGTATTTTGCTTAACAAATGACCAATTTGTTGATTAGCAAATTATATTTTTTTAATGAATTAATTAACTGCTCTAAAGTAAAACTCCCTGAAGGGAACAACCTAACAGGTTCAGGGGTTTTCTAGTAGACGTCCTGATGGACGGTAGAAAGAGTCCTGTTACATTAAACATCAAAGCAACACAGAAGCACTTATTCTAATAACAGGTTTGTTTTGTCTCATAAAATGATTTCAAAAGTGACTTTTTTTTCAGAATGCAAAGCCAATTTCACTGGATAGTTACAAAGTTAGAAAGTGCGTTCATTAGATCTGCTTACACTTAGTTTGCTCCTCGTTTACAATAAAGAGGTTTCTGGGCTGCCTCAAGTGATTGATGGAAGAAATATCTGCATAAAGAGGAGCAGTACAATAAAATGTTACATCATAACAGAGTACTTCACATCTCATTTGTGCAATACACTGTTTAATCATGTAAAATATTCTAAGCTGCAATCTAATGAAACTCAAATATCCCTTCTGCAGCAGTCTTAGTGTGAAACAACTGCAGGCAAGCACGCAGTCCTGTCAGAATATCTTCAAAGTCTGGCACATCCGTCAGAAAGTCCCTGGCTAAAGGCCGACTTCAGAGGTAGAGAGCTGCAGTATGGGATGGTGCTCATGGGTGCTGACCAAAGGGTGGCTTATTTACAACTGGAGTGGAACTACAGCAGGCATCACAAATGAAACGTCTAATGGTATGGGCTCACAGAGATCTGTATGCACTGGCCAAGATACTGCCAAAGTAAGGCAAGAGCCAAGCCCATAACCTGAATTTACAGGGTGAGCCAAGGTATTTATTTCAGTAAAGAGGGAGCAACCATCATGCAAGTCTGTTAAAAAGTGAATGGCAAATGTTTTATTGTTTCATCTGTGTCAATTCCACAGAATAACCAAAAGCAATCGGGCAGAATGAATGGTGACCGTGCAGAATTTCCTTCCTGGTCAATGATGTAATTGGAACATCGCTGCTAAAACTAGTCCGTTTTTGTTTACTGCACTTGATTTCCACATGCTCAAACACAGGTGTATAATCCTTCTGTTTAATGTTTTGGGAGAGCTGTAGGTGTTAGGCTTACATACTAGAAAGAAAGGTGTGGACAAAATGATGAACACTGCGTGCTGGGATACAGTACCAATGCAGTTTGAAACCTGTTTAAGTCGGTAGCTTTTCAACCCTGTGATAGGGAGCAGGTGTGGAGACCCACAGGGCTGCCTGACAGTGAGGCTGCTCCTGTTAATTACCCTGCTGAAACCAAGCCGTGTCATTATGCCGTCTTTAAGTACATCTCTGTGCCCTGGAAATTCTGATATAGCTCAGAATGAAATACATGCTCCTCTAATGCCTTGCCTGATGCTAATCATGTAGTGGAGCCAAGCTTTCAGACAGATGTAACAGAAGCTGCTTAGAATGGCTGTTGTTAAAGTCTGAAACTGTGGACTACAGCAGACGGTGTGTAAAAGAGACCCAAAAAACAAAACTGGGGATAAAAGTTCTTTGCATTTGGCACTTTGAGGAATGTAAATATTAAGCACAATACTGATATACAGTGGGGCAAAAAAGTATTTAGTCAGCCACCGATTGTGCAAGTTCCCCCACTTAAAATGATGACAGAGGTCAGTAATTTGCACCAGAGGTACACTTCAACTGTGAGAGACAGAATGTGAAAAAAAAATCCATGAATTCACATGGTAGGATTTGTAAAGAATTTATTCATAAATTAGGGTGGAAAATAAGTATTTGGTCTCTCACAGACCTGTAACGTCTTCTGTAAGAAGCTTTTCTGTCCCCCACTCGTTACCTGTATGAATGGCACCTGTTTGAACTCATCATCTGTATAAAAGACACCTGTCCACAGCCTCAAACAGTCAGACTCCAAACTCCGCCATGGCCAAGACCAAAGAGCTTTCGAAGGACACCAGGAAAAGTATTGTAGACCTGCACCAGACTGGGAAGAGTGAATCTACAATAGGCAAGCAGCTTGGTGTGAAAAAATCAACTGTGGGAGCAATCATCAGAAAATGGAAGACATACAAGACCACTGATAATCTCCCTCGATCTGGGGCTCCACGCAAGATCTCATCCCGTGGGGTCAAAATGATCATGAGAACGGTGAGCAAAGATCCCAGAACCACACGGGGGGACCTGGTGAATGACCTGCAGAGAGCTGGGACCACAGTAACAAAGGTCATCATCAGTAACACACTACAACGGCAGGGAATCAAATCCCGCAGTGCCAGACGTGTTCCGCTGCTGAAGCCAGTGCATGTCCAGGCCCGTCTGAAGTTTGCCAGAGAGCACATGGATGATACAGCAGAGGATTGGGAGAATGTCATGTGGTCAGATGAAACCAAAGTAGAACTTTTTGGTATAAACTCAACTCGTCGTGTTTGGAGGAAGAAGAATACTGAGTTGCATCCCAAGAACACCATACCTACTGTGAAGCATGGGGGTGGAAACATCATGCTATGGGGCTGTTTTTCTGCCAAGGGGACAGGACGACTGATCCGTGTTAAGGACAGAATGAATGGGGCCATGTATCGTGAGATTTTGAGCCAAAACCTCCTTCCATCAGTGAGAACTTTGAAGATGAAACGAGGCTGGGTCTTCCAACATGACAATGATCCAAAACACACCGCCCGGGCAACAAAGGAGTGGCTCCGTAAGAAGCATTTGAAAGTCCTGGAGTGGCCTAGCCAGTCTCCAGACCTCAACCCCATAGAAAATCTGTGGCGGGAGTTGAAAGTCCGTGTTGCTCGGCGACAGCCCCAAAACATCACTGCTCTCGAGAAGATCTGCATGGAGGAATGGGCCAAAATACCAGCTACTGTGTGTGCAAACCTGGTAAAGACCTATAGTAAACGTTTGACCTCTGTTATTGCCAACAAAGGTTATGTTACAAAGTATTGAGTTGTATTTTTGTTATTGACCAAATACTTATTTTCCACCCTGATTTACGAATAAATTCTTTACAAATCCTACCATGTGGATTCATGGATTTTTTTTTCACATTCTGTCTCTCACAGTTGAAGTGTACCTCTGGTGCAAATTACTGACCTCTGTCATCATTTTAGGTGGGGGAACTTGCACAATTGGTGGCTGACTAAATACTTTTTTGCCCCACTGTAGATACAGTGAGGAACACTGGAACTCACGTTTTGATTTTCTATTGATGCTACTGAAAGTATTCAAATTAGCTACTAGCAGTTCCTCTTTGCAATGGCTCCACGAATATAGAGAGAACCACTGCAGGAAGTTCAATTTTGAGACTTGAGTTATTCTGATTCTAAAAACATCATTAAGTCCATGTCTTAAGATGTGACTGTGTTATGATTCAGAATGAGTCTGACTTTTGACTCAGTCTTCCCCTCGCCTCAAAATCTTTCCGTCCACTTACAAGCTACAGTTACTGCCTCATATTATATGAACTCAGTGATGTAAAATAACAATTGTACGCCAAACAAATGCTTGGATCAGTGCAAACCTGACAGCTTTACGTAGTTTAAGTAGTGACAGTGTTGCAGAACGAGTCTCTTAAATGTTTGCCATTTTTAGTATTTTCTCAATATTCCATTTAAAACACTTAAATTGATACTTAGCAGGCAATGGCTTTAAATATTACTTGATAGACAGTAATTTCCAGATGGGCAGAAAACAACAACTGGCTGATCAACATAGCTTTAAGTGCTGCTTCACTCTAAATGTTGTTTATGATAAAGCAGAGTTTACAGTGTAGACTGCTGAATATATTCAGCACACCACTGGATTTTCAACATTTTTTTAGGGTCAAAATTCGATTTCCACACAAAATAGCATGCCTTGGAAGATGCTCAATTGCAATTAAATGTAAGCTTTAACTTCTACTCGAGATAAACTGAAGTAGTGTGTGACATGGAAATTGGAAGCAATGCAGGGTCAGACAGGAAATCCATACAGAGATAATTCTAAGCAGAAACACTGGAGCAAACAGGAAGAATCCCAGTGCGTTTCTGTTCATCATCCTGTCTCTCCATTCCTAACTCTAAGTATCAAGCCCAGAGCAGCAGGGAGGTGAAAGGGAGTTCTTATGATAGACCGACATAACCAGCACCAATTGATTAGTTAAGTCCTGTCATGGAACACCTAGTTCTTCACTACCTCAGCATCTTAAAAATCAGTTGTTCCAGACACAGGGTAAATTATTGAAGTTATTAAAAAAAACAGCACATCACAAACCTGAAGGAGGGTGAGGCGGACATAACTTCATAGGCCTGTTGAAAGTTGACTTAGGTAAACTGCATTTCTGAAATTGACCCAGTTCCCCTTCATCACAACAAACGTCCAGGACAT
Organism: Astatotilapia calliptera; assembly: GCF_964374335.1. NCBI lineage: Eukaryota > Metazoa > Chordata > Actinopteri > Cichliformes > Cichlidae > Astatotilapia > Astatotilapia calliptera. Next base: position 3,600,108 of record NC_137438.1, read on the forward strand.
TTCTACTAGCAACCACTAACACTACCTGCTTCTTTGTAAAATGAAAACGCCCCAGGACAAAAATGTAAATACAGTTTGGTAAAGCGCCTTACAATGTGAACAATGTAAATATCAATATTTATGTTACTGTATCAGGCACCATGGAGCCCAACTGGCATTAGCCATATAATACTAGAATTAGCAGCTCCACCAGTAGCGTCCTGTGTTTTTCACAGACGAGAGCAACATCATTCGGCATGACCAGTTTGGTGGTACGTCAGTGATTGTCTGGGGAAGCATATCCATGGAGGGACAGCACCCTGACTGCAGCTATCGGGATGAAATCTTGAACGCACTGTCACACAATACACTGGGCAGTGTGTTCTGAGTTACTCCTGGACAATGCCTGACCTCATGTGGCTAGAGTTCCTGGCAGTTCCTGGAGAATGATGGAATTGATACTACTGACTGGCCCCCATTAATGCCTGACCTAAATCCAACAGAACACCGGGACGTTATGTTTCAGTCCATCTGATGCTGCAAGGCTGCACCTCAGACTAGGGCTGTTCGATATAACGATATATATCGGATGACGATATAAAAACATCTATCGTTTCATTTTACGCTATCGTTTGTTTCGTGGTGTCGCAAAATAAACTGTTTACGGCAATATTTTTTCATGGTTCTGATGGACACTGTAGTGGCTATATTAATTTCTTAAAGTTCTCTTTCTCTTATATTTAATACAACCACACTACAGATGGACAAGCGCCTGTTTTTATGCGTTGTCGTTAGCAACAACGACGGTAAAACCATCGCGTGTCCGCTTGTTTATTTTCCACATAAACCTTTCACAATAAAGCTCAAGATCCTGTTGAGACTTTTCAAAATAAACTGAATCATGTGAAAGAGCAGATTATTTACGGATGAGAAGTAAAAAAGAGCCGCCAGGTGCTAAAAAAATAAACCTTAGACTCAAACGTTAGAACAGGCTTTTCCCCGCAGCACGCCGTGTAATAAATACTCACAAAGAAAACGGCGTCGTTACAACTTATGTCTAAAAATGTATCGTTTCATGCATCGGCTAAAACACTCGACTCCAGGTACACGACGTCCAGCTGGAAACACCACGCAAGTCGAGCTGCCTGAGATTCACAGATTTTACAGAAAATGTAACATTGTTGTGATTTATATCGTTATCGGACGATAGATGTCTTATATCGGGATATGAGATTTTGGTCAAATCGCACAGCCCTACCTCAGACTGTTCAGGAGTTCAGCCCTGGTCCAGATCTGGAAGGAGATCCCACCAGACACCATCCATCGACTCATTAGGAGCATCCCCAAATTTTGTCAGGCATGCATACAAGCACGTGGGAGCCATACAAACTAGTGAGTACTATTTGTTGTTGTGGCCCACTGAATTTTCATTCCCATCAAACGATGTGGCATCCTTTAGTTCCTCAAACATTACACTGTCCCATTGAGAATGGGGGGGAAAAAATCAGCGTTTTCCAAGAGTTTCTTTAATTTTTTTGATCAGTGTATTTATCTGATAACGCTAGAATTTGAGTGATTTTGGAATTGGAAAGTCACTTAAGACCTCTGTGTAATACTCGCTAAATGCGCGTTCACAATTCATTCTTTATCCTGTTTCTTTATTCTAAGATCTGGCTCCAGACGCCAGCAGCTGTTCAGAATGAACAAGCTCAGGGCTTGGCCAGTACTGTCAATCTGATTACACTCACTCCAGTCCTAGCTGCCTGCAGCCCTTGGATAGCTCCAAGACTCCCGCAGGGTTTCTTTTGCAGGAGGGGAATATAATTAAACAGAAACACAATCATTCCTGGAAAACACTGCTGTTACATAACTCTAGTGCACCAATACATAATTGGGTAATTTGCCTTTAAATGAGACACACACATGGTCAGACAATTAAGAATCTGGTCTGCCGTTTCTGCTGTTAATTGATCTGACTTAAAGAAAAAAATGCTTCATTGTGATCTCATTGTAGGCCTCATTAGGGTTTTAATTGGACTTGAGAGGGTTGCATTAAGGAGCTATTATGCTGTTATAATGTAGTTGTATTCCTGCCTGTGGCTTGCTTGCAAGCAACTAGAGTCAGCCCCCCTCCCATCATTAGGCTTGAGTGGATCCATGCTTCAGCTGCAGCAGCCTTCCTTATTCTTACACTTGAGAAGAAATCTGTGAAGACACATACTGAGCCATCTAACTCTTCATTACAGCTCCAACAGAAGCAATACAATCTGAGTTGGCTGTACCCACAGCCCTTGAGCAAAGCACGCAGTGAGAGTTGGCCTTCATTCAGTGACAACACACTAAGTAAACAAACAGAGTGGAAACAACAAGGCAGGCTCTGTGTTTTTGTGTGAAACCTTATCACAAACAGTTACATGTAGAGCTTCAAATTACTTACTCTTACTGCAGCAGTAGTTCAAAGAAACAAAGCATCTTCTAGATCAAAGCTCTTCTAAAGCGACACTGTGATCAACTGTAACTGCAACCAACCCAGCAGACACACATGCAGTGTTAAGGTTCACTTACAGAAACAAAGGAAATGCGTACCATGTGTCAGTCAGCAGAGGGATGTGAGCTTGTCGCTGCTACCACGTCTTGATCGGACTAAACCTGGTACAACAAGCCACTGAGCACAGCCCGTCTCTGTCTCCCACACACACACACACACAAACCAAACACTAAAGGGAGGAGACAAGGCAGCACCGAGAACAAGCATGCAAGAGAATTTAAGCCTCTCTATGATGAACGCCGTTTCCTCTCTTGGCCAGTCCTTTTCTTCCTCTTCTCATCACTCACAGCCTTCAGTAAAATTCTTATTGTCCCACTCAAGCATTACATCGCAGGCATTTATTTACTGTGTCATGAGTGCTTTTATCTATCCTCAAAAGCACTCATGACTGTCTCTCTTGATATCTCACCTTCCATCTTCACAAAAAAAACATGAAACAATGTTTTTACTCTCCGTTTTACAACAACGCAAACATGTTTTTCAGCCCAACATCATCTGACTGACACGCAAAGCAGCAAAGCACCCGCACAACTGCAAAAACAAGGAAGTAGGCTGTCTTCTGTTTATAAAGGACTGAACTGGTAGCCACAATTAAAACGTAGTGCGCTGAAGCAGTTATTGCAGAAAGGCATGCATCCCCTCGAGCGTGGCTACTGTAACCACACGGCTCTTCTGCACCAATAAACCAAAGTGCCGATTTCCGAAGCCATCGTGGAAAATAACCCCAAAGGAGGACGCACACGCGCATGCATGCACGCACGCACGCGCACACTCCAGTTTCAGTCTGATTGCTGTGGCATCTTCAGTAAGCGCAAATAATCTGCAAAACAAGACTCAGCCAAACAGCTTCCACGCCAGTCTCATCAGCAAACGCATTTAGACTTGTCCAGTGTCTCATGAGGTCTGCAGCGTTTACTTTATAAATACTTCGACATCTTTGCAAGTAGCCTAGAAGAAGGTTTCAAAGGTTGAGCGATGGGGGGGGGGGGGGGGGGGGGGCAAGTACAGTCAGCAGTAGCTGCTGAACAGAGCCTGTTGTGGTTCTCATCTAATCTGTTGCTAGCTAGCATGTAAACCTTACTGGTGACAGGACAATATAACATGGGAAAAAACAAACTTAATGTGGGTGGAAACTTAGATGTGCCAACAGTTTTTCCCCACCCTCTTCTCTTTGGCAAGTCACAGTGCTCACAGGCACATTTTTATTTACAGTTATTTACAGATATACCAATGTATCTGTTACATATAATATAATACATACAGTGGGGCAAAAAAGTATTTAGTCAGCCACCGATTGTGCAAGTTCCCCCACTTAAAATGATGACAGAGGTCAGTAATTTGCACCAGAGGTACACTTCAACTGTGAGAGACAGAATGTGAAAAAAAAAATCCATGAATCCACATGGTAGGATTTGTAAAGAATTTATTCGTAAATCAGGGTGGAAAATAAGTATTTGGTCACCTCAAACAAGGAAAATCTCTGGCTCTCACAGACCTGTAACGTCTTCTGTAAGAAGCTTTTCTGTCCCCCACTCGTTACCTGTATGAATGGCACCTGTTTGAACTCATCATCTGTATAAAAGACACCTGTCCACAGCCTCAAACAGTCAGACTCCAAACTCCGCCATGGCCAAGACCAAAGAGCTTTCGAAGGACACCAGGAAAAGTATTGTAGACCTGCACCAGACTGGGAAGAGTGAATCTACAATAGGCAAGCAGCTTGGTGTGAAAAAATCAACTGTGGGAGCAATCATCAGAAAATGGAAGACATACAAGACCACTGATAATCTCCCTCGATCTGGGGCTCCACGCAAGATCTCATCCCGTGGGGTCAAAATGATCATGAGAACGGTGAGCAAAGATCCCAGAACCACACGGGGGGACCTGGTGAATGACCTGCAGAGAGCTGGGACCAAAGTAACAAAGGTCACCATCAGTAACACACTACAACGGCAGGGAATCAAATCCCGCAGTGCCAGACGTGTTCCGCTGCTGAAGCCAGTGCATGTCCAGGCCCGTCTGAAGTTTGCCAGAGAGCACATGGATGATACAGCAGAGGATTGGGAGAATGTCATGTGGTCAGATGAAACCAAAGTAGAACTTTTTGGTATAAACTCAACTCGTCGTGTTTGGAGGAAGAAGAATACTGAGTTGCATCCCAAGAACACCATACCTACTGTGAAGCATGGGGGTGGAAACATCATGCTATGGGGCTGTTTTTCTGCCAAGGGGACAGGACGACTGATCCGTGTTAAGGACAGAATGAATGGGGCCATGTATCGTGAGATTTTGAGCCAAAACCTCCTTCCATCAGTGAGAACTTTGAAGATGAAACGAGGCTGGGTCTTCCAACATGACAATGATCCAAAACACACCGCCCGGGCAACAAAGGAGTGGCTCCGTAAGAAGCATTTGAAAGTCCTGGAGTGGCCTAGCCAGTCTCCAGACCTCAACCCCATAGAAAATCTGTGGCGGGAGTTGAAAGTCCGTGTTGCTCGGCGACAGCCCCAAAACATCACTGCTCTCGAGAAGATCTGCATGGAGGAATGGGCCAAAATACCAGCTACTGTGTGTGCAAACCTGGTAAAGACCTATAGTAAACGTTTGACCTCTGTTATTGCCAACAAAGGTTATGTTACAAAGTATTGAGTTGTATTTTTGTTATTGACCAAATACTTATTTTCCACCCTGATTTACGAATAAATTCTTTACAAATCCTACCATGTGGATTCATGGATTTTTTTTTTCACATTCTGTCTCTCACAGTTGAAGTGTACCTCTGGTGCAAATTACTGACCTCTGTCATCATTTTAGGTGGGGGAACTTGCACAATCGGTGGCTGACTAAATACTTATTTGCCCCACTGTATAATATGCTGAATAAACCTAATTTCTGTTTACTTAAATATATTAAAAATAACATAAAATTGAATTACTTTTGATTATCTTGAATTTATTATTAATTATTTACAAATTAAGTTAACAGGACTTCAGAGTACTTGTGTTACAACCCCAGGTACTACTACTTTACAGTCATCAGTACAGTCCACTCCCCCCTCTAAAAACGTTTATAACTTTCTATTTTAACAGTTCAAACACCAAATATATCTTAAACGATCATCCTAATGAAAATAATTATCAAACATTTTAGCTCTATGAAAATTTAAAAAAAATAAAATAAAAAAAAATCAGCAAATAGGCAAATTATCCGAGTTATGTTCCACAGAAAAATCCAGGAATAGGTGAATTCACGAATACTGAACCGCAAATCGATGGAGGTCGCTGTACAATTAAAGAAAAAAGAAAAAAGATGGCTTCTTCCTTTTTCTGTACTCTCTGTACCTCTACAAACTTAATGCATGGATGCTACATACACATGTTAACACAGTGTGCAGAGCATCATTCTTGTGCTTTTAGAATAAAAGACAGCGTTGCTTACTAGTGTTAAGATAGTATCAATAACTACCAGCCTGTCAGGACCCAACTCTCAAAGACTGGTTGGATCGGTGGTTGAAATTCTCCCCATTCCTCCACATACCTCTCTGAGGGAAGATAAGTGAGTCTGTGTCTAAGCATTTCTGAATTAACACCAGCCCAATACGGTGATTGGTCACCTACGTGGAACTGAAAAGCAACCAAGGACTGAACTTTTTCTTCACATTTGATACAGCACTATTTAGGGCACATTCTATGTGAAAGACCAGATGCCACACTGTGAATGTCTTCCAGGAGAGAGAGACGTGCAACTTATTAACCCAAAGATGTGAGGAACTGAAAAAGACAAAATTAGAGTAAGAATACATCTGCTCCGAAATCTGGAAATAACCTTTCAAAGAAAAGTGGTGCACATGAATAAAAAAAAATTTAAAAAAAGCTCTGTCATAACAGAGGTAGCTGATTGTATATGTTGGGAGTCTTAAGGAGGCAGTCAGCATGTAGCCTGCTGGGAGAGATGACTGTGATTCATAAGTCAGGGTTCAAAGTTATTTTCAGCTTCACAAAAAACGCCTGTTTCTCTCACTTTGCAGTTCAAATAGTGGAAGCAACCAGAGTCTTACGCAAAGAGCATGAACAAAGTCAACCAGCTCTATCGAACACACTCAGACACGTAAAACTCATTTGCTGCACTGGCCATTAAAATTAGACCAAAAAGTTCATCTGCAGACAGCGTTTTCTCAAAGAAGAAACAAAGCACTCTTTATACTAGAGACACGAGCTGCACTGTTAACCCATTAATATCATTTAAGAAATCTGGTTTTACAGGGTTTTTTTACTCTTTTTTTTTTTCTTAAGAAATGTTCAGAGATCGTTTTTAAAAGAAGCAGAGCTTTCTAATGACAATTTTAAAAACTTTTTTTAAAAACTCACACACATTAGTTTTATGGGTAAAGACACGATTGTTATCGGTTTGAATGTAAATCAGGTTTCCCCATTGGTGATGACTCTATATGTGGCACTTGTAGAAATCAAACATTTCAATGTTTCTCTTAGCGAAACTTCTTTATGGAGCCTTTAATGTAAATAGTAGTGACAATTCAAATATTAAATGTTTGGGTTTTTCCCACAGTGAAACTGTGAAGTTAGCTTTACTGTTTCAGTCTACTCCTTAACATGAAATGCAAGCAAGCCTGTAATTATTACTTGTTTTTGTTTTCTTTTGTTGTTTTTGTTTTTTTGTTGTTGTTGTTTTTGGGGGGGGGGGGGGGGGATTTTCTGTAACCTGTCAGAACACTACATTACTTCATGCTAACAAAGCTACTTCTTACCTGACAGTTTGCATCAAAAATAGAAAACGTTTGAACAGGATTAAGGAGTAATAGTAGCTCCAAAACTACATGCAGTCTGTGGTATATGTTCAGCGGTGTTATCAAAATTCAGATCTTAGACAAACACAGACACAAACCACTCGCTAAAGAACTCAGGAAATGACTATATAGGAAATAACAGCCCTCAGTACAACTTACTACTTACTGCTAAACTCTGCTGAAAAGCTCTGTTTGTCAGCAAACTGCGTAAGAAGGCCTGACATAGTGAAAAATACTCAACTCAGTATAAAAACAGACTGGTTAATGCTTCACATAAAACTATGCGAAAAAAATGTCTTCAAACACCGATATGACACACGAGAAACTGAAAAAAAGGGTATAATTGTTAGAGTGAATTGTTAAATGTTGTCATTTTATGCTTGCCAACTCTGATGAAAGGAATTCCACTGTCCTTCCCCCCAGATTCTCGAGGTTCTGGGTGGGGGGGGCTGTAATGTTTTATTGCAGATGCATCCTATCTGGAAGATCTGCTTCTTGTGATGTTGCTCCTGCTTTTATGACCCTTTGGTCAGCAGGAGGTAACACACACACATTCTCACATAACACACACACACACATTCGTACAGAAGTTCACACATATACATACAATGCCTCGTCTTAGAACCATGCGGCCATTGCTTTGCTGTGATGTGTTTTGTGTGAACTGTCTCTCAATAAAAGGCAGTGAGAGAAGGCCGCCGTCGGGGTCATTTTCGTGGTGGACACAGACGAGGCCTCCCTTGCGCAAGTAATCGATCGATCGACTGTCTTGTTTTCTTCATGATGAATAAGTCACTAGCATTAGCGGGGCTTGTGGAAACACAGACCCAAAAATAATGTATTCATTTAACTCTAATGAACTCTGTGAATCTACTGCTAACAAATTTTAAGCCCAAGCATTGATTCAGCATCTAGAATACTCAATAGGGAGATATTTTTTCTTTGCATGGGTCGTCTACCAATGGGAAGGTCGGCAGATCGATCAACGGCCCTTATACGATTTGCCCTGATGCATCCATTGGAGTGTGAGTGTGTGTGAATGTTAGATAAAAGTGCTTATGTATATATATAAATATATATGCACTTTGAGTGCTCAGAATTGAGTAGAAGGCTGCTATACCAGTAGCAGACCACTTATTTATAAGTAACCTTCAGTTCCTCTGATTGTTTTTCCACTTCACTTGTTCTTTGTCTGTTGAAAACAAAGGCTATAATTTGCACTTCAGTGGTCATAACAACAACGATCTGTAAAAGTGCCATGTATCATATGTGACACTACACAGGACTCCGAGGACAGCTGCCACTCTTCTAGCATCATAACTACAGCTCATGAGCAGACAATCAAGTTGAGGAAGTCGATACTCCAACAGTGGTGTTCACCTGTTTGTCAGTGTGCACACCAGCAAAGAGGAAGGGAAGCTTTATCAGTTTAGAAATCAGCTACAGCTGCCACATCATCTTTTCAAAGTTACTGTTTTTTTCTAGCTTTCAGTTTCAGTTTCTGAGGTCAACGCTGTGAAAGATGAGCTTGCTTTTCCTGTTTACTTTAACCAGTTTGTTTTAGTGGTGACAATGTGTTTAATCAGCCCACGCTGTCACCTCTGCTCTGTCAACACCACCCTCATCTACACAGTGATGCTTACAAAGTAAGGCAGCCTCAGTTCCTCACTCCCCAAGAGGAGCCTGAAGCCAATTTTCACCTCTGGTTCCTTGAAGCCTCCTGTTGCTTCTTCCTCCTGTGACATTATGTGGCATTTTGGATTTCGGTACAAAGAGTCTCTATAAGCTCTGCTAGTTGAAATCTTTTCATCAGAGCCGCTCTGTTTATTTTGCCGATACCTGGGGCAAAATAAATATTCCTGACTATTAGTCTGAACAGTGTTCTGAACGAAGCATAATCTGACTTTGAACTTGCATTTGAAGTCAGGGCTGTGGTGGGCAACTTTCACAGCTGAAAGTTTAAACAACTGAAGGTGCTGTTTACATAGGTGCTCATTCCCTTAACTTACCAAAAGGCTTTTTTTTTTTTCGACTGGTAGGAAATTTAATCAGTCAAAAGCTTCAGGATAACCTAGAACTGGAAATCTGAACGTATACATACATATAGAAACAGCTGGAAAGTGTTTCCATTGTGCAGCTAGTATCGGTACACTAATGTTCACTAATTGCAGTCAGTTACTATCTGTTCATGATAAGAGACGCATACTTGCTGGTGCAACATAATGTGCCACACAGTATATGTGACAGCGCTAGTGCTATGTTAACCAAGTTCTCCCCTGAACACCCTGCTCCCTCAAAAGTAGATCAAAGTGGTTCAGCGACTGTGCAGGGCTTCCTGACATGCATGAGAAGAGTTCACTAAGGGCTTACAGCATCTGCAGATTTTTATTATCAAAGTAAGAAACAGGGTGGAAGCAATTTTGACCGCAGTTATAACCATACATATTCACGTTGATACAGGCAATTTACTATTTATGTAGAGAAGAGGAGCAGACACTTTTGTAACTGCGCTGTAAAGGGTTAATGTTACTCTCTCCCCGTGTAAACCACTGATGGTGACTGAAAAGATGAGTCCCCTTACCCAGTGTCAGTTAAAGAGAGTCTCCAAAATTTAATTGTTCATAATTCAAACCTCTTTGCTTATTACCTTAAAGAAAAAACCATCTCACCATTTTGTAAACATTCATGTTGGAGTTGGCCTAAACTTCTAAATTGTGCATTCTCATTGGCAACTAAGAGGCTCAGTTGTGGGGGAGGATTGGGGAGTGGTGCCATGCAAGAGGCCATGAAATAAATGAGCTTTTTCTCATTCATTTCAAATACCTTAGCTGGTGATCTCTGAGCCACAGACTCTCTTCTTCTACCTCTGAGCTACCTCAAACCCATTGTTCAACTGCATAATGGTTGTTGTGCCTTTTCACTGCTGCCTATTATGACCAGCAGGTCACCAGTGCTTTCATTTCAGTATGTACAATGTAAATGACAGCAGACTGGATGACGGTGGATGTTTGAAACAGGAGGGGGTGGGCTGCCATAAACATTCCTGAAGTGTCTCCTGACTGTGAGGATGTCAGAGTTAAGGGAGAAGCGGCAGACACCCGGCATGCTTCCCAGAGCCTTTCATCTGGGGTTGGGAGGCACCCTTTTCAGGCAACAGCGGGATGAGCCTGCAGCAAAGTACATCCCACAGTTTAAGTCTCACACCATTCTGGCACTGTAGTCACTTATAATGTGTGATGAAGTGATAACACGCAGCCCCAGAAGCTCAACAAAGCAAGTTTATGCCTAAATCCCAGAGTAGTACAGATTCATTAAATTAAATTCACTTTTTAAAGAACAGCAGTTCAAAGCCAATATTAAAACATGGCTTTCAAACTAATTTATGCATCAGCAGTTTTATTATGCAGTCCCTAAAACAGGCTGTGAGAAATTAGCTTGGGCTACTAACAGCGACTGAAGGTTATCAGAGCTCACTCCCACTCTTTGCAAGAATCAGAGAAGTAAGGCAGGGCTTTTACCTCCGCTCCCATTCAGTGGCATTGTGTTTCACTGTATGTGGAGGCCTGTGGGAGAGATAGCCTCCACTCTTGTCACCCCAGTTATCTGCAATCATAATTGCCCTCCTACTGGCTGCAAAAATGGCTGCTCAGGATTATGACTAAGGTGAAATGAAAGGGCAGAATGAGAACAGAGGATAGAAGGGGTGTTTTATGAGAGCCGGGGGGGGGGGGGGGGGGCGCTAGCTACCTGACACTATTATGGAGATACAATTTTCATTGATTTTTACTGTCTCTATCAACAACGATCTTATCCTAATACACCAAACAAAAATATGTTTATGCATATGACACAAATGTATATGCATATATTTCTTCAGGCTGTGACTGGATTTCACCCTGCTTTCAAAATAGTTACTAGGAAGTTACTAGATTACCGGACTGTGATGATCTAACATCTGTCCGTTAACTAAAGCTGCAGTTTTAAAAGGCCCAGCAAATAGCATAATAATGTTTCAAGGCACACATGCATTAATATACACACAACATATCGTGGACGATGATGTGTTCTGAGCGCTTCATGACTGTATCCTCAGATGACAGCACGTTTGATCTTCAACATCTGCACCCAGCACACCACCTGTAGGCTCTGTTTTTTTTATAATGAAAGCGTGTCAGCACTCCATGCCTTGTCACCCTTGCCATATTTGAGTCCAATCATCAAGAACAAATGGACTGGGGTTCCCCTTTGACACGATTGTATATGAATTGAGTTTCACACTGCAATAACAGAGTGTGGCTGTCACAGCTTCCCACAGTACAAAAGAACTTGCCTCATCTTAAACATTTCAGAAACTATTGGAACTGGATTCAATTTCATGCAGCTCACCATAAATAACACAATTACTGTGTAACATATAAAATATAATAGAATTACTGCTTAGTGCGCAACATCTTTGGGGGAAAAATATCTAAAAAAAACAGCTGTTTGCCAACCAAACAGCTTAAATCCTTTGGCACTTGACAAGCAAACACAGTGCTGGCTTTCATGTGCTTTGAACCACACACATTTTACAAAGAACTTAAACTTAACGTCTCCCTGGATGCATTTATACTTTAACATCTAATGTTTAGATGAACCTGATGATGTGTGGCTCGTAGTACTTTTCTAATGTCCTAAAATCTCTCCTCCAAAGAACATCTAACTTGAAGTTTATATGTTACACGCTGCCACTGCTTTCCAGCTTTTTATTTTATTAACTACATTTCTGAATGTAGACCTGCTGTGTGCTCTGTTAGGAGTAGAACAAATGAAACTATAGACATAAACATCTTTTCTTCTCAACTTTAAAGCTGGATTTTTACTTTGCTACTTTCAACAAGGAACGCCCAACAGGAAGTTGCAACAGCTTTACATTGCAGCACACAACAAAGAACAAGAACTGCAGATGACCGTACCCTTTTCCTTTTCAGTAGCTGAAATCATGATTTCTGTTTGTTGAGGACATTTTAATGACTCATATCTGTGTGACCTTTAATCAAGTGTCAGTTTTGTTGAGCCTGAAAAGTCTGTGGCAGGCTGGTAATATTAGCACCTTACGCTAAGTGTAAATTGTACTTTCTGTCACATAGGCCAAGAAAACAGTGAAGCTTAAAGTTAAGGTCACTTGCCAGATTTATAATCTTGGGTGTGTCAGTTGCTTGCCACAATGTCTGAAAATATAGCACTTTTACATACTTTATTGTCCTTATTTATATTTTCGGATAATAAATCACATTAGAAATTTCGCTTAAAATGTTAAAAACACATGCCTACCCAGAAAAGTACCCACTTATGCATTATGACTTACCAAAGTTTTCTCAGGTTCCTGCTGGGACTCAGAGGAGGACTCCATGGTTGTGTCAAACCAGAGTTAGGCCTGTCAGTGCTGCTCTGAAGACTGCATATCTGTGAAGAAGAAGATGAGATCAGAGACAGGAGGACTTTACAGCAAGTGTACTAATGTGGACATGTGACTAAAATTCATTTGGGAGTTTAAAAAAAAAACGGACTATTTTGAAAGCAGTTATTTCTTCCCTTCATTTGCATGTTTCTCAAAGTGTCCTTTCACCTTATGTGGGAAGTCTAGTTTCAAGATTGGACTTATTTTCCGCATTATGCCTACTCATTTTTTTACAAGTGAGAAAAACCTGGTTGTGATGGCCATATAGAAGCAGAACAAAGGCTCTCTCTTATTTTTGCCATTGTATTCTAATGAATCAGAAACCTCCTCACCATCCACCATTGCCCTTTCCACCCAAACAAGGGTGCTATATCTCCAGGCCTTCAATAAACAGCCCGTTTCCAACGCACGTGGGGGAGGATGGAGGATTAGCTTTTCTTTCAGTTCCCTTCCCCAGAGAGCCCTGAAAAATTCATCCTTTCAATACGTCTTTTTCTGTCTGCCTTGAGCTTGTTTTCCCTATAGAAGTGTTGGAGCGTGGCATTGTTTTTAATCTTAATCTATCCAGGGGAAGGTTGTGCTGGTTACCACTTAGCTGCTCCACTGGACCAGATGGGGATTTACTCAAGGGTACATCAGTAGAGTAAGTGTTGTAATGTACTCTTTGGATTTACAGAAACTTGCTACTGCTTATATATTTGTCAAGGAGTGGGGCAAAATATTGATTTGGCAAAATATTGTGAAATGTTACAAATAACAGTGGCACATGATTTGAATAGATTTGCTGGAACGTATGAGTGTTTCTAAATTTCTAGACCACGTCTCTACATCAACCCTTCTTATGAAATTAATGAGGATGTGAATAGAAGTTAGCTAACTTGCACAGACATTATTTACGTAAAAAAAACTGATATCAAACTGTGTGAATAATGTATGATTCTGTTGTTTATTTGTAGGGTTATTTATTCTTGTTCATTCCACAATTAGTGTACTGCATCGTGCATGATTGACTTGCTTTGTATTGCACATTGCAGAATAGTAGTATCATGACAACATTGTTATCATTGATTTCTATGACACCCAATCCTGATATTTAAAGAGGTGGGAGTGGGTTAAAGTGTTTGTGTGGGTGGTTTTATTTTTTTTTTATATTTTTTTAGCATTTAACTCATTTAGAGGTAAAAAGTATCAACAATAAGTATCTATACTTATCCACCCAAAATAAATATGCGATTGATGAGGTCAACAACTGCTGTAGCAGTGAAATATTTTTCAGAAATTGTTGTAGTAGATCACATGACTAGATGCAACACTGACATTTTTAATGACATTAATAAAAAAAATGTAATTAATATGGACTTGTCTAACTAACTCTTATCTGCAATTCATCCCTAAATGGAAAACCTTGATATCGGTTTGCTTTCCACTTTGTCACTGTATCCATGCAAAATATTTAAAAACAATAATAATAAAGTCTTGCTCCATTGTATTCAGCTGTGATGCTACTGTTCGTTAAATCCTGAACATCAGTTCCTGAACAAGCGAGACCATCTGGTTAATTACACCACGCTTTTGGGGAGATGATTTTTTTTCTTTTTTTTTAAAATATCAGTCACTTACACCGATTGCCGTTTTATGTTGATATGTTAATGTTATGAATCTGTTGGCCCCACCTGAAAGAACACCTGAACACACTATGGCCAGTGGGACACACGTTTTTCTGAAGCATAGCCCTCTTTATAGCCTGATGGTCATTTTAGAAATGATTCCTTCGTTAATAAGAACTGATAGAGTTTTCACAAAGTTTGCTTCATTATCTGTTTACTTTTTGGCATATTTCAGACCAGAATACAGAACAAAATGACTGAGTTTGTATCAGAGGTTAGTGAGGGTGGTCTCTGCCTATGCAGCAACCTATGGAAAGATGCCAAAACTATTTTAATGATTATCAAACCACATTTTATTGATATATACTGAGGTATCAGTATATAGGGAAGAGGTCATCAAAATATAGGGGGAAAAGACTCAAATATATTTTATTCATAAAATTTCCCCCCAAAATGACATATGACAGAATTTTTAATTAAATCTCCATATGTGGACATCTGCAGTCAAATCCATTTTGTACAGGATGTACTGCAGATTTTTAGCAGCAGCACATGAAACGTCATCGCACACACCCGCTATTCAGAATGTCCCAGGACAGACAGCACCAACCATCTCTTACAATTCTGGGTTTTATATTGTTCCAATAGCCAGTGGGTGACATCATCCATAGTTACAACCAGTTATACAGTCTGTGAGTGCTTTATTTATTTATTGAGAAAACTGTCTGATCACATTCTTAACTGGATATATAAAGGTTAAAGATTACAATTTTATGTGTCCCTGCCTGAGAACAGTAATCAGACCATTCATCAAGAACAATCAAAGCTCAAAAGTGTGGAACAAATGCCTTCTGAGGACATAAAAGGACAGTTTCAAGCCCAATGTTAGTGAGCCAGATTAGTGAGAAACAGAATTGTGTGTAGGAAATGTTCAGGAAATCCCAAAGGCTTTCAAAAGGTGGTGCACTGCTTCATTACAGGTAATATCATAAGCATAGAATACAATTTTATTTGACCCAATTAACCACTTCCCCACATAAGCCAGCAGTTTTAGATAAATAATCACAGACTAAAAAAAGTGCTTTTTCCTACTAACATTTTGGCAAAGTCAAGTGAGCGGCTGCCAATTTTAAACCACGTTTCCTTATGAAGGTGCCAAGAGGAGAGATGAAAAAAGTACCAGGAAGGAAGGAGTCAAGGAAACGCAAATAGTACCCAATATCAGACCGAGGACAAGAAAACAGCCAGAGTACAACACGGTCATTAAATCCCACCACCAGTCGTTCAACCAATGAGACGCTCCAATGCTTCGACAGCCTCAGTTCCAGCCAGCACACACACTTCATGTGGCCTCAATTCTCAAGGACCCATCAAGCTGAGACAGATGCTTTCCACTCGTTGTCAAAGTCAGCTTTAGAAATCAGCACATGACTCAGCTGGGAGCAGCAGCTGAGGTAGGAAGAATTATTAGAAATATCAGAATGTTCTATAGCAGTGTGTAGGAGGGTTTTTTCTCTATTGTGATGATTGCTAACACTTACTGCTATTACATAGTCTGAAGCAGTAACAGGAATGGTGACAGAATTTCCCTCTGGGGTACATAAAATGTCAAATACAGTTGGCATTTTGACACTGACTTACATTTTCAGTTGATACATTCTCAATTCAACATACGCCTAGCCCATCTTGGGATTATTAAATAAACAATAGCTTTTTATTTGCCCTAGATTTGTTCATGTTGGGCCACGTAATACATCATTATACTAACTACTTTTTGTTTTGTTTTTTTATATGGTGAGTTTGCTGGAATAAGGAAGCCATATTGTTAAATATGAGCAAGTCCCTGTACCTACAGTAACCTGGTGAAAGTGGACAACGGGAGACTTTGCACTGTGGCACTCAGTGCATGGCTACTCATGGCTATGTAAAAGCTGGCACTATAAAGAATCCCCATCCAATTTCAACTTTGCATTAGTATTCTTTCTGCTAACAATACTTGTTAACAGTATTACTTACTGCCTGATAATTATTATTATCTTCAGTTAACAGCATGTCAAATTGCAGATTTATTAGAGTCAATTAATAAAACAGAAGGCACGCCAATGACAGGAACTTAATCTTCTGCTTCTATTTTCTGGACTTCGTCATATCGTTTGCTGGCACTTGTTTCAGTTGGACCACAGCAGTCTGTGAGCAAGGAGCTATGCATCATTGCCAAAGATAGAGGGCAAACACAGAGGGAATCCTAAAATTGTGGCTTGGCAGCGGGCCCCAAAACAAAGCCAGAAATACAAGCAGGGTTGGGCTTTTTTTCCCCACAGACCCCCCAAAAATGATAGTGTTGCATATTTTCAAACACTACAGAGGCTAACTGTTGGTTTTACAAGGTACTTCCAATATGATGAGGTTCTTAAAGAAAATCACTAGGATGAAATACCACTGATGTCCTTCATAGTTGGATGTGTCCCTCATACAGTTGATATGACGGTAAAGTCATGGGAAAAAGAACATTTTCAAAAGACTATGCAGTCCTGTTCTTGAATCGTTTCTTTCCTAGTTCTTATCTTGTAGATTTGCTGCTGTGTTTGCATGATAGTCTCATTTGACTCTAGAATACTAGAGTTCATGGTAAACTCAATAACTGCAAGGTGCCCTGGTCCTGTGGCTGCAAAACAAATCCCAATCATTACCCATGGTCAACATGCTAGGCAGTTGGCATCAGACATTTGTGCTGATGTGCTGTGTTCAGTTTTTGCTGTGGTGGCAAAACATCTCTACTCATCTCGTCTGGTTGTCCAGATTCAACCTTGCAAACCTAAGCAGTGCTGCCATCTTCGTTTTAGAGAGCAGAGGCTTTCGTCTAGCAGTTCTTCCAAACAAGTCATATTTTTCACTACCGCTTCTTTTGCTTCTTTAATTTCTAAACATTGCACCGTGTGACCTTTGGTGTAAATTTCCAATCCCAATGTCCCAAAGCTAAGCTGGTTGTATTGATGTTGCTGTCCACTGTCCAAAGGTGAGACAGCTCTCTGACATCTGGGGAGGCACATTTACACTGCTGTCACTGCTGAATACTTGGAAAATGAATGCCAATGGTTAAGTGACTCATACAAGTCTACCATGCTAGCTGAGAGAAACCATGTGACTATGTCATAAGTTGGGTGCTGATATTTCAGAATTCAAACAGCAAACCACAGAACAAAAAGTTTTCATATTTTAATTTTCTTTACTTATGCTTTTAGCATGTACAGCACTTTGTGAACTCTGGTTTTATGTTAAAGTGCTTTATAAATAAAGGTGGTATGGTATGGTATGGTATGGTATATTCAGTTTTTTGATGATGGGTTTAATCGCTCCATTATTTAAAAAAAAAAATTGGATTCACCGTTTGTTCATGATAGTAATGCTTTATCAAAACCTTATTATTTAAATGCTCAAAGATTAAATTATTCAGAATATAAAATACATATAAAAAGGAAAAATACTAATCCATGAAAAAAGGAGGAGGAAAATAAGAAAAATGGCAGATGTCATTTCTGGGATGGCAAATATTGTCATCTGCCATCCCAGAAAGTGATGAGGCCTGTGTAACATCGTAGACTCAGCTGTTAACTCATATTGCACAATAATAAATCTGAATAATTAAACCAGTTATAGTATTTCTGGACCAGACTGGGGAGGCTGTCAACCTTTATTTTTAAGAAAGACATTTTTGAGCAATAACTGAGCAAACAAATCGATATCGAGCTGCAAAACATATTTCAGCTTTACAATAAAGCCTAATTTAGCAGAAATACAACAATAAAATACAAATTAGTCTAACATTACGAATAGGGGTAAATAATTAAAATCTTTTACTACAATACTGTTATTGCCAACAAAATGGTATAATTGTGAAATGGAGAGGGTGGGGGGGGGGCAACGATTTAGGAGAGTCCAATTTACCCGCACAATCCACCAATATTAAACCAGTCTGTCGGTATTGGAATTTATCAACCAGTAAATGAAAATCGGAAAACTACATTACTGACAGCAAAAACAGTGTTGATACACAGTTTGGTCTGTAGGTCTCCTGTAGACGAGACCTATGCTCGAAACTCTACAAACACAACAACAGAGTTGGGCAAAGACTAAATAAGTAAGTAAAGAATGGCGCACAATAAATGTCAGGGGAGTTTACATTTCTTGAATATGGAAGGGAAAAAAGATATCTGCAAATATACTGTTAAACCACCAAATATCGGTATCGGGATTAAAAACCCTATATCGGTTAGACTGCAATAGCGCGAGTCTTAGTATCATAGGTTGATAAGAAATGAAACCTCTAGCAGGCTACCAGCTTTGAGTAAAGTACAATTTCTTATTGTTTAGATGTTTCCTGTACGAATCCTGTGTATGCACCGAAATCACCGATTCATCTAAATAAACTACTGGCACCTGCACCGACTCCACAGGTGCCATGTACATCATTTGGCTAAGGCATCCAAACAACCAGCAATTGCTAATAAAAGTCATCCAGCTGCTCAACTGTTATTGGATCCAGTGTCTTAATCTCAGTGAACCTATATTATTATATTATACTATATAAATTTGAATGCACCCTTTATTACAATATTACACACTAATTGCTGCTTCACAGTAGTAGAAGGACTCCACACTACTGAGAAATCATTCAGTACAGACATGTTGAACTCTGCACACATCAGCTTTTTAAAGCTAAAATAGCCCAAGTCTGTGTCAGACTGAAAGAGAATAAAATCATGTAGGCCAAAGAGTGACTAACATTAAACATGTAGGCACAGGCAAATGAGAATCCAGCACTTCACTCTGTCATTGTTCTTCCCCTTAGTGAGAACAGAAATACTTAAAATTCTGACAGTGTACCTGTGAAAATACAGAGAATGAAAGATAAAAAGCAGCATCTGTATTGGGCTATGAAACTAATAGTAACTTTGCACCAATAAATATCTGTCAGCCTTTCCTGTAGCACAGATTAAATCTTATCCATAAACAAAACCAATCTTATAAATATAAGAAGCCTTTAAATAGCACCTCTGTGTCCACATTTGAGTAGCTTAAACTCTTTTAAAGGTTCGACTCTAAAGGATGCGCAAGCTGATCTAACAACGAAGAAAAAGACAGGAAAATGGTGTTTACACCTCAGGTTGACTCACTAGGAAGACCTGGCTAAAAATATTCTTCAGTTTATTTCAGATTTTAGATCACCCTCCCCTCAGACAGCTCAAAATAATATGATGCGTGTCGAGTAACTACTTGTCTTTAAAGAGTCTCGGTATGCACTTTCAGTTTCTGTTAAACAGTTTGTGTCACCGATGTCAACTTTAATACCCATTTGTCTGACACAGTCTGCGTTTGTCCCTCAAAAGGACAAGTTCTGAGTTTGCAGTAGCAGCACTACTGAGTTACAAGGTCCATTAAGTTAATTTGCATTTGCTTTACCTTTATGTTAAGATAGTAGTCTGTGATACCATGGGTGCAGTGGGTTGCATGTTAGGACAGACAAATGTGCAAAGAGAGGATGCTCTCTAGATTGTTAAAATAAATATCTTTAAAGCCAACCTGAATCTTTCAATAGATGAACAGACATAATCCGATTTATGCCAAAGTGCCTCACACACACAGACTCATGAGGTGAAAATACCAGCCACTCCATCACAGCTAGTATTCAGAGCATCCAGAGCTGTAACTTCACTCCAGACTTTTTTTCTTTCTATAATCATCGCAATTACTCGTGGGAGAAAAACGTGAAGCACCATCATCAAGTGTGTGTCCTTGCATGAATAAAAGGCTTCTGGATACAACAAGGAGACTCAGCATCAGTAGTATAGATTTATCTGCTCTGTAACAGCAGCATGTGGATGGGAATGCTAAAGAATGCTCCTAGAGTGTCAAGGAGACTGTGGTGACCTCACAGCGTTAAGTGTGATTATGGGAGAAACACTGCGGCTGCCTCAGTCTGGCTCATAATAGGCAGAATAAACCATCCCTGCTACAGAGACAGGGAGAAAAATCACAGAGAGAACAGAGCCACGAATCCACTACTGAGCTGCACAAAAAATGTGTATGACGCATGCAGCTTCAGTCAAATAATGTGTGTCTGTTTGTGTGCGATACCTCTTGCATAACAGAAACAGGAGAGATGATATGAGGCAGAGATGCCGGCACATTCAGCTTAAGGTTGCAATCATTCTACAGTATATATGGAAGGATCACTAGGGAACAGACATCACTGGGGAAGTGCAGAGGCTACAGAGATGAGTGATAACCTTGTGACCCTAGAATAACCTTTAAAGAAGAAAAAAAAAGTGCAACCTGAAGATCCTAATCATTGTTTCTGCACGATCGCTGCTATCAGCAGCTTCATCTAAACGTGGAAAATCATCAGCTACCTCTATTCTGAAACTGGACAAATTCTGAGAAACTAGCTGGTATCAGACCACGTCATCAAGCTGTAGTGAGATGTGACCTCAGTACATCAGAATCTGATTTTAACAGAGCCATTCTACATATACAGAGATAACGAGATGAGGTTAATACACGCAGGAACATAACAGAATACATTTATCCTCGTGACATGCAGGTAAACTGAAACGGACAATCGGTGTGCTTGTTCTGAATCTGAATTCTGAACAAGCACACAGGGAACCACACCGATGCAGCATGCACGTGTGCTACACGACAACAGCGGAGCTGAATGGAGGACCTACCTCATGCGGCTCGCGCAGCAGAAAGCACCATCGCATTCACAACACAGCTTCTCAGAGACGGAGAGAGAGAGGCAGAGAGAGAGAGACATGGAGGTGACATCACCATATTTCTCTCCGTCTTGCTCTGAAATGTAGGCTAGTGCTGCAGGGCTGCCGGCGTCAGCAGCAGAGCAGCAGTGAGAGCTTCCTCTGTGCGTGCGAGTGCAATGACAGAGAAGAAGAGTCCGCTCTACGGAAGCTACGACTGCTGCATGTGACTTAAATATACTCAAGGGTCACAATACTTAATACCAAAGTATTAAAAATACCTGTGTAAGAAGTGCATCTGAATCAACTGAAAAGCAAATACACAAAATCACAGGTACACCCAGTCTGACTCATGAACATTCACTATCCAGCAGGTGGCTTCTACGTTTATTATTATTATTATTATTATTATTATTATTATTATTATTATTAGGGCCGTTCGATATAACGATATAAAAACATCTATCGTATCATTTTACGCTATCATTTGTTTCGTGGTGTCATAAAATAAACTGTTTACGGCAATCATGGTTTTGATGGTCACTGTAGTGGCTATATTAATTTCTTAAAGTTCTCTCTTTCTCTTATATTTAATATAACCACACTATATTAAGCGGACAGACAAGCACCTGTTTTTATGCGTTGTCGTTAGCAACAACGACGGTAACACCATCGCCTGTCCGCTTGTTTAATTTCCACATAAACCTTTCACAATAAAGCTCAAGATCCTGTTGAGACTTTTCAAAATAAACTGAATCACGTGAAAGAGTATGCAGTGTTTATGGATGAGAAGCAAAAAAGAGCCGTCAGGTGCTAAAAAATAAACCTTAGACTCAAACGTTAGAACAGGCTTCTCCCCGCAGCACGCTGTGTAATAAATACTCACAAAGAAAACGGCGTCCGTTACAACTTATGTCTAAAAATGCATCGTTTTATGGATCGGTTGAAACACTCGACTCCAGCTACACGACGTCCAGCTGGAAACACTTCATCAAGTCGAGCTGCCGAGATTCACAGAATTTACAGAAAATGTTACATTTTTGTGATTTATTGGGACGATATATCGGGAGATGAGATTTTGGTCATATCGCACAGCCCTAATCATCATTATCATTATTATTATATATGCTCTTCATATGAAAAACCTTGCTACACACATTAGATAGCACCATGTACCCCTACAGTAAAGCTGCCAAGTGAAAAAGTCAACAGAATCTGAATATTGTATTCATCACTAAGGAAATTATCTAAAGCAACAAATGCTAGAATTAGAAGAAGATGCAGCTTCAAATTGTTCAGTAATTTCTCCCTGTTCCTGAAGCCACGAGTGACATTATTTATAATAACTTGTATTGGTGTTATTACAGCTGTGTTATTGAAAATAGCAAATTCTGAAAAAAGAAAGTCACCTACAAACAGCAAAGGAAAAGGACCCGGACAGCAGCATTTTAAAAAATGTTCCTCTTGGGGAAGATGCCAAGAAATCATTTTATAGGTTTCATAGTTCTATACTTACGAATAAAAAGAAACCCAGCAGTTAACAAATCATAGTGGTTGAAAATATTTTTCGTTATCCACATCAACATCTGCTGCCCCATGTGTGAGTGACAAGAGAAGCTCAAACCTCCGGTAAAGTGATACTCCTATTACCAAGCCTTTCACTTTGGGTAAGCAGTGTTGAGGTAAGTCAACAACTCCACTGTGTAATCTAATGTTACCAACAGCCACCGTGAAGGACATGTTGACAGGGGTGATTAACTTAGTAATATCAAGTGACTGGTGTACACAAGCCAGAATTTCATTCTAATATCCTTTCATTTTACCACAACACTGAAATAGGTGAGTGTCATAGTGATGAAAGATGTCAGTAATATTCACCATTAGTTGTTCAAGTTGAGCTTGATCTTTAGACGAAAAGATTCACAGTTGCATTTATTTTGAGCTGATATTGTTCAGCTTTGGTAGAGTGTATGTGTGACAACAATAATAGGAAAAATGCATTAATTCAACATCTAACATCTTTCTTTTGTTACCAGATATTTCAATATTTTAAACTTTAAAAGAAAACTACACTTTGGGTAAACGTTCAGGTTTCTCCTGTCCCCCTGTGTTATATGTGGCTACTTTTTACCTGCATTTTGACACCAGTCTCATCTTCACGTTGATACTTTGGGTGTCAGGTCATTTTTGAACATGCCATTTGTCGAATGGAGAAACAACATTGGTGTTCATGTTCTTTAGTTGTACTCATGTGCTAGATGCATTTTTGTCTTTAGCAATTGATAACACCCTTTGGAAATAAAAAAAAAAAAGAGCATTATGGTTAACAATAAACACTCATTCATATTTGACTGGGTATTTCCAGAGCAAAACTACACTACAAAAGACCCACACGGATCACCAGAGCTGGCTATAATGACTTCACAATTGTTCTTCTAATTTCCTGGCTAAGTGGATTCAGCTTTCACCCAGAAGCCCCTCACAGGTAATACAATCTTGTGTCTCATCGCATTAAAATAAATCTTCCCAGTCTTGCCCTTATGTTGTGTTTATACACCAGCCTTCCATATGTCTGAACCCCAAAAGCTCTGCCCTGGTGTTTGCTAATTTTGGAAGAATTCTGTGGGAATCTCGTGGACACAGAGAAATAACACAGTTGGTTTGGTTATTTTAAGATTAACGTCTCAGTGCTCTGGGTACTAAAAGTGTATGCACAGCATGCAGGATGTGTGTGTTCCTATATTAGTGAGTGTTTGTGTGTACTGGTCCAGCTGTGGGGGGAACAAGCTGCTCACAAAAGCACCCAGCTGTGTGCTTCCTGAGGGAAGAACAGTCAGGTCAGAGCTGAGGTCATGACGATTCTACATGTGCAAAAAGTGAGCACACACAAACCATACCTCAGCCCTGTAGATGAAATGTCAACAGACACGCTGATCAAATGGTAAACTGTAAGAGGAAATTTGATTATTTTATCCATAGCACCTGAGAGCATCCTGAGGGCACCAGCTATTTTTAGCAAACAGAGCCATTCAGCATTGTTGACCTCTGTAGCCCTGTGACACATTTTTCAGTGAATTTACATAATTAAGTCGGAGCAACTTCATGACCTGTATTGTTCTTATGCTTGTCTGAGTGTTGTTTCCCTGAAGGGGTAAACAGTCTGGCTTCTATAAGATTACACAAATTCTCTGGAAACTTTATCAAATACCATTAAAGGGCCAGAATTTTCCTCAGTTATTACAAAAAATAAATTAAGAAAAAAAATTAAAACCTCCTTAAATAGGAGGAATTAATGAGCTGAATTACACAACTGTGTGGAGCAACAGTAACAGAAATTTGAGGGAATCTTCAGGACCTGATTTGACGCACAAATACTTTTATCAGATTCACAACTAAATATTCCACAAAAGTTCAAAATGAAATTAACCTGAACAATTTCCTGATGTATTAAAATCTTAACACACAATTAACTCTCATTCTGAAAGGATGTAAAAATTAAAAACATAAAAGCACATGACAATCACGTTTTTTCCTACACAGACACTTTCACTGGGTCCAGATAATGGTCACTCAACTCCATTCAGTGACTCGTTTTAATTCATTTTTTTAATATGGTGCCAAATTACAACAGTCCCTTCAATGCGCTTTATATTATAAGGACCCTACAATAACAAAAGAGAAAAGCCCAATATTGAAACAACCCTATATGACCAACCACTTGGCGATAGTGGGAAAGAAAAACACCCTTTAACAGGAAAAAGACCTCCATCAGAGGTTCAGGGGGTGGCAGCCATCTTCTGCGACTGACTGGCGGTGAGGGGAGGGAGACTGAACAAAGGAAAATGAACACTACCTTGACAGCTTAGCTATTACCAATCACATTTACCCAGCCTTTCCAGTCTTGTGTTTCCCTATTGACACAGTGGGCGGGTCGCTGTTGCAAGGGCCCTCGATATCAGTGAGTCTTTTTTTATTTCACAGCCAAACCAAATCAAACTCCAGCTACAGTTCTTGGTCTACTCCAGAGGTCGGCTGTGAGATCTGCTGAGTTAACCAGTCTAAAGGGAATAGCATGGTTGTGCACTCGTGCTGCACACTGTTTTGCAGAATGTCTTTCACATGTTGTAACTGTTACGCTCACCAGGGTGAAGTGTCAAAATATGTGGGACTACATTTAGTGAGCTATTCCAACCAAAGCTATAACATACGGACCTGAGTGTCAGTAAAAACTCATACTCTGTCCAATACAGCCACTGTGTATGTTTCTCATGCTGCTTTTTTTTTTTTTTTTAATCTTTGATGTTTACTTCTTCCCATTCTTGAACCGCTTCCATTGCTTTCTTTCCTGTCCACTTTCAATCATTCAGCAATCTGCACCCTTTGTGTTTAATTCACACCAAAAATCTACCATGTGTAAACAAACACAAACACAACTATGAACTAGGGCTGCCACAAACGATTATTTTGATAGTCGACTAGTCAGATTATTTTTGCGATTAGTCGACTAATCAGATCATCATCCATTGGACGTACAGCGTACAGCTTATTGCACCAGCAGCATCTGCTCTTATATAACTATCATTAGCTTACAGCCTATTAGTGTTTAAGGTGCTAACTAAAAATAAAGACAAGATGATAGTTTATTAAATTTTAATGAAATTTTCAGATTGTTTTGGTGAAGTTTAATAAACTCCTTGCTATCTAAAATATAACAGGACACCGGAGTAAATTCTGGAGCATCTCACACTTCTGATAATCAGCTGTCTGCTTGACGTTTATTCAGCTGTGTAAAAACTATAACTTTAATCTCAGCCAAACCGAACAAATAAAATACAAAAAAAAGCCAAACAATAACATTTTTAAGTTATCTAAGTGACTTATATATCATGTTTAATCTGAGTAGTGAAAGACGGCGGTGGGTTTGAAAACGACTTGATAAACTGAGCAGATATTTGAGGTTTACACAGCTACATTCCTGCCTGAAAATATGTTAAATGTTTATTTTGTGACCCAGAAAGATAACAGGAGTAATATTAAAACTAACTAGCCGCCCCCATTGTTGGAAACTGAGCTGGGCTGCCTATGAATTCTGGGACAGAGCTACTTCTTCTTCTTCGGGGTTTATCGGCAGCTGGCATCCTTGTACATGCAGTGCTGCCATCTTCTGTTTCAGTCCGTTATTACACTCTTAAATCCTGCTACTTATTCCTGCGTTTTTTGGGATCTTAGAAAGCTTCAAACGACGCGTCAACTATTAAACCAGTCGTTGACGATTTTGATAGTCGACGTAATCGTGACTAGTCGACTAATCGTTGCAGCCCTACTATGAACCCCTCTTTAGAGGGTCAGAGTTCAGAAACTTGATTCTTAAAAGTATCGGCAGAGGAGCAACAGTCTGGAGTTGCCCCTGGTGAAAGGCGGCGGGCTACGGTATGTTGGGGTTTCTCCCAGTGGACGAGACGGTTTGTTCCCTTCGCCTTTGGGTCAAGGAACGGGTCTTGACCGTTGTCTGCGCTTATGCGCCAAGCGGCAGTTCAGCGTACCCAGCCTTCTTTGAGTCTCTGGGTGGGGGCACTGGAGGGTGCTCCTCCTGAGGACTCTGTTGTCCTATTGGGAGACTTCAGTGCTCACGTGGGCAATGACAGCGAGACCTGGAAAGGCGTGATTGGGAGGAACAGCCTCCCAGATCTGAACCCGAGTGGTGTTTTGTTATTGGACTTCTGTGCAAACCACAGTTTGAGGCGACTCAGGAGGGGAAAGCAGTGCTCTACCTGGAGTGCTGCCGACTTTGACTGAGAAAATTGGCGGGCGGTCGAAGGAATACTTCGAGGACCTTAATCCCACTGGCACGTCTTCTGTGGCAGAAGCAGAGTCTGGGGACGAAGGGGATGACCCGCCAATCTCTGTGGGCGAAGTCACTGAGGCAGTTAAACAACTCCTTGGTGGCAGAGCCCCTGGGGTTGATGAGGTCCGCCCCGAGATCCTGAAGGCTCTGGATGTTGTAAGGCTGTCTTGGTTAACACGTCTCTACAATGTTGCGTGGAGATCAGGGGCAGTACCCCTGGACTGGCAGACCAGGGTGGTGCTCCCCATCTTTAAGAAACCTCAGATGCAGGAGAAACAATGCGGTTTTTGTCCTGGTCGTGGAGCACTGGATCAGCTCTCTATCCTCTCGAGGATACTTGAGGGTGCATGGGAGTTTGCTTGGAACGGTTCGCAGCTGAGTGTGAAGCGGTGGGAATGAGAATCAGCACCTCCAAATCTGAGGCCATGGTCCTCAGCCGGAAAAGGGTGGAGTGCCCACTCCAGGTCAGGGACAAGTTCATGCCCCAAGTGGAGGAGTTTAAGAATCTTGGGGTCTTGTTCACGAGTGATGGGAGAAGAGAGCGGGGGATCGACAGACAGATTGGTGCAGCGGCCGCAGTGATGCAGACGCTGCACCGGTCTGTTGTGGTGAAGAGAGAGCTGAGTGTAAAAGCGAAGCTCTAAATTTACCAGTCGATCTACACCCCTACCCTAACCTATGGCCACGCACAGTGGGTAGTGACTGAAAGAATGAGATCGCGAATTCAATTCAATTTTATTTATATAGCACGAATACAAGCGGCGGAAATGGGCTTCCTCCGAAGGGTGGCTGGCCTCTCACTTAGAGATAGGGCGAGAAGTTCAGCCATTCAGGAGGGGCTCAGAGTAGAGCCGCTGCTCCTCCACATTGAAAGGAGCCAGTTGAGGTGGTTTGGGCATCTGACAAGGATGCCCCCTGGGCGCCTCCTGGGTGAGGTTTTCCAGGCGTGTCCCACCAGGAGGAGACCCCGGGGCAGACCCAGGACGCGCTGGAGAGATTATATCTCTCGGCTGGCCTGGAAACGGCTTGGTGTTCCCCCGGACAAGCTAGAGGAGGCGGCTGGGGAGATGGAGGATTGGGCTTCTCTACTTGGGCTCCTGCCCCCGCGACCCGGCCCAGGATGCATGCATGCAGTCGCACACACCCCCCCCCACACACCTTTCCCACAGATTGAATCTAAACCTGTAGGAAACACTTCAGATTTTATACTTGCAGTCTATAACCTGACAATCTATTACTCGTGGCATCCATTAAAAGTAGGTCTCATTGTCAAGGGTGACCTGACTGCATTAATTAGAAGACCACTACAGTCAAGTTCTCCCTCAACACTTCCCTAAATCTTTGCTAAATAAGCTTTGCAATGAGAGGCTATCTGAATACATCTGACCTTGGTGGATGGTGCAAAAGTCATAGCCATGTAAGAAGATTACACCACTGTAATAGAAAGCCTTTGAAGGGTGTTAATAAGAATGCAGGCATTTTAAGAAAGAACAAAAAATGTATAAAGCAGAGTTGGTTTTCCTCCCTTTAAGCTCAGCTAGAACACTGTAACCAAAGTCTAATCAAGAACAGAGCACAGTCAAAGGCTTAACCATCCAACAATACCTCAGTTCAACTTCTCATTGTTATTGTTGCTGGCGACTTCAACCACACCAACTTAAAGTCAGTCCTCCCCAGATTCCACCAACATGTCTCCTGCCACACCAGAGGAGACAAGACTTTAGACCATGTGTATTCCAACCTGGCTGGAGCCTACAAAGCCACACCCCTCCCCCACATTGGACAATCGGACCATCTCTCCCTGTTCCTTACACCTAGGTATTCACCACTCATCCAACGTGTGAAACCTGCTGTGAGGACAATTAAAGTGTGGCCAGAGGGGACAGAGGCAGTGCTCCAGGACAGATTTAAAAACACAGACTGGAATATGTTCACCCACACAGACCTGGACCAGTACGCCTCATCTGTACTGGATTACATCTCCGAAACCACAGACAGTGTCACCACCCAGAAACGGATCACCATGTACCCCAACCAGAAGCCTTGGATGAACCGGGATGTTCGTCTCCTCCTGAAGGCCCGCAACACTGCCTTTAGGTCAGGAGATGCACACGCCTACAGCACAGCCAGGGCTAATCTAAAGAAGGGCATCAAAAAAGCCAAACACCATTACAAAAAGAAGGTAGAAGAACACTTCTCCAACTCCAACCCCCGACGAATGTGGCAAGGACTCCAGACCATTACAGACTACAGGACCACCAAACCCTCCCCCGCATCCTCTGATGTCTCCTTCCTCAACGAGCTCAACAACTTTTATGCTCGTTTTGAGCGAGGGAACCCCACAACCACAACCAAAGCAGACATGACGCCAGACCACCAACCTCTGACTCTCTCCCCCACCGATGTAGGAGCGGTGCTGAGCAGGATCAATGTCCACAAGGCTGCAGGTCCTGATGGCATTCCCGGGCGTGTTCTCAGAGCGTGTTCTGGGGAGCTTGCAGGAGTGCTCACAGACATATTCAATCTGTCCTTGGCCCACGCTGTGGTACCGGCCTGCTTCAAATCCACCTCCATCGTCCCGATACCCAAAAACTCCAACCCATCTTGCCTCAATGACTACCGCCCAGTAGCACTCACCCCCATCATCACTAAGTGCTTAGAGCAGCTGGTCCTAGCACACTTCAAATCCTGTCTCCCCCCCACCCTGGACCCCCACCAATTCGCATACCGCCAGAACAGGAGCACAGAGGATGCAGTCTCCATCGCACTGCACTCTGTCCTCTCACACCTGGACAACAACAACACCTACGCCAGAATGCTGTTTATAGACTTCAGTTCAGCATTCAATACAATCCACCCCTCACAACTCATCAGGAAACTGACAGACCTGGGCATCAGTTCCCTCATCTGCAAATGGTTACTGGACTTCCTGACCAACCGCCCCCAACATGTCCGGCTGGATAACCACTGCTCATCTACCATCACAATGAACACCGGTGTACCACAAGGCTGTGTGATGAGCCCTTTCCTCTACTCCCTCTTCACCCACGACTGCAGACCTGCTGATGGTTCCAACACCATCATTAAGTTTGCAGATGACACCACGGTGATTGGCCTCATCAGTGACAACGATGAGGCCGCCTACAGGGAGGAGGTGGATCGTCTGGCTGAGTGGTGCGACACAAACAACCTGCTGCTTAACACCGAGAAGACCAAGGAGCTCATCGTGGACTACAGGAGGAATGCTGACCCACATCCACCCATCCACATTAAGGGGACGGCTGTGGAGCGTGTGAGCAGCTTCAAGTTCCTGGGAGTCCACATCTCCGAGGATCTCACCTGGACGACCAACTGCTCCAAGCTGGTCAAGAAGGCTCACCAGCGCCTCTTCTTCTTGAGGACTCTGAGGAAGAACCACCTGTCCTCAGACATCCTGGTGAACTTCTATCGTTGCACCATCGAGAGCATCCTGACCAACTGTATAACAGTCTGGTACGGGAACTGCTCTGCCTCGGACCGGAAGGCGTTGCAGAGGGTCGTGAAAACTGCCCAGCGCATCGCCGGAGCACCACTTCCTGCCATAAAAGACATCTACAGGAAGCGGTGTCTGAAAAGGGCTGGGAAAATCATCAAAGACCCCAGTCACCCATCACATGGACTCTTCACCCTCCTGCCCTCTGGGAGGCGCTACAGGAGACCACCAGGTACCGGAACAGCTTCTTCCCCACAGCTGTCAGACTCCTGAACTCTGCCTCCTGACATCTGACCCACGTTAAACTCATGGACTGAACATACACACACACACAATGGACAACTGTACCCTCAAACACACAATAATAACATGGAGTGAACCACCACTCACAACCACTAGCACTTTATATAGCCTCTGTAGAAACTATCTACACCCTCACTTATCTTAACTGCACTACTGTATAGCTCTGTGTAAATAATCATTCTGTACATTCAATAATCTTTAATCCTACAACTGTTTACAACTTGCATAGTTCCCATTTCTGTATAGCTGTATATCTCAGATTTCTGTAAAGTTATTTATTTCATATTCTGTATAGTTTTTCATATTTATATCCTGTTCATAGCTTGTACTCACTACAGCCTGTACATACTTAGTTATAGAATATTCACAACATACTTCATACCGTGTACATTATAACATACCATAATAGATCCATTTCTGTAATATACTTACATATCTATACTATTGCTAATATATATTGTAATATACCTATATCACTAAAGCACTTCTGGATGGATGCAAACTGCATTTCGTTGCCCTGTACCTGTGCATGTGCAATGACAATAAAGTTGAATTCTATTCTATTCTATTCTATTCATTGTTGAAGAAATAACTACAATCGTCCCCCCAAAGCCTTGAAAAGAGACTCAGTAAAGGCTGCCTAATCTGGAACAAAGGTGGACGATGCCCCCACAAAGCAGCAGTTAAAGGACTGTTGAGAAGACAGACAAGCTGCACAACAAAATATTGACAATAAATAACAAACTTGACATGTAAAAATACTGACTTTATTAAGTTTCTTTGTTAAGGCCTGTTTTTTTCTTTTGTCATCACTGCATTTCAGGGAAGTCAGTGCATCTTTATTACAGCTACATTATGATGATTATGACACACTGGGGATCCAGTGCAGATGAATGACCTCTTAATAAGTTGCTCTGGATGACAGTATCAGCTAAGTTTAGCTCCTTTCTTCCTCACTGGCCTATCATGAATAGCTGTGATCACTGGTGCCGCGAAACATTAGTAAGAAAAAGCTTATAGATGTGACACTCCAAGTGGAAAATCCACGGGAATGAAATGTGATGTATTTGTATGTGAGTTTACGTCACAGCCACAACCTTTTTCTCTCAGGTCACGGCTTAGCCCGGACGGATTACTGCAGCCGGACTTGTGGAGATTTCCGAAGTGCTTCTGCCAACAGCACGAAGGAGATGCAGAGGACTCAGTGATTGATATAAATGTTTGGCAAAAGCTTAAAATAGGTAAGATTTTGTTGACTACAATAATGGGTTCCAGGATTCTGGTGTAATATAAAATTTGATATTTGGTGAACATTGTACACTCTCTGTGAACATGAGCTCAGCAAAACAATGCCTTCCCGTCCTGCTGTATCAAACAGCAACATCAAAAGCGATGCATTGTGCATCCCTCAAAGAGCTGCAGCTGTCTGCAGGACTCAAGAGTTCGGAATGTGTGAAGCAGGACACCGGAAAGCAGAGCATGCACAACACCTGTAACTCCTTCAGCTCAGTAAGAGAGATTCAACTGAGCAGACTATAACTGTGTGCACCAATAGATCATGACTGGGTTGTAAATTGTGAAACCAGCCCACTGAAGGGACAATGGGCTGGGAGGAATAATTATGATTCAGAACTGACCTCCCAGCCCATTGTCCCTTCAGTGGGCTGGTTTCAGTCATTATGCAAATGTACTGTTTATAAGATTGGGGAAATCTGCAGTCAGCTGAGACTGAAGAAGTCACTTGGATGAGTGACGAAACGTTTCTCCCACAAAACGCTACGTCCAGATGAACAGAATCAACCTTTGGAGATTCAATGAGAAGGAATCTCCTTGTGGGGTGAGCTCAGTCACACAGGTTTGATCTGACCCTGGAAACAGAACCGCCAACTTCCATGCTCTCTGTTTCTCATGAAAACGAGACACAGTGTCAACACTTGGAAGAAAGAGAAGAGAAGATGTATGGACATATTTCATGTTTAACCCTTTAGAGCCGATCGGAGCGGGAACGCTCTGTTATGCGTAACTATTTTTAAATCCCAGTAGCACTGCAACCAAGTAAGCTAGCGCAAAAAATTTTTTTGCATATGAAACCGGAGGAGTTGTACTTACATCTTATGCCATCAGCTTGTCCTAGGTCACGGTTTTCTTCCACATATAGCTTTGCAAAAACTGCATAAAAAGCGCTTGCAGGAACAAAAACATAATATTCCAGAAACACGCTTTACCGATCCGATCAGCTGTCCATAACACTTCCTACATTGGAATAGACGTCAGCGCGAACTTTTGCATTTCCGCCATTACCTGCCCGAAACCGGAAGTGA
The DNA here is from genome assembly GCF_964374335.1 of Astatotilapia calliptera. Classification (NCBI taxonomy): domain Eukaryota; kingdom Metazoa; phylum Chordata; class Actinopteri; order Cichliformes; family Cichlidae; genus Astatotilapia; species Astatotilapia calliptera. The sequence continues at coordinate 3,633,182 of NC_137438.1, forward strand.
CGTCATTTTCGCGGAAATGTAGTCTTTTTTGCGATCAGGGCCTCAGGGCCTCAGGGCCTATACTGCTCTTTTTAAAAGTTATCTTTGACTTTATGACTTTCTGTGTCGTTTCTGGGATGCTTAAGACTCATATTGCACTGCTGGAAATAGTTTATTTTGATGCATATGCTGCTTTATTTGCAAATTTGCAGTATAATATTTATTTTCGTTTTTCCTGCAGTGTATAAAAATTGGTGTATTTCAAAAATAAAACTATGAAGACACTCAAAATAAATTTCCTGTGGTGGGAAACTATTTTGTGCAACTTTTTTGTATTTACAGTTTTGAGGGATAAGCCTCTTAAATTTCTCTAACTACAAATATATGTTAAAAAATCAAAAACGATTTTCAATTTTTTTGTAGTTTATTGCACTTTTTTGCAATTTATGTAATTACTATGCACTTAATGAATACATATTATTAAAATCTGGGCTATAATGGTTGTATTGATGTATAGCAACTTGAAATGCTCCCAAAAATGGCTCCACAGCATGTAAAAATATAATATAAGCTCTGGCGGACTTGGTTCTATGGTAGGTCTTAAAGGGTTAATGTCAAGGAAAATAAAACACTTTGTAAACCATGTGGAGTAACTCTCATCGGTAGAAATGCGGAAAAAAATGTACACGTTATATTTTACTCAACTGAATCATTAGTCTGTTATAATCTTATGATATTTTCTCAGCTAAAACTGAAAGCTTAGCTGCCTAAATGATGACTAAAAGTAACTGACGTTTTGGTCAAAAGACTGTGACTGCTGTAAAAATGAACACTGATTATGAATCACTATATTTTTAAGTACTATTTGTAATATCAGTGTGTACCAATTGCAGGGTTTTCCTGGTTCAAAATAAGCTTTTGGGCTGATTACATATGCATGATTGATCTGCATATAATTCAGACAAAGACTCTGTTAACAATAACATAACAAAAGCCAATAATATTTTCACACATTCGACAGGGGAAAAACATTTCCAACTTGAATACATTAAACCCTACTTACAATAAGTAAATAAAGAAATCACAGTCCTGGTGATTTTCAATTGTTGAAAGACCAGAACCTCTTCGGTCGGCACCAGTTTCTCTTTCTTTTTTTATATCATGAAAAATTGTGGTAAAGGCAATAAGAACATATAGCTATATGCATCTTTTTTCATAATTCTTGCTATAATTTTCCTATTCTGGTAAATCCCAGCAGTCTAACACTAGTGTCTGCTAAGTTGGATGAAGAGCCTTGCAACTGAGCTGTGAGACGCTGGAGACTTCAGAGGTGTGGATGTCTGTGTATGCTACAGATGAAATGTCATGCTTTCAGTTGAGGACAGAAAAATTCAACGTCATCAAGGACTGCTCATATGCATCCATCTAACAGATCCTTGATGAAAAATCATGACTTTTGTTTTTGCTAATAAGAACAAGGCAATTTTGGCCTTCTTTTTTGCCTTGGTATTTTAAAAACACATCATAGCTGCATCACATTTTAAAATAGAAGAATGGAAAAGAAGAAACACCAGAAAATATGAAGTAACAACATGGAATTTAGCTTCCCGGTGGGGTTGTAAGTAAAACATGAAGAACACTGGGAACTAGGGCTGCCACAATTAGTCGACTAGTCACGATTACTTCAACTATCAAAAATTTAATAGTCAACGCGTCGTTTGAAGCTTTGTAAGACCCCAAAAGATGCAGGAATAAGTAGTAGGATTTAAGAGTGTAATAACGGACTGAAACAGAAGATGGCAGCACTGCAGTGCACAAGGATACCAGCTGCCATTAAACCCCGAAGAAGAAGCTGTGTCCCAGAATTCATAGCGCAGCCCTGCTCAGTTTTCAACAATGGCGGCAGCTAGTTAGTTTGAATATTACTCTTATTATTCTTTCTGGGTCACAAAATAAACATTTAACATTTTTTCATGCGAGAATGTAGCTGTGTAAACCTCAAATATCTGCTCAGTTTATCAAGACACCACATATTTTCAAAAGCGCTCCGACGTTTTCGGAGACGTCTGTTACCCACTAGCTCGATAGCGAGCCGGGGGCTAGGCTAACTAGAGCCGTGACAACACCGGACTCCCGGCAAACCATCGCCGTCTTTCGCTACTCAGGTTAAACATATATAAGTCACTTAGATAACTTAAAAATGTTATTGTTTGGCTTTTTTTTTAGTATTTTATTTGTTCCTGAGTAAATCGGTTTGGCTGAGATTAAAGTTATAGTTTTTACACAGCTGAATAAACATCAAGCAGATTATCAGAAGTGTGAGATGCTCGAGAATGTACTCCAGTGTCCTGTTATATTTTAGATAGTGTAGAATGTTTAGCTTATTTTAGAGTTTAGAAATGTGTTATCATAGAATGTAGAACTATTGTAGAGACATTGATACTGCCCTTAAAGTAATAAAGGCCTCACTGTGTCGTGAACTTAGGAGTAGAGTGTAGGAGGCCTCTCCCCCACTGAGTGGAAATTCCCCAGAGGATGTTTTAGGGTGGGGGTCTCAACATTTGTAACTGGATAACTGGTCTGGAAGGGAGAGGGGTTTTATGACCTCTAGGGAGTTACCTACACCGATCAAAACACACACATCCACACGCACACTCACTCATGTGCACTCACACATACACACAGGTATGCGTACACAGTCACACACGAGCACTCACATAGACACGAGGGAACGAGCACATGTAGGCATTCATGTGCTCGTGCACATAGACATAGTTTGCAGCACACCGTGGGGGGTTTTATGATGGGGTCACCTCTATAAAGCTGGCTGTAACTAACAAAGGGGTGAAGATTTAGAGAGGGACACCGGCCTCGTCTTCCCTTCTAGAAGTGCATGCTTAAATGAAGATGAATAAAGATTTTGTGAAAATGACTACTGAGTCCGGTGCCATCTCTGGATGTTCGAGGAATAAAAAGAACCGGGGTAAAACTGATTTCCCAACAATAGCAAGGAGTTTATTAAACTTCACCGAAACAATTTGCAAATGTCATTTAAATTTAATAAACTATCATCTTGTCTTTATTTTTAGTTAGCACATACCTTAAACACTTAAAGCTGTAAGCTAATGATAGTTACATAAGAGCAGATGCTGCTGGTGCAATAAGCTGTACGCCCAATGGATGCATGATCTGATAAAATCATTTTTCTCTTTGTTAGCCACTACACGTGAAAAATGTTCCAAACATTTTGCCCAAAGAGTATAAGAACAATACACCCATAGCAGTAGCAGAGGTCAATTATATAACACGTTACTGACATATAACACAGATCCCTTCTTACAGCTTTACCAGAGGATCGCTGTCATTCAAGCTGAATGTTAAAAACAGGATTCACAGGTAATCACATGTGCCTCCTGTCAACTGTTTTATCCTGAACTTTTTTTTTTTAAACACAGCTAAAACATTGTCTGTATAATGTCAGGTGTGGTCACTGGTTACACACACCTACAGCTCCACTCCCTGTGCTAAGACGAGCTTTATGCCATTCATGAGTCAACCTATGAGCTCAGACAGGGCATGTTTTTTGGAGGAAGATTTGAAGCACTAACTTGTAGATGCCAAGAAGCTGGTAGTGACAGTTCTGAAGGACATCAAGGTTCCACGGTGATCACAGTCTCACTCACTTTAATAATAATTTAACTAACAATTTTGAAATGACGCTTTATTGTCGAACACGTGGAAGTAGGGCTGGGCGATATGGCTTAAAAAAATTCATATCGCGATATAATTTGAAGCATGTGCGGTAACGATATATATCATGATATATTCTTTTCTTCTGTATAACATATTTTCCACACTAAAAATCCTTTAATTTTCTCAAAATCGACAGTGTGACTTATGTATGAATTCTGGTTGTGCTTACTGACCTCGAACCGATTTCTGCGGAAATCTGTTAAAAAAATGTTTTAGTACAACTTTGGTAAGCCGCACAGCTTGATGGATTGTCAGAGCATTACGGCTGCCGTAGTGAGGAGCTTCGCGGAGTAATCTGGGTCCAAAACTCCGTCATCTTCAGGTCCCAAAGTCAAACGAATACTGAGAGTTAAAAACGGTCCAAATTCTTTCATCTTTAATAAAATCATCAGCGTTGCTGCTTTATCGGGTGTAACAATTAAGTTTTACATCCATGCATCCATGAAAACAGAATTTATTAAATTTAACGGAGTTAGAAGTTAGCAGGAAATTAGCTCGCTAGTTTCCACCTAAACATTTCATACCATGTTCTGACAGAGATTTTTGAAACTAATTCAAACGTACAGCTCTGCTACCACTTCCAACATAAATGAAGACAGAAAACTAAACAGCAGTGGCGTTTGCAGGGTTACTGAAGTTGGGCTAGCTGGTATATAATGATGTGCTACGTGATTGCTAGCGACACAGCTATGTTAGCATAACATTAGCACAGTGAAGCTGGAGGATGAACGCCAACTTTTTTTCCACTCGATAAAAGTTAAGGTGAGGGATTCTGGTGGTCAGGGACAAATGCAGTCGCATAGCAGGATGCTGTACACGGGCCAAACGTCAGTCAGGAGAACAACTGAGATCATTCATCCACAATACGAGGTTAGTTATTAATATACTGCAACAACATGGGAACAGAACAGCTGCGAGAGAATTCAACATTAATGAATCAATGTTATGGAAGTGGAGGAAATGCAGTTTTCGGCTTTCCCCATATTTCAACAGTGCTTCATCTCCTTGCTATGACTGTCGCCCGCCATAATTTGCAGATGATAATTGTTTTAGCCGCTGCGATGCTTTCAACCAAAACAGGCGCAGCTTGATGACATCATCAACATGCGCTATCGCGAAAGAGCGATACAGTCAAAATCTCTATCGTTGGCCAAATTTATATAATTTCTATCGTATATCGTTTATATCACCCACCCCTACATGGAAGTTCCAACTGTACCCTTTTTAATGATGTTTCTCATGTTTTGCAAGAAAAAACTAACTCAATTTAAACTATGCACAAGGCTTCACCCATCACGTGTCTAACAAAACAAGAAGCAAATCTTTATGGTAAATGGCCTGTATTTGTATAGCGCTTAACTAGTCCCTAAGGACCCCAAAGCGCTTTACACAACCAGTCATCCACCCATTCACACACACACATTCACACAAGCGACATTATAGCCACAGCCACTGACAGAGGCGAGGCTGCCGGACACTGGCGCCACCGGGCACTCTGACCCCCACCAGTAGGCAACGGGTGAAGTGTCTTGCCCAAGGACACAACAACTGAGACTGTCCAACCCGGGACTCGAACCGGCAACCTTCCGATTACAAGGCGAACTCCCAACTCTTGAGCCACGATCTCCCCAGCAACACAATCAGGTGGACATTTATGAGGTCTCCCTACTTCCAAAGCTCTGCTCAAAGCCCCAGTGAGGGTGGACACTGAATTTAATTGGCTGGGACACTTAAAAAGATCTCCACAGTCCCGCTCTCTTTTGGTCAAATGACAAATCTGGCTTGGCATTGGACTTGAAGCAAGGCTGATACAAGAAACCACACAGATCTGAATCCTTTCATCACCAGAGACTAGTGCGATATGACCAAAATCCCATATCCCGATATAAGAATTCTATCGTCCTGATAACGATATAAATCACAAAAATGTAACAAGTGTTTCCAGCTGGACGTCGTGTAGCTGAGTCGAGTGTTTTAGCCGATGCATGAAACGATACATTTTTAGACATAAGTTGTAACGGCCGCCGTTTTCTTTGTGAGTATTTATTACACGGCGTGCTGCGGTGAAAAGGCTGTTCTAACGTTTGAGTCTAAGGTTTATTTTTTAGCACCTGACGGCTCTTTTTTGCTTCTCATCCGTAAATAATCTCCTCTTTCACGTGATTCAGTTTATTTTGAAAAGTCTCAACAGGATCTTGAGCTTTATTGTGAAAGGTTTATGTGGAAAACAAGCGGACAGGCGATGGTGTTACCGTCGTTGTTGCTAACGACAACGCACAAAAACAGGCCCTTGTCCGTCCGTAGTGTGGTTATATTAAATATAAGAGAAAGAGAGAACTTTAAGAAATTAATATAGCCACTACAGTGTCCATCAAAACGATGAAAAAATATTGCTGTAAACAGTTTATTTTGCGACACCACGAAACAAACGATAGCGTAAAATGAAACGATAGATGTTTTTATATCGTCATCCGATATATATCGTTATATCGAACAGCCCTACCAGAGACAGCACAAATTAAACAAATTGAAGGTGCGTTTGTTCACTTCTGTTTGATGTCTGAGCCCAATGGCAGTCAGGCAACAATGAAAGGTCCACACAGTTATGTGGTTTCACTGGAATTAAAACAGCTGTTTGTTCATGTTTTTTTTTTTTTATTGGTGAGCCTCAGATAACCTTCTTACAGATGGCAATAAAGGCTGTTGAGCTACACCCTAGGGAGAAGTATGCCAGAATGTAATCTTATTTTTGTACCGCTGATGGATAAATCCACGACAAAAAAATGAGGGCCCACTATCTCACTCTGAGCACATCTGGTATTTGTCAGAGCCAATGCATCGAATCAGCCAAACCGCATCCAGTTGCCCGGACATCCCAGCTGGGGAGATTACTCCGCTCTGATGCACTTATCCTGGCATTTCAATAACTTGAGAATCAAAGCATCATTAGTTAGAGCTCCTAACACTGTTCAAATAGTGATGCAACAATCACATATTTATATTAGACATTCATCCTTTGGTAGCCACAGTGACCTTATTCAATTCTTTTATGAAACTGATCAGGTCAGTAGTTTGTAACATTACAGCTATTTAATTACAAACACCAGTCAAATAGGCCGATGATGAAAAAATTGCCATGGGTGGTGCTTTTCATGACCACATTCTCACTTTTTTAATTTTGCTGGCTAGTTTGCAAAACTGTTGGAAAACTCTTATTGCATTTAAATTTTTTTGTTATTTTGATTTGCATCTTCTGTCTGCCGCACTCTGCATGCTCACACGGTGAAACAACGAGCACAGGAAGAGAGGAGAAACAAAGCACTGAAATGAAATCTAAAGAAAAGTAAGCCTGGGACAAAGTAATATCACTATTAGCTGAATTATTTTGACTTTTGTTTATTTGGGTTTCTTTGCTCACACATAACAGACACTTTTGTCTATCAAATGGTCAGAAATAAGGAAATCTAGATTTCATATACATATTGTGGTTACTTGTGTATTCATTCCCAAAGGAGCTTTCTGAGCTAGAAAAACTGCACAGTCTCTTCCGCACAGTGTGGAACCACGTTTATTAATTCAATACTAGTATCCAATGAGTCTTTGGTACCGGCCAACACCCAAAGCCAAGGTATCTGTATCAGGACTGAAAGTCAGATGAGTGCATCCCTACTTGTTTTCAGGTGAGTCTGTGCCTGTGAGCAGGGGAGGCTGTCGGTGATGTTGTTGCTGTGATTCCCTTTAAAGACAGTAAATATGATTAGAGCCTATAAAAGCATACTTTATTTCCCCAGGCTCTAGGCTTATATCCGGTATCAGCTGAGATAAGCACCACCTGTTCTCGGTCTACGTTACAAACACACATAGCAGCAATTTTTAACTATTTCAATTTCAAAGTTTCAAGCTGTACATTTCACTCATTCATGTGTTCACTGATTTCCTTCCTTATCCGCTTCAGGGTCAGGGGCTTGATGTCTATCCCTGCTATCATAGCATGAGAGGCAGGGTACACCCTGGACAGGTCACCAGTCTGTCACAGGGCATTTGTCTAGAAAATGTTAGCACTGCACAGCAGTATAATTTAGGAGATATGACGGGTGGGAAGCAAACATGCTATGAGTGTCATTATTTAACTGGAAAGCAATATGCTTTTCAGAGAAGTGCTTCAACAGCAAACACTAATAACAACTACAGAATGTTTGTAGCAGATGAAACGTCTGAAAAAAATAATAATTTTAGTGCATCCATAGAGTTGGCAGCTGGCTATTGGTACTACTATTCTGTGGGTGACAATGACAATGTCAGCATCATGTCAAATATACAGCAGAACCACTGACAGTTTCCTCCGTTTCCTATGGAGACTGTAGAAATGAAATAACAATAGGTGACAAAATTATGAGCCTACACTTCACAGCTCCACAGAGAACAGCTGTACAGGCGCCCTGTCCCACAAATAAAGGCTGATTTGCTTAGAATTTTAAGCATAGCTAATTTACCTATGTATTTGAATTGTGTGGAGTAGGGCTGCCACGATTAGTCGACTAGTCACGATTATGTCGACTATTAAAATCGTCGACGACTAATTTAATAGTCGACGCATCGTTTGAAGCTTTGTAAGATCACAAAGGACGCAGGAATGAGTAGTAGGATTTAAGAGTGTAATAACGGACTGAAACAGAAGATGGCAGCACTGCATGTACAAGGATGCCAGCTGCCGTTAAACCCCGAAGAAGAAGAAGCTGTGTCCCAGAATTCATAGCGCAGCCCAGCGCAGTTGTCAACAATGGCGGCAGCTAGTTAGTTTTAACTTTACTCTTATTATTCTTTCTGGGTCACAAAATAAACCTTTAACATATTTTCAGGCGAGAATGTAGCTGTGTAAACCTCAAATATCTGCTCAGTTTATCAGGACACCGCATATTTTCAAAAGCGCTCCGACGTTTTCGGAGACATCTGTTACCCACTAGCTCGTTAGCTAGGCGGGGGCTAGGCTCACTAGAGCCGTGAGAACACCGGACTCCCGGCAAATCGTTTTCAAACCCACCGCCGTCTTTTGCTAGTCAGGTTAAATATATATGAGTCACTTAGATAACTTAAAAATGTTATTGTTTGGCTTTTTTTTTAGTATTTTATTTGTTCCTGAGTAAATCGGTTTGGCTGAGATTAAAGTTATAGTTTTTGCACAGCTAAATAAACTTCAAGCAGACAGCTGATTATCAGAAGTGTGAGATGCTCCAGAATTTACTCCGGTGTCCTGTTATATTTTTGAAAGCAAGGAGTTTATTAAACTTCACCGAAACAATCTGCAAATTTCATTAAAAATTAATAAACTATCATCTTGTCTTTATTTTTAGTTAGCACAGACCTTAAACACTTAAAGCTGTAAGCTAATGATAGTTATATAAGAGCAGATGCTGCTGGTGCAATAAGCTGTACGTCCAATGGATGATGATCTGATTAGTCGACTAATCGCAAAAATAATGGGTGACTAATCGACTATCAAAATAATCGTTTGTGGCAGCCCTAGTGTGGAGCATAAACATACAACCAGATAACCACCTTGGTAAATAATATGCAAAAAAGCCTCTCTCATTGCAGAGCTCAAAATAATTAACCAGCTTCAGTAACACAAGGTGAATGTTTAACTACAGCCCGCATGTATCCAAAAAAAAAAAAAAAAAAAGCTATTAAATTTAAAATTACATCGCCATGGTAACTTATGCCGTAGATGTTTAGGTTCCAGATTAGAGATTAACAGACGTGAAATCACTACTGACCAGTATATTCTCTACAGAACATCTACCCTAAACTAAGCTTATGTTAAAATTGTGAGTTTAGATTTTATCTTTACTTCCAAACCCTTAAACAGCACCGAGTCTGCAGTAAGAGAATCAAAACTAAAACTGTCAGGAACAGGTTATGTTCCCCATTTTTAAAACACCATTTAATGCCTAACCCTTCCAAACTACACTGAAATATTTCAATTTATGTAAGCTTAGCTATAACACTTTTTCCCTTTATGGATGAAACTTTACCTTCATTAGATTTGGAAAGCTGCCCTCTATTTTTTTTTAAGTTAGATGTTAAACAGTTACAATTGCTCAACTCTTAGTATTAACAGTAACTCAGTAAAACATCTCTACTGTGGCTTTAAAACAGCCATATTGACTAATATTAGTCAGTGAAGTCTAATATTAGCAATTACACATGGTTAAAGTCAGGAACATTAAAGCAAAGTTTTTTCTGTAAATGTCATTACTCATTTTTATCCAGCGAAATTTTTTTTTTTTTTTTAACAAAGTTAAATCACTGGGAAAAAAAACACTTTTTATTTAATAAAAAAAACTTGCTTGGGGGCAGATCTGGAGCTTTGAAAATTAAATGTCAAATCAAGATTCAAGCTTAATCTAATGAAAATTCAGGTTGAGTAAATAATGACCCCAAATTAGATGCTTTATAACAAATTTTTATACTCTCACAGATGATGACAGTGTGGACAAAGCTAATAAAATAACTCCCCCCCCCAAATTTTTGAGATAAGTATCATGGTCGGGCATGTGTTCATTTACTCGCTCCGCTGGATTAAAAAAAAAAAAAAAAGGAGATTCTGTTCTTTATCTGCCCGTTGCCATGGTGAGTCGTGGTAGCAGATTCCACTCAAGATCGCTTGCTTTCGCTACTTTACGTACACACTTAACTCAAGGTGAGCAAACTCAAGAGCTGATTGAAATAACTCTGATCAGTCTTCCCAGAACAAGAAAAATCAACCCGGCATTTATTATTAGACTCACAGAGTTTGCTGAACCTGCTTCCTGGTCTCCACCCCAGAACAACATGGGTCAGAATCACACCAGACAAAAAACTACATGCTCTGACTTGAGACCACAAATATACACTGAAATGTAATAAATTAGTCAAATCAAAAATAAATGAAGGCTGCGATAACTGACAGATACACTTTTTAAGTTAAAAAACAAACTGTGAGGTCGACTTATTGCAGGGATGTCAAAGTCATTTTACACCGTGGTACATACAGCCCTACACTTGGCTCTTAAGTTCACCAGACCACTGAACCTATGTGATAAATGTGTAAAATTACAGTCACTTTTGGTAGTTCAATGCCCAAACTGTCCAATAATATCAATAATGTCCTGTAAAAAAATAATCTATATCATAATGGAAAAACAGGAACTTTTTGTCATGTTTATCTATTACTTAATTACTTTGGTGTAGTGTGAATGGTAATGGAGTGGTGTGTGTGTGTGTGTGTGTGTGTGTGTGTGTGTGTGTGTGTGTTGGGGCGAGATGGTCTTTATCAATAGGAAAAGCTGTAAAACTTCTAAAAAATATATGGTTACAAATCTATGTACTTGTTCACAATTTCTAAGGCTGTCCACTGGGCTGGAATCCTTGCCTGGCCGATTCTGGCTTCTAAGCTTCATTTTTGACATGTCTGACTTATTGAGGAAGAAACAACCACTTATTTTTTCACGCACGGAAATACACCTGTGGGAAATCATCTCGGCTTCCTTTTTTCCAGGCACTGCTGACGCTTATATCACCGTACAAACAAACAAAAGTGAAATGAGTTCTCTATTTTTTCCTCTGCATGTCAGCATTAATATCATGCCTGCGCTCTCAAAGTAGAACTAGCATTCAAACTGAAAGCCATATGTGTGCAGGGAACAAGCAGTGCTTCAAAAAAGGTCTGAGTGGAAACTCCTTTTGACTGGCAAATGAGCTGGTTACTCCCGTGACCTTGGACTGCACACCTCAATAAAGGTTTGCCATGGAAAGTGTGGGATTGCCCTTATTTACATGCACACTGGCACAGGACGGAAATATGGAAATATTGCAAATATAAATTTATGAGTGCCAGATGCCAAGTCTGGTCCCAAGATTTAGTTCCCAACATAATTTCACCATCTCACTGCATATTTTGAGTAGCAAGAAAAAAAGGAGTATGGCATAGAAAACACTGTTAAATCGCAGGTGGACACCATGACATGGTAATATCAGATATCAGACACCACGCCAGGATCCACCGGATGCATTGCTTGTCTGACACAGTTAGCAAGAGCTGCTGCTACCCTGTGATTCTCCTGTTTCAGTGCTTGTCTCCTGTCAAGTGAAAGTGGAAACAGAGCTGCAGACATCCAACACTGCAGCGAGATATGACTGAAAGGCAGCATGGGTGGGGGTTAGAAAAGCAACAACATTATCAGCACTAGACCCGCTGAAGTGGCAAAGGCTGGTGTGGTTTATAATCCACAGCTTCTCCCATACATCACCCGGATACAGCGGGCGGCAGGGAATCCAAATTTAGCCAGCCTCATCACTCAGCGCGTTGCCCTGGGGTGCATTCGCGTTGAATTAACTAACACCAACAGGCTAAATGTGGAGTTTTATTTGGGACAGATGCCGGGGGCACAAGTGCAGCGCATGAAGATGCGGGAGCTGCTACGGTCCCTACCTCTAATCCTGATTTATTACACAATAATACGCACAAACCGTCTGTAGTCACGGCTGTCAGTCAACCACAAACACAATTAGCAATTATGCTAGCCGCCTGTAATCAACAGCAGGCAGTGGGGTTAGCTTTCATTTCGGTGTTTTTCTTTGCTTGTTTGAGCTTACCTTGGCTCCACCGGAGGTCTCCTGTTATGCTGTGCCACGAAAGGAAAAGGCTGTCTGTAAATATTTAAAAGCAGTCCTCCGGGGCGTGTGTCGGTCTGCTAACAGTTAGCTTTAGATGTGTTAATGTTTACGGGTGGTACTCGTCTTTGGGCAGCGTCAGCGAGTGATGACTCGCGGTTTCCTCAGCCCGCTGGCTTCACGTAGGTCCAGTTTTAATGTCTGAAATGTTTAAAATCAACTTTGACAATGCTAACACACTTTCTAATATTTATTTACCAGCAGTCCGCGGTCTATTTGTTAGCCACCAGCGTGCCTGCACGATTCTATCAGGACTGTTTTTGTGGTAAATGAAGTAATGTAACCGGAAAATGCACGACTTCCGGACGCTGATTTCAAACTAAAAGGTATTTAAAAATTTTAAGACGTCCGCGTTATGTATTTATGTATTACGTATTTCAGTCAAAATTATCCAAATAAGACAGTTTGGGGTCTCCTATCTGTTTGATTTAATTCATGAAATCTACTTCAGTGTGGGCTTTGCTTCAATTTTTTAACTTTCACATGGCAAATAAAAGTTTATGTCTTGTCTTTATCGTATTTGTCCAGTTTTTCTTTCTAAATCACCTTCTCCTATAATGTTTTATATGTGAATAAAATATCATTTTTTTATAAAACAGTTATAGTTTATTTTCATCAAGAGTTGATCGTTTTACGTTTGCCATGGCTCTCTTTGGGACTTTATTTTGAAGAGCCAACAGCTAATATCCCGTGTACGGGTTGTTACTGGATAACTTGACCCGTCAGCTCGAAAATTCCCCTCTGCTCGGGTAATGTCTGATTTCCCCTTGCAAACGTGTCAAACGTGTAATCGCTTTGGTGCACTTTCAAACAGCTGACAGTTACAGGTGCCTCTGGTAACACTACTTATTGGAATTCGTATATATAACTCATCAGGTTATTATTATATAGTCATGCTTTTTTGCTGAGATTAAATTTGTTAAGGAGACGTGCACATTAATTAATTGTGATCAATTCAAACTTTACCTCTGCCGGGTTTTCGTGAGTCACAACTACCATGAGCACCCCTGTGTGTTTTTGGTCGACCTTATTTTTAATGTAGCTGATCATTTTTCTGCCCCCAGTAATAACTACAATGATTATTGCAGCTGCTGCAATTGAGGAGCCGCAAGTATCCATGCCTGGGTGTGCGGTGACATCTAGTGGTGGTTGGAGTTTTGGGTTCGGTAAAGGTGCACGTGACAGGTAACATCTACAGGCGCAAAGCGGTATGATGGTAGTGTCATCGATGGTTTCACATAAAAATTCGACCATCAATCAGTTTTGTCATCATGGATTTTCCCCTAAACCAAATAGTACTGGACCATTTACAACCCGGAAATTTTTTTATCTCGATTTATTAAGAATTATGTATTCTTAATAAATCACCTTTGCTGGCATGATGCCAGATCTCTCTTGGAAATTAGATTTTTAATCTCGGTGACATTTTTACCAGGATAAGCAAAGGATTCATTAAAAAATGAAATTAATAAATAACTATCTCTCTCTCTTTATACGACTGTTATGTTATAAAAATGCTGAAAACTACAATGCTCATGAGATACTGTGAGTATACCAGCTGGGTGGATATATATACTTAACTCATACAGTTGCTCAGATTTTAGATCTGATTCAAAACTAATAAGATGTTACATTGTTGGTAATATTGTAATGGCAAAAACTGAATTAATCAAACTGCAAATCAAATAAGTGGAACTAGAAAGAGTTTTCTATTTAATTAGCTGAGTCTGCAAAATCAGATTTTGCCCTAGAAGGAAACCCCCAGGGAGTTCCTTGTATTTGAACTCACCTTTCCGGAGGATGGCTTATTTACACTAGTGTGTAATTACAAATGCCAAAAATAAAGACTGTATATCCTAAAACCTGTTTTCAAATTTGAAAAGCTAACTTTCACTTCAATATACACTGCTCAAAAAAATAAAAGTGACACTTTGAAAACAGAGCGCACTGGGCGCCAGCGTTGGACTGCCAGTATCCTATAGCAAACACCAGACTGACTGCCTGGTGAGCACACAGCCCACTAAAGGTCACTGGGCCTCAGGCCACCCTCACGAAGTCTGTTCCTGATGGTTTGTTCAGAGACATTCACACCAGTGACTTGCTGGAGGTCATTTTGTAGAGGTCACTCTGGGAGTGCTCATCATGTTCCTCCATGCACTGCTCCACTGCTGATCAGAATGAAGGGCAACCAGATGTCCCACATGCTACGGAAATGTCTCCGTCATTTGCAAGCATTACAGAAACCTGGGGATCACAAAGACCTGTGCCAGTTGATGGGTACAGATGACAACAGTTAACAGTAAGTTCAAATGTTACTGTTATGTAAAAAGAAACCACATAAAAGTAAAAGGACTGCAGTGTCACCACTGTTTAACATCCTTCCCCCCTGTTGGGCCACCAGACCAGTACATTAGACATTTTACTGGCTGCTTGTATAATTTTAGTAGCCCACAAAAAAAAATCCAATTTAATAAATTTTTATCCTACTATACAAATATATATTTTACATTGTAAACCTATCTCAGAAAAAATAGTAACTAAAACATACAAAATCAATGTGGCAGTCAATCACGTGCTACTCTGCTGCAGGTACTGCTGCTGGTTTTTCCAGCAACCCTGAAAAAGATGAGAGGATGGATGGATGGAAAACAAACCATCATCCTTACACTTCCCACCCCCAGAACGAGGTACTAACACAAAACCCCCCGAATAATTTTATAGGAAACATAATAAATCACAGTAAATATATTTTTGCTGTACAACTTTAGACATCCTTTCTATTATGTGCTGTGACCTGTACATCACCAGTGTTTCTGACAGATCCTCTCTTCTCTTCCTCCCCTCCTCCTCGACTGTTCCCCCCTGCACTGCCTCCTGTTTCCCACAATGCTCAGCGAGCATCACCACCAAGATGGCCGACGCTATGGAGGAATATGAGAAAGAAGCTGGCTGCGTCCCTATTCTCCATCCTGAGGTATGGTCACTTGGGTTCACGCCTTCGGACGAACACATGAACGCAAAGTAAAGGCGTCACCTCGCCCTGCGTGCCGGTGGCTCTGTGTTTTCCCCTTTCTTTCTTTTTTTGGAAAACCCGATGCCCCCTGCAAAACCACCGGTGGGGGGGTGGCAGCCAGCTAACGATGCTAAAGGTGCTAGCGCTAGCCCCCTCTCGCTGCTGCATAGCCTTTAACGCTGGGCAGATGTTCGTGTCATTGGTAACAAGCCAGGTTGTGTTTTCCCTGGAAGTGATCGTACAGCGAGTAAACAAGCCTGTAGTCTCCGTTTCAGTTCATGTGGGAAGAAGTAAGGTTACTGATTAATCTTGTACGACGTTAGCTTTGTAGCTAAACTGACAGGACTCACGCTAGCTGCTGTGATGTATATGTAGTATAGGTGGGTATGAAGCTGTTGTGTACTGTCGGTTGTTATAATAATAATATTAATATTAATAAAGTGTGAACAGCTAAAAATGGAGATTTAAAAACTGCACTCTGTGCATACAACCAGTTAGCTAACACAGAGGTAACAGTTGTCAGTAATGGTGTTTGTGTAGGAGCGGACCACCCGGGTCACAATGCTTTCTGTCACCTAATATCATTAGACATGGTAAGTTATTACTGGGCTGGTTGTAACTCCCTATATTACCGTAAATACTGTACCTCAGTAGAGATGTGAGGTGTTCCAGTGTTTCCTTTCTGTTAATATTCCACAACAATTCAGAGGGAAATGGCACGTTTCACTTCACTACATTTATCTGACAGCTTTTCTAATGGACGAGTTTTCTTTACACAGAACATATTAAGACTTGTTGTTGTTTTATTAACTAGAGATGTCCTAATATGTGAGGCAAACACTGGTGTTGCCCTGTTGGTCAGTGTTTATTGTGTCACATAAGTTGTGCATTGATTAGTTTTTAGGAGCTATTGTATCCAGAGCCAAAACAATTATTTGACTAGTCAAACAGCTGGTTCCAAACATTTGCTGGTTCCAGCTGTCATGTTCAAAAGTTGTAGTCGAATGTCAGTTTTTGAACTGAACAGTCAGCTAATGCAGAAAGCAATTAAAAACACTTAAAATTATTAAAAAGATATATATAGTCTGCATTGAGTAATTGTTGCTCTTTGTAAGCTGTTTTTTTGGTTAATGCTTACATTTACAAGCACAGAACTATTAAATTTGTCCTTTTACTTAAAGAATCTGAATACTTCATCCGCCTATGTATTTTTGTAATATATCAAGATGAACTAATTATTATTATTTTTGTTAATAATAGAGGATAATTTGTGACATACTTGTCTAACTGAAGAAGTATTAAAGTGTTAACTAATTAGCTAGCCTGAATGCAGCATATTTGTAGAAAGTTTGTCCATTTACCTAGATCTTTAAGTTGCAAATCTATTCAAGGCCAAGGTGACCAGCTTACCATTATTTAGCATTGTAGAAAGTCACGTTTAAGGAGTGCTATATAACAATTTAACATTTCATACCTCAGGGTAGTGGTATATTTTGTTAGGTTAGCTATTGAACACAGCCTGTCATTAGTTGCCATCTGTGCTTGGCAGGTAATCTAATCATCAGGGAGAGTTTTGTTTGAATGTAATGCAGTCTGGTAATGCTTCAGTGACGGATGGCTTGCTTTTCACTCTCAACAGTTCTTTTTTCCTTTTTTTGCTGGCCAGCAGGTCAAGCAGGCTTGTTTACCCTCAACCATGCTCAGTAACTGTTAAAGCTGGCAGTGAAAAGACTTCATATCTTAAATGTCTCCAAGATGCTGGCAGGATGAGTTGATGTACTTGGGCTGGTGATCCAAATAGTAAAATTCAAGCTCTGAATTTACGAATCTTCTTCAGATATTGGGCCAGTTAGAGCTCAAATAGTAATATTGCATGAACAGGCAAGTGGCCACTTTTGAATGGGTTTGCATGAAGGAGTCAGTGTTCTGCTGTCTTTTGACTGATCCTAGGTTCTTTACAATATTAAAGACTATTTTGCCGTACACCCAGCAGTGAACTATAATACCACTTTCAGTAGTAAGAGCAGGAATGATGGCAGACTTGCAGTTTAATAAAACCATGTGGTTAATAAACTGCTTTTGGAGCTTGAAGAGTTCAACAGTGGTCTAGTTCATCTTTATCATTGGAACATAATCCCAAACTGGGGCAGAGACAGTTTTCTGGTGTACTAGTCCCATCACATTGTCCCCAGCAGCTGCGGTTGCTGTCTTTCTCAGCTGTCCTGCCTGTTTCAATAGTAGAGATTGACCTATAAGGGCCCTATCATACAGTAGTATGCAAAAGTTTGGGCACCCCTGATAATTTCCATGATTTTTCTTCAGAAATCATTGGTTGTTTGGATCAGCAATTTCAGTTAAATATATCATATAGCAGACAAACACAATGATATTTGAGAAGTGAAATGAAGTTTATAGGATTTAAAGAAAGTGTGCAATTGTTACTTAAACAAAATTAGGCAGGTGCAAAAATTTGGGCACCCCTGCCATTTTATTGATTTGAATGCTTTTAGCACTAATTATTGGAACACAACATTTGTTTAGTAAACTCATTGACCCTTGACCTACATACACAGGTGAATCCAATCATGATCAGTCAAAGAGTATTTAAGGTAACCAATTGCAAGTTTTCCTCCTCTTTGAATCTTCTCTGAAGAGTGGCAACATGGGAGTCTCAAAACAACTCTCAAATGACCTGAAAAAAAAGTTCAACTATTCAGCACAATTTGCACAAGGAGATGCTGTGTGGGAGAGTAATGCAGAAGAAGCCTTTACTGCGCACATGCCACAAACACAGTCGTTTGAAGTATGCTAGAGCACATTTGGACTAGCCACTTTCATTTTGGAATAAGGTGCTGTGTGGACTGATGAAACTAAAATTGAGTTATTTGGACATAAGAAGAGGCGGTGTGCATTGTGGAAACATAACACAGCATTCCAAGAGAAACACTTGCTACCCACAGTAAAATTTGGTGGCAGTCCATCATGCTGTGGGGCTCTGTGTCCAGTGCAGGTACTGGGAATCTTGTTAAAGTTGATGGTCACATGGATTCCAGTCAATACCAGCAGATTCTTGAAAACAATGTTCAAGAATCAGTGACGAAGTTGAAATTGTGCCGGGGTTGGATATTTCACCAAGACAACAACCCTAAAAACTGCTCAAAATCTACTAGGGCTGCCACAAACGATTATTTTGATAGTCGACTAGTCACCGATTATTTTTGCGATTAGTCGACTAATCAGATCATCGTCCACTGAACGTAAAACGTACAGCTTATTGCACCAGCAGCATCTGCTCTTATATAACTATCATTAGCTTACAGCTTTAAGTGTTTAAGTTCTTCTACTGTCTCCAAAAGGAAGTCATTTAAAATACCCAACTTTAGAGCAGTAAAAAGCATGTTTACTGCTTGTTGCAAAAATGCTTTTGCCTTAAGGATAGTTCCCCTCTTTGAGCTGTTTGGACTGACAGCTGCCCAGACACAGGTAGCTCTATCACTTTCTGCTAGGCTTTATCTCTGCTTGAATTTGGGTGAGTCACTGAGCTGGACTTCACCCCTGTGTTTCTGTGTGTGAAATTCTCATGTTTTACTTGTCTGATAATTAACAGTAATTAGCCGTGCATTACACTTTATGGATACAGCTTGCTAAGCAAGCTAGCATTTCCTCATAAGTCAACATTCCATCTTTTTGTCCAAGTATGGTTACTTTTGGCTTAAAAAAAACCAACAACATTAATGCTGAGCCCAGAACTGATAGGTGATGTCACAGTGGCCAATCATGGATGCTTTCCGTGCTCTAAATGTTGCATTTCAGACAGCTTGTTAACGCTGGATCTGTATGTTGCCATCAAGTCCAGATATCTTTAATATACCGCTCTCAGGCACACAGGTGGGGAAGAGAAATTAAATTGGCTTGGTTTGAGTGGTGGCACAAAGGACCAGTATAAGATAAATAAAGATTATTTTGAATTTAATTGGAAGCAAAGCAAAGCATAAGTATATTTGACAGTACTGAAACTCATCTGGATGTTTAATATCTCAGTGTTCTTTCACTGTTCTGTCAGACCCTATCAGATGCATTCATTGTGTATGAAAGCTGTATGGACTGGAGAGTTTATTTTAAAACTCACTAAACTGACTCAAGTATGAGCCTCCAACTCATAATTTGCAGTCTGGAGACTGCATTTATAGACATTTAAGTGATAATAGACAAAAACATCCCTTGAAAAGGTGAAGGGCAAGTGGTTTTCTCACACAAAGCAGGTGGTCTTTCTGTGTTGTCAGGATTATGTGCATCCACACCCACTGGTTCCTCCATTTAAATACATAAACAGAGTACTGCTTTTCTCCTCTTTTCCTTTCTTGTGTGATAGATTGAATGCTTCCTCTCTGTGATGGTGTAACAGTGAGCTGTACTATGCCATAATGAGCTTGCTGTTACTATTATTGCAGATTATACTTGGTAAAGATAAGATTTAAAAAATTAAAGACTCTCCTCATTAATGGAAATGAAATGAGGAGAACCCTCGTCTTATTTTCTCCCCTAACACAGTCCTTCCTGTGTGTTTGTGTGGAGTTGCCACTTTCAGACTAACTTCGTGAATAATCATTCTGTGCTCACTGCAAGTAAGCTAGCACTTTTATTATATGCAGGAAGAGAAGGCCAGCTAAAGTTCAAACCAACCAATAGAAGAGATTGCGATAGGTAAAAATGTGCTCATTACTTTTATATATTAAAGCTGATAAAGTTTTCCATTCAATAATAAAGGCAAGAACACAGCTGGGTCTCTCTTTGTCTAAACGTGGTCTTTCTCAATTCTGTGTGCCATGAATTCTGTGTTGTTTCCTGCTGCATCATTGCTCAGGAGCTGTCACAAAATGACCTTTGGCTTCACATCTACATGTCACCAGTAGTAACTCATCATAAACTGTGTTTTTCCTGTATACATAAGTAGGCTTGGCTTGAATTTGCTCCTCTCTTTAGCACAATCTGAGTCATTCTGTAGATCATGAAGAGCCGAGCAAGTCTAAATGTGTGAGACACCTGAAATCAAGCATCAAGTTTAGTTGTATACTTAGAAAGTCCTCTATTTTGCTTTTATTTTGCTTTGAACCAGCTCAGCCTGCCACTTGGAAATTTCCTCTCTTGAGGAATGTAAACAATAAAGGGTTATCTTATTTGGAAATTCAAATTAGTGTTGTTTTGTCCATAAAGCACTCATAAAGGTTGATGACATGCTCAGCTACTTGCAGTGGTAACTTGGAAAATGCTTGGAGCCTTCTTGTTATTTCTCTCATAAAAATGGTGTTTCTCCTCTGCCCCGCTTCCTGATCCATGCATTCAAACTGTGTCTTGAATATTAAATTAACTCCTTGAAATAGCTCTAATTGCAGACGAAACCCAATTGTGATCTATGGCTATAGCCAGACAGAACTCCGGTCTTGGCAAACTAGGCGTTGCAGATGCGATACAATTTTTGCCTAATGCACTTCAGATTAAAATCAAATTGCTGGCCTCATACTTTGATTTGATTCCCTTTATTGAAGTATTACTACAGTTATGTCAACTGATTTTGTTGATTCTACTGTCATAATACCTGCTTATTTTTAATAGTGATACTGTCCAAGGCACATGATCACCACCACCCCCTGTAGAACTGTTGCCATATGTCCTACCAACCAGCTCCACTAACAGAAGCCAAGTGTCCGCCCTCAAAGGATAAGGTTTCAACCTTAAATCAATGGCATTAGTGAAGTAGATGCTGTTTAACTGGTAATGTTATCCTGCCTTCCTCCTACCTAACTGTTGTATTCATCACAAGTCAGCAGGTACACAATGAGGAAGCTTAAAGAGGCACAGGCTGCAATTATCACTAGAGTCACAAATGTCATCCTCGGCTTTTTTTTTTCTGATGCCAGGAGAGACAGAGATGGTGGGGGTGGCCACAGAGACATGCGAGGGGTCAAAGGTTACTCACAAAGAAAGAGATGGTGCTGGAGAAAGTGATGTAACATCTGGTGTCTGTGAGTCTATAGATGAGCCCGCTCTTCCCGCTTCCCTCCGCTAACAGGAAAGCAGATTCCTTAACAGAATTGCACACAACTGAATATTCAGGCTTTGAGTTTCACATTTAGTATCCGGCTTCTGTTTGTCAGCCAAACAGAAAAAAAAAAGTTCAGTGCAGTCATGATCATATTTAAATAATTTTCAGCAGCTCTTTACTCCCACTTTTTTATTTCCTCCCCTTGGCAGTTGGACTAAACTGAGGAACACATGGGGTTATGTGGATTTGTCAAATGACTAAACCTTGGCAGTGAAAGTACAAATGAATTTTGGCAGCTTTGATGCTCCTAAAATAGAAAGAAAAAAGCAGCAAGTAGTCACCTTCATATCTCTGCTCCACCCTCGTCTTCTATCCTCTCCCTCAACCTGATTTACCATGTAAAACAAAGTTATAGGTTGTAGCTTGTTTTTCCTTCCCTCATCACTGTTTGAATGGTGGTCTCTCTGATGATTTGCAGTGCCTGAGATTTAGGAACCATAGAGAACTGCCTCAATCTAAAGAAAGCAACATGATTTCCTTTCCGAAACCCTAGACTTAGTTGTATTTGTTTTTAGTGCTACGTTTTTTGCACTTGATACGTATGGCTGATGTTAATATTGCTAATACTGGTTTTTGAGGCCTGGTTCGAAAAGCAGACAATGCCATATTGCTGTATGTTAAGCCAGACAAAGTAAATAATACCATTTACTGTAACAGGGCTAGAAGAAGAAGGTTCCGAGTGTTTGGAGTTTACATTTACTCGTCCTAGTTTCCTGCCACAGTCCAGAGGCACATGTGTTTGGTTAATTGCTGATTACAAATGTGAGTGAGAATGATGATCTGCCTCTTTGTGTTAGCCCTGTGATGGACTGTTGACCTATCCAGTGTGTACCCCACCTCTCACCCTGTGACAGCTGGGCTAGACTCCAGGCGCCCCTGCTACCATGAACTAGATAAAAAGCAAAGAGGTTGGATGGTTGCATTTATGCTTTATTTTCTGAAAGCCATAAGTAGGCTTGGATACTACTATGGTATACCAGGGTATTTAGAAATTTTGATGGTAAAGTTTTTAATACCATCAAAAAACACAAGTAGGGCTGCCACAAACGATTATTTTGATAGTCGACTAGTCACCGATTATTTTTGCGATTAGTCGACTAATCAGATCATCATCCAGCAATAAGCTGTACGTTTTACAATAAGCTGTAAAACGTACAGCTTATTGCACCAGCAGCATCTGCTCTTATATAACTATCATTAGCTTACAGCTTTAAGTGTTTAAGGTCTGTGCTAACTAAAAATAAAGACAAGATGATAGTTTATTGAATTTTAATGACATTTGCAGATTGTTTCGGTGAAGTTTAATAAACTCTTGCCATCTAAAATATAACAGGACACCGGAGTAAATTCTCGAGCATCTCAAAAAAAGCCAAACAATAACATTTTTAAGTTATCTAAGTCAGTGGTCCCCAACCCCTGGGCCTCGGACCGGTACCGGTCCGTGAGTCGTTTGGTACCGGGCCGCGAGAGTTGAGGCTCAGGTGTGAAATGTATGGTTTTCAGGGTCTTTATCGGTATTCAGCGTCATTTTGTTATCGTTTTTATCGTTAACTCTGGTCTTTTCACGTGTGTTATGAATAAATCTTCTTTTTTTCGGTACCGGTACTAGTTTTATTTTGTTGTATTTATCCGCGACACCTTAAAGGCCGGTCCGTGAAAATATTGTCGGGCATAAACCGGTCCGTGGTGCAAAAAAGGTTGGAGACTGCTGCTCTAAGTGACTTATGTATCATGTTTAACCTGAGTAGCGAAAGACGGCGGTGGGTTTGAAAACGATTTGCCGGGAGTCCGGTGTTCTCACCGGCTCTAGTGAGCCTTGAACCCCGGCTAGCTATCGAGCTAGTGGGTAACAGACGTCTCCGAAAACGTCGGAGCGCTTTTGAAAATATGTGGTGTCTTGATAAACTGAGCAGATATTTGAGGTTTACACAGCTACATTCTTGCCTGAAAATATGTTAAATGTTTATTTTGTGACCCAGAAAGAATAATAAGAGTAACATTACAACTAACTAGCTGCCGCCATTGTTGGAAACTGAGCAGGGCTGCGCTATGAATTCTGGGACACAGTTTCTTCTTCTTCGGGGTTTAACGGCAGCTGGCATCCTTGTACATGCAGTGCTGCCATCTTCTGTTTCAGTCCGTTATTACACTCTTAAACCCTACTACTTATTCCTGCGTCTTTTGGGATCTCAAAGCTTCAAACGACGCGTCGACTATTAAATTCGTCGACGACGATTTTGATAGTCGACGTAATCGTGTCTAGTCGACTAATCGTGGCAACCCTAAACACAAGTGCTTCTTATTTTATTAAACAGATGTGAAGATGCCATGTTGAGGTCATGTGTTGTAGTGCGCTTCATAAAAATGCCATTACCATCAACTCTACTTTGTCAAACAGTCATCTGAGCTCTTTGGGCTTTAAAGGATGGACACAGTGATCACTCAACCAAGTGCTCTGGTTGATTGGTTTTATAAGACTATCCCACCATATGTTTCATAAATGTCTGGAAGATATAAATAAATAGATAGCACTGAGTGCTAACACAGGAAAATATGTTTATTGCTCATGCAGTTCAACAAAAAGATTCAGAGAATGCTGTTCAAAAGACGATCACGTGTGGACACTTTGTACATATTTTTTGTATTAATTATACGTCGCTGCTCAGTAGTGTTTAGGGCGACTGCTGGCAGGCTGCAGTCACAGCTGTCACTGGCAGATTTACTCAGCTCTGATGCATCTAACTCTGTGGGCTAATCAAAATAAAGTAAATTGTGATTTTTGTCTTGTAGCTCAGCATGCTACTGTTTGTACAGATGGCTCTATGGAAAAAGAAGCATCTCACTGAGCTGTGTATTCTTTTTTAAATTGTTATAAACTAGTGAAGTTCTTATATTCTTGTTAAACAAACCTGTCTGTATTGCTTTTTCCTGTGCACTTTTCTCCTTTTCCCGAAGGTGGGAGACACACGGGTTCCACAGATAGATCCCTGTGACTCTGTAGGGAAGTTAAAGCTAAACACTGAACATAATCATGAGCTTGTAGTCCCTGTGGCCACTGAGATCTCACCTCAAGCTACCTAGCAGCTCTACACAGGTCTGTCGTATCCTCAGCCACCTCCCCAGAGGATGCCTCATTATTTCTCAATCTTAAGTGCGTGGCAGCAGCAGCACAGCCAAAAAGACATGAAAGGCTGTGTAAAAGTCAAACCATGGGATTTTAAGGTGGTAATGTTGCTGGAATACTGTAAGGTTGGTATCTCTTCCTGAGACATGATCGCAGTTTAGACTCTAAATTTCATACATAATTTGTTTCTCTCTCTGCCTTGTGTTTATGTCCTTTTTCATTTTAAAAGGTCTTAAAAGCAATGAAGAAGAAGCAGCTTACCCCAGTTTAACATTGGGCTCAGTGCCCACTCTCAAAGTTACGAGTCTCACTGGCTAAAGGCAGAGTGGAAGCCTCTGTGTTTACCAGATGCAGCTCTCGTTTCCGGGTGATCGAGGCTAATTGTGGTTTCTGAGGCGTTACCATGGAGGCTAATTGAATGTGAGTAGCACAGTCACCACATCCATGTGACAGAAGAGATCCTCAGCAGCTGCAGGACACAACAAGCTGGTCTCCTGCTGCTTTTATTCTCTTTTTATAATTGAATACTGTGATTAGCTATTTATATAAAAGCTGAAGTGTTCTGGAGCACTACACTGTGTGTCTGCATTTCCAGGAGCCTGTCCCCTGCAGTGCACTGCGTCCTAAACTTGTTTCTGTCACAGTGGTCTTTTCAAAGCCTTTTTGGCCTTTATGGGCCAGATATGCTTGCTGCATTGGTCACGGTGCATGCAATCAGTGACATTGCTGCAGCTCCTCAGTGTCAGTGCTGAAGGGTGCAAGTAAGTTTAGAAAATGTGTTCAAATGAAGGCCCATGCAGACACATTTTCTCCTTAAGTCATCTGTTTTCATCTCTTGTTGAAACAAATTTATGAAATGAATCTTGACTGACGTCTTTATCATGTAGTTCTGTTGCAAATGTCTACAGAACAGTTGTTGTCCTCGCTGATCTTACATGCTTACTTCATAGCATTTGGTTATAGTCATCTAATTCCCCGTCCAAGTTTTTACTCCACTGCAAGTTTTGTTCTATATGTATTTTGTCACTTGTGCCCTTGTTGACCCTGCTGTTGTCGGATAATGACCATCTGTTTATGTTTTTGCAGCTTGAACCAAGCCAAACCAAAACTGCATCTAAGAATCAGTAAACAACTGTTTATGTGTGGTGTGGTATCTTGAACGTTTTCCCAGTATTCCAACCCAGTGGGGATATTTTCTTCTTCTTTTTTTGCCTTTACGTTGTTGGTGGCAATATCTGGACTTACTTGGACTCAAACATGAACAGAAGTTTGGTGTGACTGGCAGATCACCTTTTTGGTCGTTATGACCACATTTCAAACAAATGTCCAAAGAAAATACAGTGAAGTGATGTCATTTCATTTCCAAAAAAGGCAAGTCTGGTAGTAATTCTAGATAATATTGTCAGGGTTGCAGTACACTTGATGGCCTGTGTCCTCTCATCTTTTGACAGTTTTGAATTTGACACAGTTTGTTGTCAACTTTCGTCAAACAAGTCTGTGCACAAACAATAACATGAGGCAAAATGGATCCATGCTTTCACACTCTTTACAGCTAATTCTGCTCCTGCTCTCCAAATGTTGTTCTCCGAATGTAGTCTCAGTTTACTGATCTTAGGAGTAGCACCTGATGTGTCTTCATCTGCTTCAAGGTTCATCCTGTTGTTCATTCAGAGATGCACTTCTCCATTCCTTGGTTTAACAAGTGGTTTTTTTTGAGTTACTGTTGCCGTCCTATTGGCTCAAAGAAGTCTGGCCTGCTCTGCCCTCTGATTTCTGATATTTACAAGTCTTTTTCGCCTTTACAAATACCATCATGCTACCTAGTTACTCGACTCCATGCTGTCCAAGTCCAACTTCTTAGAGGGACAAATGGCGCTCAGCCCCACGAGATTGAGAAACGGGTGGCTGTGGCTCTGGAGAGCAGGTCGTCTACTGTTCGGAGGGTTGGTGGTTCGATCCCTGGCTCCCCCTAGTCTGCATGCCAAATATCCTTGGGCAAAGTATTAACCTCAAGTTGCTGTCCAGTGCATCCATCGAAGTATGAATATGTCTGAATGGTAGTTAGTAAAACTTAAAAGCATAGAAGACAGTGCTTGTGTGAGTAGGTGATGGGTGGTATGAGCGCTTTGAGTACTCCGGAGATTAGAAAAGCACTATGTAAGAATCAGTCCATTTACCAGTTTGAGCAAACAAGTTCAAGACGATCTGTCTGTAGTCATTGATTTTTGTCAGATTCTTTTATTGCTACTGTATTGACGGTGCTTACGGTCTTTAGCTCCTTTTTAGCATGATAAGAAGAGTCACATGTTATTCTGCAGCCTTGCTTAATAGCATTGTTTTACTCCCAGAGATTCTAAACTCTTCAGCTTTTTGCTATAAAATTGTCAGTATCGTGATGTGAGCTCTGATCCCTGGACTTGCTTTTTTTTATTAATTGGAAATTTACAATTTTAGTACAAAAATCCTGTGATGTCACCTCAAACATAGGCAGGAACTTAACTGTCTTTTGTCCTCCCTGTTTACTTGTAGGAAATCAAACCCCAGAGTCATTACAATCACGGCTACAGTGAGAATGTCAGCCGTAAAAACCACGTGGATGACTACAGCACCTGGGACATTGTCAAAGCCACACAGTAAGTGGATTGTGTGTGTTACTGTTATCACACCAGTGTGACTTATGAAGGTGACATTGTTGTCTAGTTACCAGCTGGTCTAATAGGAGCCCGCATCTTTGCGTGTTTGTTTCTGTGTTTTTGTGTTGTCAACATACCGCAGGTTTTAAATCTGAAGCCCACCATGTTTTCATCTGTGGTTTTCTGATTCACTGTATGTAAAGAAAGTCATTTGCAAGGTCAGGACATGAGATGACTTATTGTTGGGAAGAGACGAAGCTTGAAAATATGTTCCTGATGGAAAAAAAGATATATATAGCTCTGAGTGGCTGTAACACTGGATACTAGATTTATGTTATTTTGATTTGAGGTTGAGATTATTCACTTGCCATTTTATGCCACAGTGTGGGTGTCTTGTTTGGGTGTTTGCTTTTTTTTATTTTCCAGTTTTGTGTGCAGATTTTCTCAGCATCTCTTAGTTTTATGTATTTCACGCTGTGTTTGTTTATGTTTGTGCATTTGTATATCTGGCATTTGTACATACTTTAATCCTCCCCCCTCTGCCTTAGGTACGGCATCTTCGAGCGCTGCAGGGAGTTGGTGGAGGCAGGTTTCGATGTTCGGCAGCCAGACAAAGAAAACGTAACGCTCCTTCACTGGGCCGCCATCAACAACAGGATAGACTTGGTCAAGTGAGTTAATTCAGATCATGTGTTGAGGTTGTCAGGTAGTCAGAGATTACAGTGTAGCTCTTTGGTCAACTCAACAAAATGTACAAGACATCTTCTGGTTTCATATAAAGAACTGAATTGAAGAAACCAAAACCAAGTTAGTCTTACACATTTCAATATTTTTGTAAAACTGTAATACTTCGCACCCAGTGAGTCAAACAATGGCATTGTTTCTATTTGTGTTGATCTCCATTCGTTCATTTACGTTTTCATCTTGCTTTTCATTTTATTGACTTCCACTTCCTTTTTAATAGTTTATGTTGATGCAGTAAAATATGTGGATATTCATTACCTGCGGTGCCATTTACAGGATTATAAACTACAACTATAATTAGTTTCAGGTATGGAGGCAGCCTTTCACAGTATATCCCATCACATTGCCATTGACCTCTGTAATATACTTCTACGCTTATTTGTCAGCTGCTTTATGAGTCTTCCTTTTTAGGTAAACTGGCATTAAAATGACAGGGAATTGTACTGGTGCACTTCCATGGACAGATGAGGCACAGATGTTGGGTTTAATGTAACTGCTCTTGACTCGGTGGCTGTGTTTGTGGTTGTGAACAGCAGGTCTCTTTCAAACTTGGCTCACCTGGTTTTCAGAGAACCCAGGTTACACCAGTAACCAAACTTTCAACTAAGAAAAATCTTTTTGATTATACTACACTGACAAACTTACAGTGTAATCAGATTAAATGCAGCATTTCTGCTTACAACAATGTGAAATACCTGCATATCTAGCAGGCTATGTAGCTTATAGACTTAAATATTTAAAGAATGACCTTTTCCTAAATGAATATAAATCTGATATTAAAATCTGATTTTATTTTTTGAAGCTTTAAAATGTGGTTGAACAGCCTTATAAATTAGCTTGTTTCTTATGAAAATTGTTTCTTTTTCAATCTTTTCGTTTAAGTGACACAATTTAAAAGTTTACGTTCAGTTTAAAACCTCACAAAAACATGTTTCAACTTGATTCTTAATAATGGAGAGATTGTCAAGATGCCAAATCTTGCCAAGTTGGTCGAGCATTTCGAGTGCCAGGTTGTAAATAAAAATAGTGAAAGAACTGTGTTGAGCAACCATAAAAGACTGAAGAGGGGATTTATATTTCTTATACAGCCACACCTATTAATAGGAGGTCCATATCACAGGTATACAAAGTGTAATGCTTCACCTGGTGATTGTGTTTGTGTGTGCAGGTACTACATATCAAAGGGAGCTATAGTTGACCAACTGGGAGGAGACCTCAACTCCACACCTCTGCACTGGGCTACCAGGTGACACGCTGATATATGCTACTCAGTGGCCTGAAATCGTCCACAGATCAGTGTTTTTATGTTTCGTCATTATGTTTTAATTAGAAAGTGACTAAATCTGACAGACACATTTTAGCTTCTCTGTGTTACGTTCAACAATGCTAGAGCTTCACTCGAACAAACATTTGTGAACTTGAGCCAAATCTATTGTTTATTCTTTTTTCTTTTTAAACCTTAGTGTTTGACAGTTAAATATCGATTTCCTTTGTAATGACCACTAATAACAGGGAAGAGCTCACATGACATCCACACCTCCTTTTCGCATGTAGACAGGGGGCTGAAGCTGTCTCCTCATGAATTATTGATACATTTAACGACAGGCATCTGCACCGTCACTGATACACTGACACCAAGGAGTCGTGTGTCACCCTCTGCTTTGACCCCCAAACCACCCCCATAGCCTCCTCTCCAGCGCCCAGTAACCTTAAAAAGCCCCCAGCCTCCTCAATCTGGATGACCTCAGAATAATAAGCAAATAACAGTCACGCTTTTGTGCAGGGAAACCGATACACACTTTAACTCTCTCAGGCAATAAAGTTAAACTGAAGCTGTGAATTTCTGTCTTTTTCACCTGTAGTTTCTCAAATCTTTATTGCCCTTTCTGGGACGTTTATATCGTAGACAGTGTTGGTCATAAAAAGCCAGTTTTAAGATCCAATATACTGTATGCAGTAAAAGCATGCAGCCACCATAGAAATAAAATGATAAGAAGAGCCAGGCAGTCAGCCTCAAGGCTTCATCAATCATGTGAGGGCCATTTGAGACTGTAGATGTTTACCTTGGTCACCAACTCAAAGCAAGTAAGGAAGCCGGGGCCTCTATAAGACACATCGTTTTATCTTGTGCATGCTAACAGCTGTTTTTATTTGTTACTTTCTCTAGCTGTGGAGTAAAACTTCAAGATCAGTTTGTGCGTCTTTTAAATGATCCCTTTATTGTGTGTTTATCTTTTCTAGACAAGGCCATCTATCTATGGTGGTGCAGCTCATGAAATATGGTGCTGACCCGTCTTTGATCGATGGCGAGGGCTGCAGCTGCGTCCATTTGGCCGCCCAGTTCGGCCACACTTCCATCGTGGCCTACCTCATTGCCAAAGGACAGGTAGAGAACGCTGCAGCTCAGTATTTTCACAAGAGCGAATGTGCTTATGTGGATTTTTCTGGCATATGTTTAAAAGTCTTGTTGCTGCCAGTGTGAGATACAGTAACATATATCCCTCCGCTGGTTTGCTTTCTGGTTGTTTGTTTGTTTGTTTGTTTTAAAGCCACTCTGAGAGTAGTCTGTATTTTAATAATGCCAGTTCTCTCCATCAGGGGGAGCCTTATTGCCTCTCTTTTGCCTCTCCATGGCTTTTTCAGCTTCTTCAGATGTGGTCATTTGTCTTCCCTCTGTAACAGGATGTGGACATGATGGATCAGAATGGCATGACTCCACTAATGTGGGCGGCTTACAGGACACACAGGTGTGTTTGTTTTAAATGTCTGTTTTTACTTTGCATCTTTAAATTTGTCCCATCGTTATTTAATCCACAATTATGTCCAAACAGTTTATTTTAACTGGCAACACTTCAGTGGTTTGTATTCCCAAATTTATTGAGGTCTTTTACAAGATGATGTCAGGGAAGCTCTGTAGCAGGACAATGGCCCTAAACATCAAACTAAATCCACCACAGAATGAATCCAGACTGAGAAAATGTGTCTTTTGGAGAGGGCCCCATTAGGAAGAGAGTCATCTCGGAGAGCTGTTGACATCAGACGTCCTTAGAATTCGCTCCCAGAGATGCTAGTGTGCTGTTATTGCTGCTGAAGGAGGTCTGCAGAGTTATTAAATCCAAGACTTTCCACCAGCAATGCAATAAAGTTCAGTAAAACCACAGAAGATTCTAATTGTTTCTGTGTTTTCTTGTGTACTTGTGGCTTATATTAAGATCAGGTCCCGTTTTACAACCAATCAATTGAGGAAAAAAACAGGAAATTCCATTGGGATTGCATACTTTCCCTTACCGCTGTAATTTACCACTGACAAGATATGTTAATTCTATAGTAGAACTTAGAGTTAGTTATAGTATTTAATAATTATATACACACTGGTCACACACAGGCGGGTTCTTCATGTTGCTACTCAGCTTCATATGAATATTCCCTAATCAGCTGTTTTTCTGGGATTTTGCATTTTAACTTCGTGGTTCATATAGAAGGAAATGGTCGCAATGTAACAGCGCGAAGCTTTCACGATTAGGAAGTGTGTAAATAAAACCATTTTTTATGAAGAGCCTGTTTGTAAGATGCCCTTTACTTTAGTTTGACTCATCTTGCCTGGATCTCCTCCTCTGTGTGACAGTGTGGATCCCACCAGGCTGCTACTCACCTTCAACGTGTCTGTCAACCTGGGTGACAAATATCACAAGAACACGGCGCTGCACTGGGCCGTGCTGGCCGGCAACACCACCGTCATCAGCCTGCTGCTGGACGCCAACGCTAACGTCGATGCACAGAACATCAAGGTAAGCCACGGTTCTCTGTGAACCAGCGTCTCCCTGTAAGCATGCCAGGCTGTTAGCCAGGATGGCAGCCTCTTCTGGATCTTCTTTCAGTGCGCACACAGCTAAAATATGTATTTTAAATGTATGCAGCAGCTGTTCTTTTTATTATTTTTCAGGGCGAAACACCACTGGATCTTGCCAAGCAAAGGAAGAACGTTTGGATGATCAATCACTTACAGGAAGCACGGCAGGCCAAAGGCTACGACAGCCCGTCCTACCTGAAGAGACTGAAGATGGACAAGGTAGAAACAGACATGGTTACGCTAGCCAGAAACCAAGCGCAGAGGCTTTGTAAATAAGTGAAAGGCACAACATCAATGCTACACAAAAAACGATTATCATTATGTAGCAGTCCAAGTCGCATTTGAAGAATAAAATCAGGTCCAGCTGTCTAAACTTTGCCATTAAAGCTCTTTCATCTTTTCATTTCCAACAGACATGCTCAGACCAGCCTGCTCAGGCTTAGCCTCTTTCTGCACTGCCACAGCATGTCTGCAGTTGCCAGAGAGTCAGATCTGTTATGATGCGTCATCATGGTCATTCACTTCCATCGTGATAAAGAACCTTTTTCTGATCAAAGTCTGAGCTTGACTGAGCCTGAATGCTTGAATGTGGGATGTGTTAAGTGGGCGTTAAAGCCAGAGTGACCTATGTCTGTGGTTAATAATTCCCACTCTCATAGAAGATACAGACTTTTTTCCCCTTTCTCTCAAGAGATTTTTTAGAACAGTGCTTAAAATTCTGTTTGAACTCTGCTTTCATTTTTCTGTTTCCATCTTTCTGTCTGTCTCCCTGGATACTCTTAGCTGATTAAGGTAAATTAGACAGAAATCTAGAACACAAACAAACTGAATATGTTTATAGATTTGAGAAGTAGAAGATAAACTCACCATCCCATTTTGGGGTGTCCACATTAGTGCAGCCTTTAGTTTCAGGCTGTGTGCTGTAGTGAGCTTTAGTTGTAGGTTTAGTTGTGGAATGCAGCTAAATTGATTAAATTGCTGCTTGAAATTGAGATATTTGCCATGGAAACCTTTTTTTTTTTACCTTCTGGTCTAAAAAGCTTTAAAGTTATGGAAAATATCAATGGAGATTAAAAAAATCTGGTCAGGCTATCAATATGGATTCATTACGCAACCCAGGATCAAAAGGTCTTGTGCATTTTTGTCAACATCAACTATCAAGGAGAGGGTCAAAGGACTTACAGCTTTGAGTGGTATAAACAGACAGTTAATTGAAAAATACACTTTGAAATCATGGCATCTGTCAGAAAAGTCAAACTTACCATTTCTCCCTCCCCCTCATTGTCCTGTCCACGTGTCTCTGCTCCTCCAGGAGTTCAGGCAGAAGGTGATGCTGGGAACGCCCTTCGTGGTCATCTGGTTAGTTGGTTTCATCGCTGACCTGGACATCGACTCCTGGCTGATAAAGGGCGTCATGTACGCCGGTGTCTGGGTTGCAGTGCAGTTCCTCTCCAAGTATGTCTCAATCACAACAGTACAGAGATTACTAAAGAGATTATTACATCATATTTAGCACATTTGTTATCATTAGGTAATTTTGTGCATTTAAATGTTGGTTGATTAGATCTCAAGTGTAGCAGTTGAACTGGAGTTCACATGAGGTGGATTTAAGAGAAAAAGTCTAACTGTTTTTTTTTTTTGCTCATAAATGTTTCTGTTGTGCTTTTAGTTTTTCACACCACAGGAAACATTGTTAGCTGCCAAAAGATTCGCACTCAGTCAAACACCTGACAAGGATGTGTCATTTTTAATAATCAGATAGAAATGTGTGTTGCACTAGGATGAGGAAAAATCTGTCTGTAGAGTTTAGTGTGACCATCGCGCACACCCAAGTGTCGTCACACTGCACATGAACAGAACAGAATCACAACTTGACACAGATTCATCTCTGTCTCATCCTTTTTCAAACGCTCGGCCCCTTCTCCGTACACACAGACACTATGTTACTCATTGTTTGATCCCCATTACCACCACCATCTGGGCCTGTTGGTAGGATTCACTGTGCCTTGCAGTTAGCTCTCTGGCTACAATAACATTCATCATCCATGGTGTCAGCTTCATATTTACTGACAATCTTGGAATTCTTACTTGGTTTAACAAATAGTTGTGTGAGTAAATGCTGTTGAGTCAAGCTGCAGTTTGTCATCAGCTAATGGCTTCGTGTATTTTTGCAGCTGTTTGACTGCAGCACAGAGAGATGAAGCGTCATACTTCCTTGAGTCCATATGTGGTCAAAAGAGCAGGGTTAAATGTGTCATTCAGTCTAGCAACAGTGAATGCATCACGCTGATGTGTTAAACGTTTGCACAAATAGCATTCATGGAAAGTGTAGTGAGGTAGTGCCGCCTACTGCTAAACAGCTTCTCTTCTCTCTCTGTAGGGCTTTTTTTGACCACTCCATGCACAGCGCTCTCCCTCTGGGAATCTACCTGGCGACCAAGTTTTGGATGTACACCACCTGGTTTTATTGGTTCTGGAATGATATCCTTTTGGTTTTTCGTGGACTCCACACTACCCAATGCACAAAATATCAAAGGAACTGAAATTAGAGCACCAAGACAGCCTGCCTTTACAGGTCATGCTCACTGAGAACATATTCAGGAAGATGAAATTAGCAATTTTTGTAAGAAGGGTAAAAACAAAGCTCAGTAAAACTGGAAACCTGATAGGTCATCACTGTGACATTGTTGACAGTGACAAAAGAGTAAATGGGAGTGATTCAAACAGCTGTCTAAAGCCAAAAAACAGAAATGTAATAAAATAATGTCGATGCTTTCATGGTCTGGAGTTAAAAACACTTCTAGAAACACTTTCTGTGATGAGCCGCTGTGCGAGGACATCAGTCTTTACTCTCTCTGAGGAAAATTTAGTATCACTCACAATATCCGTGCAAAAAAAGTGTAAAAACTGTTTTCGGAGCAGAAAGCTGTGATATTATTTGGAGACGGTCTCAAACAGAAAACTTTCCATGAACGGTTATGTTGAATTAACTCGTGTGTAGTTTTGGACTTTAGCTGATTTAAGAGTCTTTTGCAGAGAGAGAGACTTGCAATGTGGGGATTCAGTGTTTGACTCTGCTTTATTATCAGCACTGTGGCTGCTGCTTTGAACAAGCACTAAAAGATTTAAAAAATTGTCTCTGAGGATTCAGCTTGACGAATTCCTCAGCATCAACTGCTGATCTATTTGTTAAAAAAGGCGATCAGTTAGCTTCTTGTGAAGCTCTTTTCAGCCCACCGCTGTCATATTTTTCTTGGACTTGTGTGTGTGACACATCATTTAACTGTAAAAATTATTGTCCACATTTTTGGGGTTAGTTCACTTATATGTTAAAGCAGTATCTTTAATCTTGATTTACGGATAAGTCATGCTACAAAGACCCTTTCATGAATCAGTCATAAATACGAGTACATGTTTTGTAAATGTGATTGCTGGGTGTGGAGAATCTTGTACAGGGTGGGCCATTTGTATGGATACACCGTAATAAAATGGGAATGGTTGGTGATATTAAAGTCCTGTTTGTGGCACATTAGTATATGTGAGGGGGCAAACTCCTCCAGATGGGCGGTGACCATGGTGGCCATTTAGAAGTCGGCCATCTTGGATACAACTTTTGTTTCTTCAATAGGAAGAGGGCCATGTGACACATCAAACTTATTGGTAATGTCACAAGAAAAACAATGGTGTGCTTGCTTTCAACGTAACTTTATTCTTTCATGAGTTATTTACAAGTTTCTGACCACTTATAAAATGTGTTCAATGTGCTGCCCATTGTGTTGGATTGTCAATGCAACCCTCTTCTCCCACTCTTCACACACTGATAGCAACACTGCAGGAGAAATGCCAGCACAGGCATCCAGTATCCGTAGTTTCAGGTGCTGCACATCTCGTATCTTCACACCATAGACAATTGCCTTCAGCTGACCCCAAAGATAAAAGTCTAAGTGGGTCAGATCTGGAGACCTTGGGGCCATTCAACTGGCCCACGACGACCAATCCACTTTCCAGGAAACTGTTTATCTAGGAATGCTCGGACCTGCACCCATAATGTGGTGGTGGACCATCTTGCTGGAAAAACTCAGGGAACGTGCCAGCTTCAGTGCAGAAAGAGGGAAACACATCATCATGTAGCAATTTCAAACATCCAGTGGCCTTGAGGTTTCCATTGATGAAGAATGGACCCACTATCGTTGTACCCCATATACCACACCAAACCATCACTTTTGTTGCTCCAACAGTCTTGGAGGGATCCATCCAATGTGGGTTAGTGTCAGACCAATAGCGGTGGTTTTGTTTGTTAACTTCACCGTTCACATAAAAGTTTGCCTCATCACTGAACAAAATCTGATGTTTCTTCATTAGTGACAGTTTTCTTGCGTCCACATTTTGGCAAATCCAACACTGAACCAGTTTCACGAAACTTAGCAAGCAGTTTGCTGACTGTAGCATGGGAGGTGGGTGGTCTCGTAGGGTGTCTTGCATTGAAATCTGCTGCAATGACCCGGTTACTGCATTCACCGGATATCAACACGATTTCGGTCCGCTCCTCACGTGTTAACCTCTTCGACATGTCAATGGCTGTGAACAAAGAGTAACCTGTAAATAACTCATTAAAGAATAAAGTTACGTTGAAACCAAGCACACCATTGTTTTTCTTGTGACATTACCAATAAGTTTGATGTGTCACATGGCCCTCTTCCTATTGAAAAAACAAAAGTTGTATCCAAGATGGCCGACTTCTAAATGGCCACCATGGTCACCACCCATCTTGAGGAGTTTGCCCCCTCACATATACTAATGTGCCACAAACAGGACTTTAATATCACCAACCATTCCTATGTTATTACGGTGTATCCATATAAATGGCCCACCCTGTAGAATAAAGCTTATACTTTTGGCAGACGCTAACTAAAGATTAGCAGGAAAATTGCTTGTGTGAGCAGGTTACAGAGCAGTAAGTTGGAATAAAGGTGCGGTCAGAGGAGAGAGATGTTTATGCAAAGAGCAGAAGGAGCTGATTGAAAATACATGAAACAAGTGGAACCATGAAGCTCGAGCGTGTCTAAATGAAGGAGCTCTTTAGTTTTCTGCAGCTGTGTTAATATTTGTGAGAGCGTGTAGTGTAGCAGCTGGTAGGTGAAGGCTAACAGAGCGAGTGCCTGTTGCTCCCAGCACTGCTGCTTTTTTTTTTTAAATCAGTGAAAGAATTGGCTTTCTGTTCCGAAGCTGCTAATTACAGGAAATGAAAGCAGAGGTCTCGTTTGTGGACGGCATTTAATTTTCTGCCTCGTTGCTCCCCTAATGGGAAGCGAGAGCAGGATACCTTTGGCCTGAGTTTGTTGAAAAAGATAACGCTGCTCTGAAGATCGTTTTGGTTATTTTTTTTAAATGCTGCTGGTGTCCTCGGCAGATTTCTCACGCATGTTTGGTGCACTTCGATTGCATTGACCATATATTGCTGAGACAGCTCTATTAGAGCAGCAGACAAGCTCTTGAGCTGCCAGCTTAGCATGTGTGCATTCATCTTGAAAAAGAGCAAAGGTTTGCTGGTGTTTGCACATGAATCATTTACCAAAATAAGCCCTTTGAAAGATTTCAGATTTAACCATAAATCTGCATGCAGTGAGAGGTCTCTTCTGCTTATTCAGTTGAAGGGCATGCTGATTCATGTCCCAGAGTGTGTAGGCAGGTCAGCTTTTCTTGTGCAGCGCTGCAGAGTGTGGCATGTCTGCTGGAAACCGGTCAGCCTGTCACCCAGTTGTCAAGTCGACTGCTTGTTTTATACATTAGTACTCAGAATGTTTCTAATCTCATTTATGGAAATGAAGTGGTGTGCTCTCGACAACACTGGGTGGCTGTAGCTCAGGTGGTAGAGCAGATCAGCTACTAACCGGAAGGCTGGTGGTTCGATCCCAAATATCCTTGGGCAAGATACTAACCCCATGTTGCTCTGTGTATGAATGTTAGACAGTAAGCACTTAACAGTTTAGAAAAAGTGCTTGTGTGAATGGGTGTGATTGGGTGAAGGAATTGTATAAAGTTGTATGAAGCGCTTTGAGTGCTCAGAGTAGATGAGCGCTATATAAGAACAAGTCCATTTACCATCATTTATAACTAGAACTTAATGATAAATGTAATGTCACTGTTTACACTCCTGCATAGCAACAGCAGGAGACACAGAAAGGTTTTAAGTAAGCATTTCTCTGATGCTGTTAGCTAAAAGAAAATTAAGATTAAGGATGAGCTAGATGTATTGTTTGCCCACATGTGTAAAAGTGTTTAAAGCTACTCAAAGCATCTCTCGAATGTTTTCTCTAAAGCTTGCCATAAGCGCTTGCTGCTATAAGAGACTAACAGCCACAGTTTTAGCCACTCTTTCCTGGACTTTCTAACAATTTCATTGTGTTCAGTCTTTTTAATGCACAAAAAGGGGTACAAGTAGACATTCATCTCCATATTTGAGGAAGAAAGTTTAATGAAAGCAGGCTTCAAAATAAACCAGATCAACCATAAAGTCCATTTAGTGTGACATTTTTGTGTTGCTAGAGGCAGAAAATAGCAGCTGATATACAGTATATCA
This sequence comes from Astatotilapia calliptera, assembly GCF_964374335.1. NCBI lineage: Eukaryota > Metazoa > Chordata > Actinopteri > Cichliformes > Cichlidae > Astatotilapia > Astatotilapia calliptera. Next base: position 3,671,673 of record NC_137438.1, read on the forward strand.
ATGTGAAAATGTCATATTTCCATCATGTCTTCACTCCACTGACTGCATGTCTTGCTTCACCCAGCTCTTATTCCTGTTATTTATGCAACTGTGGTGGACGGAGATCAATTCAGATTTTCCAAAAAATGAGTTTAACATCGATGGGTGACTCATCTCGTCCCTCACCCATATGCTTGTCAGAAAGTTGTTCCAGCTCTATCTAGCACTTTGTTTAAGGCATACTCGAATGTCCTCTTTGTATTCTCCAGACTGTGCTGTCAGGGGAGGCATTGGCTTACCCTCTCTGACCCTGCAGGGCCCGGTTAAACAAATTGCGCACTGAGGCCCTGCACTGGAGGTTGGACGACTCCCCAGCTTCATGCATGCCTGCAGCTCAGATGGACTTGTTTTGAACTTTGACGTCCCACCACCCCCACCCACCTGATGCTGTGGGGAAATCCACAGATTCACACAGACTTGTAATAAGCAGGCAGTCAAAATATTAATGACCAGAATTGGACAGAAAGAGTTTGACAGACACGTTGCACACCTTTCTTCTTCCTCCCAGGTTTAAACTAAGAGTTCTGACCCACTTTCTGCCGTTGTGAGTCCATTATTGTTCTCAGGCCTGCTGTTGAAATGGGATCAAGTGACGTGGGTGGAGCTCTGTAAGAGCACGTTTAAGTCTTTTCCAGACTTGGATCATATTTCCCTCAGTACTAAGAAGGAAAAGAAGGGAAGACGTTTCTCCTAAGTGGGTTTCAAGCAGGTGAATGTCTGAACGTGGTTCAAATATGGCATTGAAATGGAAGGAGAGTATAGAGACTTCATGCAGATTTTTGTTTATAATCAGTATGACTATGCACCATTTATCCTGCACTTGCTTAATTATACATCCTCTGCATGCTGTCATTAGTGACATGTATGACTCTGTGTCAGCTGCCTTTCCACCGCCGAGGCCTTCTAAAGAAAAATGGCTGCTGTGGGGACATGCTGACCATCACTCCCCAAGGAAGCATTGAGACCCATTTGTCTGAGGATTGGCATTGATCACCGGCCCCTCTTCAGCATCTCCACTAGTCATTGAGTTAGTAGACCAATTATGTGGTTCAGAGAGTGTTTAACTTAGCGGGTCATCTGAGCGGGCGCAGTATCAGCACCCTGGTCTTTACAGAGACACTTATGAAGATCAATGCGGTCTAAGGGATGTATAGGCCTCTATCACTTAGTCAGTGCAGTCATGAAGGTGCTGGAGGGTTTTTCTCACCAACAAAAACCACAGTGGTCATAGTGCTTCTTCATAGCTGCTTACAATAGTGATTTGCTGCTGATCTCTGTTATCCTGAACCCTTATTGCCGCTTCAGTGTTGTCAGTTAGGAGGTTTGGTGTAACCTGTCACGTCTCTTTTTTACATGCAGCTTTTTTTGACAGAAGATTCCAGAGTTAAGCATGAAATGTTTGTGTGCATCCTCTGTGTCCAACACTTAATTTTTTAAAAAAAGGATCAGGTTGTGCAACTGTAGCCACTATTTGAGTCAGAAGATGATACAGCTTAGATGGTTACAATAAACATGTGCTTTTTTTGAAGGCCAGTAAAAAGGCCAAGCTCTCTCTTCTGGTTAAAAGGCCTAGCTTGTGGCTAGAACTGCCTGTTCTCTGTTCGGTCCATATTTCATGTACCAACTTTTGGATCAATTGCAAATTAAATTATTGTTTTTCAGTCAAGTTTGAGATTTTGAAATAGGGGATTCTGACCAAGCCAGGGGGTAGTTCTGACTGAGAAACCGAGCAATGCTCGCACAGCGGTGAATTTTCACCCACAGCATGTCAGCTGAAAATTCACCGCTACTTTATTGCTTTAGTGTAAACAGAAAATGATTTGGACCATAAACTATTTAGGAAAATCTTTATTAAGGTCATAAGGTCATTCTCTGCACTTAAGTATGTTTTTACAGCCAGAAGAGTCGCCCCCTGCTGGCCTCTAGAAAGAATGTAGGCACTTTTGAAAGTGCAATAGTTCTGTGATGTATCCTGGCGACTTTGCTGATGCTTTGACTTTTCCGGGCATCAGTGTGAGGCTCACATGAAATCCTTGATACATATTAAATATCCTTCAGGCGTTCAGGCTCCTCTCTGCTCATTTTCAGGTTCAGATCTTGGTAGATGGCTACATACCTGCACAACTCCAAGTGTTCCCATCAGCCTCAGTGCAGCTGTGGTCATGAAGTTAACTAATTTTACCAGATATTAGTGGCGCCATCATATAGTAGTATACACCTTAACCCAACAACCAAACGATCCTGTGTTTGGTCCCGGGTGGTGACAGATCTCTTGGAGGTTATGGCAGGAAGGGCATCTGCCAAATCAAACACGGTGGTCCACCCTCTGTGGTGACCCCCTGTGAATAAAGGAACAGCCAAAAGAAGCTTTCTTTCTAGTCAGCAGTTACTGTAAACTAAGATGTTGAACAAATAGTTAGCAAAACTATGTTATTGGTTATAGAATCTCTTCTTTCTGGATGCCTTAACAGACTGATACTTTATTGTGGAAATCAGCTAAATACCAAATCTAGGATCCCTGTACGTTTGGATTATAGTACACTTGAGTTAGAATCAGTTCAGATGTTTCAATTTCCCGAATATGATCTCAGCACATAAATGCAACACATTTGCCACCTTTTAGAAGGATCACCGTGATGTTGAGCACAGTTAATGTGCTGTTGATGGGCATCACAGTCACTAGTGTGAGGCCAGTTACACCAATTAAACCAGCTGCTATGAAAGAGTGTTTATATCTATAGACTGAAAATCACGTGGCTGTAGTTTGTTGAATCACTTTCTGCTTCATGCTTTAGTGTTGGTCTGAATTTTCTGGTACTTTTTCACATCTGCATGTCACTCCAGGTTTTTCTCAGACACAGAGGTGAGTATTTGGCAGTTTGGACTTCACAGTGTGACTCTGCTGTTTTCTCTGGGATTCAGCTGAGTCATGCACACCTGCAAAGCTGACTTAGACTGCAGCCAAAAGCTGGCACAGCGCACACTGTCTACGGGTAAACACAGGACCGTGAAACAGGCTGCTGATTTGCGTATTCGCCGAGGAATAGAGCATCTCTGTTATGATGAACTGGCCTTACATGCTCTTAGATGGATGTGTTAACTCAGTTATGTAATAACTCTGATTCTCTGTGAAATACATTAACTGTTTAAATCAGAAGCTGCTACGAGCTGCTTTGACAGGCTGACGCTCCCTCTTTAGCTTGGGTGGGTGGAGATGAGACAGAGCTGCTCCCTGCGTCACAGTTCACCTCGTAGTCAAGCTGCTATGACGAGAGAAAGTCTAACTCAAGCTGCCGTCAGTGTAGTAACACTTCCTGAAGCAACAGATTGGGCCGGGTGTTTCTATTCTCTTGCACAATAATGCAGTAGTTTCCAGGGAAAGTAAATTCCACGCTGCTTCTCTTATAACTCAGGAATGTGAAACATTCCCAGCTTAGAATGGGTTTCAAACAGTTTGCTGATAAAGTGTTACATCTCCAACAAGATAAATGTGTCTAGACGTGGCTGAAGCACGATGCTGTTTCTTATCGCCTTGCATCGGCCACCGGGGCTGTTACACTGGTTTAAACCGAGGAGCTCACCGTTAAAGTAACAAATGGAATCCTGTCTTCTTCCTTGACCTCATGCACATCTCCCCTTTGCCACCGTCCACGTGCCCTTCCTCATTAACACCCTGGCTCTGTTCTACAACTTTGGTAAATCCTGGAAGTCTGATCCAGGAATCATCAAAGCATCCGAGGAGCAGAAGAAAAAGGTAAAACCTGTTAATTTTTCGGGGGTGTATTTCACAGAGAGGCTGTTCTTGTTTTGACGTGTTGGTGTATGCTGGCATGAGGGCTAATGTCTCTCTTCCTCTCATTATCACACACTAATAGGAGACAACAGAGGCTCTTCTTGTTATCGGGCCCCACATCCCCATCCTGTGATTGATGAGAGCTAAATTTACCCTGCATTGTTAGCACAGTGCAGCGGCTGGGCAGTCACCTCAGAACAAAGGCTACGGAGCCCTCTGTTCCCTGTGGAGGATCCCCGTCCAACTCTTGCTGTCCTTTGATGTCGAATTTTGGATTTATTTACTTTGAGATTTGTTGTTAAAGCAAGCTGATAAAACACAAGAGGAACAACATTAGCTAACGCAGGAACTGGGCCGTAAAAAGAAAGGCATTGAAATTGAATTGAGATCTTCAATTCATACAAGCCTTTGTCCCAATTCACTGTGAGTCAGCCAAGCTTCCAGTGTGAGCTTTCAGCCTCAGCTTGGTCTTGTGTTGCAATGCCAAAGATGAATTTCTAGGGTTTTCATTCTCTCTCTCTTTCTCTTTTTTTTTTTAACCTCCCCAGACAATTGTGGAGCTTGCAGAGACAGGCAGCCTGGATCTGAGCATATTCTGCAGCACCTGTTTGGTAAAACTCTTTTGTTTGTTTGTTTTTGCCCCCAAGCATCTGTAACTTCCAGCAAAACAGATAACGCTAAAGACGTATCATTTGTTTTTCCCCGCAGATACGGAAGCCCATTCGGTCCAAACACTGCGCCGTGTGCAACCGCTGCATTGCCAAGTTTGACCACCACTGTCCCTGGGTGGGGAACTGTGTGGGTACGTTAAGAACCAGCACTGCAGATTTACGAGGATCACAACAGCACACGCACTTCCAAAGAGCTCATGTTTTTCCTCCCCACATTCACAGCTGTCTTTTTTCATTGTGTTTTATAAAAGCTACAGCGAAGCTGTTCTGACTGAAGGCTCTGCTTTCAATTTACTCTGCTGCCGCACAACAGAGAGGCAAATTAGTGTATATAGGTTTTTACTGCCACGTCGGGGAACACTAGCAGGGCCGTAGTGTAGATCGCCTTAAGGTTAGAGTTAATGCACAGCCACTAAGACAAATAAACAAGCAGGTAATAATTTGTCATAGAAAGTAAAGAACCTGTAAAAACAAAGAGTCGAGGCAACAATGACGAATGGTTTAATGACAGGGTGCAGGAAATGAAGAGGAGCACAAAGCAAACCAGCCTTAAAATGAAGTGCTAATGGGAAGTATGTGTGCTGAGGATTGTGGTGTGAAAGCAGTGTGTAGATAATAGGGGAAGGAAGGTGTGGCAGAGGGCTTGTAACACTTTGAAAGCATGCGGTCAGAATGAAGCTTTGAAAGTGAGGAAACAGTCTGAACAAACAGCAGGTCCCTCCTCCTGACAGTCCTCTCAGCCTGCTGGCACCACAGAGCTCATAAACCCAGTCAATACAATTATATACACTGAACTGAATATTACTAATATTAAAATATTGTATTTTTACCCAGAAGCTGCTGCGCAACTGTAGCGTAACAAATCATACAACATGCCTGCATACCCCCAAGTTAATGAATGTTTTCCTGCACAATAAAACTGGGTCCTTAAATCCTGAAGTGAAAGAATTCAATATTTTGATTAAACAAATGTAACCAGTAATGTCAAGCTCTGCTTTTGGCCCCATCTCTCTGAACACTGGAATAGTTATTTAAGGTTATTTTAAAGCCTGTCCTACTCAAATATGTGATTCTCATGGACATTTCATGCACAGACACTCAGGATGGTATACATGTAGGTTGAAAATGTATAAAAGCAATCAGATGATGCACCGTGTCTCTGCTGGTCCATCCATCCACATTTTAAAGTTGTTAAGAAGTATTTTAACAACATTTAACTTGTTAAAACCTGCAGATATGTGTGCAAAACCTTCAGTAAAAATGTAGCTGAACTTCAAGAGAAAAGGATGAACAGCTGATATTTTTTGTGTAGCACATGCCAAAGTTTCCTTGATCTCTGTAGAGAGTCAGAGTCCAGTATTTGGCAAAAGTCTGGGTTAGAGTTGATGTCAAGACTGTTATCTACAGAGATACAGTCCATCTTCATTTCAGAGAGAGTCAAGTGGATCAGAATGCTCTTTATTGTCCAGCACAGCACGAGTCCAACCAGGAACTTGATGCTCGGAGAAGAAAGAGACCTTAACCTGGAGCACAGGAAGTGCGGGTGAAAGTAAAGGTGCAGGTTTGGGGAAGAACAGAGCCACGTGTGCATGAGCAGCGATTATTCGAGTGACAGGGCAGAGTTTTAAGGGAGAAGCTCAAATCAAGTAATCATGTTCTTAACTTGAAGCACTGCATTAATGAATGATGGGAATTACTTCTGCATTTCTCTGTTGTCTAACCTTCAGTTCTGTTCAAACAATTAAACTGAGAACTGGACGTGTATCGCTGTGACATTAGGACACTTGCTTCTTGTGTACAGGAAGTGGGAATCACCGCTACTTCATGGGTTACCTCTTCTTCCTGCTCTGCATGATCTGCTGGATGATGTACGGCTGTATCTCCTGTAAGCAGAACATACCGCTTTTAAAAATGTTGCTCATTTCTCACGCCGCTCCTGTTTCTCTGCTAACGCCTTTGATTCTCCCTCGCTCCTCCCCCAATCAGACTGGAGGATCCACTGCGCCACCAGTTACGCCAAGGATGGTTTCTGGCTCTATCTGACACAGATCGCCTCCTGCTCCCCTTGGATGTTCTGGATGTTCCTCAACAGTGTCTTCCACTTCATGTGGGTGGCCGTGCTCATCATGTGTCAGCTCTATCAGGTACGAGTTTACGCCAAGTTTACATCGGAAAAAGCAGAGAGGTGTTGTTGTGATATAAGTGAGAACAGCTGTAATCGCTTTGACTCTCAGTAGCGAGTTACGTGCTACATTGCGGCTCACCTCTTTGCTCTGACATCTTGTAGATCGCCGCTCTCGGAATCACCACCAACGAGAGGATGAACGCTCGGAGATACAAGCACTTTAAAGTTACAGCCACCTCCATCGAGAGCCCCTTTAAGTAAGCGACCTTCATTCTCACCAGCTCACTGAAGCTGCAGCTGAGGTTAAACCATTGTCTCATCCAGCTTTGGAGCAGAGGATGCTTCTGCACAGTGAGGGGAAAAGGGAGTTTGTGGTTTTCTTACATTCTTAAAAGTTTAACGACACCAACTTCTCCCAGCGGTGTTGTCTTTTTTAAACTCACTTCAGTGTAAGCATCATTTTAAATATTATTTCCAAAGAAACTATTGAGGGTGAGAAACACAAAATTTTTTAAGTCAAAAAGTGAAAAACAAGAAAACAGAAGCAGGTTTTTTCTATTTAGTGATTTCTTTCTAAAATGGAATATTAGCAGCTGTTCAGGTCAGTTTCTCGGCTTTGAATTTCCTCAAAAAGTAAATGGTAAATGGCCTGTATTTATATAGCACTTTACATATCCAGTCATCCACCCATTCACACACACATTCACACACTGGTGATGGCAGCTACATTGTAGCCACAGCCACCCTGGGGCGCACTGACAGAGGCGAGGCTGCCGGACACTGGCGCCACCGGGCCCTCTGACCACCACCAGTAGGCAACGGGTGAAGTGTCTTGCCCAAGGACACAACGACCAAGACTGTCCGAGCCGGGGCTCGAACCGGCAACCTTCCGATTACAAGGCGAACTCCCAACTCTTGAGCCACGATCGCCCCGTGAAAGTGAAAAGTGAAAGATTTTTGGTTGTTAGTTGGTACCATAACAGGAAAATGCATCAATTTGAAATAAGGCTAAATAGATTCAGGACCTTTACTGAACTGATTAAGTTTAGGGGGAAAAACATTTCTAAACAGTACTGGCATATAGTCGAACACTAGATATTAGTACTAGATAGTGCAGGTAATTTCACTCAGATGTATCATTGTATTAAATTCGGAGGGTTGAATTTCTGATGTATAGATTTCTTTGGCCTGTATTTGTACACAGAGAAAGAATTAAGCTCTGTTTTTGTCTCAGTGTACTTAACACAGCAGTATAGCATTTTTATACGTGCAATGGTGCAGAGTGCAAAGACGTTTGAATAAATTAATGAATAAATAGAGGGCAGATAACAGGCTGCTATATGTGTATGTATAGAATGCTTAAGCTTGCAGCATTAATTCCCCTCTCATGTCTCTCTGTAGTCACGGCTGCATCAGAAACCTCATAGATTTCTTTGAAATCCGCTGCTGCGGCCTGATCCGGCCCGTCACGGTGGACTGGACCACACAGTACACAATAGAATACGACCAGACGTCTGGCTCGGGCTACCAGCTGGTGTAGAGGAGGAGGAGTAAGAGGATGAAGAGGGAAGGGGAGTGTGAGCAGAGCGTGGATGGCTAAATGGACGACCCTCACTCTCCCTCTCCACCCCTCCTCTGGCGAGCATATCTGAGTGATGGCGTTCTTGTGAGCACCTGCTTTTTGGACCATCTCTCCCTCACCGATCAAACAACAACAAAAAGAATCAGCCAGGACTAGCATGCTGTTACGGGGCAACACCACACCCACCCCCTCCCCCTGGCCTTCACCACCACCACCTTTACTACTATTACTACTACTATTACTCTACCTTTGCCGCTGACCAACTCTCTTCCTCTCTTCTCCTGAGCTCTTTGGACGGTGCGTTGCTGCCAGGCACAAATGCCGAGGAGAGAGGAATTACAAAACTTAAAAGCTCTTCTATCCGGAGACTCGACACTGCAGAAAAAGTAGAGCCACGAAGAGGCGACGCTGTTCTTTCCCCGTCCCCCACTCGATATCTTATTTATGGTGTCCCTGTCCGTGTGCCCCGTACATGTCTGTTTCTGATTGGTCCGGGCGCTCTGCCGTTCCTGTCACATTAACTGTGGTGAAAGATAAAAGAAAGTTGGTTTTTTTTAAATATATACGTGTATATGAAAAAAAGCAAGAAATCGTTTTAAAGTATGATAGAAATAAGGGAATGTCTTTTAAGGTCTTGTTTTTTGTTTTTATTCTGCACCGTGATGAGTTTCCAGCGCAGCTGATGATTTGCCAACCAGTGCTGAACTTGTCATAGGAGAGAGTTTGGTTAGAGGGAGCCGCTGCAGAAGTCCCACTTCTCACCTGCTCGAGTTAAAGCTGCTTTCCTCTCGAGACACAGGCTTAGTGCGAATAGGAGGGGTTTAACCCCAGAGTAGTTGCTGTGCAGTAAGAACGCAGGATTGGGAGCGCACGGAGAACGACTCCTTCAGCGGCGACCGCTCTAGAAACGTGACAGAAACGATCCTACAGACAATGTGATACTATGTGAGGTATATTTATTTTCAAGCTATTTATAGAGAAAGTAACTATGTTCTAGCAACATCATCTTTACATTTCAGATCAACTTAGCTGAGTAGGTTTTATGAGTTAAAAAAGGCGTGCGTACGTGTAGCTGTAGAAGATGGAGGGCAGAGAAGCTTGCCTGCAAACCCCTGTAGGCAGCTACAGCAAGTGTATTTATTACCTGCAGAGTTTAAGAGAAGGCAGCGGGAGGACAGATGAGTTTACAAGGGTTTCATTCCGTGTTTTTCTTCAGAAGCTGTACAGTCTTATTTGTTTGTCGTGTCATTTGTCTGCCTACATTATTGCACTGATATTTTTTTTTTTCAAGTTTGAATTTTTTTTAAATTTTGGCCATTACTGAACAGAAGCAGAGCTTCACGCCGACGCTTCCATTGTTTACACAGAAGGAAAAGGACGGGCCGCCTCACATCGCTTTCTGTCCGGACCCCCGCACACGCAGCCTTCTCCACAGCAGCAGGAGGATGACCTGAGATGTCAAGAATGTGCATCTGTACATAAACATCATCTCCCTCTGCTTTTTCTTTTCATCAGTGTTAGCCCAACAGTGCTCCTGGACCTTTTTTTTCTTTTCTCGCGTTTGGGGGATTTCTTCCAAACAAGCCGAAAAAGGAGAAACTCGAGTGACTATACTCCAAGTGTATGACTGTAGCTTTTAGTGATGTCCGTCACTGCTGTCTATAGGCGTTTTAACTCTTACGAAGCTCCACTGCATGTATGATGCTTGGGACAGCCGGGCTGTCGCCGCCCCTGTCGTCGTCGTCGTCTTCTTCATGGTGACAGCCAAGCGAGCCCTGTATCTGTATATAGTGAATGTTAAGTATTTGCAAGTACTTTTCTGCATTTTGTTCATTTGTCCTTTTTTAGGTTTCTTTCTCTCAAATCCAGTGTATTTAGTGAAAGTTGTCCTTCAGGTCGCCAGCTTTCCAGTGGGACCCTCCCTGTGCAAGCGTGTAATATATTTGAATGTTCCATTTTTTGTTTGTTTTATTTCTACCTTATATACCGCTGGGTTTGTTATTACCACTGGATGTACAAATTGTAAAGCAAAGACACTAGAGAACTAAGGCAGATGCCATTTTTGTTTTATTTTGGTTCTGTTTTTTAAAAGCTGAAATGTGATCATGCAATAGTTTTAAGGATAGAGGGAGGTTATATTATATAAAAGGCCTCCGAAACTTTTGAGCCTAGTGTTTGCATCATCAGAAGGGGACGGTTATGTCATCATTACATGTTTCAAGCCTCCATCTTTACTAACCACTGATGTCACTGCTGCCCTAAGAACATGACACACAGCAGCTTTGTTTTGTGTGCTTTAATGGTCAGAAGGCCCTGACCCAGCTGTACATTTCATATCAGTAACTAGCCTCTTGTGTTCTAATAATGCCTTTTAAGTGAACATAGATATATGCAGGCTAGTTTTGTTTTTTGTTTTTCTTTAGGGCGGTTCACCACTTCAGGCTCACACAGGACATGAATTCAAAGCCATCTCAGTCCTCACTAGTTCTTCCAGCAGCCTAAAAAGTCTCTTCTGTCTCCCCCCTCCCCCGCCTCTCTCACCTTCACCATGTGGGATAGTAAAAGCAGAAAAAAAGAAAGCACATAATCATATCCAGTGCCTCTCTGCCCACCTCCAGACATCACTGTTACTCCGCTTCAGATGTAAACATATGGGCATGGTTCAGTTTTAATGGCTTTAATAATAAAATACAGTCAAATGTGACCCGTTGGTTTGTTCATGTTTTTTATTTTATTTGTATCAACAGCACCTTTTAAGCATCAAAGCATAGAGGATGAAATGTGTTCATGTTGGGCAGAGTGACTGTGGTCCCACCGAGCCATCACTGAGCGTGAACCAGAGCACCGGCTCCTTGGCCATAACCGAACCCTTTGGGGCCAAAGTTCTTGGCATAACATGCTGTGGAGGGAAAGAAGAAACATCAACAAACCTCTCTACTTCTAATTGTCATTCTATTTGAAAGCTTCTTAAATCACTGCTACCAGTAAATTATTTATTGTTGTGTAAACCTGAAATGACACACAACACAAGCTAACAACACTGTGTCATGTTAGCACAACTTGATTCTTGGTGGCACAGGTTCAACAAAGTGCTGGAAACTTTCCTCCGAACGTTGATCCATATTGTTTCACAGCATCACAGTTTGCTTGGTTGCACATCCAGGTTGTGAATCTCCCATTGCACTACATCTCAGAGGTGCTCTACTGGGTTGAGATCTAGTGACTGTCAAGGCTGTTACATGCAATGAAATTATTCATATTCAAGAAACTATTTGGAGATGGTGTGTCATCCTGCTGGAAGCAGCCATCCACTGTATTCATATAGGCAGGGTCGCGGTGAACAAAGCTCATTTGATACTAATGTGCCAAGAAAATCCAAACTATTACCCCACTATGACCAGCATGAAGCGGGGATAAAAAGCAGGCTGGATCCATGTTTTCATGGTGCTTATGCCAAGCGCAGAGCCTACTGTGCAGAAATCAAGATTATCAGACCAGGGAATGTTTTTCCACGCTTCCGTTGCTCAATTTTGGTGAGCTCATGACAACTGTAGCCTCATCTCCAAAAGTTGTGTCTGTTCATCAGGACGTAGCGTTTTGTGGGAGAAACGTTTCGTCACTCATCTCAGCTGACTGCAGGTTTCCAATCTTATAAACAGTACATTTGCATAATGACTGAAACCAGCCCACTGAAGGAACAAACAGCTGGGAGGTCAGTTCCTTCATCATGATTATGCAAATTCTCATGAAACGTGTCTCCCACTGAAAACGCTACGTCCAGATGAACAGAATCAACTGTTGGAGATTTACTTACCTGGATGATTGAGCACGCATCACGACGAAACTGTAGCCTCAGACTCCTGTTGTCAGCTGACAGGAGTGGTACATGATGCTTCTGCATACCTTGGCTGTAATGAGTTGTTATTTGAGTTGCTGTTGCCTTCCTATCAGCTTAAAGCAGTCGGGCTATTCTCTTCTTTTTGGACCCTTCTCTGATGAACTCTAGAGATGGCTGTGTGGGGAAAATCCAAGCAGATCAGCAGTTTCTGAAATGCTCAGACCAGCCTGTCTGGCACCAACAACAATGCAACGTTCAAACTCACTTAAAATCGCCTTTCTTCACCATTCGTTTGGTCCATTAACCAACCAATATCATGAACCAACAGGACCTCCGTAGGTGGATTTAACCATTAACACAACTGTGTCAAGATGTCTGCTGTGAAAGCAGTTTGTTTTCCTGTCGCTTGCACTTACAGTTTTGACCTCTATGACCCAGTGACTGAGCAGATCTAATCACTGCAACAGAAACCTCCTGTGTGTACGTGTTTCCAGTCCTTTCAGTAGCAGCAGCGCCTGCTTTCCCAGCTTTAGCTGTTTATTTAACATGCACGTGTTAAGGTTCAATACCCCCGCTCTTTGGATTGTGGTAAAACAAAGACCTGCAGAATTTCCATTCTCTGTGTAGCATTCCTAGATTTCATTCAATAAACTGCAGCGTTTCCTTGAGCTCTGTCTACAAACATCGGATCTGCTGTCCACATCTGTCTTTGAAACACTCAGGCGGGGCACCGTAACAACATCCAGATGTTGCTGAAACAGAGAGCGGACATGTCTGTTAGAGGACAGCGAGCTGTCAGATTGATTGATAGCGGCAGCAGAGCTGAGGGTGTTTGTCTTTAGAGCCGAGTTGCAACATTCCTGCCCATCAGTGCACGGTTTCCTTGTGACGTACAGCAAACAAGATCTGCTGACAGTTGTGTTTACGACTGTTTCTGCCAGCGTGTATCACTCTTCTGTTCAAGCAAAGCATCCCATTGTGCTGAGAGGAGAGAGCTTGTTGTGGAGGTCAAATTGGTGAGGCTCTGTTAATATGACAGAGCCAAACCCACAGAAAACATGCGACACAACACCAGCTACAGCATGTTTCACTTCAGAAAGTCCATCCCATTTGACTTTTTGCTGATATGGTCACATTCACTGGCACAGGAGCAGAGAATAATTTGCATAATGCCGTTACTGATCTAATTAGCTGACTTTGTGTTTGTGAGTAACAAGTCAACCGTTCTGTCTCTTTTATGCGAAGGCATCATCCCTTGTGCAAGTCACAAGACTAACAGGACACACAGCACAATCTTAAAAGTGAGCAGCTTTAAATGTTCCCCTGGCTCAGTCCTGAGACTGATGTATGTAAATGCAATGGCATTAGCATGCTGCCAATAGGGTTGCCAACTCCCTGAAAAATAAATAAGGGACACCTCGTGGCCAGGGCCGGGCGACCCAGTTGTCTTCACCCTTCCCAGTGTGGTAGCTCTTTTTTTTGTGTGTAGAATTATTTTTTAACCATTTGACTTGAATTTGATTTAAGCAGATGCATATTCTTTGTGATATGACCATATGGGAAACAAATGATCATTTAGCCATTTATTTTTAGCTCACAATGACAACATTAACACAGTAAAAGAGGTCTCTTTCTTAAACAGAAGCCTGTCATGCTTAACTTTTGAGAATATAAGTAAATCTTTCTTTAAAAGAACTCTGTCCTACTTAACTTAAAATTATATAAATTAATAGAAAGCAATAGAACGAAAAATATTCTTGTAACAGTGCACATTTAGTGCATTTAGTACAATTGGCTCCAGTTGAGGTATTATTTCAGCTTTTCTAATGCTAATCAGCTGCTCCTGTTTGTAAACCCGCATGTTCCCATGATTACGCATCATAACTCATCATCATTATTCATCTATGTATTACTTTTATGTATTAGTCATCTATTTGTTGTAATCATCTATCCTTGCATTTGTTTATTACACAAAATAAATTATATTATTACACTTCTGGCCACATAGTGCTGATATTCACTGCACATGCCCATATTAACCCCAGTGTTTACATACCATATCTGCTTCTGCCGTGGCCTGGCGGACAAGAAATTGGTTAAGGGTTCCCCGAGCTTTCACGCCCCTCATGTTCTTCATGTGCCACCACTAGAAGCATGCCTATGGAAAAAGTGCGCCGGCACACAGTGCAGTGCGCTGTATAGGTGTTATCGTGCACTTTCCCAGCCAGGTGTTTCCCTTTTCCCATTCCTCCTTTTTTTCTTTCTCTGAGCGAACAAACATTGCTGCTCTGATGCTGGGCTCACACTGTGCGATCTTTGGCCCATTTTGAGACGATTTTTGAGTCGTGCGACCGATTTGGTGATCAGCCCGATTTTGGCCTTCATCGTGCGTCGTGTAGTATACGTGGGGTAACGAGAAGCGATTAACACCTCACGACCAGCTCCCGATCATCAATCGCTCGTGAGGGTGTCACCACAGCCGCTCACACTGCTCGCGCGCAAACACGTAAACGTCGGTGAAAAAGACGGAGCAGCATGGCTGTGCAGCGTGTGATCTGGACACAAGCGATGGAGGCACAACTTGTAGAACTTTGGAAAGCTCATCCGAGCCTTTTCGATGTGGCATCACAAAATTATCACGACCACAACAACCGTGAAAATAGTTGGATCTACATGCTGCTCAATCACAGCTGATCATGTTTTTCATTAGCAATTTAGCAAAGTTGATGGTGGTGGTGTGTCTGTGTGAGTGAAAGACAGAGAGAGCGAGGGAGCGACAGATTTTCTGTTATAACCTTCATTTTATGGAGGCACAGTGTGAGCACTCGGGTCGCATCAGAGCATCGGGCGGTATAGTGTGAGACCCTGCATCGTGACCTGCAACTTCTAACCCCTGCGAGTCAATCGTGCAGTTTGAGCAGGAGCTGAATAACGTGACTGAAAAAATCGCACAGTGTTTGCCCAGCTTTAGGTGTACTGTCGTCCGAGACTTGCACCGCAGTGTCGGCGTTTGTTCCCCTGTTGGCCATGCTTCTTGTTGTGGTCATCTGTTGTCTTCCGGTATTTTCTCTGTAAGCGACCTTTCCTCGACCAATGAGATGAGCGGTAATCTGAATTGTCATAAGTGTGCTGTCAGCTCATTGGTCACAAAGCAGGAGAGGGGCTGGGAATGATGTTTTCAAACAAAGTGTTAATTGCATTAACATTTATAGACTACTTTTGATTCTCACTGTATTACGGGACAAAGTGCGTCCCTTATTAGCTCAATACGGGACGAGTACTTTTGTTTCTAAATACGGGACGATTCCGTCTTTTAAGGGACGGTTGGCAACCCTAGCTGCCAATGAACATGCTAACATACTAGCATGCTAAAAAGCGTTTAACCAAATGTACATCAGAGACAGATGGAATGTTATCTGCTTTGCAGGTATTTGGTCACAAGCTGTACTGTTTCAATAATGCTGATGGCAGCAGAAAGTTAAAGGAACACACACATTTACCCCAAAGAGGCTCTGAAACCCTGTACCAAATGTCATTGCACTCCAATACCACTTGTCAGTCTTCCTGGTTAGATATTTGAGGACATGGGGAGTCCAAACAAACCTGACTCCAGTTTCTGCATTAAAGCAAATCTACCACAATCATTTCCAGCTCCATATTTTTATTGTTATTCCTGGACTTTACTCAACTTTACTCTGTGTTATTTACTTAACACGGAGCCTTGGTGCAGCTGTGTGGAAAGTAAAAACAGTTTTAGTTCTCCTCCTTTTGGATTACGAGGAGGTCCTTTTAAGCAAACTTTAATCTGACCGGTTCCCTCACACAAACAGGTTTGAACAGCAGTGTTCTCCAACATACATTTTCAATCTGACTTTCGAGCCATGAAGTGTGGTATGCCACACATTTCCTTCTCTCACCCCAACTGGTCGTGGCAGATGGCCCCGCCCCTCCCTGATCCTGTGAGAGGTTTCTTCCTGTTAAAAGGGAGTTTTTCCTTCCCACTGTTGCCAAGCGCTTGTTCATAGAGGGTCGTCTGATTGGTGGGGCTTTCTCTGTATCATTGTAAGGTCTGGGCAACTGAACTGAATTACTGAATTAAAACTGAACTCAGTTAAAATTGAATTGAATATTATTCATTAACTGATTAATGGAGTGTCGATCTATCCAGTGGGAAAATGCGCTGGTGCTGGGATTGCTTTGTAGAAGCTGTAAGTAATCTCTCTTAATTCCTGGGTGGAGTTATTATGGTAGCGGAGACGTTTCTGGAAACCTTTTCAGGAAATCTAAATTGTGTCTGAAGCACTCTGTTGTAATGCTGGAATGAAGCATTGCAAATTATTTAGATTTGTCTCACCTTTGCAGTAGATTTCTCCATCTTTCTCAGTCTGGGTGGTCGACTCCAGGCTCTTGCCACATTTTGCACAGCGGAAACAGTTCTTATGCCATGGCTGCAACGAAAAGCAGGAAGATTTGATCTCATTTGATCAGCTTATTATGCTTTTATGCCACAGCTAGATTAAACTGCAAGGCTCGTACAATGTCAGGTCAATTCTATAACAGCTGATACCTGCACAGGCTTCTTGGATCATGTATCATCAGTGCTTTTATTAAATCCAATTAAAGCAACTTGGCTTTCCCACGGCCTGGGGCGTTTTCATTACACAGAAAATTACAGGTCATGTCTTAGCCAATGAGAAGAGCCTCTCCTCCCATTAGGAAACACATTAACAGCTCTGATAACGTCACCAGCTGTTACTCAGCTCATGCATGAAGCCACAAGTGATCACTGACAGGAAATGATCCACTCCTCCCACTTTGAGAGGCAACAGAAATCCAGCACACAAATCGTTTGTCCTCCATGGACAGCTTTTCATATGAGCAACTGCTCTGAGAGTTATTGATTTCTGAAAACATCCTGCCGATACGTCCCTAGACGTAAATCAGAGCACTGACAATAGCAGGCTTAGTCCGATTAACACCAGCTGTCCGGAAGCTCCCATCCAGACTCTGTGGAACGGCTTCAATCAGAAAAACAGCATTCGCGTTCTCTCATTAGGAGAAACCGCAGCAAACCTCCAGCGTGTGGTTCAGCACAGGCAAGACCATGTGTGTTCAATCCAGTCAAACCAGTCTCACCCCTGTGGTTTGCAGACTGTGATCCAGTGGAGTTCAAGGACCTCATTTGTGCTGGGACTGTTCATGCTAAAGCTGTGTTTGATGAGAGTTGTGTAGCGCTGAGTGGAGTCTGCACACTAGAAAAGTGTTTTCTGAATAACATTAAATCACACTGCAGATTGCCATCGATCAAACTGATTTAAAGGTGTCTACAGTGCAAACAGAACAAAAACAGCACAAAGGTGCAGTTGTGTGTTCTTGAAGCAAGTCCACATTAACGTAATAATAAATTCATAACATTTTGTGCCAAGGGTAATAATTTTTGAAACTTGGCTGAACTAGTGAAAGTTAAATAGCTGACTTGGACAATGTCTTGAGCAGATGCCTCAATTCAAAGTTCATATTGGATTCATATTCAGAGATGCATCTTTCTCGTTTAAAGGGCAGCTAATATGCTGATTTCAACTCTGTTTGTTGTCATCTCAGACACTTCGACTGTAGCTTTGCATGAGCCACAGTAATCCTTGTTGCAGATCTGCCGTAAGCACTCTCTGATTGGCTGCCTATCACAAACCAGAGTTTAGTGCCTGACACGACCATATTAGGCATATCCAATGTCAGCTGAAGCCGAAGCTTTTGATTCACTGGATTGCTTGTGACTTCAGTATTGTGAACCTTGAGCAACCAACTATAAATGACGCAAAGTAACACGTCCCTGCTGTTGTGTTTTTATGTCCAAGACTGGATCGATCAGCATTCAGTGATGTGCCAGCTCATGGGGGTCACGATCCATCAAACCACACAAAACTTTAGTTCTCGTCACTACTGAGAACGACAAACGTGTCCTTGACATGAAGCATTTGTGTGATTTTGGTGAAGCCCTACAAAGTGGACACTGTGTGCCAGTTTCACTAAAGCCTGAAAAGCAGAGAGACTGAAGGTCTGTGGTGTGATCTTTAAACACACTTCAGGTAAAACTCTCACCTTGCCTGCCCCCATGATCTTCTCGGCTGCGTAAACCGAGTCTCCACACCGGGCGCATTTCTCCGAACCGCCAAACTTCTGAGCAAATTTGGATGGGTTGGGGTTGGTCGTGGGTCTGTGAGTCTGGGTCCTTGGGTGGGAAAGGGCAAATAAATATACGGCAAATTATTTCAGAGGAAAAGTTAATTTATTGTTCACATGTTCAACTCTCATTTCAGTCAGACTGACATTGGCCTGTAAATTCAAAGAGTCCTAAAATCAACATATCAGACTATTTGTGGTGCTAGTATTGAACAAAGTAGGATCCAAAACATTAAGATCCAGAAAACAACCTGACTGCTCTGCTGTCTGTTCTCTGCCAATGGTGGGAAAATGAGCAGGGCACCATGGGGCCCGGAGCAATGCTTATCGAAGGGTGACTGCCAGCCTCAGTGGCCCCTGAATGAAGGTCTTTGTGATGGAGGATACAGCAGGGTGAGCGAGATCCTTCTGGTTGCATAATAACTCTTTCATAATCGAATCACCTGACGTCTGAGGCAGGGTAATAATTATGCAGTGTAACAAAACCTCGGATGCAATTTTGCCTTAGGAGCGTCCAGAATATATCCCCAACCCATTCCCGGGCTGCAGGCTGGAAGCTTGATGGAAAGCAACGATCCTGTTCGGTTAGATGATGTTTTTCACTCTTAGATCTTTACTTTGAATTTCAGACTTGCCTCATCTTGTACTCTGGGTCCCTTTTAAAATGACACCATTTCCAAGATTCATATCTGCAGACTTCATGGCAGATGAATCAGATCTTATCAGACCTCAAAGGACAAACATGTTTCTCATGTAAAGGAATGGATTTAAACCCACTGTTACAATGTACTGTGTTGTGAGTTACTGTACATGCAAACTGTACTAACATTATAACCCAAAAAGGTTAGTGCATGGCATTTTACTGTAGCTAATGGTCGACAGTGAGAAGCCTGTATCCTCTTCAAAGACAGGTCCCAGTCTCACAGTTTTAAAGCAACCCAGCTCTGCACCAAAACCTGTTGAATCAAATGATTATTATTGGAGGTAAACACTGGTTATAGAATCTATTTCCAGAAATTCTCATTTTTAAAGACAATATTCGCATTAGTGTAAAAACAAAAATATGTTTCCATACTCTTTTTTTGTCTCTTTATCCAGATCCAAATTCTATACTACTCCTTCCATACTGTGTAGGAATCTTGTGGATCTACATCTGGGAATTGACTTAGCCAAGCTGGATTTGATAAAGAAGTGGAGTTTTGCCAGTATTCCTGTAAGGTTTCTTTCCTCTCTCAAAGCGCTGTGGTTCTTGCAGAAAAGGGCCGGGACTGTGAAGCGCAGAGGCTTGTTCATGGTTATGAAATCTTTACTCTGAACGACACTACTCGGGCAAGCTGATCTGTATGCAAACATACAGATTGTCTTGTTATTGCCATTTGTACGCATTTAAATTGCATCTGGTGATATTTTCAAATCAGGCAAAGATTCATTTTACAGGACAGCGCTCACCTACATAGCTACATAATAACCTCTATTTCTGGTTTTTGTGTGAAGTAGTTTGTGTATTTGGGATCAGCTTCAACCTCAGTTCCATAAGTACGTGCTGACAATGGCACTGTGACAGTCAGCAGCCACAGCTTATAAAGATCATTACAAATAATGCAACACTACACAGTGGCCTCGACAACCACACCGCAGCATTACATCTGTGCAATTATAACTGATGAATGATGCTTTGTTAAGATATTATAGTTTCATAGTTACTGGCAACACTGTTGGGAATTTACACAAAGTTCACACTTTTTAAACTCCCACAGAAACAATAAACATCACCAGAACTCAGACGAGAGCCAGTATACAGCAAAGTTACATCACTGCATACAGTAGTGATGTCATGAAATACCATGTGCACATGTTAACTGCAATAACCATTGTGATCACAGTTAGTCAGAGTTACGCTTTAATCATTATGTAAAGGGAGTGTTTCCCTGACTGTCGCCAAAGTGCTTGCTCATGGGGTCATTTGATTGTTGGGTTTTTCTCTGTATGCATTATTGTAGGGTCTACCTTACAATATAAAGCACCTTGAGGTGACTGTTGCTGTGATTTGGCACTCTATGAATGAAACATTCATTGAAGTCCAGCTTACTCTTCAGGCTTGATTCCCAGCCGTTCTCCCCGATCCATGTTGAGTGTTCCTGCTCCCTGTCCATAGCCATAGCCTTTAGGACCGTATTTTTTTCCATAGCACGATTTGCAGTAGATCTCCTGGTCATGACTGGCCAGAGTGGTGCTGTCCAAACCCTTCCTGCAGACCACTGTGGACACACACACAGCAGCAGTTAAGTGAGAGGAAAGGTCTTCTAAATTCTTTTCACTTGGTTACATTTACATGTATTTACTGCCTAAATGTAGCACATGACATGTCTGAAATACTATAAAGATTTTAAGTACTAGATGAAATTCTAATATTTATTATTAGACTCCTTTAGAGTAGCACAGATCCATCCATATTCAATCTTTTACTGGCTTTTAGTGCGGCCCCTCAGTTCCTCCTCCTTGTTTCTTTCCCTTTACAGTCATTCTTCCCTTAAAGTCAGTGTTCTAAAAACTGCGTCCCTCTCACAAGCAGCACACAAAGTGCAGGTGAGTTGTGTGTCTGTGGTCACCTATTATGCTAACTTCTAACTCTGTATTCTTTGGGATTTCCTAAATTAGCCATGCAGGGCTCAAATTCATTTTTTGAGTACTCCACCCAGGGTCCGAAACATGGCCCTCCAGCTCCCCTCGTAACTAACTTTGTTCTGAATGGCTAAATTGACATAATGTACCTGGAAGGGTAATTTACAGTGTCAGCTGAAAGCAGTCCACTTTCTGTCAACAACAACTGTGGGAATGAAAAGAAGATTGTTTGTAGTTTCTGTTTTATCCTCCCGTGTAACTTTAATGACCAGTTTTGACACCTCAGTATACATCAATAAAGACGCGGCTTGACGAACATTAGAATATCTCTCCCACTGAAAACGCTACGTCCAGATGAACGATATGACAGAAACAAGGGTTACTCCTAGTAGGTGTCCAAGGGGGGAAAGTAAAATATCTGATAGCCACAAAGGTCTGAAGAGCCAGTTCAAGAATGTGAACCAGCTGCTAAGAATGAGAGGTTCAAAGACCTCTGGCATTTAAAGTTCACATCTACAATAATCAACAAAACAAGAACAGATTCTTCAAATTCCAGTGTTTTCTCTTATGACTTTAACACCATTTTGATTGCAACTGCAGGTATTTAAATAACATAAAGTAAGAGGTTAAAGAAAATCAATTCCAGCTTGAGTCTGGCTGTATACCAAAGGTGTTGGAAAAATTGACAGCATCTTGGCAGGTTTGTCTTAGCAGAGAAAGCAGCGTCTGTAAAAACAAAGGCTCCACGGGTGCTTTAGGCTGCACGCTTGTGCCCACGCTGGCTGCTGGGATTAGCTGAATTCTTTACACAATGGCCTTCGCTACGAGACTGTCTGAATCTGGTTTCAGATTTCACACAACCGGCAGGAAAAATGTCTCCATTCACGTCTGCACGTCTCCCAGCCAACACTGTCAAAACAAGACTTGCATGTCCCATTGAATGGCACCTAAATCCTGACTTGCCCTCCTCAGTTTGTGATGCACTTTTAGGTTTTTTGACAGTACTTCCTCTTTGCTTCAACTACATGTACACTAGTATTCCCCATGTGTTGCCACAGGCACTGACTGTGAATAAATAGGTGAGACAAAGACACAGATAGTGTACACAGAGTCATATGAGGCTGTGTGACTTCTCTGTCAGCATAAAGCTATCTTTCTTAAAAATCAGTGAATGTCGGAAAACAGAGAATTTGGACAAAAAAGTGCCCTTGCTCATCACCTCCTGGGTCAGACAAAGCTGTCTTTGTAATAGAGCTGCTCAAAAAGAAGAAACCCGCCTTTTGTGGCTCACACTGTTTTGCTCTTTTCTTGACAGCAGCTCTATGGAGAAATATCCTGATGTCTTCGCGAGGTCTTCACTGGAACATTTTCACTGACATTTTGAGGCTGGTTTGGGGTGAGGATTAGTGAGCGAAATGTCAGAGCAAGCTTTCTTAGGTGACCCGAGGAGGCGAAACAGAGTTCAAGCGCCGTCCTGCTTCGGCGGGGTCTACGCTGATGACAGGAACGTTGCTCAGTCTTATTCCAGATAAAGTTATATTTGCATTTTGATGCATTTGATGTACTTACTGCAGAGAAAACAGCATTTATGGAAGCTCTTGCCATCACACTGCACTTCCTCCGCGTGGTAAACGGTCCCGTGGCATGCTGCACACTTGTTGCCTCCGCCCCAGTTTGGCATGGTGTTTCTGACAAGACACAGAGATGATGAGAAAGGTTAAACATCTCGTCTGTTCCTCCTCTGAACTTCCAAACACGAGTGAGTAAAAAAAAGGACAGCTGTGTTTTCTGTCATATTAAAGCACTGCAGGATTTATATCACAATAGCAATGATTCGACTGAAAATTACAGCTACAGGCCACAACGTCTATCCCAACTGCATAAACAAAGTCAGCCTTGACAAAAGGGCAGACTAATACCCAGAGGAATGCTTGCGGGCGCCATGCCTCAGAGCTTTTGTTTCCTGATGAGCTGTGGCTGAAGGATGCAAACATTAACTGCACAGAAGAAGTGAGAAATAAACAGTGTCTTGTCACACCATGCGTCTCCCTAACGTTTGTCCATTTGCCTGTAATTACAGATTAAATCCCACTAAATACAAATGCAACATTTTAAGTTTCCCCTCACATGTCAGCACAAAACAAACCTGCTATGATATCATAGTTTGGAAATTAAACTTGAAAATGGCTGTGATTGTTCATTACACTCGAGACTATTAATCTTTTCTGTCACAGGTCTCCTCCCTGTTGGATTAGAGACTGCAGCACAGGCCCCCAGCATGAGAAGGGATCAAAGCCCACTAATGCTATACTTCAGCAGCTGATGAGAAAGTCGGTGTGGAAGTGCACAGGCCAACAAGTCTGCTGGTACTGGCTGTGGAAGTGTATTCCAGTCTATCTGAGAAAGAGTCTGGGCTTTGAGATCATGGCTGGACACGAAATCTTCCAGTGAAGCAAGACTAATGAAGCTGCATGGAGCTCCTCAAGAAAGATTCACTGAACCCTTTTCAAGAGAGGAAATCTGAAACTTATTATAAAATAAGAAATTAAGTGTTTTTTCCTGCCATTTCTCGCATAGACTACAGACTGCATTGGGACAACTGAAACAATAAGGCGACTCCATAACATATCAGTGAATGGTAATGACCTTATTTTATATTATTCTGGAATATGAACATATTGAAAAAAGACAGGAGTTAAATTCTCATTCTGTCAGCCACGAGCTGTAACGTTTTTGTTTTCATTTTTACAGTGAATTTATATTATTAATAATATTGTCACCCTTACAAAAAAGCTGCAGTTAAAGTTAAAGTTAAAATCACAAAGATGCATTTGTCTGCTGGCTTTGCCCTTAAGGCACAGTTTGACCAGTTTGTGCGATACTTGATTACAACTGGCTAATGAACAGCTGAACACCGAGCAAAGAGTTTTGTATTAACGTTAGCTCACTGCTGTTTCTGGCATTGAACCTCGTTTCTTAAGTATATCTAAGTTATCAGTGAAACGCACAAAACAGTCTGCGCAAAAGTTGCCCGATAACTAGTCTACAAACATTTTGCACCAAAGACCAACAAGATTAATTCAATAATTTCTGTAATTCAAAAGTAATCTTTTTATCTTATCTTGTCACTGGAACAGTGAGTAATTCACACCGCGAACCCAAACCGGTTAAACAAAAAATTACCTTAAAATATTTTTTAAAAAGAAGAAAAAACAGCCAATATCCAAAACTGGTTGAGCTCGACCTCAGAGTCTGAATGGTATATCCAGAAACCTCCGTGGTACCTCCAGCACACACACGCCGTACTTCCACACAGCGCTCTGCTCCGCACATTTACAGAGAGAGGAGGGGTTTCACCCAGGGGCGTGAACTCAGCACTGCTGCTTTCCCGTGCGGTCGGAAGAGTAACGATTTATGTTGACACTGAAGGTAGACTGATTAAAACAAACAAACAAACAAAACGTGGGTTCAGTGACAAGCCAGCTGATAATAGTTTCCCTTCGAGTAACCAAGTTGGAAGAGGTTGTGAAAAGTGTTTAATTTGTCTTTTGTGTGGGATAATTATGGTGGCAGTAGGATTGTATAATGATGGTGGATTATTCCTATAACAAAACCCCAAAAGACTTATTGTTTTATTTTATGTCATGTCACGTACCAGTGGCTCGGATTTCAAATATAGAATTATTGTCTTATCCATTTATACTGGATCATGTGGTTGAATATATTACTACAGAGAGCATGCAGAACCACCAGCTGTGTGCCTGAGTGCAGTCTGTCTTAAAACTCATGGATTTGTGCAGGAAAAAGGAAGCTGGTCTTCCTGTTAGGATTACAGGAAAGGAGACAGAGACAATAGACTTTAGTACAATAGACAATATTATATCTCTGCATTTGCGCATGCATCCATTTACAGGGAAATCATTTGCAGTATCCCAGAAAATTTGTCAGGGCTTAAATCACCACTGCTGTAAAATTTGCTGTAATCTTGCACCCTGCTGGACACAGAATGTAAAAACCACTACCAGAAAATTGTTGTTGTTGTTGTTTTTGTTTTGTATCACTCAGGCAAGATAAAGAAAGAAATCCGTTATATCAGACACTACAGCTCTGGAGACAATGGCAGTGATGCGGCACTCGCCAGTACAACACTCTTCGATGACTACATCATAAACCTCAAACATAAAGGACCGACGATTCTTATAAATAGATACCAAACTATATATGAAAGCTAAAACTGATACAAAGCCGTATTCTAAGTGAAAGATTGACTTCAGCACAGTTCAATAAGACACACAACAGTAATTAATTAAAAAGTCAAATCACAGAAAGAATCGCTCTTGAAATGAGTGGACTTGAGTTATGCCCTTCAAAGAGGACCTGTTATCGTTTCCTGTTCTGTATTTTTTTCATCCTTATACAGTGGCTTTGCATGACTCAGTTCAAAATAATCCTCATTTATCTTGATGCAGTCTTATCTGCCTTCCCATTCCCTTATAGCATCCTTGTGATTGGCTGCCTCATGCAAACTGAAGATTTGAACTGCAGGTAAGCGGGACTGTGCTCACAACCAGCATCTGAAACAAAGCAAGGAGGGGGAACTGGAATTTTTTATGGCGTGTTATAAATGAAGTGCGTACTGGGACACCTGAAAACAGAAATCAGCTATAATTATAAAGTTGCTATTTTCACATTTCATTTATGTTCCAAGTTATACTGTCGATTGTGTGAAAATAAAAAGGTATAGTCAAAGCTACAGTTTCAACACAAAAATACATTTTACTGCTGATGTTGCCCTTTAGGCACCGAGTAGTTTTTGTGAAACTTGGTTACAACTGGCTAACAAACAGCTGAGCACTGAGCAAAGTGAGGAGTTTGACATGAATGTTAGCTAATCGCTATTCTGTGACATTTCCCTGTGTCGTTAATGAAACATCACTACTACAGTAAAGAGAACATTCTGGTAGAGCCTGCAGATAAGGTAAATGCAGAAAAGCTTACAAACCGACGAGATAAATTCCAGCTTGATTGCTTCCAGCTATACCTTACCATTAGCCCACCACAAACTTGCTACAAATAAAAAAATCCCTCCATTAAAATTTAAAGTAAATGGGAAAAACTGTTGTATCTCATTAAAAAGGCATTTCTGAAAGCTGGACAGAACTACTCGGGGCATGCTGTAATAACTAAATGAATTTTCAGAAAGTATTCAGGAATCTCAAGCTTTAGCTATAAGGTCAGGGTACCTTGCTCCACTATAAGAAACATTCTGGGTAAAAATAAAAGTAGTTAGAAAGAGGAAGGCTGGAACTATGAGTAACCAAAGGAACTAACAGGATGTGCTCCCCGAGGCTTCTGGGACAATTTTCCATGATTGCATATAGTGATAGGAGAAAAATCAAGACCCAGAATATACACAAAAGAAAGAAATGCATTGATATTATAGACTATATTGTTAAAAAACAACAACAACAAACTTAGTGAGCTGGAGGAAAGTGTACATGGAGTATGAATGATGTAAACACCTGATGTAAAACTACAAAAAGTAGCAACGTTAGTTTAAAAAATGAATTCAATAAAGAGCTCTCTGTTGTTTTGTGACAGTTTTAGGAATGTGGCAGCACACCTGGGTTTAATAAGCCTCGTGTTCAGAAAGAATTTCTAAAAGCAGAAACTAAGGCGCAATAATAAAGAACAGATTTAGGCAGGTAGAGCTGCTGCTAATATGGTCACAAGTATTTGAGAGGAGAAAAGCCATGCCCTCATAAACGGAAATGAAATGTGTTTTTCACAGCGTTAAATGTTGAGCATTCAGAGAAGAAGCAGAGAAACTTGCCTAACCCTAACCCCCTAACCCTCTCTGGAGTGGAGTGGAAAAAACAAATAACTGGCCATTAAGCTTAAGCTGGACAAGTACTTTAAAGTCAATACTATTACTACACTTTTTTGGTGGCTATACTTCCAGAGACAGAATAAAACAGGTTCAGGAATAAAACTATATGTTTCTGATTTTAAGAAAAATGCAAGAGTTAAATCCATAAATACAAATCAATAAAAACCAATGCTGATGTTACTGTGTAGCAATTTCCTGTTAAAAATGTTCAAGAAGCATTCAACTGTTTGGCGCTTTCATCTTTTAATATTTAATGTGCTCATGTACTGTGAATGGAACCTGGCATTAAGATGGGATCCAGGGGGTACGTTCTTATTAGATTTTGCCCCCTGATAGCATCCAGACAAAGAGCAATTCAGACGACCTCTTTGAAAAAGAAAAAATCAAGGGTCCAGTGTCCCCTGCCTGGGCCCCACCCTGAAGCCAGCCTGGGGAGCGAGCTTGAGTGCCCCAACCTGGCAACATGGGCCTGCCTTTGTTTGGGTCCACCACCCGCAGGAGGTGGTGAAGTGGTTGGCTGCAATGTGTGTCAGGTAGCACTTAAGGAGGCCCTGGCGGTGGGCAGAGCGGGTATGCTTGTATCATCTTGCTGCCTGTATGTTGTTTTTTTCCCAGTAGACAAGAACGTTGCTTCCTTGTACCTTCACATTGTGGATTGAGTCCTGATGTTGTTTATACGTATGTGCCAAATGACAGTTCAGGGTGCCCAGCCTTCTTGGAGTTACTGGGTGCAGTGCTGTGGGGGTACCTCACCTCAGAGGCTTCTAAGCTCACAAGAAGAACAAAAGTAAGAATAGGAGGGGTGTGGGAGATTACCCAACTAGTCTACGTGTATTTTTTTGACTATGTTCTGTGGGGGATCCTGCGAGAAGTTCTCAGATGATCTGAGAAGATCTCAGATGATCAGCCATCAGAAGATGGGTACACTGTACTGTAGGGAGATGGTCAGCAAGAGTACTCAGGTAGGTTTTGGTCTTTAAGTAATGCTCATTTAGTACCAAGGGGCTTAAAGTGTAAAAGAAAAATCCCCCTAACCATCCCACCACCAGCAACTTGAACCGTTGACAAAAGGCAGGATAGCTCCATGCTTTCATGTTGTTTACCCCAAATTCTGACCCCCACCATCCGAGTCATCAGACCAGGCAGATTCCAATCTTCTAATGTCCGGCCTGTGTGAGTGTTGTGAGATTATTACACTGTTACATTATACCTCTGATTTAAGCTTATGAAATCATTATGTAGTTTTAGGTTGCATTATACTCCTGAGTTAGAAGGTGAAATTATTAGATTGCTTAGGCTGATTTGTATTACATTAAACTGCTGATTTACTGTGAATGAATCACACTGTTCTATGGTACTTCATACTGCTGATTTATAAAGAGAATACTGTTTGCAGAGAATCATGGCCGTGCTTTTCTGATTGTAGAAAGAACAAAACATACTGCACAAGAAGCCAAGGCCGTAACCTAGGCTCACTGAGAGAGAAAGAATGTGAATGCTTAGTTCTGAGGGGGCTGAAGCTATAAGAATGTGAGAAACGGTCAGACACTTCGAGATTTTGCCGGACACCCTCCCGTTCACATCTCCCGTCCGGACGTTGGTAATGCTGAGTGTTGTATGGAATAAAGAGAATTGTATTGATTAAAGAGGTTGTTGATTGAGCATTTATACACCGAGTGTTGTTCTTCCTTCAGCCCAAAGATCAAAGAATTGGGATATTTAACAGTGGGTGTGATTGTAGCCTCGATATTCAGTTCTTATGCGGGGCACCTGGTGTGGTCTTCTGCTGCTGCAGCCCATCTGCTGCAAGGTTTGACCTGTTGTTCATTCATAGATGCTCTTCTGCATCCCATGACTTAGCAAGTAGTTATTTTAGTTACTAGTGTCTTGCTACAACTTCAAAGCAGTCTGGACTCATTAAGACTCATCAGAGCAGGAAATGTCATTTCAGTCTTGCATCATCTAATTGTGGTCAGCCTGTGAGAACTGAAGCCTCAGATTTCCTGTTCTTAGCTGACAGAAATGGCACCCACTCTGCTGCAAGCTTTGACATTTGTGCTTTCAGAGATGTTCCTCTCACCGACTGACTGTTGCCTTCTGATCAGGTTGAAGTAATCTGGCTATTCTCCTGATTTCTGGTATCAACAAGGCATTTTTTATCTTGACGACCACCACTCATTAGATATTTCCCCTTTTCCAGACCATTCTATGTAATAAACCCTTGGGATGGTTGTGTGGGACAATCCCAGTAGCTCAGCAGTTTCTGAAATACTCCAATAACCATGCTACATTCAGAGTCTTCCAGATCTTTCTGCCCCATCCTGATCCTACATTGAGGTTGTAGATAAATGCAATAAGTTGCTGCTGTGTGATTAGCTGCTGGATATTTGTGTTAATGAGCAGTTGAGCAGGTGTACTGAATAAAGAGTCATGTGAGTGTAACAATATTACCTCTTCGAGTGGAAGTAATAATTTCTCTTTTTTGTAGTGGTAATGGTCGGGGTGGTACTAACAGTAATGCATATTTAAATGCCAATTTCTTGCTTTTCCCTCTGTTTCCGGTGTTTTTGGTCAAAGCAGACACTTGGCTAAACTGTCTGTCTATTTAAAGTTAATTGTTCCATCTGCTGAGTTTTAGTGTCATAAATGCCTCACAGGGGCCAAAGAGATCCATCGAGCGCTCACTCGGCTCACTTTTACTGCTGATATAAAAAGGCTTTGATAGCTACATGTTTGTATCCACAGATGGTATGTTTTCTAATTGCTACGCACTCAGCCCGATCTGACCCTGAGATCACACTTGATGTGTTAAATGTGTTGTCCAGCATTGAAACTCCAATTCATCGCAGATAAGAATCAAAACGCCAGGTTTTTTTTTTCCTACATGTGCAGCCTGAATGTTAAGTCTGCACTGCCTCTGCTAGACATGTGAACCATTACATATATTTGGCTTTATCATACTGATTATCACATGGATCATATGTGACTGTTTAATACACAAATCAGTACAGTTTGCACCAACAGGAGTTGTGTTACAGATGAAGTGTCATCTGTCTACACTAGCATCGCTTGTTTCCATCTGCTGGGCCACTATGAATTTGAATTATTAGTGGCATCTGCACATTCCCAAATTGGTAAACTGAAGCCATCTGTAATTGTATTAACATTGGGATTCTTGTGTTAGTTTATTTCCTGCCCCTTTTGATTGTAGATTAGAAAAACAAAGCGTTTAAATCATTTTTTTTCTTCTTTGACATCCTCACGATAAAATGGAGCTGTTAGAAATACAGACAAAGACTGTAAAGCTGGTCTGAATCATTTATTTTGTTTCAAGTCACACAGAAATGTTTGGCTCTGAACTACATCGTGTGTGCAGAGTTACAATGAAAGAACAGCAATGAGTTTCCAGCTGTTGCAGCTCCTAAAAGAACCGTGCAATAACCATTATTTTTAAAATCAGGACAAAGACAAACACTGTAAATGACACTATGGATAAGTCATTAAAAATATTGACATAAACGACACACCCACTGGTTAGAGTGGATTATCTGTACAGCCTTTGGCGTGACATAGCTAAGCTCTCCTGAATAACTCCTACTATTGGGTTGTCTGGGCCTCGTTCACTGACAACCTGAGAAAATCTGTTTTGAGGCAACAACGATGTTCTCTTAGCAACATGCCCCGTTAACTAAGGCACTAGTTTCCCTGTATAAACAAAGGAGGAAAAACACTTTACAGTACTCTGATACTTTTCCCAATCCAACTGTAGCACAGTCACTAGTATTCAAGTACCTGAGAGAATTGCCACATTGTCTTTCAGCACTCAGTAACAGTGGTTACACATAAGAATGCACATAGCACCAGCCGGGTACGTCTTCCTGACGAGAACACGAAACCACCCGTAAGCATCGAGAAATATAACAACTGTTCCTTCAGATACTTGTCTGGCTGTAAACGTTTAAGGCTTTAGTGATCATTTTCTTAATGTCTAGAATGGAAGGATTGTCCAACCACCGTCATTGTAAACCGGCGTTCAGCAGCTCACACGTGTCCTTTTACACCTGTTTTCGTGTATCTAAATCTGAATGGGCCGATTACTACAAAATTACGGGTACATTCTTCAAATACTTAGTGCTAAAAACTTAATGTTTCATTACAGACCCTGTAATCGACATATTTTCACTAAGATATAAATAGCAACTGGGCTACAACAAAGGGTGAAGAATTAGCAAGGGTGTAACGATTACAAAGCAAAACTCGAAACAGTGATCGAATCATCGGCGATGCCGTGTTGCATGCCCGTTTTCCTGTGCTGTGATACCCATGCAGAGAAGTTAATGCCTGAAGTGTGGCAGTGTGGTGAAAGCTGTAACATTAAAAGACTGTTTCTGGTTATTTGTCCCCTTTAAAATAATATTATGTATGTATGTATGTATGTATGAAAAGCATAAAATGAAATGTGCTTTTGGATAATCGTTACAGCCCTTGTAAATAGGTAGCTTGATCATTCTAGGAGGAAACATAAAATGCAGCTGTGACCGGCTCCCATCACAGGAGGGCACTGTTGCATTGGTAATACTGCCTTACTCTTAAACCTAACCTTGAGGACGTCTCGATAGTTTTGAGTGTCTGACTTCACAGTGTGACACCCCTTTCATAAAACTCAGTCAATTAGCAAAATATGAGACTCTCCAGGATTTACAAGAAAACATTCGATACTCTTGGAAAGTTCTTAATTTATCTTTAGAAACATAGCACCAAAGGTTTAAAACCATATTCTTTGTTTCATTTTCGGTTCACCGCCCTCAATTTTTAAGACGGCGCGTTCAACACAAGCTCCCGTCTCTTCAGCTGGTTGGATGGTGGCCAATGTCGAGTCTCCTCTGTGCTGATCCCCTTTTTCGGACAGCTGGCGCAGCACTGACTACACTTCCCAGAGTGCCCGGGGTCTGAAAGAAAGCCTTTGAAGAAGATGCTGGGGTTTCCTTGGGCGTATGTGGAGTCTGTAAAGAGACAGAATGCATTTAGGGAACATTTAGACAACCCAACGCATAAACAGCAGCCACTGCCAGCAGTAGATGCAAGCTCACTTGCTGAAAGGTCAGTGGAAGTCAGTAGACTGAATATTATCTAAGAAAATGGGTGGGTAGACGTGACTCTACACACTGAAAGTGAGAGTGGGATTAATGCATCATTACAACGTGGTCATTAACTTGTCCTATTGTTTATAACGTCGCGTGAATTTGCTGCCCAGTAACTCTATCAGAGCTAAACCAGCATCACTACACTGGTCTTTGCAGGCAGTAAAGTTCATTCCCATTTAACAAGCTGGAGATTAATCAGTCTTAACTGCTGTGACACAAAGTGTCCAGATGAGTAAATGAGGGTAAACCTTCCACAAAACAGATGCTGCACTTGCTCTCGTGTCAAGCTGTGTTGTGACATTTTCCAGTGCCTGATACGAGAAAGGTCATGTTTCATTATGAAGGCTAATTACATTGATGTATTTTAGGGCAGACAGCTGTGTGTGAGAGAGAGCAGGGTTACAGCAGTACAGTCAGTTCTTACCAGTGGTTCTGGCGTGTTGATGCTGATGGTCTGTCGTGGTCTCGAGGGAGAATGTGGCGTGCCAGCTGACGACCTGTAAAGCCCGCTCTGTTCTGGAGTGGACGGCGGTGGAACCGGCACCACACTATACGGCGCCCCCCCCACCATGAAGTGGGCAGGTGACATCATGGCAGGCAGACCAAAGCTCAGTTTTGTGTGAGCATCAGAGCCTTGCTGCTGTAGACTGCCGGCCACCAGGGGGTAATGGGAGAGAGCAGCAGATGGTACCAGGACATAGGGCAGTGCCAAGGTGGGAACACTGCTGGGAGGAAGTGCTAGACTGGCCGCTGGTTGTCCAGCTGAGAGCAGGAAGTTGAGGCCATTTAATCCTAGAAAAGAGGACAGGAGACCGATTAAAAGGTTTGAAGGATTTCTTTTTCTTCTTCTTCTTTTTTTTTTTTTTTTACAAAGCAAAGATAAATAAAATTCAGTTCCCAAATCCTGGGAATAAAGCGCTCTGGATTTCCAGCACTGAAAGGACCTGCTGCAGGGAATATTCTCAGTAAAAGAGTGAAAGGGTGCAAATCATAGTGGCCCTCTCTTACAAGCCCTCTACTATCACAACAAATCATAGTTAACATCTTGCTCTGCGTGCTGCTAAAACAGTGCATTACCTGCATTGTTGGGGACATAAAGGTAGTGCGACGGCTGAGCGTGCTCACTGCTGGTGTTGCCACCCCCACTCTCGCCGATCACCTGCTCTCTGCAGAGGCCTGCTGCTGCTGCACCAGCTTGCGAGCACTCTGCTGTTTCCCTGCAAGCTTCAGCTCGAGTCTGGAAAGAGCAGGAATGACATCTGATGTTACAGCCTTATGATCTGCATTTGTTACAGTCCTTAAAACTCAGACTATAACACGTCTCCCCTTCTAGTAACAAAGTCAAGTCATGTTCCTGGCTTACGGTTTATTTTCTCAGGCAACCTTTTAAAAAGACCAACCTAGCATGTGACACCGAACCATCCAGTTACTTTGATTTTATGTATCCTGATTAACTGCACCAGGTTTTCAAATGATCAATTATCTTATACTCTACTGAGATGAGAAGTCTTTAATTACACCACACAAGACTTATCCTGATCAGTGAGCATGGCACATTTTCCATTTTCAGTTTAACTGTCTGCCGTGGTGAATTACTAACAGGATTTTCTGACTGTCAGAATTACGGCACCGAACCGAATAATTAGCTCGGAGTTAGTTTTTAACTGGAACAAGAATAGCAATTAGCAGCAGAAATTAAAATCCACATCGCCACAGAATACCATCTCACCTTTTCACATTTCTCTAATGCAGAATTTCCCTTCTTTTTAAGTACCATCTCCTCCTCCTCTCTTTCTTCCTTCTTCCTCTTCGTTGCCTCCAACCTGGGTGAGGTGTGACCTTCAAGCATCTGGTT
This sequence comes from Astatotilapia calliptera, assembly GCF_964374335.1. Taxonomy (NCBI): domain Eukaryota; kingdom Metazoa; phylum Chordata; class Actinopteri; order Cichliformes; family Cichlidae; genus Astatotilapia; species Astatotilapia calliptera. The sequence continues at coordinate 3,705,412 of NC_137438.1, forward strand.
TGGCGTTTCTGGCGGTCTGTACAGCATGACCACGGAGGGTTGGGACAGGCTGGGCAAGTAGGCCAAGCAATGGGAAGACGGGGAAGCAACAAACAGGTGCTCCGGGTGGGGGAGTGGTGCCAGAAGGGTGGAGGACGGGGAAAGGGCAGTACTGCTGTTGTGCATGAGCCGAGTCTGCGGTGGTGTGCCGGGTCGGTTGCTGAAAAGGGGGGGGGGGGGAAGAAAAGTAAGCTATATTTCTCCTGCTACTTGTAGACTGAGTTTTTGCCAAGAATCTGATTGAGAAACATTTGTTTATGACTACAAGCATTAGATACTGCAGTGTTCGACTAAAGTGGAACACTGCTTCTCAAGCCTTAGCTTCTAAACATTTTGACCAAATTGTTCCTGATACAGAGGAACCACAGAAAGTTAAGTCACAAATCAGTCTCTTGCACACGTCAGTAGCCCCCTATCTATCTCAGATAGCAGGCTTACATGTGCTTAGGCTTAAAACTTTCCTTTTAGATAAAGCATATAGTTAAGCTGGATCAGGTGACCCCGAATCCTCCCTTAGTGACCCTGCAATAGGCCTAGGCTGCTGTGGACTTCCCATGATGCACTGATGTGTATTATGGGAAGCCCATGGGAAGATGTGTTGGTTATGATCAATGTGTTTTGTTTTGGTCCCATCTTCCTGCCATCACCCTCAAGTGCTCACAGCGGTTGGCTGCCCCTCGCTGGTTCTGCTGGTTTCTTCTTGTTAAAAGGGAGTTTTTCCTTCCCACTGTCACCATGAGCTTGCTCAAAGTGGGTTGTCTGACTATTGGGGTTTCTCTCCATTATTGTGAGGTCTTTACCGATATTAAGCGCCTTGAGGCAACTGTTCTGATTTGACGCTATATAAATAAAAGTAACTTAAATTGAAGGTGAAGGCATATTTGTAATGGAGCATGAGCTTTACGCACATGACTAGATATTTGAAGTTAAAGGGTAAAGTGTGCAGGATGCAGACATAACAAGATGAAATAAAGTTTTTTTCTTAAAACTTTGCTCTCGCATCAGAACACTTTTTTTTGTTAAATAGCATAACATTACAGGGTCCTGGCCATAACAAAGCCTCCAGTGGCAATGAGCGAGTAAATGACAAATAAGCAGGTTTCAGCAAACTGTACAAACTGTGCAGTTTTTTAAGCACAAGCTTTATGGTCCTGAATCCTGCTTTCCATGGTTTGAAATGCAGGTAAAAAAATTCCTGACCTGATCAAAAGGTTACTGTGTTAGAGCTGGGTCTGTGTGCCCCTACAATATCTCAGCTGAAACGCAGACTTGAAACTGGCCACAGGCATAAACTTCTAGCTCTCATCCTGTGGGCTACCACTGCCCCCGGTGCACTTTTGCCTAACTTCATTTTTAAAATATTCCTTTTCAACACACACTTCCATGTCTTATTATCTTACTCCCCCACAAAACACTTAACAGCCACAGCCTTGAGGCAGCTGTGGTTTGGCCACGAGTAGTTTAGTTAATAATAGGAAACAACATGAACTACTGTGTACTCCATGTATGCCGCCAACTTATACACTCATAGGAGACAAAAACTATTAATGTCCACAGAGTCAGCTCCTGTTACATGTAGCCTTGAGCGAAACACATCAGCCAAATCAAACACTGGCACTGAATGTAAAACATAACGAATAATAGAAGGTTGCAAAATAGACTCTGTAAGGGAGAGGGCAGCATCTTTTAACCTGACAACAGAGATGACTTTGAATGTGTCATGTATAAAACTCAAACAAAAAACTTTTGGTTTAATAGTAACACTTCAGATGGAGAAAGCTGATCTTTGAGATGACCCAAGTATCTGTGTGTTAGCGTTTACTCACTCAGCATTACTTCCAAACTGCAGCTGACACGCTGCACTGTTGCTTGTAGTCCTTCTGGAATAATCCACAGGCTGGTTTTGCAGGGCTGCAGCATAGAGACAACAAACAGACAGGATATTGAAAAAGCTCTATGCCAGTGGTTCTTAACCTTGTTGGAGGTACCGAACCCCACCAGCTTCATATGCGCATTCACTGAACCCCTCTTTAGTGAAAAATAAAATGTGATTTTTTTACTGGTGCACAAAATGAGCCATGCATGTCATGGCGAAGGCTCTGCCGAACCCCTGAGACCGACTCACCGAACCCCTAGGGTTCGATCGAACCCAGGTTAAGAACCACTGCTCTATGCTGTTCCGCAGAGTCAAAGCGCACGACTTGCAGATTTAAAAAAAGGCTCGGGGACGCTTGGCCGTCTCCCGCCACCCGATTGGAAACAAACAACTCCCCCAAAAATAAAATCTCTTACCGGTTACTTCACGTCTCGGGCTGCTGGGTGCGGAGCTGACCTGCCGCTGGACTGCAACAGATGTTGGCGTGATGCTGAAGGAGGCATGACGTGCCATTTTTGCTTTTCTGAGCTCCTGTCCTGGCTGTGCAGACTCAGATGAAGCGATGGCTGCTACATTCAAAGTGTTTCCTACAGGTAGATGGATGACGACTGATTTAGGGTAAGAGCAATGATGACAAACGCAGTTCTTAGATTGACAAAGGTCTGGACTGTCTTATATTTTCAAGTTACTCTAGCAGAGTTCACTGAAGTCATCTTTAACTCTCACCAGCATTCACAGAGCTGCTGAATTCAACCGGGCCGAGCCACTTGAAGGCCGGCTTTCTGCCCCTCTCCTCTCTGACATGAACCTTCTTTATGAGGCTGAGGCTGGTCAGCACGTTGGCAATATCATACAGACGCCGCACCTTAGCTGGAGATCACACAGACACAGTGTTTAGTTTGGTGAAATACTGTTTCCTGGAATCTATACACGTCACTATACACGTTGCAGCACTTCTGGATTTCTTACTTTTGTACTTGCTGTGACTTGATGAGTCCTGACTCTCCTCGATGAGGACCTTTGCTGCTGCATCCAGGGTAACAGTCTGAGTTTTGGACACCAGGAAAAGCATGACAAACTTCTGGCTCATGATGCGCAGAGATTTGTCTTTCCTGTTGCTACCGGCTGCAAAGACAAGCAGAAGAAACGGACAGTGTAAAAAGCTACTGCTTTCTTAATTAGCAGTGAAAATCAGCCCACTAAAAACCAGTGAACCGTATGTTTAATTACATTTTATTCATTAATAACAGGCACCAAAACTCCAAACAGAAATTCAAAGTACTTGTCAACATAAACTTGTTTCTTCTGTACATCCTCAGTCTGAATGAAAACATTTCAGAGACGTGAAATCAAACCTGAAACCTCAGTACAACTTTTACAAACTAGATCTTTATTAGAATCCAGCCACATTATAAGTCTGCAAACGTACAACCTCTTAATGACAAGCTGTGAGCAGACAGAGGCAGCGTCGCTACGGTAACCAGGCTTGAATCCATTCCTGTGGGTTTAAGGCCTTATTCAGCTTTAGTGTTAAGCATTTGCCCGTGAAAATAAGCCTACACCTAAACTGTTACATGCAGGCAACTGAAGTGATACTTAGTCTAATGAAGACTACGGTTAACGTCTAATCTTTATTTGGAGCCAATATGGAAGAAAAGGCACACTCTCCTTATAGTGTTCATTTTAAACACTCAAAACTCTTCATCTCCAGTCTTATTTTTCAGTTTATTACCGCTTCCAGCATCTCCTTCCCCCCCGTCATCCTCTCGGCCCGGTCCGGTCTCCCTGGCCTCGTTGGCCTGCTCCATCTGGAGGTGGTAGCCCTGCTGTCGGCCCTCACACTGCAGCTCCTCCAGGGTGGCTTCCAGCCGCTGACGACCGTACCAGGTGTAGCTGTTTTTGGCTATCCGCCCCACAATCGTCAGGGACTCCAACACATTCACGATGTCGTAGATCCGCCGCCGTTCCACCCCTGACAGGATTATAGCAACATTTCTCTAAAACATGTGCACGATTTGAGCAGCAGTCATTCCCAAATTCAATAGCAGTATTTTCCTGGCCCCATGAAGAGTTTACAGTGAGACAAATTGTAGTCATCTCCTTCTCCTGTGTCCAACTGCTGCTGCTGCTCTCAAATTACTGGTTCTTACCCAGATTGGCTGCCACTTCATCCAGCGAGATCCAGATGGGGCTGTGAAGCGGTGGGTAATCAGGATAAAGGGCAAGGAACTTCTGGCAAAGCAGACCCAGACTTTTCTGCTTTCTGCTCGGCTTTTTCTCTGCATCGTCCTCTTCATCAGCGGCTTCAAACTGGACAGAGATCAATGCCGTTGTCTTTTGGATTAGTCAACCAATCCAACAATCCACAGCTTAAATGACTAGTCTTTAAACAGGACTTCAATAAAATATATTTTTCGGAGAATATTAATTTAAACTACAACACAATAAATCCAATCTGTGTTAAAATGTCCTTTTAAAACAAACAAACAAAACACCACACCTGACAAGAATCTTCCACCTCTGGATCCTCCACCACATTATCTGGGCTCGCTGGCTGGTCTTTATCATTCTCTATTGGTCTAAACAGCACCTTTTTCATCTCTCTGTCCCGGATGTCTGGGCTCGCCGCGCTGATCAGCATCTTCAGGTTAGCCGTTGGTGTCCAGGGTTCGGTCAGAGACGTGTGTTTGATGGGGGTAATGTGGGCGAGCTCAGAGGGAGCACCTTTTCTGTTGATCAGCAAAGTAGGAAGGGTGGACTCTGCAGATTTTAGCGGTGTTGATTTTCTCTTCTCTGCACACATGTTCTCCTGTGATGGAGACAGTTATGTGATCGAATTAGTGCAGGTTTGCCTTAATAAAGGCTCAAATATCCTCTCATACAGAATGAATTGCAAAGGGGTCATTTTATAGCAAAGAATGATGAAAGAAAAACATGTAATCCTGGTTGAATTTATTCATACCAACTCATCCACTATATAAACACACATCTCCAAAGATCCGAATAAGCCATCCATATGCTGAATCTGAGACCGGAGGCCTGCTCCTGAATCTGGAGGAATCAAGCAACTCACACTGATTTGTACAACCCTCAAGATCTTATTTAGCACTGTAGCCCACAGCCCTTGCTGCTGAAAGCCAAAAGCAATAAGCTCTCACGTGACTGAACACAGCGCTCTGATTGCGCTGATTTCAAAGCTTTCTTTCAGATGAATCTTATAAAACCTGCCTCACCTGATTTAAAGCAGGGTGCCACCTTAGCCTACCTTTTGTTCCCCGCGAGCCCCATCCTCCTCCTCCGGCACCACCGTTGAACTCTTCCTTGGACTTGAGAGGTCTTTCAGTGCGAGGCATTGAACCTCCATCTGGGAAAAATGCGTTCCAAAGTAAAGACAAATATTGAGAATGGGAATTGTAAAGTTACACTTAAAAGTAAACCCAGATCCGTGGTCAGCTGAATTTGGCGCAAAGAGCATCGGCTAACTAGCCTTCATAAAGCTAACTGCGCTGCTCTTCCTCAACCCTGTAACTTTACAGCTGAAGTGCCGCATTAACTTTTTAGCTGACAGTAATTAGTTTACAGCTACAGGTATTAATATACAACGTTAGTAGAATGTTATTTCTAAGTTGCAACACGAGTTGCGGCCGTAAATTATTTTATGCAAATGGTCCACAGCTTTAGCCGTTGCTGAGCCTGTGAATAGAGGTAAATGCGTTTCTGATGGATGTTATAAGTCAGTAAGACTTAGCATTAATTAGTTACCTAGCCAGGGACACTGTTATAGCTGTGTTGCAGAAACCCTCCGGAGGGAAATCACCACTCTTTACCTTCGCTGTTGAATGAATGAAATCGTCAAGTGTGGCTCTGCGTCCCCGTTTTACACACTTGTCAGGGCGCCGCTCCTTCAGACCGACATAGCAGTTTATTTCCCTCTTCAGAAAGAAGCAGGCAGTCCTTCTCAAATCCTTTCTTCAGACTCCTGTTCAGCTATACTACTCCTTGGAGAATCCAACATCACCCGCTCAAGCTTGTTTTCTGGCGCTCTCCTACAGCTGGGTCACTCAGCCAATCAGCGGTCAGCTGACTGACTCCGTCATACGGCTCCAGCCACTCAGTGCTATTGTACTCGGGTGCGCGCCTCAGATAATACCAATGAGGGACCGGACGTCCACGCCTCCAGATCTGTGTTGGCGGGGCAACCGGCGCGTTTATGTTCACGAAGATGGTCATAAGAAGATGTCTCACTCTAGTGATTTTATTTTCCTACATGGAACCTGAAGTTCTGGCTGATTAAATTTGAAGGTGTTTGATGTATTCTAAAAGTTTTTGTTAGGTTTTTAATTAAAAGAATTTACACGACTCGAAGTCTAGACAGCGAGTAAATTTGATGGGGAAAGTACAAAAGAACAACAACAATAATAATAATAACAATAAAAAGCCCAGCCTTCTCACTACAGTGTGGAAATTCGTGGGTACCCTGTGCTCATGGTTTGCGATTTCTTTAGTAAGTATTTGGTAATACCTAAAATTTATTTAAAATAAAAACTGACATTTATTTCAGAGCCTGTTCCTTTTAGGCATACTGTGAGTAGCCGACACTTGAGAGGTCAAGGAGTTACTTCTATAGACGATCTTTGTTTCTCAGCTGAGAAGTTTGGCTTGTCTGCGTCTTCTCCCACGGTCCTAGCAGCGGCAAGTAGAACTTTTTTTGCGCCTACAAAGGCGCTTTTAATATGTTCAGCTTAATCACTCCGGCGCTAGTCTCTGTGGACGGCTGTAATTAGCTGATCAGCTGCTGAAACAGACAGATGGGAGGCGGCGGAAGGGGGAGGAGCGCGAGTGGCGCTAACAGTACCTGGGCCATAGCGGGAAAAGCGGCGGTGGGAAAGTGGGCTCACTTTCTAGCAGCCGGGATCCCGCCCTGTATGCAAACTGGTATGCAAACTGGCAGAGGACGAGCTCTCAGTCACGAACCCCAAATGCTTGCATAATAGCCCCCAATACACACAGCATGCCGCCAGCTCCCAGTCAGATGTGAGCTACAGCAGAAAACGTGTAACCTCAAAGGTGTTTATGTCAAAGCGCAGGAAACGTGCCTGTATTTCAAGACTGTAGGGTTGCTAAATTTGAGTTATGTCTATCACAGAAAAGGTCAATGACAGTGGCTTGCAAATAATGACTGTAGCAGACTGCTTTTCTCAAGTTTGAAGAGATGAAGAGATAAAACAAATAATTTAATTACTAAACTACATGGTACATCTGGGGACAAAAATGTCGGTGTCCAATAATTTTGCTGGATTTCTAGTGCAGTGCAAGAATTTGTGCTTTTTATGCATCAATTTACAATTTGTTTTCTCGCTTTTTAAGGGAAAACATAAACCAGGTAACAATTCAAATGAATGTAACATATTGATCTCAGGCATTCTGTGGTTTCTCAAATAGTTGTTAGTTACTACTTTCACTGTCACTCACAGACAGCATGCTGTCACCAAAAAACAAAGAAGAAAATCTTGCTGTCATTCAAATTCACGTCATTCATGCATAAAAACTCGCTTTTCCTCCCCCGAGAGGCTCTAGGGCAGAGATTATATCTCTTGGGTTGGCTTGTTAACACACTGGTGTTCCCCCTAAAAAGCTGGATGAAGTGGCTGGGGAGAGGGAGGTCTGGGTGTTTCTGCTTAGACTGCTAACTCCTATCACAGGGACCTGGGTAAACTTCAGATAATGGACGGATGGATAGTTACTTGTGACAAAATGACTACTGCACACTCTGTTAATCATTTTCTTTGCAAAATGACACAACGATGATTACCTTTATTTATCCTGGTGCTACTCTGATAAACCTATTCCCTCATTTTGACTGTAGCAATGAATTGAAGGCCAACAGTAAAAAAAGCAACCAGTGTTTCTAACTGATCCAGTTGCATTCAAGCCTTTTGTTCTGCTGGTGTTTGGCTTGATTTGAGGTCAGCAAGTTCAGGCATGTTCTGTGGTGGTTGTTAATGCAATATAGTCAGAGAATTGTTTAAATTCAGTAAACGAAACAGCCCCACTCAGGACAGCATATACATTTACTATGGGAACACAGTAACCATTAGACTGAGAGTAAACAACAGGCTAGTGGTGGAGATTTCCTTTAAAGCTCAAAGGTAAAATCCGTTCTGTCGGACTCCCTCCACTTCTATCTGTTTCTGCCCTTTATTACCTTCCTCTGACTTGTTGTCACTCTGACAGACTTGTTTTCTTGTCCCAGCTTTGCTGCTCTGACCTTTTATTAAACTACTCCCCTGGAAAACTTGTTACAGTTCACACTGATCTCAGTAAAGACATCTGACACTGGCATTTAGGAAAGGTTTCAGACATAATCCTAAAAAAGCATCACCAGTAAACACACAAGAAATAATTTTGGAGAATGTTACTAATAATGGAGGGAATCACAACCTGACATGACAGGAACAACATACAGTCATGTGAAAAAAATGTTTTCACAGCATTCTGCAGTCCTGTGATAAACTAAGTACAGCTTGTTATTTAATAGCTCGTAGAACCACATTTAGCAGCAATAACCTGAAGTAACTGTTTTCTGTATGACTCTATCGGTCTCTTCAACGAGGTTTGTAGGTGTCCGTTTGTGTTCAGCTCTCGAGACTTTGACTGGATTATTGCTTCCCCTTAATTCTTTTCTTTTTCTGACATTCTGTTTTAGGTTTGCTGCTATGCTTGGAGTCATTGTCCCGCAGCATGACCCAGTTTCAGCCAAGCTTTGGCTTCACATTTGACTCTAGAATACTTTTTAATAAAGAGCAGTTTGCGATTGATGTAATGACTTCACAGTGTCCTGTTCCTGTGGCTGTAAAACAAGCCTGAATCCTCCCTTAGTTATGCTACTATAGGTCTAAGCTGCTGTTCCCATGATGCATGACGAGTGTTTCTTCTTCACTCACCTTTTTTCACACACTGTTTTCATACACCACTCTGCATTCATTCATTAGTTATTATTAATCTCTGGCTGTCTTCCACAGCATGTCTCTTTCCTGTCTTTCTCACCTCAACCCCAGCTGGTTGTGGCAGATGGCCGCCCCTCCCTGAGCCTGGTTCTCCCAGAGGTTTCTTCTTTTTATAAGGGAGTTTTCTCTTCCCACTCTCACCAGTGCTTGCCCATCAGATGATTGGGGTTTTCTCTATTTTCTCTGTATTATGGTAGTGTCTATACCTCACAATATAAGGTGCGTGGAGGTAACAGTTGTTGTGATTTGTGCTATATAAATAAAATTTAATTGAAAGTTGGTGATTTGATCGTTGGTTGCTCCAGTATGTATACCAAATTAATCTTGAGCAAACCCAAGTTGCTCTCCAGTGTGTTGCAATCTAACAGGGTGTTAATGTTAGATAGAAAGCACTTAGGCATAGAAAAACGTGCTATATACAAACCAGTCTTTTTCTAATTGTACTGTCATAACTCTAACATTGTTGTGTGTTGTGTTGGCAGCGAGCTTTTTAAAAGCAGCCTGCAAACTAAAACAAACCACAACACCCATGTAACACATTATTTTCTGACACTCTCATTAACTGATGACTGACTAGATAAATCATTAATCATCATTGCCTGAAATGGCAATGAGATACTGCTAAGATGTATTCTTTACATTAAAGAACATTTCACCCATGGACCCCAACAAAGAGCACATTTTATTTCAATTCAATTCAATTCAATTTATACAGCACCAAATCTCAGCAACAGTCGCCTCACAATAATACATACAGAGAAAAACCCAACAATCACATGACCCCCTATGAGCACTTTGGCGACAGTGGGAAGGAAAAATTGGTCTTTAGCCAGAACGTGATGTTTCTCAAACCTTTCTGTTGAATTCTCACAAATTGTTCCTTACACACACAAATCTGGCATTCATCAGTATTTGGTTAGCTGAATTCAAGAGCAATGCAAACAAATTAAGAAGTGCTTTACTCCATGCAGTACATGCAAATGTTGAAATTCCCGATGTCTTAGGAAATGGAAACCGCATTTTTAAACATTTAAAAAAACAACAACGTATATTTCATTCACTGCTTACATTTTTCTAAGATGCCAACAAAAATCCCCAAAGTGTTAAATAAGAATATGGAATTAGGAATAAACTCAAAGAACATAAAATGTAGTAGTACACTTAATTTATCCTTACAAATCGTCATGGCAACACTAACTTTTTTTTGAAACACTTGATAGCATCAAATTTAGAACAAAGAAACTTTGCACTTTCTTCGTTTCAACATTTCAGTGCTATTGTTACAATATACTGAGAAAATGTGTGTTTAAGGAGTTGGATCCTTCTGTGTTTGTGTTTTCAGCTGAGCAGGCTGTGATTTGTCCGTATTAGGCTGTCGTCAGTTGAGTTTGTTGGGTCTGTAGCGGCCCAGCGTTTCTCTCTCCATTTGCCTTCGCCGATCTCTATGATAAGGCTCACAGTGCAGTTTACCATGCTGAATTTCTCCAAAACGGAACTGGGAAATTTGGATTTGAGGTCAGGGGTTTTAGTTTCCCTTTTCATGAATATTAGGATATCATTGTTTCTATATTATAGGTAAAACGGCTGACATCCTCCCCTTTTGTTTAAAGTTCAAGTTTGAGAGTTTAAAGTAGTTTGTCCACCAGAGGGCACTCTGCAGCTTCCCTGTTGGCAACGCACCTGTTTGGACTACAAATACAACAACCAGCTGATCGGAGCAGAGTCGGATTACTCCTTTATGCTGTGCCCAAGACTTGACATTGACATTGTTGTATTGTCTTAACAAGGACCCATAAATAACTACGCATAACAAATTCTATGGAAATTTTATGCATCTGAAAGAAAAATTAAACAGATATCTCCAGACACACTGGACATTTGAATTAACCAGTCGGGGCATTGGGATGACTGTTGCATCCCAAAATCTTAGAGTAGACATGCAGTTATACAAAAATAATGGAAAGTCATCAGAGGCCACAGATGTTAGTCTTTATTGCATTAGTTCCATTTCAACTGTCTGTAAAAACTAAAACACGAGGAGGCCAGAGGCCGATTTACAGACAGATGATACATTACACAACATGAATAATAATAGATGAATGGCGTGGATAGAAAATAAACCACATCTGAGAGAGGTATTCTCTATCATGAGCGCCTTTAGTGTAAATGGTAGTGTTTGATGCTCACATCTGCAGAGGGACGTGATCCGATTCTACCTGGCAAGCAGGACAAAAGCAGCATTAGAGGAAAACAATCTGCTGCAGTTTGATGTAGTGTCGACTGGCCAGATGCTCGTTAGGGTTCATATGTGTGTGTGATGTATGGGTAATGGAGAACGTCGGACGTCTGCAGGGGGCTGAGCTCAGTGGATTCAGCACAACTCTGCAGTGAAACAGATCGTCGCACGAGGGCTCGATTTCTCAACACATTGCCTCAGCAGGGTCACCACTGAATTCCAAATGTTAGCAGGTGCTGAAAAGTGATCTGTCTTCACTGCCTATGTTTTACATTATTTATATTATCTGAGTAATTTAAAGTAATTTGTACTCCTACCATATGCTGTCAGGCTTTTAAAGCACTGGGTGCTTATGTGCATATGTGTGTGTGTGGGTATCTGGGGGTGGTCCTGGGGGTTTACTGCCACTGCCAGCAGTTACAACCTGGAGAAAGTTTGTGTCTAAATGAAATAAGACTACTTCGTTTATGTGTTTTGTTTTGGCCAAACCAAAAATTTATTCAAAAGATGCTGAGTTTAAAATAAAAATATTTTTTAACATCACTTTTGATATTTTTTTTTAAATTAAAATCACTCATTATTTTCAAAAACTTTCAAACTCTAAAGCAGGGGTGTCAAACTCAAATACACAGTGGGCCAAAATTCAAAACTGGAACAAAGTCGCAGGCTAACGTTAATATTTATTGAAATATATTTATTCCTCCAGATATAAGAATGAATCTTTTCTTATGGACTCAAACACGTTTTGCTGAAAAACTGAATATGGAACAAGCAAAGCTTAATACTAAACAATATATATATTAGCTGTATAATACCAGTAGGCCAGCTCTGATAGTAATTTGGTATGGCTTTGCGGGCCAAATGTAATTAGGCTGCGGGCCAAATTTGGCCCGTGGGCCAGAGTTTGATATCTATGCTCTAAAGCAACTGTGGAGCAACTGGACCATTCTGTAGCTGAAAAAGGAGACGGCAATTGTTGGTATTTCTTGTTATTTTGTTCTTCTGAAGAGCCACCTAAGTCTTGCTCTACTCATCTAGACAGCTCAGTCAAATTCTTTCACATATACAGTAACTTCTTTTACTATCTAAAATATATGAATTTTGCAGCATTAACAACATATGGAGGTTTTTGTCAATAGTTGTTAAAATAGGAAGTACTGCCTTATTTTTGATTAATTCCCAAAAGTGCCATTGGTCAGCATGGTGCCAATGGAAACTATGGGTTTGTGTGACAGAAGAGGATGCCAAGTATAGGTGGAGCCAGAGATCTGATGTGGCAACTTCCATGGCAACAGCTGGCATAAAAAGAGCATAAGAGCTTAGCGATGGTAGTTAAGGGGCCGGTGCAGATTAAAGGAGGAGTGGGTAAGAAAGGTAGATGAGGGTTGGAGTCCAAGTTACTTTCTCCTTCTGTGCTTCATTCACACACTTTGTATGTTGGCAGGAGAAGTGGGGGTGGGAGGTGAGGGGAGAAGGGTTGGGTAACTGTGATGGACCGAGTTGAAAAAAGCAGGAGTCATCTCAGGAATGAGAAAAATAGGGTTTCCATTTATTTAATTCTATTCCATTTCTATTTATTTAATTCTATTATTCTATTCTACTCTATTTAACCTAAAAATTATATTTACAAAAGTAATAAATGTTGAGCTCATAAAAAGAGGTCAAAGAAACAAAACTGGACTCAGGCAAAGAACTGTGAACTTAGCAAACCAAATGACTGCCCCAACAAACATAACTGACCTAATTACACAAAAGGGTTTTATAATGGCTGATCAGACCACTACGACACACGAGGGCTAACTACAAAACACAATCATAAACCACAATGATGCAGTACAGTCTAGTTTTTTAAATAAACTAAACACCGAAGAAGAAAATCAAAAACCACTAAACCCTAAACTCCAATATTTAATTTAATTACAAAAGCTTTTTTTAATTAAAGAAAATAGACATTCTCCCCATTCAGCAGGAAGTGGTGGTGCGTTCAATTATCCCTCTTTGTATTTAACAGCTTTAAGCCCTGGCCACCAAACTCAAGTGTGTTATTGTGTTCAAATGAAAAATACACAGGAGTTACCGACTTTAGACTGTGGCCGTGGGTTTGGCCATTACAGTAACAGAGAGAGGGGACTACACAACAGGAGTCTCTGTCCGCCATCTCAGTCGCTCTCTCTCCTCATTCCTCTGTTTTCTCTTTCATTTGTTACTTCTCATTTTTCTCTGCTCCTCCTTTCTTTTTTTCTCAACCTGGTGCCGCTCCTTGGCTTTTGTCTCTCATGTCACCGTCTGAACAGAATTCTTTCTCTTTGTAATTCACACGTAAACCTCTTCCTTGTATACACGGAAACACAAGTCATAACCAAAGGTCATAAAAGACTTTAATGAGTGTTCCTGTGGAATGTAGCCGATTCACACCAGGCAAATTATTCAATTCAAGTATAATCTTATGAAATATTACATGCTTTAACATTTCTGTAATACGTTTGCAAGATGAAAAGGTGCTGTTGATGTCCCAAAACCTACCTATGACAAGCATGGCCTTTATGCTGTGGTAAAGAGGTAAAAAAAATAAATAAACCTGAGAGGTCAACACTGTGGACGCATTTGAAAGAGGAACTAATAGCGTCTGATGTTGTTGCAGTTTCTGTGCCTGTGACAAAGTGGAGCAGTTGCAATGCTCTCCATTTGTCCCATATGTGTTTACCTTTTTTTGCACACTGTACACATTATTCTGTTTCTATAATAATAATGGATTAGATTTATATAGTGCTTTTCAAGGCACCCAAAGCGCTTTACAATAGGGCGATCGTGGCTCAAGAGTTGGGAGTTCGCCTATAATCGGAAGGTTGCCGGTTCGAGCCCCGGCTTGGACAGTCTCGATCGTTGTGTCCTTGGGCAAGACACTTCACCCGTTGCCTACTGGTGGTGATCAGAGGGCCCGGTGGCGCCAGTGTCCGGCAGCCTCGCCTCTGTCAGTGCGCCCCAGGGTGGCGGTGGCTACAATGTAGCTGCCATCACCAGTGTGTCAATGTGTGTGTGAATGGGTGGATGACTGGATATGTAAAGCGCTTTGGGGTCCTTAGGGACTAGTAAAGCGCTATATAAATACAGGCCATTACAATAGTGATATTACGTTCTGTATCGAGGCTTCGAAGCTTGTGTCGAGTAATTGAGGGGGCGTATCGAGGCTTGCTTCATTTATGGGAGCAGCTGAAAATGATGACGTCCGAAGCCTCGCTGCCCGGCTGTACCCGACTGGTTCATGAAGTGGTTCATGAAGTGGTTCGAACTTTGCCGCGAGATATGACAGCTAGATATAAACCCCTCAGACTTCATTCAAAGATGTACGTGTTTGATGGAGAGTTGCGGTTAGTGAGAGTTTGGAGACAGTTTGGAGATTTATGAGAGTGAGGAGAGAAAGTCAGGAGAGAATGGAGCCAGCTAATGCTGGGCTACACTGTGTGTGATATTTATATTTGTGCTTTGTCTTTATTGTCTTTCCTCAGGAGAACAATCTCAAATAGATGAAGACCTGGTTAGCATGGTGATTGAGGACTCCCAGCCATTTAGCATTGTGGAGGACAAAGGATTTAAAAAATTTGTTAAATCATTAAATCCTAGCTATGCTCTCCCCAGTAAAAAGGTCATAAAAGCAGTGAAAATTTAGTTTTTACAGAATAAAATGTGAACAGGCAGGACTGAGGCCTCAGTGTGTAGCTGTCCATACCTCAACGTTACAAAAAGCACAACCACTGTCCACACCCCAACCACACCTCACCTCACAGTAAATGATCATTTCCATTTTAAGCATTTCCAAATAATCATTTTTCATACTGCCAGTATAAATATACACAGTATACTGCCATCACTACAATATACATGTTTTACACACTCCTTTTGTTGTTGACATTTACAGGCTGTGTGCAAAAGGCCACGCTCTTCAAATTCATGCCAACTAATATTTTTACGTCCAGGTGTCCTGCTAGAGCGAATGAAGCTTCAAGACGCTTTGTGCTGGAGTGAGCCAATTGGATGAAAAGCTTCAGTGCTTCATGAAGCTTCATCTGCCCATCACTACTTTACAATGCCACTATTCATTCACTCACATTCACACACTGTATTTGCTATGATTTGCTATTTGTCAAGTAACATTGCTTCACTCACTATCCCGGGTTTGTTTGTGTAAGCGTTTTGTTGCCGGCAAATCCAACATCATTGTGAAGTTTGCAGACGACACTACAGTGGTGGGTCTTATCACCAATGGTGATGAGACGGCTTACAGGGAGGAGGTCAGCGCCCTGACCCACTGGTGTCAAGACAACCATCTCACCCTCAACGTCGCAAGGACAAAGGAGTTGATAGTGGACTTCCGGAGGTGCAGAGAAGTACACACCCCCATCACCATCAACGGCGCTGCTGTGGAGAGAGTGAGCAGCTTCTGGTTCCTTGGCGTACATCTGGCTGAGGATCTTACGTGGTCAGTACACACAAACAAAACAGTGAAGAAGGCGCAGCAGCGCCTCTTCTTTCTCAGGAGACTGAAAAGATTCGGCATGAGCCCCCGCATCCTCAGGACCTTCTATCACTGTGCCATTGAGAGCATCCTCACTGGATGCATCACCACCTGGTATGGCAACAGCACCGCCTACAACTGCAAAGCTCTCCAGCGAGTAGTGCGGTGCTCTGAACGGATAATTGGAGGTGAGCTTCCCTCCCAAGACATCTACAGGAAGCGCTGCCTGAGGAAAGCGGGGAGGATCATCAAGGACTCCAGTCACCCCAGCCATAAACTGTTCAGACTACTTCCATCAGGAAGGAGGTTCTGCAGCATCCGGTCCCATACCAGCAGACTGAGAGACAACTTCTTCCACCAGGCCATCAGACTGCTGAACACTTCATAGACACCTCAGCTTCACTACTGGAACTTTAACATTATGCACTCCATACTGTACAGTAATGCCACTGTTTTGCACATGTCTCAACTCTGTATATTTTGATATATTTTATTTATTGTTTACTCTATTTAATTTGTAAAATATGTGTATACACACACACACACACACACACACACACACACACACACACATCCAGAAATGCATATACTATTATATATTGTACATATATTTATTAGTTTCAGATGTAGCCATTATTGTATTTTGCTTGTTTACATTATTGTATTTTGCACAACTCTGTTGCTTGTGAAGCTCGCACACAAGAATTTCACTCACATGTGCTGTAACAATGTACCTGCACATGTGATGTGACAATAAAAGTGATTTGAAATCAAACATTCTGCAAATTACGCTAAATACTTAGTTACATGTTTCTTTATATTTTATTATGTTACAGATTAAGTCATTTGTTCATACTTACTTTGTTTGTCTTTTCAGTCTTCATGAGGATCAGGTGTGGGGAAACGCCCACCTGGCATTTCCTCATTTTAAAGTCCTGATGATGTCACACATGACATCATCAGGTCAAACCAAGTGGAGGGGTTTCTTTTTCCATAGAGATGCTTCCTTTTGTTTGTGTTAAGGTTTAAAGGGATTTGTTGAATGATTTTCCTTTTGTTAATACTGCCATTTAGTTGTGTAAATGTGCATATTAGAAGTGTGTAGAGGTTTTGTGTTTTTAGATAATCTGTGTAGAATTTTAGATCCCTCAGTTGAGTGAGTGGTACTGGCTGGGCAATTGGAGGGGAATTGATGGCCCTATTTAACGCCAGTCTCTACCAGATGCAGGAGAGAAAACTGTTCTGACCCACACCCCTTTCTAGAAGGTGGTGGTAAATACACCTCAAAGTTGTTTGCCAACTGTTGTTAAATTGTAGGAGAAGAAGAAGAAGAAGAAGGAGGAGTGAGGTGAGCTGAGCTGTGTTACCAGATCCATGGTCTGTTTTTTGTTAATTGAGTTGATTTGGGGCGAAGTTTTGTTAAGTTAAACATTAAATTAAGTTCACTGTAAATAAATTGCTCACCTCTGGAAATCTGAAATGTCTGCGTAGTTTGCTTCCTTGACGTTCGAGTCTGACTACTTCAGTGCCTTTTTTCAACACTGCGCTTATGATCTATAACTTGTACAAATGTGAATCAGATCATAAAACTGAACCTAACATGAACTAACATATTAGATTTATCAAAACGCATCAGATGATAATCCACCCACAAAGCTTTTGGTATGAGTGAAGAGGAAGGTGGCAGTGTCATGTTGCAGGGATGCTTGACTGTTTACAAAGTGTCACAGAGATTTTGCATTTAAGAAAAAGATTCTTTTGTTCTGAGAGTTCTTACAGTAGAGAACATCAGGCAATGGTGCAACTGGGCAATGCATGTTTTAAGCGTTATATACAGAGATGGGAAGTAACAGGTAATCCGATTACTTTTTTCAAGTGGGTAAAGTAAGGGATTACTTTTCCAAAAGTAATTAGACTACTGTTACTTTCCCGTAGCACTGAGTTACTAAAGCGTGATTTTGTTTGTGAGACTGTCTCATGACAGTGACGTGCGAGTGTGCAACATCCGTGGCAACAACAGACGTGTGTTGATCAACAATGGCTAATATGGAGTGCAGGAAAGAGTACAACCATGCAGCGTAGAAGTACTTATTTTACTTTGAGTTTGATTCTGTAAAAAGTGACAAAAACATTAGCATCCACTGGTACACTCTGCGTGGGAAGAAAACTTCTTTCTGTTAAACTCTGAATCTGAGCAAGCACCGAGCAGACAGCCACGGGAGTGTTTTACGTGCATATATTTGAAAGTGAGTGTAAACACAAAAGATTATCATATTTTATATGCTGGAATATGCAGAAAATGAGTTAAACGAACTTCAAGTCAAAGACTGTTGCGTGCAATTAAATTTTTGCTTGATGCATTGTGCATAAAGTTAAAAGATGAAAAGAAAAGGTCTGTTGCTTTTTATGTATTCAGGTTGTGTATCATGTTTTTTAAAAGTAACTAAGTAATAAAGTAATTTGAAAATAAGTAATCAGGAAAATAATGGGATTATTTTCTTGGAGAAGTATTCCATAATTAGTAACTAATTACCTTTTTCAAGTGACTGACACTTGGCATCACACTATTTTCCACATATTTCCATTTTTCTATTTTATGAAATACATGAAAGGCTAAACGTGGTATATTGTTGGTTAAGTGACAGATTTATAAAAATCTGCAGCTTCATAATTAAAACTGTTTGCAAGCACAAAGAAAAGAAAATGGCTTTTTAGATTTATAAACTGTGCAAATGTACATTGTATTTTATGTACAAGCATTTATAAATTGTAAATATGTCTCATTTCCTTTCCGATAAAGAATAGATTTGTACCTCGATTTATTTGACCTTTTTGAAAGGAAAATGAGACCTGATTTGGGGTCTAATTGGGTCGATTCTCTTTTGGATCGTGTCAGTTAGCTTTACCTCTCAGGGTTTCCCATAGACTGCTCTGTGTGGCTGGACGGCATTCTTTGTGGCACCACTCCCTTCAGTGTAGATAAACACAAGTCGCAACTGCCAGTAAAAAAAGAAAAGAATGTTCCAATGGAATGAAGCATCATCTCACCAAGCAAGTGTTTTTGTACTGAAGCAAAAAGTTTATTCCAACTGTGTGATTAAAATATTAGCCCATGTACTTGGTAAAACCTAATAAATGACACCGGTATTAACTGCACCTCACACACCCATGTCTGATCAGCAGGTGAAAAAGGAGAAAACAAGAAACTGCAGGCCTCACCTCAGTCCTTCAGAGAGTGAGGACTGGTACTTAATGCTTTTCCACTCTGATCACTCAAAGCTCTATTTTACTACAAGCCTCATTTACACAAAATCACCTTTTTCTATACCTAACCAATCTGTCTAACATTCACGTCAGCGCTCACATGTATGCAATCGGGGTTCAAGGCAAGTTTATTTGTATAGCACAATTCAACAACAAGGTGATTCAAAGTGCTTTACAGAGACATTAGAAACAAGAACAAATAAAAAGCATGATTTAAAATTGATTAAAACAAGCAAATAAACTAATTAACAAACAAACAAAACGGTATATAAAATCAGAACAGTAGATAAAATCAGTAGTTAAATGTAAGTTTTGAAATTTAAGCTTAAAAGTGTGGATTTGGTGCTTTATTCAAATGCAGCTGAGAACAGGTGAGTCTTCAACCTGGATTTAAATAAACTGAGTGTTTCAGCTGATCTGAGGCTTTCTGGGAGTTTGTTCCAGATATAAGGAGCATAAAATCTGAATGCAGCTTCTCCGTGTCTGGTTCTGACTCTGGGAACTGATAAAAGACCGGATCCAGATGACCTGAGGGATCTGGAAGGTTCATACTGGGTCAGGAGGTCATTGATGTATTTTGGTCCTAAACCATTCAGAGCTTTATAGACCAGCATCAGAACTTTAAAGTCTATCCTCTGACGGACAGGCAGCCAGTGTAAAGACCTCAGAGCTGGACTGATGTGGTCCACTTTTTTGGTCTTAGTGAGGACTCGAGCAGCAGAGTTCTGAATGAGCTGTAGTTGTCTGACTGATTTTTTTTAGGTAGACCTGTAAAGATGCTGTTACAGTAATCAAGCCTACTAAAGATGAATGCATGGACTAGTTTTTCCAGGTCCTGTTGAGACATCAGATCTTTTATCCTTGAAATATTCTTGAGGTGATAGTAAGCTGACTTTGTTATTGTCTTAATGTGTTTTTCTAAGTTTAGGTCTGCATCCATCACTACACCCAAATTTCTCGCCTGGTTTGTGGTTTTTAGATGTATAGATTGAAGTTCTCTGGTGACCTGTAATCGTTTTTCTTTGGCGCCAAAGACTATTACTTCAGTTTTGTTTTTGTTTAGCTGGAGAAAATTGTGGCACAACCAGTCATTAATTTCCTCAATGCATTTACCAAGAGCCTGTACAGGGCCTCGGTCTCCTGGTGACATTGTGATATATATTTGTGTGTCATCTGCATAGCTGTGGTAGTTTATTTTGTTGTTCTTTATAATCTGTGCCAGTGGGAGCATGTAGATGTTAAACAGAGGGGGTCCCAAGATGGAACCTTGGGGAACTCCACATGTGATACTTGTCTGCTCAGATGTGAAGTTACCTATTGATACAAAGTATTTCCTGTTTTCTAAGTATGTTTTGAACCAGTTTAGTACAGTTCCTGAAAGACCTGCCCAGTTCTCCAGTCGTTTGAGTAATATGTTGTGGTCAACTGTATCAAATGCTGCACTGAGATCCAGTAAAACTAAGACTGACATTTTTCCACTGTCTGTATTCGGACATATGTCATTAAACACTTTGGTCAGAGCGGTTTCAGTGCTGTGGTTCTGTCTAAAACCTGACTGGAAGGCATCGTAGCAATTATTCTGTTTTAAGAAGTAATTGAGCTGTTGAGAAACTGCTTTTTCAATGATCTTACTTAAAAATGGGAGATTTGAGATCGGCCTGTAGTTGTTCATTTGTGTCTTGTCAAGATTGTCCTTTTTCAGTATAGGTTTGATTACAGCAGTTTTTAGTGGTTCTGGAAACACGCCTGATAAAGAAAAGTTGACGATCTGTAACAGGTCTGACTCCAAAGTCTTTGAGACCTTTTTGAAAAAACTTGTTGGCAGGACATCTAAACAGCAGGAGGAGAAGTTCAGTATTTTTCCTGAGGATACTTCAAAGCGTGCAAACCACTGACCTTTTGGATTGGGTAGATGCCCTGCACGAGCCCCTAAGGGGAAATCTAAAAGCTTTGCTAAAACATCTCTTGATGAGCCTCATCAAAGAGGGCAGAGAGGTGGCAGCTGTGAGGCTGCCCTGAGTAGAAAGTCAGGTGTTAGAGCTTGAGTGTAACTGGCCAATGCAGTATGATGATGATCTAAAGCAGCAAATAAGATAATATGTGCTTACAAACCTTAGATCAGGCAGCACTAAAGTAGATACTACACAAGACAAAGGGTGAAAACTCCACAAAGTGTCACAGTGATCTGCAGGTATCAAAAACATTTAAATTGTGAGGAAGCTGAAGCTAGTCTTTCCTGAGAAAAAGCAGTGCTGTGCTCAATGACCGTGAAAGAAAGATATTAAGACTAATCAGACTTTTTAGTTCAGTTTTCTCTCTCACACACAGGAAGGAAGGAGCGCCTTGAGGCGACCTTTGTTGTGATTTGGTGCTATATAAATAAATTGAATTGAAGGAAGCAGATGAAGCACATATTTTCTTCAAAATCTCTTTGTGAAGGGGAATATTACTACACAAACTATATTTCAAATGTCTACAAAACCCCCCAAATACTTTTTTTTTTTTTTTTTTTTTATTGCTCCCCTGAAGTTCTACTTGTACTTATGATCCTGCAGTGCTGCTGGATCCCCCTCCTCCGTGTATGAAAATACAAACCCTTCAGCTCGAGCTACATTTAGGGAAAGTCGTCAGACTTGTAGGACAAGTTCTAGTCCTACAGGGGGCATGCTGGCGGCACCACAGTTCAGTTCATTTAAAAAAACAAAACAAAACTTGTCAGGGTGACTTTGATGGGAGCGGAGGTGTCTTGGTAAAATAAATGATCACACTGCCTGGATTCTCTTCTGCTCGTTTCTTTATCCTCGTTTGGTTGTTGGATTTCATTGTGATGCTGTGATGAGGGATATAGATATTGGAGTTTAAATACTGGGGAAGATCACATGCACGTTTTCACAAATTCCACAAAAAAAAGAAAGAAGCAGCAGCTTGTTAGTTTCACTGTTCACAGGGTTGTTGCCCTGTGAATGTTGACCAAAAGTGAACACAGCCCTTGCAGGGACTTCACATCTAGTGCCATTCTGTTTGAACTATTTCACAGATGAATTTCACTGTAAAAAAGCCATTACTTAACACTGCATCTGCATTTCTTTATTACAGTCCTTTAAATAAAATATGCGATTTGAAAGCATCTCTAGAATCCAGAACGTTTGTATGACAATTTCTCCCTATTTTTCTTTTTCAAATTCAACAAAATCAAGAGTTATGAAAAGTCTGAATTTCCTCTGGGTTTATATTGTCATGTAGTTGTACAGTATGTCAGTATGTGTGCTATAGGTCGTATATGTGAACCAATCTGGTACATTTTAGTTATATTTTAAAGAAAAAATTTCATAAAATGAATTTATCTTAAAAAAGTATAGTTTTAATTAATTAATGTTGAACAACAGACATTTGAGCCTGTGAGGTATGATACCTAACTACTCGAGTGTGTTACAAGCATGTATTACTGTTTCTTATAAATACAATCACAGACTTCCCTGTTACTAAATATTCTCTCACTGCTTGGAAAAAATACAGAGCTTCTATATCTGCTGGGAACAAAAAACAACTTCCTCCTCTTCTAGCTATTCAGAACTGCCGGAAAAACCAGTTCGGTCTCATGGTTCACATACTTTGACATGCACATAGGCATATGCATCCTGGTACAGTAGTTCAGCAAAGATGCAGAGATTTTTTTTTAGAATGTTTAGTGTGGTGGAATTTTTTCAGTTGCAGTTTTAAGACATTTAATTATTTATTTCATATGCGAACACAAACATTTGATGCTTCTTTGTACTTATTTTACAGGCAAATCTGACCAGCTTGATCATTTAAAAAGTGCAAAAGCATATCAGCATTTTTTTCCCCCTGTAAACTAAATGTTTCCCGTTTTTAATTTTGTTTTTATTGAACTTTAATGATATTTTGCAGTCTCTGTGACTGAATTCATGATTGTGTATCTTTTTCACGAATTGTGACATTTCACCGTTTTAATGCCAGAGTCTCTCGCCAACCAGCTGTTACGCCAGTAGCTGGACTCATGTGTCTGGGATCCGTGCAAAAATGGTTGAAGTTGTAACAGATGGGAGTGTCTTTGCAGTGAGTACGTCTGGTCATGTGTACCAAAGGTAAGATTGTGAGCCGTGTGTTTTACTGCCAAAATCAATAAAATTACAGTCTAGTTTCACGTTAGTGTCACCAGTAACTCTGGAGCAGGGTTTCAGTTTAAGCACCACATGTTCACAGATCCTTTTCATTTTCAGTTCGCTCTAAGGGCGATGAAGGAAAATATTTTTTTTTAGCTGTCCACACAAACACTTAAGAAGGAAACTGTGCAAACCGTGCATTACATTACATTGTCACTGGATCTGTGTTTGGCTAGTGATAGCAAAATGCAACTCTTTTCATGTTTGGCCCTGTTTTGCTGCAAATAATACACAGATTAGGAAATTGATCTGTTATTTTGCAGACTCTAAAAATACACATAAACTAATCTGTCATTATGCGGGTCATTTATCACATAATATTAAATCTGTAGAAATAATTTACAACTTAATTTGGCAAAATCAGTTATTTTGCCATGTTCTTATAGACCAGGGGTCGGCAACCTTTCTGATGGCGAGTGTCATTTAAAATTTCCTCAGAAGTCAGTGTGCCATATGATTGCATTAGCAATAAATTTAATAACGCTCTATATTAACAGTTACACAATATATAGAACCACTTTATAGAATTATATTTGTTCGCAGATGTCGGCGGCTATCAGCGAATAGTTATCAGCTATTTGGAAACAAAAAAAGACACTTTTTAATCCATAACAGCAAATGAACTGTACAACAGAAAATACAAATGCTATTTATGGTCTCCTCACAACAATGATAAGAAAAATAAACTAAGCCAATATGGCATGTTTGTTAATACAGAGACACATGTTAATGTGATCTCTGGTCTCCCACTCAGACACAGGTCTGCGAGTGTCCAGCATTCAGACGGCTACCTGAGGACTCATGTGAGAGAAAATCTGCTCACACAGATATGTAGAGACAAATACGCTGCAGCAGCATGTGAGGTCCTGCACACTGTAACCAGCAGACTCCAAACACAGCACCCTCAGGCCCTTTTCCTGATCTCTGGGGACTTTAATCACATCTCCCTGTCCTCCACTTTCCCCACCTTCACCCAGTATGTTACCTGCCACACCAGAGACAATAAAACATTGGACTTATTGTATGCCAACACCAAGGAGGCATACAGCTCATCACCTCTTCCTCCCCTGGGGGGCTCAGGTCACAATCTGGTTCATCTCCAGCCTGTGTATAAACCTCTTGTACACAGAGAACCAGTAGTGAAACGCACAGTAAGGAAATGGTCGGCAGAGACTGAAGAGGCCCTGAGGGACTGTTTCCGTTCTACTGTGTGGGACAACCTCTGCAGCCCCCTGGAGGATGACCTCAACAGCATCACAGACTGCATTACGGATTACATGAACTTCTGTGTGGACAACACCATACCCATCAAAAAGGTACGGTGTTTTTCTAACAACAAGCCATGGATAAATCCTGAAATTAAGGCTCTCCTCAAGGAGAAGAAGAGAGTCTTTAGATCTGGAGACAAACAGGAGCGGAGAGTTGTTCAGAAGAAGCTGAAATAGAAGATAAGGCAAGGAAAGGAAAACTACAGGAGGAAGATGGAAGAGCAGCTGCAACAGGACAACATCAGAGGGGTTTGGAACAGCCTGAAGACAATCTCAGGACAAAAACCGACCCCCCAGGCTGCAGGAGACTTGGGGTGGGTGAATGACCTAAATAAATATTTTAATAGGTTTGATCAACCACCCACCCCTCCCACAGCATCGTCCCCCTGCTGCAATCTCCTTCATCTTCAGGGCCTGCCTGTCCTTCATCTCAGGACTTCACACCTCTCAGCTTCACACCTCCCAGCTCCCAGTCATTACACCCACCCCTGGCTTCTGTGTACTCCAACATACACACCACTCCCCCAAAATCCACTCTTTCTATCTCAGCACTTCAAGTGAGGAACAAGCTTCGCAAGATCAAGGTGTGGAAGGCTGCAGGTCCAGATGGCGTCAGCTCCAGGCTCCTGAGATGCTGCGCAGATGAACTGTGTGGCATCCTAGGATATCAACCTGAGCCCGTCACTGGGGAAAGTACCACCGCTGTGGAAGACCTCCTGTGTGGTACCGGTACCAAAGACCTCCCATCCCAAGGACCTCAGCAGCTACAGGCCGGTAGCCCTGACATTGCACCTGATGAAGACCCTCGAGAGGTTGGTTCTAAATCATCTGCGCCCCCTGGTGAGGTCTTTATTGGATCCACTGCAGTTTGCTTACCAGCCTGGCATTGGGGTGGAGGACGCCATCATCTACCTCCTGCACCGAGCTCTGACTCACCTGAAGAAGCCTGGAAGCACTGTGAGGATCATGTTCTTTGATTTCTCCAGTGCTTTCAACACCATCCAGCCACGACTTCTGAGAGACAAGCTGGAGTTATCGGGAGTGGACCACCACATGTCCCAGTGGATGCTGGACTACCTCACAGAACGTCCAGAGTATGTGAGGTCACAGGGCTGTGTCTCTGACACGCTGGTCTGCAGTACGGGGGCCCCACAGGGAACTGTGCTGGCACCGTTCCTCTTCACCCTCTACACTGCAGACTTCTCCATCCACTCCCCACGCTGCCACCTACAGAAGTTCTCTGACGACTCTGCCATAGTCGGCCTCATCACAGGTGAGGACGACTCAGAGTACAGACAGTGGACTCTGGACTTTGTGGACTGGTGTCAGCAGAACCACCT
This sequence comes from Astatotilapia calliptera, assembly GCF_964374335.1. NCBI lineage: Eukaryota > Metazoa > Chordata > Actinopteri > Cichliformes > Cichlidae > Astatotilapia > Astatotilapia calliptera. The sequence continues at coordinate 3,731,139 of NC_137438.1, forward strand.
GCTGATCAACGCCGGGAAAACCAAGGAGTTGGTGGTGGACTTCCGGAGACGCAGACCCACCACACTGACACCAGTGAACATCCAGGGAGTGGACATTGAGATAGTGGACTCTCATAGGTAACTGGGAGTTCACCTGAATAATAAACTGGACTGCAGCCACAACACCGATGCTCTTTACAGGAAGGGTCAGAGCAGACTCTACCTGCTGAGGCAGCTCAGGTCATTTGGAGTCCAGGGAGCGCTTTTAAAGACCTTCTATGACTCTGTGGTGGCATCTGTCATTTTTTTACAGTGTTGTATGTTGGAGCAGCGGTTTAACGGCAGCTGAGAGGAAGAGGTTGGACAAAGTCATCAGGAAGGCCAGCTCTGTTCTGGGATGCACCCTGGACCCGGTGCAGGTGGTGGGAGACAAAAGGACTCTGGCCAAAATAACATCTCTGATGGACAGTCTCCCACCCCATGCATGTAAATGCTGCTGAACTGCAGAGCTCCTTCAGTGACAGACTGATGCATCCTCGATGCATGAAGGAGCGTTTCCGCAGGTCCTTCCTCCCTGCAGCTGTCAGACTGTACTACCAGAACTGCTCCCAACAAACATAGATGTTCACATCTGCGCTGTAACTGCAATAAGTTAATTAACCGATTCGCACTACAACCTACTCTGCCTCTTATCTGTAGTTATTTTTATTTAATTTAACAACTGTACAATACTCTCTGTATATAGTAACCATTGTCCTTAATGTAAATATGTAAGAAATTCTGTATGTTTCTGTTCTGTGTCCTGTGTACTGTTTGTTTGTATATGTGTCTTTTTGGCTGCTGTTACAACCAAATTTCCCCTTGTGGGACAATTAAAGGATTATTCTATTCTATTCTTCTATCTATTCTAAATAATGTCAATAAGGCCTCTGCAATGTTCTGAAGACAGTTAAACTTGTCAGGTAGTGATGTCCAGCAGGTGAACATGCAGCTCCATGAACACGCACAGCTGTGGATTCCAGCTGCTTCGATGTTGCATTAACTGGCATTACCTCAGCCAGTTAATGCGAGACAAATCCAGCTGCTCATTAAAGATTTCTGGTTTGATCAGAAAAGAAAACATTGGTCCAAACGCCTGAAAGTCCCAAAAATGCATTGTCTCGAGTCTACGGATGTATCCGTGTATTTCCATGGTGCTGATGCTGTGCTGAGTGGACAGCTCCTGAAGCTTTTGAAGTGTTGGAATGTGGAAAGCTAACAACGTCCCTCTAAGTTATTTTTAGCCAATTACAAGTTGAATCTGGTAGTTGGGGTTGTTAGCTATGATACCATCATTAAGAAGCGACACAACTAATGTGAGTATGTGAGCTAATTTGCGATGTGCACCGCTGGCCCAGCCATTTATTTATTTTTTTTTTTTTGATGCACCTTCTCAGATTAATTCACTGCGTGTCGTGCTCAGGGCTGGACTGGGACACAAAATCGTTTTAATTAGAGACCGGCCCACCAGGTATTAAAGCCATAAAGCCTTTGAATGAAAGCAAATGCTGCTGTGACAGTGATGTACAGTCTTGTTGGTATATATATATATGATTTCTATACATTTTACGTCAGATAAAAACTTTGGTTGTAAGCTTCAGATAATTATTTAATAACAGCGAGACATTTTAAATGAGAATAAGAAAGTATTTCTTTGTGCCCCCCTCTCCCTGTTAATGCCCTCCTTGGCCCCCTGGCAAAACTTTGCTAGACCCACCCCTGCACAGTTACCACCTGTCAGCTACTTAGAAAAGGATCCTGGTGTTATTTGTCTCTCAGAAACCGTTCATAACTTCAACTCATCCATGTCACCTAAAAGGTAAACCTGTTTCTCCATCACCTGTTCAGCTCTGATGATTCAGTAAGGACATCTCCTGGTTTCATCTTCATGTTTCCCTCTCACCAGATATACAAACCGACATCATGACCAGCAGCTTTACAGCTGTGGCTCCAGCAAACCTCAGCTGATACTAGAAATTAATATTAAATAAATTCTAACAACAGCTGATCAAGCCTAGACGTGCTGCAGTTTAGCGCGACATCTGGCGGTTTCCTCTTTCTGGTGCAAAGTGGGCTATAAACAAAAACGAGAGAAAAGCTGATCAGCTGATCATTGATTAGTTTCATGATTGAAGTAGCAACAGGAGAGGGAGGGAGAGAATGAGAGAAGAAGAGGCAGCTGTGCAGCGTAACGACAGAATAACTGCAGCTTTGTGTCTTTTTCCATCCCAGACAAACTGCGTCCCTTCTCAGCTCAACACGAAACGTGTAATAATTTCTCTGAATACGAGACGATTCCGTTTGTACGGGACGGTTGGCAACTCTAGTAACTAACCTTATGAATAAAATAAAGTTCACTATCAGTAACATCATAGCAACCACCCAGCTTTATAGAAACTCTGTCATGCTAGCTAGTACGCAGTACGAGTTATTGTAACTGACTGTAAAAAGTCAGCACAACGAAAATAAACTCCAGCTAAACTTGGTTCATATCTGACCCAGATAGACTGCAGCTTTGGTGAGGCCAAATGGCATGACGAGATACTCGAAATGCCCCAGGTGAGTGTTAAACGCAGTCTTCCACTCATCCCCCTCCCGAATGCCGACCAGATGTAGGCGTTGCGGAGGTCGAGTTTAGAAAAAAATAACGGCACCCTGCAGGAGCTCAAACGCGGACGCCAGCAGTGGGAGAGGGTACTTGTTCTTGACAGTTATGTTATTTAACCCCCGAAAGTCAATGCAGGGGCGCAGGGTCTTATCTTTCTTCTCAACAAAGAAGAATCCCACCCCGAGGGGAGACGTGGAGGGCCGAACAATACCTGATGCGAGGGAATCTGTGATGTAACGCTCCATGGCCTCGCCTTCAGGCTTAGAAATACTGTACAAACGGCTGGTAGGTAGGGACGCTCCAGGAAGAAGATCAATACAGCAGTCATAGGGGCGGTGGGGTGGGAGCGACAGTGCTCGGTCCTTACAAAACACTGGAGCAAGGTCGTGATAATCGCTGGGAACTTTAGAGAGGTCAGGGGTCGTGGAAACCTCTGCTGGGATATTATCTGTGATGTTAGGTAATGCCGACTTTAAACATTGCTCGTGGCATTTAACACTCCATCCTGTCAAGCAGCTGTGAGACCAGTCTATTTGGGGGTTGTGCTGCTGTAGTCACGGATAACCTAATACCAGAGGTGTTTCAGGGGCTTTGAATAAAAACAGACTGATCTTCTCAACATGGTTGCCGGAGAGTAGCAATTGGATCTCCTGAGTACAGTGAGTCACTTCGGCAAGTAATTTCCCATTCAAGGCTGACACTCTTAAAAGAATGCAGCGACTGTATCTGTGCACTGTTCAGAACTTGTGGAGGTCTTGGCAATCAGATGCAGGCCGTTTTACATCCCAAGAGAGTTTACTGTGATGATCATCGTTGCTGTTTACATCCCACCTAGTGCTAGCACAAATGCTAAAGCTAGTGGAACACTCAATGAACTCTAGAGGATTATCAGTGATCTGCAAACAGCCCACCCTGATGGCTTCTTCATTTTCGCTGGGGATTTTAACAACACCACACTTAAATCAGTTGTACCCAAATTTCACCAGAACATTAACTTTGCAACAAGAGGAGACAATATGTTGGACCTTGTTTATACAAACATTAGTGGTGCAACGGATCACAGTTGATCCAAAATCCGAACCGATCCCACTCCACTGTTCAGTATGCACGTGATTCGAAAAAGGAAAAAAAAAAAAAAAAAAAAGTATGTGTATGGTGGTCAGTCTGTCAAGCGATAGTTATGGTCAGCGCTAGCGGTCCAAGTGGTGAAGCAGAGGAGTTTGCGGCATTTAAGCAGCACTTTGTTGCCCAATCCGACCGGGCTAAAGCTATTACTAACATATTGGGGTGTTTAGCTGCAGACGGGAGGCCGTATTCCGTTGTGCAAAACAAGGGGTTTAAACTGTGATGAACGTGTTTGAGCCATGCTATGATATCTCGTTGCGCGTCCACTTCAGTGTGACAAGATCATTCCGAGCATGTATGAGCAGGAAAAGTTTAAAGTTATGGCTAAACTGTCCCGGGCATCTTCTGTTGCTCTGACTACAAATGGGTGGAGCTCCAGGGCAACGGAAAGCCACGTGACCATGACCGCTCGTTGCGGAGTGGTAGATACAAAGCCCTGCACTGATTAGATTAGATGAAACTTTATTTATCCCTCAGGTGGGTTCCTCCGGGAAATTCAGTTTCCAGTAGCACAGCACCGACAGAAGTTGCAGAATGTGAGCAGAAATATACCACATATGCACATATATAAATACAGAGTATACAAAAGGGATAAATAGAATAAATAGGAATAAGAATACAAGGGAACGGCACATTTCAAGTGAGTCTATTACACCGTTGGATATTAACAAAAACGATTGCACAGTGAAAAGGCACTACAGCTTACTTGTTCCCCCCTCCTTTGTTCCCGTTTCCCCTCCCTCTCCCCTCCAGCGAGGAGTTAAACAGTTTAATGGTATGTGGGACAAAGGACTTTTTAAGTCTGCTGGTCCTTGACTTTAGGAGAAGCAACCTGTCACTGAACAGACTCCTCTGGTTGTTTATAGCCGTGTGCAGAGGATGCAGAGGCTGCCCAGCATGGTCCACAATGTCCATATTGCACCTTAATTTGTTTTTATATAAGTGTGTAGAATGAGTCTTCAGTTGAATGTTTTTAATAGGCAAAAAATACTTAAATAAGTAAATGGCGAGTCGAATTTTTGTCTTTTTTTTTTCTATTTTTGCTGATCCGAAAATTTATCCGATCCTTGACTTAAAACCGTGATCCGATCCGAACCGTGAGATTTTTGATCCGTTGCACCACTAACAAACATCCAGCATGCATACCAGGCTTCACCCCTCCCCCACATCGGACAATCAGACCACATCTCCATACTTCCCACTCCAGTCTAGAGACCCATCAACAAACGGATCAGACCAGCCTTCAGAGAAGTGAGAACATGGCCAGAGGGGGCCATACCTGTTTTGCAAGTGTAATACTCTGATAAATATCAGTGGTATTTATTTTGTTTTCATGAGAATAAGTCGAAGAGAAAATAACGGTTCATGGTGAGGTTAAGAGTGGTATAGATATGTGATATAAATGTTTGTATTAAAATGCATAAATAGTGTGTGAAAAAATCAGTTACGTTAAAAAACCATAATTTCATGGAATGTGAATGTCTGTTAAAAGAGAAGAAGTGTAACTTGTTTTGTATGCTACGTCACGAGAGGTCATGACTTGCAGATGACTTCCGGGGGAAAGAGACTCGCGAGGAAGAGAGGAGAAGAAAAGGAGGATTACTAAAATGGCATAGACGAAGCATGGACTTCGGGACTGCTTATGTCACCAAAGTTGTTCGGCAACAACATATCACCCGTCTGCGGACTTCCCGGTAATCATTCGGAGCGTTTGAGCCGGGCTTCCCGTATCTTTTGTGCTTGACTAAGCACGAGGCACATTTGGCTACGTTGGCTAGCTGGAGCTAGGCTAACGCCACGGTCCTGGCTAACGGAGATTCCGCCGGAGCGAAGAGACGGAGTTTGAGAGTTGTCTCAGGAGAGAGTCGCTAACCGTGGATGATTTGCTGCTATCTAAGGAACCGGAGATTCGTTGCTCGCTGCCGCGAGTGGAGACGGTTGCTACCACAACGAGCGAGTTATTCATCGGAGGAGGTGGAGACATCACGGATACTCGGAGGTATTGTTGTTATTATTAAGAGCTCCAACTAAAGCGCGCCAACAACAAAAATAAACTAAGAGTGCACTCTGGGGAAAGAATAACATTGGACAGGTTAAGGGAAAAAATACTAAAATCTATCCCCCGGGGGTTTATTGTATGTTTTGTATATGTGTTTTTTTCATGAAGAAAAAAAAAGGGTTGGATGTGAATTTCCTGCAATTGTTTAATACATTTTCTAACCCTGAGATCCTGTGTTGGGTTTATTGCATGGTGTCTTATCATTTGAGTATTCACATGTATTAGCCTCAATCGGTTAAGTGTATTTCCTTAGCCTCCGCTTGTCTGTGTAGACACGAGAATCATATGAACCTTAGACTGATATTTATTTTTCGAGATGTATCTTTTATCACAGAATGTTTAAGTAGAGTCAAGACTGCACCCGAGGGCATAAGGGGGGAGTCTTGTCACACGAGCCGGTGGTAAAAGTGTTACATTTTTGGGGGCTCGTCCGGGATTGTATGTAATTTTGTTATGACTGACCTGGTTTTCCGTCATTCACCAAAGAGAGGGAACTAATGTTTTTTTGAGATTGCTAAGGAAATTATTTTTATTGTCAAGTGTGGTTACATTTATTGTGAGATCTCTTACTGTTTGAGCTAAAAAAAGAAAAAAAGAAAAAAAGAAAAATGGAAGCAGTTGAAATTGAAGCTTGGTGCAAAAGGAAGCAGTTAGCTTATGGACATGCAGTTGTTTTGAGTGATGTGGACCCCGATGTCACAGATGCAGTTCTGCTATCGGCCTTGAGCCAGGTCAAAGTATTTGGAAAATCCGAGATAGTTGACCGTTGTCTTGATGTAGCTTCTAAGACACAGTTGGTACTGATCAAGACTTCAACTGACTTAAAAAATCAAACCGTACCGGATGTTGTTGGACTTCCTGGGGAGGCGGGTCCATGGCCAGCTCATGTGCTCACTGCTCCTGCAGAAAATGATGAGTTTCAATCTAAGCTAATGTCATTCCTGAATGCGGAAGGTAAAACTCTTACTGACGTTGGTGGCTTACTTCAGCCTTCACCCCTTGATGTGAACACGGCTTTGATACATGCTATCAGTTCCTTAGTGGATAAATGTAACACCACATCTGTTGATTCTCAGAGCTATCGTAAGCTGCGCATGTTCTCTGGTGTGAAACCTACGCCCAATGGGGAGGAAGAGTATGATGCCTGGGCAGAACAGACAACACATCTGCTAGATGAGTGGCAGTGCAGTGACAACATAAAGAAACAGCGAATAGTGGAAAGTCTGAAAGGTCCAGCTGCAGACATTGTACAGTTCTTGAGAGTCCAGCAGCCCACTGCAACTTCATATGACTACATGCAGGTTTTGGAGACGGCTTTTGGAACAACTGAGAGTGCGTCCGATCTTCTGGTGCAGTTCAGACATACCTACCAAAATGTGGGCGAAAAGTTGTCTACTTACTTGTTGAGGTTGGATAAACTGCTGCACTGTATTTTCAGAAAAGGAGGCGTGGCACTGTCTGACATGAATCGATTACGGATGGAGCAGGTTGTGAGGGGAGCACTGCAACAAGACATGATTGCACTTCGTCTTCGTATGACTCACAAGCTGCGGGAACCCCCTTCTTTCAGTGAGTTGCTAAAAGAAGTAAGGGAGGAAGCAGAAACGATAGTAAGAACCCAGTAATGTCACAGTCTGTAACTCCTATTTCTAAGTCGGCACCTGAACAAGAAGTTGATCCTGAAGTGGCAAAGCTGAAAAAAGAGTTAAGTGTCATGAAAGCTGAGATGCTTAGTCTTAAAGCTGCTACGGTTGCATCACATCCAGACACCCAGATTTCACAACCAGAAGTCCCTGCCAAGCCACCTTATAAAAGAAATGCTACCCCACAAAGGTCTGGCTATCAAGAGGATAAACCTCAGAATGGACAAAAACACAGAAGAAGATGCAGGTTTCACCTGCGGTGAACATCGACACTGGAGAAAGGACTGCCCTAATTGGGGTCAGAACCAGGACGGACTGAATTTTGAGCAGCAGCAGCAGCAGCAATGGTCGCAAACAAACTTAAAAAGGAGGGGGGGGCAGGACCCCAGGCCATGCTTCAGGCAGTGTTTACCCAGAACACCAGAACAGGAAAGTGATGAACACACACACACACACACACACACACACACACACACACACGTCTCCAAACACACAGATTCAGAATGAAGTGAAATACACACATGAACACGTGCACTCGTTGAGTGAGTGAGAAATGACACACACACACACAGACACACACACACGGGAATGTTGATTCACTGAGAAGTGATGCACACACATACACATGCACACGCTTGTGCAATAAAGAGTGATCCACACGCACACACACATACACGCTGATGCAATGAAGAATGCTTTGCTTATGCTGATATGCAAAATGCTGCACACAAACATCCCAATGCATAATTTTTATGAGGAGCCATTGATTTCCATTGATTACCATTGATTACTTAGAATGTGTTATATGTCACTCAGAGGGCATTTATGTAGATTTTAGGAATAAGGTCTAAAAAAGTTTGGTTATGAAAACAATGTCTGTGCGTGATGTCTGTTTATGGCTCAAGGCCTTGACTGAATTCTTTGCTGTGCTTCACACAGCCCTGATGAGGAACAGTGGCACAGAGTGAAAATGATGAATTAATAGTGTAAGTTTTAGGTCGGAGTACGGCATTTTCTGTGATTGAGTTTTAATACAAGGAGGAACAAAAGGTGTTACGGCACCTGAGGTTCTCATTCCCACACAATATTGTCCCGGCAGGAAGCAAAATGTTCCTGTGAATTTCTGGTTGATTGTTTGGTTTTGTTTAGCGCTAGCTTGATTTTATCAGTGAGCTTTGGCTTGTGTTCTTTCTCGTAAGCGAGAGAGGGATAGTTTTATGCTTGGACATGTCTGCAACGGGCCCTAGTTTGTGTTATTTTAGTAGTATTTTGTTGGTTATGTCTGTTTTCGTTTTTGTTACAGTGCACTGGAGAAAAAAAAAAAAACATCTGAGAGGTGTGATCCACCGGTGGTGATATGTTGATATTTTGTGAGTTCATGATTTAACAATCAGCTCTTTAAACAAGGCCTGAAAGATTGAAATTTAAAGCGCTATAAAATATTATTACTGTAAACAGTTGCAAAGTGTGCTTCTCCATGATTGTAATTGGCTTGGGAGAAATTCACTTATAGGGAACACTGAGAAGTTCTGAGTCTAAAAGGATTGCACCGAGTCAATCCGGCCCAAAAAACAACAAGGAATTGTTTTCCTTTAAAATGATGACGTCATCTTGCTGGTGATGGATGCTCGAATAGGTTGCGCGTGAGACTCCATTATCAGCAACATCTGGTATGAATGTGTATGGAGGTATGCATGCGAATGGACTGTGATGGACTGACGACTAAAAGTTTTGACTGACTTGATACTGAGACAATGACTGCACCCACTTTAGGATTAGTAAATGCCAATAAACAATTCATAAACAATTCACCCAGCCGACAAGAGAAGGGTGGATGCTTCGCTTTGTTTTGTTTTGTTTTTTCAGGAGCAGGAGGATAAGAGAGACTGGAGGAGGAGACTCTAGCTTCACATAAGTATGAACTGCAGACTTAACACTGTGGTTGCTGATTTTGAGTTACTGATGTTTGCATTAAGAAAACTGTGCTATATTAGCTGTGTTTTGATTAAGGTATCATGTTATATTATTGGGAATGCCAAATGCTACAGTGGAGAAGATTTTTTATACCACTCATGACTGGAATATGTTATTATTAACCATAGCAGGCCACTGTAAAAAGTCAATTAAATTTTGTTGTTATTGATTGGTGATAGATTGATAATTGGCCACATTTACAGCTGTATTGACTTGTTGTGGACGTAGTCGACTTCAGGTTTAAACACTCTAATTAACAGGGTGAAAATAGTGACATTAAAGGAAGAGTATGCAGCACCACCCTGTCAGACGCCAGTGATGGTTTTCATTGCAGGTGTAACCATGATCGTTTTTATACATATTGCAACTTGTTGCTCATTGTAGAGTTGTGCTCAAGTTAATAAGGGTTAAAGGCTACAGTCAGCGCGAATGTCTGACTGATCTATTGAGGGAAAAGGCTTCGAGCATAGAAGGCCGCACGCGCTTACAAAACACTGATATCATGTTATTCTTTGTGATCTTTTCTTAAATTATGTCTTTAAGTTTAGTTTAAATAGTGGCAGTTAATTAAACGAGATTTATTAAAATATTAAATACCTGAGTCAGAACGTTACACGCGGATCACCTTAAGAGTCTGGGAAACTTTGTAGCTGCCTAACTTTTTTGAATGTTCTAGCTCCGTTGATTTGACACATTGGAATGTGTCAAAAAAGGGGGGGAAGGTTGAGCTTTAACATCAAACCAGGATTATTTGAACATTTTATAACTTCATTTGTGTCTTTAATAATTTAGGAATGGTAAAGCTTAAGCTAATAGCGGTCCGAGAAGACGGACCTTTTAGAGAATCAGTGAAAAAGCATAAACTATCACTTTCATGTTTAATCATTACTCATTGAAATGAACTGAATAGCGTTTAGAAGATTTGTTAATTTTTTGTCTTTTGTTAAAAAGAGGGGTTTCAATAATTTTCAGACACACCTTGCAAATGTGCTTATAACGAGTTGGCACTCGGCCTTTTGAAGGTCAGAAGCTTCGTTCGGCGTGACTGTCCGGACTGATAAAGTGTAAGAAATGCCTTGAGTGCGGAGGGCGAAATGCAAACATGCTTACACACACATAGATTATGATTAGAATAGGTCCTGAACATAATATTTTAAACCAAATTTGAATCATTAGAACAACAATGGATAACAATATTAGATTATCAAGGCTAGGGAGAGAGGTGTTTTGGTTTTCTGTCTCTTGCAGAGAAAGGAACAGACACCAGACGGGGACCCGGAGATGTGAGGACCCTTCACAGCAGGGACAGATGTAGGGACTGCCGAGACAGCAACTGGGGTCAAGTGTCATGACGTTTGGGCTCCTGGAGAAGATGGATCCCACAAACACAGCAATAACCATGAAGGGGTTGGCGAAAACCAGGAACACCAGACCAACGAGGTTCGAGAGGCTCTTGGCAAAAAGGGGGACACGGCGGTGACCCCAAAATACACAGATCCTTGTTTGAAATCGCAATAATCCCCAGAACTGTGCAATGACTAAAGGGTGGTCTAACCCCGGAGGACGAAGAAAGAAGCTGAGAATCACCCAACTGGAAGACACTGGTAGCTGCAGCAATAAAAATAAAGGTTAAAAGCTCCTTAGACAGAGGTTCTAGTCTAAGTACATTTGAAAGGTATAAGGGGGCATTAAAATGGGAGTGGAAAACTGGAGCACCAAAATAAAGCTGTGGGAAAATTGGGAATGATGGGAGTGCCATCTGTAACTGCTGTTATGGTTGTAAATCTAACTTTGCTTGCATCTGAACTGCGTGAACACAGAGGTCATCCCCCATATGGTCCACCCGTCAAAAGGGGACAGAGGGCCTCAGGATCAAGAAAACCTGGACCTTGCAACGCTGAAGTGCATGTTATTAGTGATCTCTTTAATGAGAGATCAAAAGAGGGTATTGTGATATTATTCTGTTATTATATGTTACCTTATAGATGTAATCAAAATAGTTGAATTAGGATATTGTTGTAGATCATATTATACCCTTTAAAATAGAGTGTGTGATCGGTATGTAGTTTAGTTCTCATTATACTTTTGAGTTAACAGAACATATTCACATATTAGTTCATTAGATAAATGTGCATCACTCTGTATCCTTGATCTGCTGGGAATGTGTTACACTGTTTTCTTGACATGCTTAATTGTTGAATCATGAAGAGAAGGTTGTAAGCAGGAGACTCTGTGTCTAAAGACAGGGGAGATAGACAGACCACATTCCACACCCCCACCTTACAGAAAGCAGAGAAACAACTGCCGAGGTCATAACTTAGGCGCTGTAACAGAGAAAAAATGTGATGTTTTGGCTTTTACGACTAGCTGGGGGCCACTAGAGACTATAAAAAGCTGAGCAACCCGTCACCATTTTGAGACATGTGCCTGACCCTCTGGTAGCATCTCTCCCGTCCGGACGTTCTAATGCTCTTATTGTTGAATTGTATGTAAATAAATGATTGTTGATTGAGCATTGATACACCGAGTATTGTCCTTCCTTCAGCCCAAAGATTCAAAGAACTGCGTGTTTTCAACACGTTATTACAGAGTCACGCAGTCCTTATGCCTCACCCATTGTGGTCGTGAGAAAGAAGAATGGGAAAATAAGGATGTGTGTGGATTTTCGGACTCTAAACCGCCGCACCACTCCCGACCAATACACGGTGCCAAGAATTGAAGATGCTTTGGCATGTCTCAGTGGAAGCAAGTGGTTCAGTGTGCTTGACCTTCGGAGTGGATACTATCAAGTGCCCATGGCAGACTCCGACAAGGAAAAGACAGCTTTCATTTGCCCAGCTGGATTCTTCCAATTTGAAAGAATGCCACAGGGAGTGACAGGGGCTCCCGCTACATTTCAGCGGGTAATGGAACAAACTGTTGGAGACATGAACTTGCTTGAGGTGTTGGTCTATCTCGACGATCTCATTGTGTTTGGAGCCACGCTTGAGGAGCATGAGATCCGGTTGCTGAAGGTGCTTGACCGTCTAAAGGACGAAGGACTGAAGCTGTCACTGGATAAATGTCAGTTTTGTCAGCCATCGGTGACTTACGTTGGGCACATCATATCTCAAGACGGGGTGTCTACTGATCCAAAGAAGACTGAAGCTGTAACCGCATGGCCAAGACCCAACACTGTGACTGCATTACGATCGTTTCTTGGATTCTGTGGGTACTACCGGCGTTTCGTGAAAGATTACTCCAAGGTAGCTCACCCATTGAACCAACTGTTGTCTGGTTACCCTTCAACTGCAAAGAAGAAAGTAAAGGACAGACAGGATGGTCCGTACCTTAACCCTGCAGAGCCCTTTGGTGGTCGCTGGAGCGGAGAATGTGAGGCAGCCTTTGAGGAGCTGAAGCGACGACTTACCCAAGCTCCTGTGTTGGCCTTTGCCGATCCTCAGCTACCTTATGTGCTACATGTAGACGCTAGCCGGGAGGGGCTAGGAGGAGTGCTGTACCAGGATCAAGGTGAAGGATTGAGACCTGTGGCTTTCGTCAGTCGGAGTTTGACTCCTTCAGAAAAGAATTATCCAGCCCATAAATTGGAATTTTTGGCGCTGAAGTGGGCGGTAGTGGACAGACTGCATGACTATCTGTACGGGACCAAGTTCGAGGTGAGGACAGACAACAACCCTCTGACATATGTGCTAACGTCTGCCAAGCTAGACGCGACGGGTCACCGTTGGCTTGCTGCCCTGTCTACATATGACTTTAGTCTCAAGTACAGAGCAGGAGTCCAAAACATTGACGCTGACGCTCTCTCTCGCCGGCCACAATCGGGGTCGATATCCAAATCCGAGTGGGACGACGTTCCTGCAGCAGGAGTGAGAGCCTTGTGTCAAATGTCTGGGGTGATGAAACATAAAAACCCACGATCCGGAAGAGCCATTGACTCTTTTGGCACTTCTCCACAAGCTATCCCACAAGCTTATTGCAATCTGGCTTCTTTGAGTGTTAAGAATATGCCTTTTGTGAGTCTTGCTGAGTTGTCGACCGCTCAACGGGAAGACCCCGGCATAGGACAAGTGTGGACAGCTCTGAGTAATGGGAATAGTAACCAAGTTGACAAGACCAAGCAACCAACTTGCTCTTTGCTGTTGAGAGAGTGGGACAGGTTAAAGATGCAGAAAGGAGTGATGTATCGCATTGTAACTCCTCCCGGAAAATCACGCTGTTCTCAGTTGGTACTACCAGAAAAGTATAGAGTCCCTGTACTGAAATCACTGCACGATGACTCAGGTCATTTGGGCCTCGACAAGACATACGGCTTGGTAAGAAACCGGTTCTACTGGCCTCGGATGAAGTCAGAGATTGAAGAGTATTGCAAGTCTTGTGAGAGGTGTATAAAAAGAAAGACTCTACCCAAGAGAGCTGCACCTTTGTCGCATTTGCAAAGTGAGGGACCGTTCGACCTTGTTTGTATGGACTTTTTGTCCATAGAGCCTGATTCGAGCAGCACAGAAAATGTTCTGGTCATTACCGATCACTACACTCGTTATGCTCAAGCTTTTCCAACAAGAGACCAGAGAGCCTCTACGGTTGCAAAGGTGTTGCTGGAGAAGTATTTCGTTCATTACGGACTGCCACGGAGGATGCACAGTGATCAGGGCAGAGATTTTGAAAGTCGTCTTGTTCATGAAGTGTTGAGTTCGCTTGGAGTTGAAAAATCAAGAACGACGCCCTATCATCCTCAAGGAGACCCTCAACCCGAGAGGTTTAATAGGACGTTGTTGGACATGTTGGGGACCCTGGAACCGAACAGAAAGAAAAAATGGAGTCAGCACGTCGTTCATTTGGTTCATGCTTATAATTGCACTCCAAATGAAGCTACAGGTTTCTCTCCTTATTTCCTTATGTTTGGGCGTGAAGCTAGGTTACCTGTGGATTTGTGTTTCGAGACTTCTTGTGATGGCACACCACAGAAAACTTACCTCAAGTACGTTTCTGACCTGAGGAAGGAGTTAAAGGCTGCCTATGAACTAGCAGAGTCCGTCGCGGCCAAACAGAATGAGAACAATAAGCAGCGGTATGACAAAAGAATCAGGTTCGCACAGTTGTTACCTGGAGACAGAGTCTTGCTACGAAACCTCGGGTTACAGGGGAAGCATAAACTGGCCGATCGCTGGGCGTCAAAACCATATGTTGTGGAAAGCAAGATGCCGAACCTACCAGTGTTCCGGTTGAAACCTGAAGATGGTGATGGACCAATCAAGATCCTCCATCGAAATCACTTACTGCCTCTTGGGGAGAGGATATGTCTAGACTCTGCATCCCATACGGATCTCACCCCTACAAGGAGAGTCTTGCGACGGAGGAAACAGAAAGAATGCACAGACAAGCCTGGAAAGGAAAAGACACTATCGCAGAGAACGGCAGATAAAGACTCTGAAAGGGAAGGAGTCACGCCCAGTGATAAAGATGAGAAAGAGTACACTGACTCCGAAGATGAGGATTTTGGACTTTGGTGTGATCTGACTGTTGAACCTCTCAGGTGCAACATGGATAGTGATACTCTGGAACCGTTCAGTCTGGATTTGGGTATTTCCTTAAGCGACGTAGCTGAACAACCAAAAACAGTTGGGCTGGGAGTAACACAGGAATGTGTAGAGGAACCTGAGACGGACAGTGTAAATGAATCTGAGTCTGTTGAGATCACCGAAGCCGAATCACCTGATACTTGCGAGAATCCTGAGGAGGCAGGGAAAGAGAAAACACTGAATGCAGACCTTATTTCGCAAGAAGAAGATACTGGATTTAACTCTGAGACTAATCTTGATGTTGACATTAAGCCCAGACCTCAGCGGTTGAAGAGGGCTCCTTTGAGGTTAACTTATGATGAACCAGGTCATCCCAGTGTGGTAGCCGCCACAACAGTGAAATATGTCTCTTGTTTTTATAAATGGATAGGCACACCCATCTTTGCTTAGTTGTGTGTTTTACTCACCTGTTGTGCCATAATGGTTTATGTTTTCAAGGTACAAAGTCATGAGGGCATGCTTTTCTTTGGTGGGGGGAGAGTGTAATACTCTGATAAATATCAGTGGTATTTATTTTGTTTTCATGAGAATAAGTCGAAGAGAAAATAATGGTTCATGGTGAGGTTAAGAGTGGTATAGATATGTGATATAAATGTTTGTATTAAAATGCATAAATAGTGTGTGAAAAAATCAGTTACGTTAAAAAACCATAATTTCATGGAATGTGAATGTCTGTTAAAAGAGAAGAAGTGTAACTTGTTTTGTATGCTACGTCACGAGAGGTCATGACTTGCAGATGACTTCCGGGGGAAAGAGACTCGTGAGGAAGAGAGGAGAAGAAAAGGAGGATTACTAAAATGGCATAGACGAAGCATGGACTTCGGGACTGCTTATGTCACCAAAGTTGTTCGGCAACAACATATCACCCGTCTGCGGACTTCCCGGTAATCATTCGGAGCGTTTGAGCCGGGCTTCCCGTATCTTTTGTGCTTGACTAAGCACGAGGCACATTTGGCTACGTTGGCTAGCTGGAGCTAGGCTAACGCCACGGTCCTGGCTAACGGAGATTCCGCCGGAGCGAAGAGACGGAGTTTGAGAGTTGTCTCAGGAGAGAGTCGCTAACCGTGGATGATTTGCTGCTATCTAAGGAACCGGAGATTCGTTGCTCGCTGCCGCGAGTGGAGACGGTTGCTACCACAACGAGCGAGTTATTCATCGGAGGAGGTGGAGACATCACGGATACTCGGAGGTATTGTTGTTATTATTAAGAGCTCCAACTAAAGCGCGCCAACAACAAAAATAAACTAAGAGTGCACTCTGGGGAAAGAATAACATTGGACAGGTTAAGGGAAAAAATACTAAAATCTATCCCCCGGGGGTTTATTGTATGTTTTGTATATGTGTTTTTTTCATGAAGAAAAAAAAAGGGTTGGATGTGAATTTCCTGCAATTGTTTAATACATTTTCTAACCCTGAGATCCTGTGTTGGGTTTATTGCATGGTGTCTTATCATTTGAGTATTCACATGTATTAGCCTCAATCGGTTAAGTGTATTTCCTTAGCCTCCGCTTGTCTGTGTAGACACGAGAATCATATGAACCTTAGACTGATATTTATTTTTCGAGATGTATCTTTTATCACAGAATGTTTAAGTAGAGTCAAGACTGCACCCGAGGGCATAAGGGGGGAGTCTTGTCACACGAGCCGGTGGTAAAAGTGTTACACAAGACTGCTTTGAATGCTCAGACTGGGATATATTTAGAGAAGCTGCTACATACTCAGACACCGTGGACCTGGAGGAGTACACAACTTCAGTGACCAGCTACATCAGCAAATGCATTGAGGATGTCACTGCCTCCAAGACCGTCATCACCTATGCAAACCATAAACCCTGGTTCTCTGCAAAGCTACGCAACCTGATGAAAGTCAGAGACTCTGCCTGTAAGGCCAAAAATAGAGAAGCTTACACTACAGCCAGAGCAGATCTATCATGGGCCATCAAAGACGCAAAGCGGCAGTATGCACATAAGATCAACACACATTTCACAAGTACAAAGGACACTCGGCGCACGTGACACGGCATCCAAACAATCACGGGCTACAAGCCAACACCTCCAGCATGCAGCAGTGATCCCTCTCTGCCAGACCAACTAAATGACTTCTTTGCACGTTTTGAGACAGAACAAAGAGCCAGAAAGGAAGATGCCCCCCTCACCCAATGACCAAGTACTTTGTCTGTCCACAGCAGATGTCAGGATGACACTTCACAGAGTAAACCTGCGAAGGGCTGCAGGACCTGACAACATACCTGGCCAGGTGCTTCGGGAGTGTGCTGACCAGCTCGCAGGCATCCTCACGAACATCCTAAACACATCACTGAGCCCAGCTGTGGTACCTGCATGCCTCAAAACCACAAATCATCCCAGTGCCAAAGAAGTCCACTGTGTCCTGCCTCAATGACTACCGGCCGGTGGCACTTACGCCCATCATCATTAAGTGCTTTGAGAGGCTGGTATTGAGGCACATGAAAACTCAGCTTCCACTGAATCTGGACCCGCTACAGTTTGCTCATCACCAAAACCGCTCCACAGATGATGCCATCTCATCTGCTCTTCACCTTTCTCTCTCCCATCTCGACAAAAGGACACTTATGTCAGAATGCTGTTTATTGACTTCAGCTCAGCATTCAACACAGTCATTCCCCAGGAGCTGGTAAAGAAGTTGGACTCACAAGGAATAAACACCTCCCACTGCATTTGGATCTTGGACTTCCTAACTGACAGGCCATAGTCTGTCTTCATAGGAAATAAAACCTCCAAAGTCGTCAGACTGAGCACAGGATCGCCGCAGGGCTGTGTGCTTGGTCCACTGCTGTTCACCCTGCTAACACATGACACTGTGCAGTACAGCTCATTTTTACCGAAACATAGCATGTTATTTATTTGTAATTCCTAGTTATACATCTCTTGAAGATATATCCTTTATATATTTATAAATGCACCATGGGGGGCTTAGGGTGAAACAGCATTTCGGTACACTGTATACTGTGTATACTACTGTACTGACAATAAAGCTCTTGAATCTTGAATCTGAAGTAAGCCTGCAGAGCGAGAGCGAAGTGCTCTAATAGGGTGATATGGTACTACAAGGTCATTAAGATAAGATGGGGCCTGATTATTTAAGACCTTGTATGTGAGAAGCAAGCTTTTGAATTCTGGATTTAACAGGAAGCCAACGAAGGGAAGCCAAAACAGGAGAAATATGCTCTCTCTTTCTAGTCCCTCTCAGGACTCTTGCTGCAGCATTTTGGATCAGCTGAAGGCTTTTCAGCGAGTTTTTAGGACTTCCTGATAATAATGAATTACAGTCGTCCAGCCTGGAAGTAATAAATGCATGAACTAGTGTTTCAGCATCACTCTGAGACAGGATATTTCTAACTTTAGAGATGTTGCACAAATGGAAGAAAGCGGTCTTACATATTTGTTTAATATGTGCTTTGAAGGACATGTCCTGGTCAAAAATGACTCCAAGGTTCCTCACAGCGTTACTGGAGGCCAAGGTAATGCCATCCAGAGTAAGAATCTGCTTAGATACCATATTTCTAAGATTTTCAGGGCCGAGTACAATAACCTCAGTTTGATCTGAATTAAGAAGCAGAAAGTTAGCATCCATCCAGGTCTTTATGTCTTTAAGATATTCCTGCAGTTTAACTAAATGGTGTGTGTGATCTGGCTTCATGGACAGATAGAGCTGGGTGTCATCAGCATAGCAGTGAAAATTTATGCTATGTCTTCTAATGATGCTGCCTAAAGGAAGCATGTATAATGTAAACAGAATTGGTCCTAGCACTGAACCCTGTGGAACTCCATAATTAACCTCAGTGTTAAGCTTGAACATGAACAAACTGTAAATGACTTGTGGTTCAAACTAGCCTACCATCTATTACCATTAGTTCATCTATAAATTCAGCATCAAAAGTAACAAATTCTTGACTTTGACATAATTATGACATTTACGGGTCAATGTGAAGCACTTCTGTTTGAACTGAGGTGGAAAATGGGTGCAGCTACTCTGCTGTACAGGAGGAGGTGTTGTTGCATTGTGCATCTCCCATAGTGGGATTTATAATAAAAGAACACCAGAGGTCTGGACCCTGTTAAACTGGTGAATATATAACACCATCATAATCTCATGTAAGCTTGTCTACTATGTGCAATGATCACAAAGCAAAGAGCCAAAACAGTGACAGGAAAGCCAGTAGCTGTGCTGAATAAAACTTGCAAAAATAAAAAACTGAATCCAAACAGTCTCAGCGAATCAAGAGTTTATGAAAGGATGGCAGGTGAATGATACAGAAGTAAATATCTGACAGCATTCTAGTAGTTATGCATGTTGTTGCTGAATCACTTAAGATGTAATCACAATAAAACAATCAATTATTTTCCCACGTGAATTTTTCCATTGTTGACATAATGCTGATCAGTTTTTACATTGTTTTATGCGACAGAAGAGGAAAGACTACAACCACTAGCATAAACATTTCAGGATGGTCCCATAGTCAGTCACGACCCACAGATTGCCACGATCATAGCTCACATGGTTGATGCGAGAGGGCATTGGTATTTTGGTCCAGCTCGTGCCTTGTGGAGTGCTGCTGTCGATGCCTTGTCTGTAGAGAGAAGACATTGATACTTAAATCATTGGATCTGTTTTATTTGTGCAATTGAGGGTTTGGCCTCAGCTCCTCGCCATATTATCTATCCCGAGTTAAGAGTTGTAAGTCTCATGGTTGCTCGGTCTGGTGACCCAAATATAATGTTTTTGATTACTTCATGTTCTGTGATTTGGGGGTTTCTCGTGGTCTAGTCTGTTGCATTTCTAGCTCCTTTGGTTATTCCTTAGTATTGTTGGTGATTTCTAGACTTTAGATTTTGTTAATGTTCTGTGTTACATCTAGTTATCTAGGTTTCTATGTTCGTGTATTTCCTGTTTTACTTTGGTAGTCTCATGTCCTGTGTTAGAGTTTTCTGTTTTGCTTCCTTCCTGTCTCGTGTGTCAGATTAGGTTAAGCTGTGTCTCTCTTCTGTACTTATTGTGTGTTTTCCTTTGTTCTTTGTCGGGTCGTCTGCATTTCCTCTGCTCTTCTTCACTCCACATTTTCAGGTTTCATGTTTTCTAGTTCAATGTTTCAAGTTTCATGTTCACCTTTTCCCAGTTTAGGTTTTGTTAGTTTCCTTTCTGCCATTTGTTTTGTAATATTTGTTGCAGCCCTAAATAAAGGCTTGCTTTCTGTTAACATCCACCTCATTTGTTTGCATTTGGGTCCGCATTCTCTTCTCTCCACGCCGTCTGCCTTAGCAGGCGTGACAGGAAGAGGTAAATATGTTTAACAGATGTGAAAAATGAGATTTCCATGATTTCTTTTAAGTGAACACCTAAATGTATTATAGAGGAGAGACAGATCATTCAAAGAATCCACAACTGAAATCTGAAAATTCTTAGGTACTGATTTTCTGAGTTACAGAAACTATGATGATTATAAGTAAACATTACTAGTTTTCTTTTGTAGCATTTGACTGGTGATTCTACACATGAACATTGTATGGCTCAGTGATCATTACAATGAAAGTCGCTTCTAGAAAGATTTAAGCACAAATTGCCTTCGTGAGCAATTTGTTATTCATTTGTGGAGAGGTCATTCTAAGGTTGAAGAGCAAAATAGTGGTTGATCCATTGCATGGATAACAACAGAGGAGTCAAAAACACAATAACCTGATTCAAACAGAGACTGAAAGAGTCAAAGCAAAAAGAAAGAAGAAAGAACAGAAATACTGCCAGGGCTAGTTAAAATGCTTTCAGACTAGATTAAGTGTTTACCTTTGGAAGACTTCTCCTCCTCTATTTACAACAAAGACACTTCCATCAGTCCCAATTTCAACCATTACTGCAAGACCATCCACTTGTATCCAGCCACTGAAGCCACAGGTGCTCGGTGTTACTTTCTGTCATGAAAAGCAAATATGGTGAGATGTCTTGATCATACAAATAACAACACAAATGATCATTAAAATAAAAAATAATTTACTGTGAAGTAGATGTTTTGACCCGAGTTCACTCCCCAGCATCCATATTTTGTGCTGCAACTGAAATACATTAAAAGCCCAGGCAGGGTTGTCCAGCTCAGGGTGCTCTGTTCCCTGTGGGCTGAGGCAATGGTGCTTTTCAGACAGTGGATGGTGGAGTGGTGGGTAACTCCCACCACCTGACCATCACCTCCAGCATCCACCTGCTCTAAATTCTCACCTGAAGACACAGAGGTACAGATCATTCATTCAAACAGCTGCTACCGCGCACACTCTACTGTCTTAAGTCTGTGATAAAGCTCACCATAAGCATAAACAAAGCTGCCAGCTACGTATTTGTAGACGACGTTCTCGTCGAGGTCAACACCCCAGATTCCTGCAGGTCCCACTGAGACATGCTTCAGGGTGAGTGAGCCCATTTTGTACCACTGTGATCCAATCAGAAAGTATGCATAATTGTTGATGTCTGTCATCACAACGTTCCCCTGCCCAGCATCAATCTGTACAGCAGGAAACTGTTGTGGACCCTCCGTGCAAGTGCAGCCTGTGAAGAGAAAACCATCAGTCATATGAATGGAACCTTTATTTATTTTAAGGATAAAAATAATTTGCTTCTTGGTTGGTTTAAACAAATATAGTAAATGATAGTGTAGTTTTATTTTGAAAAACTGGACTTACCATGACTGACTGACAGGTAGTTTAGCATTAGCAGCAAGGCTGCGATAGCTTTCATCTTGTTTCTGAGTCTGTCTGCTGCAGGACTCTTCTGGGTGTGTTACTGGATGTTTGCTGAGCTACTGCACTGCACCGTTTGCGTGAGTGTGCATTTTATAATTTACCAATTATTGTGAAACATGAAACAGATTTTCTTTCTTTTTTTTTTCTTTTTTTTTTTTTACACAATTTAGGCAAAGGAGGAAGTTGTGAAACAGGGATTTTTTTCAAGTACAACCACAAAGCAACGACTGAGGATTCTTCCAAGATAAAATGATTTCCATAAAACATACAAACCTTCCTGGGACATATTTCTATTAGTTGGGGAAAGTTACTAGTGGCAACTTAACTTTACTTTGAAGTTATTCCATCTTATTAATTAGTATTAGGTCCAAGCTACTCATGATTCATAATCATCTTTTGGTTGTTTATATATTGAAAACCCTGTTTGTGCAGCTCTCTTGAAATATATACTCTAATCTCTGTTCCTTTCATGGGGTCTTACTTTAGATCCTGAGTTCCACCATACTACTGCAGGTAAAGTTGTTAATAGTACAACAATAGCTGAGGCTGTGATTATGACTCAATTCCAGATTCTGTAAATCCAAACCAAATCATGGCTGATTCTGTAAATGTCTTTGATTATGTAAGAAGTCTGTGTAATTTGTTTGTCTTCTGTAGAAAATAAAAAGAACAATATCTGTTTTGTCTCCTTCTGCCAAATGAACTGCTGCTCTAAAGAAAATTCAAAGAGGATGGAAACAGTTTCTTTTAAAAAGCTGTACAAATGCATTAGTTTGTCTTTTTAGAGGCTTTGGTATATTATGTATGTTATTAACTTTAGTTTTTATTTGTAAATATAATGATAATCTTCAATACTAGTTTGTGGACGGAGACCTCCTCCCTAAGGCTGAAGTTTGCCCCTGCTCACTGAGGATGAGGGTTATCCAGAGTAATGAGTTAAAAATCTAGGTATACCATCAAAGACTGACTGAAAAACACTGGTTACAAAACACTTTTAAAAATAGTTCAAAAGTGCTGTCACGAATGAATAGCACATCCCAAAAGAGAAAGCCACAGATGTGGAAAAAATTTGGATTTCTAGAATATCAGTATGAAAGCCATGAATAACTGTTTAGAACAATAGCTCATATCACGATCATTTTGCTTTGTGTTGTAATCAAAAGATGAAACAGAAGTAAAGAATAAAAGGAAATGAATCAAAGACTTTATTGAAGATATAATCAAGGGGAAAAAATGCCCACTCTGGGTCAGGGACGAGTTCCTGCCCCAAGTGGAGGAGTTTAAGTATCTCGGGGTCTTGTTCATGAGAGACCGGAGAACGACAGACAGATTCATGCTGTGGTTGCAGTCATGTGGACCCTGTACCGATCCATCATGGTGAAGAGGGAGCTGAGTATAAAAGTGAGACTCTCAATTAGCCGGTTGATCTACATCCCTACCCTCACCTATGGTCACCTAAGCTGTGGGTAGAGACCGAAAGAATGAGATCGCAGATACAAGCACAGGAAATGAGTTTCCTCTGAAGGGTGGCTGGACTCTCACTTAGAGACAGGGTGAGAAGTTCAGCCATCCGGGAGGGGCTCAGAGTAGAGCTGCTGCTCCTCCACATCGAAAGGAGCCAGTTGAGGTGGTTCAGGCATCTGACAAGGTGGGCGCCTCCTGGTGAGGTGTTCCGTGCATGTCCCACCAGGAAGATATATGTATGTGTATATGTATATGTATATATGTATGTGTATATGTATATGTATATATGTGTATATATATATATATATATATATATATATATATATATATATAAATATATATATAATTTTGTGTATCGTTGCACCCCTAATAAATATACATATATATATTAGGGGTGCAACGATACACAAAATTCACGGTTCGGTTCGGTTCGATACTTTGGTGTCACGGTTCGATATTTTTTCGATACAAAAAAAAAATGTTCATGCCTTTTTAATTTGTCATTTATTAAAATTATAAATATATATTTTAACTCAAAAGTACAGTTTTTAAATTTAACCCTAACCCTTGTGCGCGTTGTTTTTTAGCTCATCATATTGCAGCCACAGAAATTCTTTTGTCCATGAAACCATAAAGCTGCACTTTCTTTTTGCCTTATAGTCTGATTTGTCATAACTTCTCCGTTTTGTGGTAAGCTTTTCTTTGGCTGTCACTTCTTCACCCTGACCTGTCTTATTTGGCTCAGCAGAACTAAAATATATATCTGTCTGTGAAGGTTCTCAATCATCCAGGTCATCGTAGTGAAATATATATCCTGCCGCACTCACATAAGCTCAGCGATTCTCTGCGCGATCAACCTCTCACATGTTTAAGCTGCGGGAGATTTCACTTGTCATGTTTGCATAGTAAGCTAACAATTAATAAGACGATGTCAGAGGAATTGGTGCACAAATTATCATCACTCACAGATCAGTGCTGTCGCTCTCTATACACAGTTCGCGCGATTGCAAAGTGAAAGCAAAAAAACAAGCGCAAATTCAAACACGATTTCAATATGTCACATATTGACAGTGGCTCACCCAATGACATAATTACCCAGCTACATTTCTGAAAGAATGCAAAAGCATTGACATATATTTTTCCTTCCTACAATAGCCCGACAGGCAGGGGAGAGATAGCCCCGGGACGTCGGGCTAGCGATATTGCGAGCCCTGTATCTGATTGAGGAATCACTCATCTTTGGAAAAGAGAGTTTATTACAGAGAAATGTCTCTTTCCAAAATAAAAGCTATACTATCCGCTTCTTCTGGGCTATATTCTCAGCAGCATATTAAACATATCAGGTCTCCATAAGGAGAATCCTGTGCTAACAGCTGTCTAAATGACTCGGCTAAAGTTTGTAGCATGCATGCTTGTTTTTGTCTTTGCACTAGGATGATGTCGGTGTAAATGTGCAGTCATATTCGTTGTGTTCCCACTAGTGCTTTCAGGTTAATCTCGTTGAAATAACCTTAACGCCACAACACGGCAAATCTCCGTTAACGAGCTACCCTATACAGAGGGGCTAGACGGCCAACACGTTAACGAGCTAACTGCGCTAACACACTAGCTCCCACCCATGTAATTGAGCATTGCATGGCACATCCAACATACTGTTTTACTTTAGTCCATGACTCGCTTACCTTCAGGGTCATACGTCACATGAAAACCAAAATAATTCCAAACGCCAGATCTGAATGAGGGTGGGGAGGTCCACTTCTGTCTCGCTAGCTTGCCCTGCGCTCTTCCTTCTGACCATGCTGTCTGTGTTGAGTGCTCAGTGAATCTGCGTTCGACTACTCCGCCTAGGCTGCACTCTCGAGCCTAGGCGGAGTAGTCAAATGCAGATTCACTGAGCGCTCAACACAGACAGCATCGTCAGAAGGAAAGTTGATAAAATAAATTACAAATTTTGTATTGTTCTTTTTTTTTCTCCCCTTTGGTTTTCTTTCTTTCTCTCCCCCTCTTTCTTTCATTCTTTCCCCCTGTCCTATCCCACAGTCATGTCTGTCCCGTTTGCAACTGAAAATAAAATAAATTCATAATTATAATAAAGGTCAATCAAATGGACCAATATGATGATCCACTTAAAATAAATCCTCTTGGCATCTTTCTTGGCCTCAAGACAACAATTCTGATGGCTATAGATCCAAACGGGACACAAAAAAAAAAAAAAATTGAAAAAAAAAAACAATTGAAAAAAATTGTATTGTTCGATACATATGCGTACCGAACCGAAAGCACTGTATCGAACGGTTCAATATCGATACGAATATCGTTGCACCCATAATATATATATATATATATATATATATATATATATATATATATATATATATAACACACACACACACACACACATACAGTGGGGCAAAAAAGTATTTAGTCAGCCACCGATTGTGTGTCTACTCATTTTAACCCTTATAACCTCATACGTACAAGAAAGCTTTATGGTCTTCATTTAGGATTAAAAACATAAATCAATTTTGCTGATCTGTCAAAATCAAAATCACGTTTTTGGTCAGGATGACTTTTTTATGACTAACTTCAAACATCCATATCTTGGGAAACATGGATATAATTTTAGTAGCTGAATTCCATCAAATGAGTGTAACAGAAACACAGCAACAGAAATTAGCATGGCTGCTTTAGATCTTTTATTTTTGGAACCTTTTTTAAACCTTTATTACCAGCATCATGTTCTACATGTGATTCTCCACTGAGCTTATCGTAAAGCATAGAGCTGAGCCCAAGCTAACTGTTGTGTGCTGTTGAATGCAAACCGAATGACTGTCTCTGCAGTGATTAATAACCGTTCCACATGTTCACTTATTGTACACCAACCTTGTGAGATTGATCTTTTTCACCAGTGCCTCCCTGCTAGTCATCCTGCTCAAGCTGCACTTAAAAATAGGTGACCTTGAGCTTTTTGGGAGGGAAGAAACCATGCAAGAGTGTACTTGACTTACAACCACAGAAAAGAAGAAGAGCTTAATAGTAAACGTTTTTTACAATGATTTTCTATTCACAATTGTGGAAGCCAAAATCACGTCTGAAAGTAAGCTGGTTCTACCTCAACATTACAATACTAGCCATACTTGGCTTTTGGAGCAAGGAGTGATCATATATTTATATGTATTGGGGACATATACAGTGGGGCAAAAAAGTATTTAGTCAGCCACCGATTGTGCGAGTTCCCCCACTTAAAATGATGACAGAGGTCAGTAATTTGCACCAGAGGTACACTTCAACTGTGAGAGACAGAATGTGAAAAAAAAATCCATGAATCCACATGGTAGGATTTGTAAAGAATTTATTCGTAAATTAGGGTGGAAAATAAGTATTTGGTCAATAACAAAAATACAACTCAATACTTTGTAACATAACCTTTGTTGGCAATAACAGAGGTCAAACGTTTACTATAGGTCTTTACCAGGTTTGCACACACAGTAGCTGGTATTTTGGCCCATTCCTCCATGCAGATCTTCTCGAGAGCAGTGATGTTTTGGGGCTGTCGCCGAGCAACACGGACTTTCAACTCCCGCCACAGATTTTCTATGGGGTTGAGGTCTGGAGACTGGCTAGGCCACTCCAGGACTTTCAAATGCTTCTTACGGAGCCACTCCTTTGTTGCCCGGGCGGTGTGTTTTGGATCATTGTCATGTTGGAAGACCCAGCCTCGTTTCATCTTCAAAGTTCTCACTGATGGAAGGAGGTTTTGGCTCAAAATCTCACGATACATGGCCCCATTCATTCTGTCCTTAACACGGATCAGTCGTCCTGTCCCCTTGGCAGAAAAACAGCCCCATAGCATGATGTTTCCACCCCCATGCTTCACAGTAGGTATGGTGTTCTTGGGATGCAATTCAGTATTCTTCTTCCTCCAAACACGACGAGTTGAGTTTATACCAAAAAGTTCTACTTTGGTTTCATCTGACCACATGACATTCTCCCAATCCTCTGCTGTATCATCCATGGCAAACTTCAGACGGGCCTGGACATGCACTGGCTTCAGCAGCGGAACACGTCTGGCACTGCGGGATTTGATTCCCTGCCGTTGTAGTGTGTAGTGTGAACCCCCTCAGTGAGATCATTAACAAGACTGGCTACGGATACCGACTACGGAACGGAGCAGTTGTCAGCCACCTCCTGTACATGGATGACATCAAGCTGTATGCCAAGAGTGAACGAGACATCGATTCACTGATCCACACTACCAGGCTATACAGCAATGACATTGGAATGTCGTTCGGCCTGGAGAAGTGTAGTCGGATGGTAACAAAGAGAGGGAAGGTAGTCAGAACTGAGGGGATTGAACTACCAGAAGGCAACATTGCAGACGTAGAGGACAGTTACAAGTACCTGGGGATCCCGCAGGCGAATGGGAACCATGAAGAGGCCGCTAGAAAAGCTGCAACCACCAAGTACCTGCAGAGGGTCAGGCAAGTCCTGAGGAGTCAGCTGAATGGTAAGAACAAGATCCGGGCCATCAACACGTACGCCCTGCCCGTGATCAGGTACCCTGCTGGGGTAATAGGCTGGCCAAAGGAGGAGATAGAAGCCACTGACATAAAGACAAGAAAGCTCCTTACCATGCATGGAGGGTTTCACCCCAAGTCCAGCACCCTGAGGCTGTACGCTAAGCGGAAGGAAGGGGGCCGGGGACTGGTGAGTGTCAGCACCACAGTTCAGGATGAGACAACGAACATCCAAGAATACATTGGGAAGATGGCCCCAACTGACCGAGTGCTCAGTGAATACCTCAGGCAGCAGAAACCCAAGAAAGAGGAGGGAGACGAGGAACCATCATGGAAGGACAGGCCCCTGCACGGTATGTACCACCGGCAGATAGAGGAGGTGGCTGATATCCAGAAATCCTACCAGTGGCTGGACAAAGCTGGACTGAAAGACAGCACAGAGGCACTAATCATGGCAGCACAAGAACAAGCTCTGAGCACAAGATCCATAGAGGCTGGGGTCTATCACACCAGGCAAGACCCCAGGTGCAGGCTGTGTAAAGATGCCCCAGAGACAATCCAGCACATAACAGCAGGGTGCAAGATGCTAGCAGGCAAGGCATACATGGAACGCCATAACCAAGTGGCCGGCATAGTGTACAGGAACATCTGTGCCGAGTATAACCTGGAAGTCCCGAGGTCAAAATGGGACATGCCCCCAAGGGTGGTGGAGAATGACCGAGCTAAGATCCTGTGGGACTTCCAGATACAGACGGACAAAATGGTGGTGGCTAACCAACCGGACATAGTGGTGGTAGACAAACAGAAGAAGACGGCCGTAGTGATCAATGTAGCGGTTCCGAATGACAGCAATATCAGGAAGAAGGAACATGAGAAGCTGGAGAAATACCAAGGGCTCAGAGAAGAGCTCGAGAGGATGTGGAGGGTGAAGGTAACGGTGGTCCCCGTGGTAATCGGAGCACTAGGTGCGGTGACTCCCAAGCTAGGCGAGTGGCTCCAGCAGATTCCGGGAATAACATCGGAGATCTCTGTCCAGAAGAGCGCAGTCCTGGGAACAGCTAAGATACTGCAGGACCCTCAAGCACCCTCAAACAGGATAGGTGTGCGCCTCTCTGTCGTGTTGATCAAAGTAGACAGAAAATAGGTTCAGGGTTTCAGTTAGGGTGCTGTTTGAGTAGTCTGATGATGAGGGATGTTCTCGTAGCCTGTGATGCCCGGCCGCATGTCCGTGGAGTTGTTGGTCTTGAAATTCCCCTTGATGCACTGTTTGTATTTACCCTTGGCCCTTTTGATGCCCATCAGCAGGGAACACTGGTGCCCGCTGATCGCCTGCCTTGAATGCATCATTGTGTGTCTGAGCAGGGCATGCACCTCACTGTTTAACCATGGCATCTGATTCTACAATGCAGTTTTTGTTGTAGTTACAAGGATGCTGGTGACTTTGTCCACACCTGAACAGGTAGAAATGAAAGCTGCAGTGTGACTAGGGTTGCCAACTCCCTGAAAAATAAATAAGGGACACCTCGTGGCCAGGGCCGGGCAACCCAGTTCACCCTTCCCAGTGTGGTGAATTTTGTCGCTCTTTTTTTGTGTGTGTGAAATTATTTTTTAACCATTTGACTTGAACTTGATTTAAGCAGATGCATATTCTTTGTGATATGACCATATGGGAAACAAATGATCATTTAGCCGTTTATTTTTAGCTCAAAATGACAACATTAACACAGTAAAACAGGTCTCTTTCTTAAACAGAAGCCTGTCATGCTTAACTTTTGAGAATATAAGTAAGTCTTTCTTTAAAAGAACTCTGTCCTGCTTAACTTAAAATTATATAAATTAATAGAAAGCAATAGAACGAAAAACATTCTTGTAACAGTGCACATACAGTGCATTTAGTACAATTGGCTTCAGCTGAGGTATTATTTCAGCTTTTCTAATGCTAATCAGCTGCTCCTGTTTGTAAACCCACTTGTTCCCATGATTACGCATCATAACTCATCATCATTATTAATCTATGTATTACTTTTATGTATTAGTCATCTATTTGTTGTAATCATCTATCCTTGCAGTTGTTTATTACACAAAATAAATTATATTATCACACTTCTGGCCACATAGCGCTGATATTCACCGCACATGCCCATATTAACCTTAACCAGAGGGTTTAAAAAACAAACCAGTGTTTACATACCATATCTGCTTCTGCCGTGGCCTGGTGGACAAGAAATTGGTTAAGGGTTCCCCGAGCTTTCACGCCCCTCATGTTCTTCATGTGTAGAGAGCAGCCATTTGGCTTTTCTACTTATAAAACCCGGAGAGCTGCCAAATGGCTGGTAGGCTTTTAGCTAAGCTTTAGCTTCAGCCAAGTGGAAGCTAAATTGGCTAG
The DNA here is from genome assembly GCF_964374335.1 of Astatotilapia calliptera. Classification (NCBI taxonomy): domain Eukaryota; kingdom Metazoa; phylum Chordata; class Actinopteri; order Cichliformes; family Cichlidae; genus Astatotilapia; species Astatotilapia calliptera. Next base: position 3,761,273 of record NC_137438.1, read on the forward strand.
TCATTCATATGTATATTAGGTTGTTACCTGGGAATTCTGGAGGGAGGGGAGTGGGGGTGTGTGATTGAGGGCGTGGGGGAGCTGCTAAAAGCTGTGCACTTCCTTTTGTGTTTCATCTTGATGCATTCTCAATCATCCAGGGAAATAAATCTCCAAAAGTCACCAACTTGGAGTGTTTCAGTTTGCCATCTTAGGGAGAAATCAACACACATGGGTGTATGTCCTTTGTTGCTGAGATTTATTGATAAAAACAGTACAAAAAACCAACCATTTGTACACATATTTACAAATAATAATAAAAAGTGAGTGAGTACATTTCAACATTTTGTTTTGTTGTAAAGGGTGACAGGGCTTGGCTTCCTTTTGGTAGTGGACCATTGATCAGGAAGCCAAGCCCTATATATATGATACAATCTCACTGCACTTAGCCTAATCCTTCATTGCCCTGAAGAATTCTGTGGTGTACGGACCTCCTCTCCAAGGAAAGAAAATGCAGAGAAGACTCACCACTCAGCAGGCCTTGGAAATGATCCTGAGGGAAGTCGACCCTTGTGACTCGGATGGAGAAGACCTAGAAGTTCAGCCGGATTCGGACTCAGAGCTGTCTGATCAGTCTTCCGGTTAGTTTCATTTCATGTTATTTCCTATTTCATTTCAAACAAGTAAGTGGATGTAGTTAGTAAGTAAGATATTTCAGACATTATTCTGATACAGAGGAGGAGATACTGGAATTATAATTAGTATCTATGCATGCATTTGTGATTTTGTTTGACCTTCCCATTGCTCACAATTTGAATTTGTTCACACTGCAGATGAGGAGACTGCTTCTGCACCTAAAAAGAGAGCTTGTTTGGGGACTGAGACAGCGAAACCTGGCACAGTGTGGCGTGAAGAACAGGTGGGAACCTGTCTCCCTTTCACCCCAATAGAAGCGTATGCTGCAGATGGAGAGCCAACGGCTAAGGCCAGGAGAAGTATCTCGAGTCGCCTTCAGAGCTTCCTGTGTTTCATCACTCTTGACATGCTTCATAGCATTCAAGAATGGACTATTCAACATGCACAGCAAACGGAGCATGTTCATTGGTTCATGGACCTCCCTGAACTAATGGCATTTATTGCAATTGTCATCTTGCGGGGGGTTAACAGGGTTCCATCTCTAAATGACTGCTGGTCAGCAAACCTGGGAAACCCACAGATAATTGGAACTATGGCACGAAACCGCTTCCAAGACATCATGAAACACCTACGCTTTGATGACAAGTCCACCCGCAATGATCGAGCAAAGTTCGCTGCAATTTCCAGTGTGTGGGGATCATTTGTCACCAACTGCATCACGTGCTACAACCCTGGTTTACATATCACCGTTGATGAACAGCTTTTCCCATCAAAGACTCGGTGCTGTTTCCTGCAGTATATTGCAAGTAAACCTGACAAGTTTGGGACACAAACACACAAATGCAAGAACAATCATGCCACTGTGCGATGTGTTCACTGCAACAGATACACATGTGGTAAATGCAGACTACAGATACCATGGCAGTGCCAGGATTGTGAGTGATTGCTGAAAATGTTGAAATGTACTCACTCACTTTTTATTATTATTTGTAAATATGTGTACAAATGGTTGGTTTTTTGTACTGTTTTTATCAATAAATCTCAGCAACAAAGGACATACACCCATGTGTGTTGATTTCTCCCTAAGATGGCAAACTGAAACACTCCAAGTTGGTGACTTTTGGAGATTTATTTCCCTGGATGATTGAGAATGCATCAAGATGAAACACAAAAGGAAGTGCACAGCTTTTAGCAGCTCCCCCACGCCCTCAATCACACACCCCCACTCCCCTCCCTCCAGAATTCCCAGGTAACAACCTAATATACATATGAATGACTAGCCAATTTAGCTTCCACTTGGCTGAAGCTAAAGCTTAGCTAAAAGCCTACCAGCCATTTGGCTGCTCTCGGGTTTTATAGGTAGAAAGGTAGAAGCCTGGCTTTGCAGGTGTTCGGGTTCCCCGAGCTTTCACGCCCCTCATGTTCTTCTTGTGCCCACCACTAGAAGCATGCCTATGGAAAAAGTGCGCCGGCACACAGTGCAGTGCGCTTTAAAGGTGTTATCGTGCACTTTCCCAGCCAGGTGTTTTCCTTTTCCCATTCCTCCCTGTACTTTTGCAGCCTTTTTTTCTTTTCTTTCTCTGAGCAACAAACATTGCTGCTCTAATGCTGGGTTTACACTGTGCCATTTTTGGCGTGCGACCGATTTGGTGATCGGCCCGATTGTGGCCTTCATCGTGCATCGTGTAGTATACGTGGGGTAACGAGAAGCGATTAACACCTCACGACCAGCTCCCGATCATCAATCGCTCGTGAGGGTGTCACCACAGCCGCTCACACTGCTCATGTGCAAACACGTAAACATCGGTGAAAAAGACGGCGCAGCACGGCAGTGCAGCGTGTGATCTGGACACAAGCGATGGAGGCACAACTTGTAGAACTTTGGAAAGCTCATCCGAGTCTTTTCGATGTGGCATCACAAAATTATCACGACCACAACAACCGTGAAAATAGTTGGATTTACTTGCTGCTCAATCACAGCTGCCTGATCAATGTTTTTCATTAGCAATTTAGCAAAGTTGATGGTGGTGTGTGTCTGTGTGAGTGAAAGACAGAGAGAGAGAGGGAGCGACAGATTTTCTGTTATAACCTTCATTTTATGGAGGCACAGTGTGCGCACTCAGGTCGCATCAGAGCATCGGACGGTATAGTGTTAGACCTGCATCGTGACCTGCAACTTCTAACCCCTGCGAGTCAATCGTGCAGTTTGAGCAGGAGCTGAATAACGTGACTGAAAAAATCGCACAGTGTCTGCCCAGCTTTCGGTGTACTGTCGTCCGAGACTTGCACCGCAGTGTCGGCGTTTGTTTCCCTGTTGGCCATGCTTCTTGTTGTGGTCATCTGTTGTCTTTCGGTATTTTCTCCGTAAGCGACCTTTCCTCGACCAATGAGATGAGTGGTAATCTGAATTGTCATACTCGAATTGTCATAAGTGTGCTGTCAGCTCATTGGTCACAAAGCAGGAGAGGGGCTGGGAATTATGTTTTCAAACAAAGCGTTAATTCCATAAACATTTATAGACTACTTTTGATTCTCACTGTATTACGGGACAAAGTGCATCCCTTAGCTCAATACGGGATGTGTACTTTTGTTTCTAAATACGGGACGATTCCGTTTTTTAAGGGATGGTTGGCAACCCTAAGTGTGACTGCTCATCAGTTTATTACCTGTTGATGTTTAGAGTCTAGCTGAGTTGGCTGGAGTCAGCATTTACTCAGCTTTAGTGTCACACTGGGTTCTTTGCTAGCTTAGTGTTAGCATGCTTGCAAAGAGCCGAAGTTATATTTAAACAAATATATAAGACTGCTTTCTTCCATTTGCGTAACATCTCTAAAGTTAGAAATATCCTGTCTCAGAGTGACGCTGAAAAACTAGTTCATGCATTTATTACTTCCAGGCTGGACGACTGTAATCCATTATTATCAGGATGTCCAAACAACTCGCTGAAAAGCCTTCAGCTAATCCAAAATGCTGCAGCAAGAGTCCTGACAGGGACTAGAAAGAGAGAGCAGATTTCTCCTGTTTTGGCTTCCCTTCATTGGCTCCCTGTTAAATCCAGAATTGAATTCAAAATCCTGCTCCTCACATACAAGGTTTTAAATAATCAGGCCCCATCTTATCTTAATGACCTTGTAGTACCATATCACCCTATTAGAGCACTTCACTCTCGCTCTGCAGGCCTACTTGTTGTTCCTAGAGTATTTAAAAGTAGAATGGGAGGCAGAGCCTTCAGTTTTCAGGCCCCTCTTCTGTGGAACCAGCTTCCAGTTTGGATTCAGGAGACAGACACTATCTCTACTTTCAAGATTAGGCTTCAAACTTTCCTTTTTGCTAAAGCATATAGTTAGGGCTGGACCAGGTGACCCTGAATCCTCCCTTAGTTATTGTTATGGTCTGACCAGCCCTGCTGGGCGACCTGATCATTTATGTTTGAGTTTATTTTGATGGAGCCGCGCTCCCCCGGAGGCAGGTCCGTCAACCTGGAAGTAGCTCCATTTGGAGCTTCGGCATATAACCAAAACCAAAATATGATAGTAACCTTGTTCAGCCATCGTTCCAAGTGAGATAGCTGTTAGCATTCATAGCAAAATCCTTACAGAACATCAATTTATGAAAACGCTGAAGAAAAAAGGACAAAATATACTCTGCACAAAAGCAGAACTGGCACAAACACATCGCTCAATGTCCTGAGTCAGATATTTCTTGGGCTTTGTTAGCTTTCACAACATTTTCACTTCTTCATTTCCTTCAGTTTCAGTCCTACACACACACACACACACACACACACACACACACACACACACACACACACACACACACACACACACACACACGTGTATATATATATATATGGGTCAAAAGAAGGACTTGACAGGCTCAGAAAAGTCAAAAATAGTGAGATATCTTGCAGAGGGATGCAGCAGTCTCAAAATTGCAAAGCTTCTGAAGCGTGATCATCGAACAATCAAGCGTTTCATTCAAAATAGTCAACAGGGTCGCAAGAAGCGTGTGGAAAAACCAAGGCGCAAAATAACTGCCCATGAACTGAGAAAAGTCAAGCGTGCAGCTGCCAAGATGCCACTTGCCACCAGTTTGGCCATATTTCAGAGCTGCAACATCACTGGAGTGCCCAAAAGCACAAGGTGTGCAATACTCAGAGACATGGCCAAGGTAAGAAAGGCTGAAAGACGACCACCACTGAACAAGACACACAAGCTGAAACGTCAAGACTGGGCCAAGAAATATCTCAAGACTGGTTTTTCTAAGGTTTTATGGACTGATGAAATGAGAGTGAGTCTTGATGGGCCAGATGGATGGGCCCGTGGCTGGATTGGTAAAGGGCAGAGAGCTCCAGTCCGACTCAGACGCCAGCAAGGTGGAGGTGGAGTACTGGGCCCTATTTCAGGAAGCCGGTTTAGAAAACTCAGAGTGAAAAACGATACTCAGGGTTGAGTAACCCCGAACTGTCCAACTCGGAATATTCGGTTTCAGAAAGGCTGATAACAATTAGTTCAGTCAACCCGGAGTTGCTTTAACCCCAAGTTAAGCGCGCGCACAAGGATACATAAAGCCCTGATTAGTGGAGCACAGATTAAGCGAGTCACCATGGAGACGGAGGGAAAGAAGGCGCGGTCAATGTATTTTACAGCGCTTGAGGCCGAAATTCTGATGGCAGCATATGCCGATAACATGCAAATTTTGCGGAAAAAAAGTAACACAGCCTCAGCTGCAAAAGAAAGGGAGCATGCATGGCAAAACATAGCCGACACAGTCAATGCGTGAGTGTTAATTTAAACATTGATCTAGGGATTTCCACCCATTTAACACGTTATTTTATTATATTTTATTTTATTTTTCATTTCATACATTTTATTTTGTGATGTGATGTGAGCGCAGGTGCAACCCAACAGGCCCCAAACGTTCCTGGCAGCAAGTAAAAATGAAATATAAAAATATAGTCCAAACAGGTAAGGTGTAATTGTATTATGAGCCATAGTGCTTGGTCTGTTTGTCCGATGTAAATCAATTGCAGTTAGAGGCTACATTAATTTCCCCTCTGTAAGCACTAATTGAAATTATCTGAGCACATTACAAGTACATATTTGCTTACTCTGTATGCTCAAATGTGACCCGTTATAGCCAACAGAAAAAAAAGCGGAGGCCCGAAAAACAGGTGGGGGTCCTCCACCACCACCACTCACAGAGGCTGAGCAGTTGGCTTCCACATTTGTGATAATGTTGGCAGCATCACATATGATCTTCACAGTGCAGAGAACACAAATTAGCATCCATTACTATAATGAAATAATCTGTTAGTTTGAAATGCTACAGGGAACTATGTACCTGCACATTAATGCTGTGGAAAGACTTCCTGTTCACATAGTCTCCTTCATTTACTGAAGAAGCAATGATTGGAATGTGAGTGCCATCTGTACAGCCAATCACGCCTGGGAACCGTGGGAATAAATGTAAAATTTAAGTAGTAGTTCAAGTATCACCACATCATGAATTAAGTTTTGTTCATCCTGATACCTGCAATTTTGTGGCATCCCTCTTTGATAAATCTTGTGGGTCTATGACCGGGGAACACCACAAACGAGTACACGAGACGTTTCAGTGCAACTGTAACAGTCCTGACTGCCCGACAGACGGTAACCTTGGAAACGTGCTCAGCGTCACCAATATTATACAGAAAGCTCCCGTTTGCAAAGGATGTTATTCAAATAAATTGTAGATTGTGCTGAAAAACGGTAACGTTCACACAGGAAATCATCAGGAAATGATAAAATGTCCAAAGGCGCTCTAATCACTCTCTCCCGGCGGAGAGCTCTGCGGAGAATTTGGGCTTCAACATCTACTGGCTCTTCAAGGAAGGGACACGCCGTCTGACACTTCCTACAGTCAGGTTTCCGACAAAGAGGCGGAGAAGGTCAGGGTTAGTTGAAGTAAACCTGCTAGGGGGCAGGTTAGCTTCATGGAGTGTGTCGTCATAGTAACTCACTCAGAATTAATCTAAACTCGCTTTGTGAAACCGAAAACCCAGAGTTTTCGTTAACTCAGGGTATACTTACTCAGAGTTTGCACTAAACCGGCTTCCTGAAATAGGGCCCTGGTTTGGGCTGGTATCATCAAAGATGAGCTTGTGGGGCCTTTTCGGGTTGAGGATGGAGTCAAGCTCAACTCCCAGTCCTACTGCCAGTTTCTGGAAGACACCTTCTTCAAGCAGTGGTACAGGAAGAAGTCTGCATCCTTCAAGAAAAACATGATTTTCATGCAGGACAATGCTCCATCACACGCGTCCAAGTACTCCACAGCGTGGCTGGCAAGAAAGGGTATAAAAGAAGAAAAACTAATGACATGGCCTCCTTGTTCACCTGATCTGAACCCCATTGAGAACCTGTGGTCCATCATCAAATGTGAGATTTACAAGGAGGGAAAACAGTACACCTCTCTGAACAGTGTCTGGGAGGCTGTGGTTGCTGCTGCACGCAATGTTGATGGTGAACAGATCAAAACACTGACAGAATCCATGGATGGCAGGCTTTTGAGTGTCCTTGCAAAGAAAGGTGGCTATATTGGTCGCTGATTTGTTTTTGTTTTGTTTTTGAATGTCAGAAATGTATATTTGTGAATGTGGAGATGTTATATTGGTTTCACTGGTAAAAATAAATCATTGAAATGGGTATATATTTGTTTTTTGTTAAGTTGCCTAATAATTATGCACAGTAATAGTCACCTGCACACACAGATATCCCCCTAAAATAGCTAAAACTAAAAACAAACTAAAAACTACTTCCAAAAACATTCAGCTTTGATGTCTGTGAAGGTTCTCAGTCATCCAGGTCATCGTAGTCAAAAGCGTCTGGACTTCTTTAAGTTGCTTGAAGACGTTTCACCTCTCATCCGAGAAGCTTCTTCAGTTCTAAGGTCAAATGGTGGAGAGTCCCAGATATAAACCTAGTGGGAGTGACCCCCCACAGAGGGACAAAAGGACCCCCTGATGATCCTCTAATCGCCTGAGCCAAGGTGTGTAACTGGGTGTGGGTCCCAATCAGCCAGAGTGTGTTCATTGTGAAACCTGGCCCCACCTTATCATGCGAATTCCTGAGGTCAGATGGCCCAGGATGTGAGTGGGCGTTAAGGCGTCTGGGAAGTGATCTCAAAACTGGATTATAGATGGCAGAGAGTTGGTGTCGTAAACCCCCGCCTCTGTTCAAAGATGGTCGCTCACAGTGGACATAGATGGCTTCTTTCACTCCTCTTTCAAACCATCTGTCCTCTCTGTCCAAAATGTGAACATTGGCATCCTCGAAAGAGTGACCTTTGACCTTAAGATGCAGTTGGACTGCTGAGTCTTGTCCTGTGGAGGTGGCTCTTCTGTGTTGTGCCATGCGCTTGTGAAGTGGCTGTTTGGTCTCTCCAATGTAGAGGTCTGAGCATTCCTCGCTGCACTGTACAGCATACACCACATTGTTAAGTTTGTGTTTTGGCGTTTTGTCTTTCGGGTGAACCAGTTTCTGTCTGAGCGTGTTGCTGGGTCTGAAATACACTGGGATGTCATGCTTGGAGAAAACTCTCCTGAGTTTCTCTGACACACCGGCTACATAGGGGATGACAATGTTGTTGCGTCTGTCCTTCTTATCCTCCCTCGCTGGTGTCTGGTCTTCTTTTCTGTGCCTCTTTGCTGACTTTAAGAACGCCCATTTAGGATAGCCGCACGTTTTGAGTGCTTCCTTTACATGTGTGTGTTCCTTCTTTTTTCCTTCAGGCTTAGAGGGAACATGACATCCCAAGCATGACATCCCAGTGTATTTCAGACCCAGCAACACGCTCAGACAGAAACTGGTTCACCCGAAAGACAAAACGCCAAAACACAAACTTAACAATGTGGTGTATGCTGTACAGTGCAGCGAGGAATGCCCAGACCTCTACATTGGAGAGACCAAACAGCCACTTCACAAGCGCATGGCACAACACAGAAGAGCCACCTCCACAGGACAAGACTCAGCAGTCCATCTGCATCTTAAGGATAAAGGACACTCTTTCGAGGATGCCAATGTTCACATTTTGGACAGAGAGGACAGATGGTTTGAAAGAGGAGTGAAAGAAGCCATCTATGTCCACTGTGAGCGACCATCTTTGAACAGAGGCGGGGGTTTACGACACCAACTCTCTGCCATCTATAATCCAGTTTTGAGATCCCATCCCAGACGCCTTAACGCCCACTCACATCCTGGACCATCTGACCTCAGGAATTCGCATGATAAGGTGGGGCCAGGTTTCACAATGAACACACCCGAAACTCTGGCTGATTGGGACCCACGCCCAGTTTCACACCTTGGCTCAGGCGATTAGAGGATCATCAGGGGGTCCTTTTGTCCCTCTGTGGGGGGTCACTCCCACTAGGTTTATATCTGGGACTCTCCACCATTTGACCTTAGAACTGAAGAAGCTTCTCGGATGAGAGGTGAAACGTCTTCAAGCAACTTAAAGAAGTCCAGACGCTTTTCTTTGCAAGCTCCTTTGATTCAGCTTTGATATTAATGAGTTTTTTGGGTTTATTGAGAACATGGTTGTTGTTCAATAATAAAATTATTCCTCAAAAATACAACTTGCCTAATAATTCTGCACTCCCTGTATATGTATATGTGTATATATGTATGTGTGTGTGTGTGTGTGTGTGTGTGTGTGTGTATTCCATTGATTTTTGGATTTTGGATGAAGAGACAGGCTGGGGACAGGAGGACGTGCATTACTTAACAATGTTTGTGAAGAAGTGAAAGGTGAGCTCATTATGCGTGATCTCCCTGACTCTCTTAACGAGCTTATGACTTTATGCATTAAGGTGGATGACCGACTGCGAGCTCGTCATTTGCCACGGCACTACAGTTCCCAGGAGACCATGGGGCAGCTAGTGGCTGGCTTCTCATCGGAGCACAGTCCTTCCCGGCCCCCAGAGACCGCTGATGGGGGGAGAGCAACCAATGCAGATAGGAGGCTCTCATCTTTTAGCTGTGGAACACCAGCGTCGCATCACAGCTGGTGAGTGCCGCTATTGCAGTCACAAGGGACATGTATTTGTTACCTGCTCCTCACGAGCAAAAGGTCAAAAATCTCCTCCACATTTAATGTTACCAGCTAAGGTCTCAGTCAACACTAAATGTCACTCCCTCTCGGTTTGGATTGATTCGGGGGCGGAACAGAATCTCATAGACTCTGAGTTTGTCACGGTTCTGGGTCAGTTTCGACCCAGTATTTAGAGTTTTGATTGTTAGTTTATTTTTGAATGATTGTTGTGGTTTTGGGTCCTATGAGTATTATTATTATTATGATGATGATGATGATTATTATTATTAGAGTTCTATGTTTCTGTTAATTTGTGTTTAAGATTTGTGTTCTCATGTTTTGTGTGGGTTTAGTTCCATGTGTCATTTTCTGTCTGTCTCTCAGTGTCGTGTCTGCGTCTTTATGTAGTGTTCTTGTTTCCTGTTTTATTGTGAAGGTCTGCGTCTCATGTGAGTGTGTTCAGTTTTACCTCTGTCTCGTCTTGTTGATTACTCCCAGCTGTGTTCCCCACCTGTGTGTAATCTCCCTGTGTTTCCCTGTGTGTATTTAAGTCCCGTCTTCTGTCTTTGTAGTTGCTGGTCCGTCTGTGTATCCACCATGTCTCACCCATGTGTTCTCCCTGCTGTCCATCGTCATTCTCCTCTGCTCGTTCTCATTCTTGTTCAGGTTCGTGTTCTGTAGTTAGTTTGTTCCCAGTATAGTTTAGTCCTTCCTCTGTTTGCTATTTGTCCATTTTTTAGTTTTGTGCTTAATAAACCACCCTTACAAGTGCCTGCAATTGGATCCTCCTTTATTTTTCCACACGGCCTTAATGACCTGCCTTAAGTCTTCCTCACCGCCACACACACCTGCCTCCTCCAACGAGTCACCCACGTCCTCCGACTTGTCCAATGTGCCCCCTGTTTATCGTGATCTCGCCAAAGTTTTTCGTAAGGATCGGGCTCAGTCGTTACCTCTGCATCGGCCATACGACGGCGCTATCGACCTGCTCCCCGGCGCGCTGTTGCCCACGAGCCGTCTCTACAGCCTCTCTCTACTTGAATGAGATGCGATGGAAAAATACATAACTGAGTCTCTCACCACCGGGATAATCCGCGCTTCCTCATCGCCCGTAGCAGCAGGGCTTTTCTTCATTGAGAAGAAAGACAAGACTCTCCATCCTTGCTTTGACTAATGTGGGTTAAACAACATAACAATCAAAAACAAATATCCACTCCCCCTTCTTACCTCCGCTTTTGAGCTGCTCCAGGGGCCGAATTAGACTTGAGGAACGCTTATCACTTGGTTCAGATCTGGGAGGGCGATGAGTGGAAGACGGCTTTCAATACTCACCTTGGGCACTTTGAGTACTTAGTTATGCCGTTCTGCCTCACTAACGCTCCTGCAGTTTTTCAGGCACTCGTGAATGATGTTTTGAGGGATTTTATCAACCGGTTCGTCTTTGTCTACCTCGACGGCATCCTGATCTTCTCCAAATCTCTGTCTGAGCACGAAAACCAGGGCAGACAGGTCCTGCAATGCCTGCTGGACAGCCGGTTGTTTGATAAGAGCGAGAAGTGTGAGTTTCACGTGCCCACAGTTGCCTTCTTAGGTTACATCATCGAGCGAGGAGACCTACGCCCTGAGCCGGCTAAGGTAAAAGCTGTGGTGCAGTGGCCTGAACCAGCTAACTGACGGCAGCTACAACGGTTCCTCGGCTTCGCTAACTTCTATTGGAGATTCTTCCGGGACTATAGCAAGGTAGTTCTGCCTCTAACACAACTAACCTCACCCAAGATTCCTTTCCAGTGGGATGGCCCTGCCCAATCAGCCTTCCAGGAGCTGAAGAAGTAGTTTGTCTCAGCTCCCATTTGGTCCAGCCTGATCTAACACTGCAGTTTGTGGTAGAGGTGGACGCATCTGACACGGGAGTGGGAGCTGTCCTCTCACAACAGAAGGATGGTAAGCTTCACCCTTGCACTTTTTTTCTCTCATTGTCTCACCCCCGCAGAACGGAACTAAGACGTCGGTGATCGGGAACTTCTGGCAATCAAACTCGCCTTGGAGGAGGGGAGGCACTGGTTGGAGGGCACAGCTCAACTGTTCATTGTCTGGACAGACCATAAAAATCTAGCATATTTCAATCCCCAAGGAGACTTAATGCCAGGCAAGCAAGGTGGGCTTGGTTTTTTATATGATTTCACTTTTCAATCACTTACAGGCCAGGGTCCCGCAACTTCAAACCGGATGCCCTGTTCTGACAGTTGTCCACCTCTGAGGACCAGGCGGACCCTGCGTCCATCCTCCCGGCCACCTGCATAGTGGGAGCTATCTCCTGGGAGATTGAGTCAGCCATTCGAGAGGCTCAAAGAATGGAACCGGATCCAGGAGGAGGGCCAGCTAGACAACTGTTTGTTTCCCAATCCGTCAGATCTCAGGTATTGCAGTGGGCACACACAACTCGTTTCTCCTGTCACCCTGGAATACACCGCACCATTACCTTCCTGCAGTGCTACTTCTGGTGGCCCACCCTGAGCCGGGACTCCCAAGAATACGTCTCAGCCTGTACAGTCTGTGCCCGAAACAAACCTTGAAAGCAGCCATCCGCGGGCCCCCTTCATCCCTTATCCATGCCCACCAGACCGTAGTCCCGTAGATCTCTGGATTTTGTGACCACCCACCTTCTGCAGGTAATACTGGAATACTCACAATCGTTGACTGCTTCTCTAAGGCAGCTCACTTTGTTGCTCTGCCCAAGCTGCTCACAGCTTTAGAGACTGCACGGCTGCTCACCAACCACGTCTTTCGCGTGGATCGAATACGCCCACAACAGCATGACCTCCTCCGCCACAAGGCCGCCTTTTGAAGCTTCCCTTGGATTCCAGCCACCTTTTTTCCCCTCCATTGAAGGCGAACACTCTGTGCCATCAGTCCAGGTGCCAGATCTGTGTAGGTGTCGCCAGGTACGTTATTGCGCACCAAGGACCGTAATAAACGCATTGCTGACCGCCACCGGACCTCTACCCCCGACTACGCTGTTGGGCAAAAGGTATGGCTTTTCCCACGCTTTGTTCCTGTCAGGGCGGAATCCAAGAAGCCCACCCCAACTTTATCTCAGCATTGGTTAACCCTGTTTCAGTAAAGCTTAAACCACCTCGCAACATGAAATTACAAAACATTTTTGTAGGCCCCCTTCTCCCACCCGGCTCGTGGATGGTCTGCCGGCCTACTCTATCACCCGTATCATGGATTCCTGGTGCGGGGGGCCTGGATACCAATACCTGGTGGATTGGGAAGGCTACGGCTTAGAGCAGCGCTCTCCAACCTTTTTTGTGCCACGGACCGGTTTATGCCAGACAATATTTTCACGGACCAGCCTTTAAAGTGTCGAGGATAAATACAACAAAATAAAGCTAGTACCGGTACCGAAAACAAGAAGATTTATTCATAACACACATGAAAAGACCCAGGAAAACTGAGTTAACGATAAAAACGATAACAAAATAACGCTGAAAACCGATAAAAACCCTGAAAACCAGACATTTCACACCTGAGCCTCATCTCTCCCAGCCCGGTACCAAACGACTCACGGACCGGTACCGGTCCGAGGCCCGGGGGTTGGGGACCGCTGGTACTGAACACCCCTCCACCAGGTACTGAACACCCCTCCTCCGCCGCCGAGAGTCCATAATGCACGTGATGTTAAACACCTCCTGCCCATCCACGAGCCGGGTGGGCGGAGGGGGGCTTGAAGGAGGGCACAACGGGCTGAAGAGCACAGGTTTGATCTGCGAGACATGGCATACGTTATGAATACGCATGTTGCGTGGTAGCTTTAACTGGACAGACACAGGATTGATCAATGCTTCGATCTCGAATGGACCAATGAAGACAGGTGAGAGTTGCTTGGATTCAGCACGAACGGGCACAAAAGGAGTAGAGAGCCAAACCTTCTGTCCAACCGCAAACTCTGGGGCTGGGGTCCGGCGGCAGTCAGCAAGAGCTTTTTTGGGTTCCTTAGTCCGTAGCAGGGCTGCCCGAGCCGCCTGCCAGGCCTGGCGGCACCTGCAGAGATGATGTTGCACAGAAGGAACAGTGTGCTCACCTTCAACAGCGGGGAACAAAGGTGGTTGATAACCCATGGAGGCCTTGAATGGGGACAGTCCTGTAGCAGATGAGGTAAGACTGTTGTGGGCATACTCAATCTGTCACGGCTGCCGAGGCGAGCCGTGTGGATTTAGAAGGAGGACCCAAGATGCAGGCAGTGGATGAGATACCGGTGGTTTTATTTACAGAGGTGTAGTGGCAAACAAACAGTGGGGCATAACAAATAACTAAAGACACCTAAACTGGGAGAACTAAAAATAACAGACCTGGGAGCATATGACAACGGGATGAGAAGCAGAGAGACGCAGACGAGGAACAGGACACCGTGGAACACAGGGTAACAGACTGACACAGAGTTACACAGACGAACCGGCAACAGGCAGGAGAACACACAGGGCTTAAATACACACACCAGTAATCAGGGGATGAGAGACAGGAGGGCAACACAGCTGGGAGGAATCTGGGCTGACGGGACAGGGGAAACGTAAACTGATCACACTCACATACGACACGGACCTTCACAATAAAACAGGAAACTCAGACACATGGAACCAGACAAGACATTGAACTAAACAGACAGATTCACAAACAGATGGGGTGACACCATAGACAGACAGATACAGACGCAGACTCAGAGGCAGACCGAATATAACACAGAACTTAAACAATCATCATCTAGAAAATGATAACTAAAAGCGCTGGGTCACCGACCCAGGACCATGACACAATCCAAGGTAATTTCTCGCTCCAGGTGGTTTGGTTGTGGGAGACTATGCTTCGCAGGGCCGCTTTGAGTTCCTGGTTTGTTCTCAAACAAATAAGGCCATGATTCTCTGAAAACAGTATTTCTTATGAATCAGCAGTATAATGCATCATAAACAATGTAAGTCATTCACAATAAATCAGCAGTCTGATGTAATACAAATCGGTCTAATAAATGTAATAGTTATCACCTTCTAAGTCAGGAGAATGATGCAACCTAAAACTACATAATGATTCCAGAGTCTTTAATTAGAGGTATAACATGGCATAAAATAGTACAATAATCTCACAGGAGGGCGACAAAATATGAACAGCTTTTGAAAAACGATCAACAATGGTTAGAACAGTGGAATTACCCAAGGAAGGCGGGAGGCCAGTAATGAAATCCAGGGCATGGTGTGACCAAGGTCGGACGGGCATGGGCAGAGGTTGAAGCAGTACAGATGGTGGGCGATTGGGGCGTTTCCCCCCGGGCGCATGTGGTGCAGGCGGTGACATATTCTCTAGCATCTTTCTCTAACGTAGGCCACCAAAAATAACGTTGAAGAAAGGTGATGGTACGCTAAACCCCTGGGTGGCAGGTGATTCAAGCAGTGTGATCCCACTGAAGAAACTGGGCACGGACAGCAGTAGGAACGAACAGCCGGCCAGGGGGCCCTGTACCTGGATCAGTGTCCTGAGCCTGTCGAGCCTGTCGAGTTTCGATCTCCCATGTGACTGCTCCGTCCACACAGGCAGCATGAAGGATGGGCTAAGGGTCAGTGCACTCCACAATGTTGGTGAACAGCTGGGAGAGCGCATCCGGCTTTACATTGCGGGATCCGGGCCTGTAGGTGATAGAGAAATTGAACCGAGAGAAAAAGAGTGGCCACCTAGCTTGCCGTGAGTTGAGGCGCTTGGCCGATTGGATGCATTCCAGATTTTTATGGTCTGTCCATACGATGAAAGGGTGTTCAGCGCCCTCCAGCCAGTCCCGCCACTCCTCCAGCGCAAGCTTGACTGCCACCAACTCCCGGTCCCCAATGTCGTAATTGTGTTGAGAAGCGATGTGAAAAGAAAACACAAGGGTGAAGTTTACCTTCAAACATTTGGGAAAGAACTGCCCCAGCCCCGGTGTCAGACGCATCCACCTCTACCACAAACTGCTGCTGGAGGTTAGGCTGATGGAGGATAGGAGCAGTGGCAAACTTCTTCTTTTTTTTTTTTTTTAATGTATTTATTTATGCAAGTTTCAAAATTTTTTTACACATTCACAAACAGCGGGACAGAAGAACACAGACAATAAAGACAATAACAACCAAAAACAAACAAACAAACAAACAAACAAACAAACAAACAAACAAAAAAAAAAAAAAAACAAAAAAAAAAACAGAGCAACAAACCACACAACAGGGTACATGGCCAGCACTTATTAAAAACAGCAGAGAAGCAAGCGAAGCAACTGGTATACATGTCAAACAACTCACAATCTAGTGAGCCCAATCCACAAGATCAAATCCAAAGATCGCTAGGAGGAGCTGATAACAATCATGCAAAAACAGTTATGGGCAACAGCTCAGAATGAAAGCAGTTAAAACAACGTGGTCAGGACCCAGGGCGTGGACTGTCCTTCTTAATGTGGTCTATAAAGGGCCCCCATATCTTCCTGAACTTCTCCATGGAATCAGACGTAGAGAACCGAATTTCTTCCAGGTATAGACAGGAGACCATCTCCTCGAGCCACCTCTTGAAGCAGGGAGGGGAGGCAGATTTCCACTCCCCCAGAATCAGACGTTTGGCAATCACCATACCAAACATGAGGGCCTGTTGAACAGCAAAGGGAAGTGCCAAGGAGTCGCCGGAGCAGCCCAGGATCACCATAAGACAGTCAGGATACAGTTGCCTATCATAAACAGTGCTAAAGAAACTAAAGATACTAGTCCAAAAGGCTGTAAGCGTAGAACAGGACCAAAAAAGATGGCCAAGAGTACCGTCCACAAGTTTACATTTATCACATTTGGGGGAAACGTTAGGAAAAATCTTGTTCAATTTGGTTTTGGAATAGTGCAGTCTATGGACAACCTTAAATTGAATTAACTGAAACCGGGCGTTAACAGAGCATAGTTTTATCCGACTTAACACTTCAGCCCATAGATCGTCAGAGATAACCAAACCAGTGTCCCTTGTCCAAGCCTCTTTAATATGGCAAGAGGGGGCTGCCGAAGAAAAAAGGTTGACAAGCCGAGGAATTAAGTGTTTTGAGGTGGGAGGTTCGTTCATCATATTGTAAAAGACATGCTGTATGGGGATGGTATCTAAATTTGAGAATGCTTGCTTGACATAATTCCTAATTTGTAAGTACCGAAAAAAATGACTTGTAGGGAGATTGTACTTTGTCTGAAGCTGAGCAAAAGAGGCAAAATGATTGTCAATATAAAGATCCTTTATAGCAATTAACCCTTTGACAGGCCATTGTTTGAAAGCAGCATCCATTGTACTAGGCGTAAAGCTAGGATTGTGGCAGATCGGGGCAAAAGTTGACACTACCGGGAGGTTCAAGATTCTCTTAATTTGATTCAATATTTTTATGGAGTTGCAAAGAATAAAGTTTGAAAATAAGCTAGCTGGCAAGGATGCTCCAGTGTGCTCGATAGCAGTGCTAAGCTCCAATTTGAGCCATTTAGGGCTGGACCTGCATCCCACAGTATCACCAACTATAGGCAGATTCCAGAAGACCCAGGCTCTGGCATTACAGGCCCAGTAATAATGTCTGAAAACTGGAAGGCCCAGACCACCCTCGTCCGAGGGCTTTTGCAAGTGAGACTTCGAGATGCGGGGGGGCTTGTAGGTCCAAACAAAAGGCATGATAATGGCATCCAACGCTTTGAAAAAGGAAGACCTGAGAAAAATAGGAACGTTCTGGAATAGGTACATGAATTTAGGGAGCACAACCATTTTGATTATATTGATACGGCCAATCATTGAAAGTGGGAGAAGTTTCCACCTATCTATCATACACTTGAGCTCATCAGTTAGAACCGAATAATTAAGCCTGAAGAGGAGTTTTGAGTTCCTAGGGATGTTAATACCCAGGTATGAAAAATAATCCTGGGAGACCTTAAAGGGCAAACCAGACAGGAAATCAGGGCCCAGACCAGACGACAGCGGCATAAGAACAGACTTCTTCCAATTTATGGTGAACCCTGATAAGTGGCCAAAGCTGTCAATCAGCTTAAGAAGTGGAGGAAGGGAGATCTTTAGATCTGAAAGAGCCAATATGATATCATCTGCATACAGACCGATGGTGTACTCTGACGTGCCACAATTTATACCAGAGATATGGGAATTGGCTCTGATGGCAATGGCCAACAGCTCAAGAGCTAAAGCAAAAAGCATTGGAGAGAGGCAACAACCCTGCCTTGTCCCACGGTGTAAGAGGAACGGGAGCGACCTCTCATGGTTGGTAAGGACCGAGGAACGAGGGCAAGCGTAAAGCAACTTAATCATATTCAAAAAATTCGACCCAAAACCAAATTTTTCAAGAGTAGCAAACAAATAAATCCATTCCACCTGGTCAAAAGCCTGCTGGGCATCGAGTGAAATCACCGCAGAATTGGGCAGTGTCGTTGAGTACATCGCATTTAAGAGACATCTAGTATTAGAAAAAGAGAATCTATTGGGGATAAAACCCGATTGGTCCGGATGAATTATAGAGCCTATGTGCTTATTTAACCGGTTGGTTAGGACTTTAGCAATTATCTTTTGGTCTGAGTTGAGAAGACTTAGGGGAGGATAGGAAGAAACATTAGTTTCGTCTCTGTCTTTTTTCAGGAGGAGACATATATGGGCATCGTAGAAAGAATGAGGGAATGAGCCGTTTAACACTGCTCAATTTACCATCCGAAGTAGCAGGGGAGCGATAACGTCAATATGTGTCTTATAAAGCTCTATCCCGAAACCGTCCGGACCACAAGCTTTTCCATTAGGAAAGGAGCAGATTGCATTTCTAATTTCCTCCAGCGTAAAGTCTGCATCGAGTAAGCCCCGTGCAGCCTCAGGAAGAGTCGGGATGTCTAAAGCATTAAGAAAATTAGTGATTTCAGCAACTGTGGCCATGGTACTAGATGTGTATAACTGACAATAAAAACTGCGAAATCTGTCATTCATCTGCTTGTGATCAGACAGCAACTGGCCAGTTGCAGAGAGAATTCTGTGTATCACCCTTTCAGCTTGAATGCCCTTCAGCTGTCTGGAAAGCACCTTGTCAGCCTTTTCACCAAGCTCAAAATGCTTCTGTTTTAATCGACGAATACAATTCATGACCTGCTCCCCCAACATGTGGTTGTAGTCATATTTCAATTTGAGAATGGTATTAAGTGTGTCAGCAGCCCCGGTATCGCGATACTTCTCCTCCAAGACAGCCAGCTCTGCCTCAATATTAGTACGCAGCCTGAGTTTGTCCCTCTTCTGAGAAGCTTGATAAGCAATAATATGACCTCTAATAACGACTTTAAAGGACTCCTACAAAACCGAGTCTGAAACTGCACCATTATCATTAAATTGTAAAAATTCTGCGATTTTAGTAGATAGGTAAACCGTAAAAGAGTCATTTAGATATAAAGAGGGGTTAAATTTCCAATTGTATTGGGGGGTATATAGGTTGAAGTCAATTACCGTTGAGAGAGGTGCGTGGTCCGAAACTAAAATACTGTGATAAGTGGAACTAACCACTTTCGAAATAAGCCTGGAATCAATAAGAAAATAGTCAATTCTACTGAAACTGCCATGGACAGGGGAGAAGAAAGAGTATTGCTTTTCTAACGGATGCTGGTGCCTCCAAATGTCAACCAAGTCCAAAGATTTAGTAAGAGTATTGAGTACAGAAACAGCTCTCAAGGTTGGGGCCAGGGACGCAGAGGACCTATCCAACAATGGATCGAAATAACAATTAAAATCACCACCGATAATGATATTATGGTCATTGTATTGTGAGACAAGATTGAATATTTTACTAAAGAAGTCAGGGTTGTCAAAATTAGGGGCATAGATGTTCAAGAGGACTACAGGGGTGGAGTTGACTGTACCTGTAACAAGTATGAACCTCCCACCTGGATCACATATCTGAGTTTTGAATATAAAAGGAATAGTTCTGCGAACAAGAATGGCAACCCCTCTCGCCCTGGAAGAAAAGGCGGACTGGTACACCTGTGACACCCATACCGATCTTAATCGCCTCTGCTCTGAAGGTTGGATATGGGTCTCCTGTAAAAAAATTATATCAGAAGACAGAGATTTTAAATGCGAAAATACTTTACCACGTTTAAGAGCTTTGCCCATACCCCGACAATTCCAGGTCGTAAAAGTGATGTGGCTCATCCCCAGCTTAAGTGAGTGGATGGTGTACGACGATGTGGAAGGACAAAATGAAGGCTTTGAGGTTTGACAAATAAAGAGCTGGCACTTACATCAAAAAACAAAAACGACACATATTTAGAAACATGTAGACCCCCCCCCTCCCACCCCACAAACCGCAGAAAAAAAGATAGCGGAACACCCCCAATATCCAACAGGGAGGCAGCCGGGAACCAGGGCCAGCCTGACTGAACGCTAATACTCAAAAAAATACCGTGGAGCCCCGTGCGCCCCACATATAATCTATTTAACAAACCTGAAAAACAAAATTGTGCACCAAGTACGAAAGATCCAACTCAAATATCTAGATGGATATAAAACTTTAACCGTTGCAACAAAACTGCAAATGTGCAGAAATGAGACAGAGCATACAGAAACATGTGCATATTCCCAATATCACAACGTAACACAAATACTGTAGAAGCAAAACCCAATAGGCAAAATAGGCACTGTACACCGTTTCAGTGCGGGAAAGACATGTACTCTACAGTATGTAAATCACAGTATGCAAACCAAAAAAACCTTTATATTGCGCATTGATCAGCTGAGGACAAAGATGTTGGATCAAAACATTCAACATAGCTGGGTAGAGAACATTACTGCAGAAAATGCGCAAATATGTAAACATGTCGTGAAATTAGTAAGTCACTTGTGAATTATTATTCATTTGCAGAGCCAATGGAGTCAGCAAACCGTGCAGCTTCCTCCGGCGACATAAAAGTCTTCGATGTGTTGTTATATTCGACATGAAGCTTTGCGGGAAAGCGAAGAGAGCACTTAGCACCGGCGTCGATCAGCCGCTTCCTCACACCACCAAAGGCCTGCCGCTGCGCCGAGACCTCCGCAGTGTAATCAGGAAAAATGGAAACTCTGTCTCCGCGGTACAGCAAAGGAGACCTTTGCCTGCTGAGTCGTAGTATGTCAAACACATCCCGGTCGTTGTGGACTTTAGCGATGATGACACGTGGCCGTTCATTGGGCTGTGGCTTCGGTCTCAGGCTACGGTGGGCTCGGTCTATTTTTATCGGCCTGCTGAAGTTCTCACGACCCAAAAGCTCTGGAAGTAGGTTAGCAACGAAGTCGGTAGGGCTGCCTTTCTCATCCCCTTCCTTAACTCCCGCAATCCTCACGTTGAGTCGGCGAGAGCGCCCCTCCAGATCGTTGACTTTAGCTTTGAGGAGGAGTGTTAACCACCTGTAGCTCTTTGCACGATGCTTCCAGCGCTGCTAATCGGCTATCGTTAGCGGACATAGCTTCATCAAGGTCTTCAAACCGGCGCTCAGACTCATGATATTTCTTCTGGAGAGAAGTTAGCGTTGCATCAATTGCATCGAGACGGCCCTCAACAGACTTCTTCAACCCGTCCACGAGCGAGGTTATTTTGGAAAGCTCAGCTCCATGGTTAGCGATAGCCGCTAATATGGCATCATTACCTGCCGCCGACTGGCTCGCCTTGGACGTATCCCTCTGGCTCTCATATTTCTTCGGCATGATGACAAAAGATCGGCTCCGACAGTCCGCGAAACAGATTTTAAAACTACCCAGCTAGAAATAAACTTAAAGTGCAACTTTATGAGTGAGAAGGCACGGAGAGCACAGAAAACACGTCTACTCCATAGCTGCACACGAGCGCCCCCCCCCCCCCTCGGCAAACGTCTTTTTCAGTAGGATGAAGGCTTCCTGAGCAGGCGGGCCCCACTGAAAGGGGTTTTTTAGAGAGGTGAGTTTGGTGAGTGGTAAAGCGATCTTATTGAAGTCTCTAATGAAGCGCCAATAGACATTGGCAAATCCAAGGAAGTGCTGGAGCCGGAGACGGTTGGGGGCCGAGGCCAGTCCACAACGACCCAAACCTTCTCCGGGTCAGGCTTCAGATCTCCCCGAGCGATAATGTAACCTAGGAAAGCCACAGTGTCCACATGGAATTCACACTTCTCACCCTTCACGAACAGTCTGTTCTCCAGGAGGGGCTGAAGGATCTGTTGGACATGGACCTCGTGTTCCGCCTGAGACTTGGAGAAAATCAGAATATCATCCAGATATCATCCAAAGGCACATCAATTAATGAAATCTCTTAGCACATCATTAACGAGAGCTTGGAATACTGCTGGGGCATTGGTCAATCCGAAGGGCATCACCAGATATTCAAAATGCCCAAGGGGTGTGTTGAACGCCGTCTTCCATTCATCTCCCTCACGAATTCTCACCAAGTGGTAGGCATTACGGAGGTTGAGCTTGCTAAACATGGTGGCCCCCTGAAGCAGTTTAAGTTTAAGTTCCCAAAACGACTGCTTCCGTGAGGCCCAGCGCGCTTGTAGGCGGTAGCCCACCTGGATGCATAGTGACATAAGCGCCTCCAGAGAGGAAGGGATTTCACGCATCATTATTTCAGCTTTAAGCTCCTCATTGACATTATTTAACAGAGTGGTTCTTAGAACCTCAGAGTCCCACAAAAACCAATTGAAAAGCCTACCTTGTTTTAGGTTGATTAAACGGTGGCCGGCTGCCTTTGCACTGGAGCCCTTATCAAACACTGCCTTGAAACGGGCCAGAAAGTCATCATTTCAGATTCCAGGGCTGGCTTGCAGCAGAGCCTGAGCCCAGGTCAAAGCTCGATTATGAAGCAACTGGGTCAGGAAGGAAATTTTGACCCCGTCGCTAGCGAACATATTTGGCAACTGTTGGAACTGCATAGTACACTGTGTTAAAAATCCCGCACATTTCCCCAGAAAAAGTCTCAGGTTGTCACAATCCTGGGTCTTTTGACCCAGTGTTTTGAGTTTTAGTTTATGGATGTTCTTCAGGTTTTCTAAGTTCATTTTTATCATGCCTAGGTTGTTATAGTTCTTTGACATTAGATTCCCCTTGTGTCTTCCACCCCTGTTAAGTCTCCCTTGCCATTCATGTGTTTCATGTCTGTGTCTTACGTTGTCATGGCTGTGTCTTATGTTTCCTGTTTTATTTTGAAGAGGTCTTGTGTTCCTGTGTTCATTGTGTTTAGTTTTACTCTTCCACTGTGACGTCGTTATGTTCATGTGTGTCAGCTGTTCCCCCATGTGTTCCCACTTCTCTCATTAGCCTCCTGTGTGTATTTAGTCTGTGCCTTCTCATTCAGTCTTTGTCGGATCGTCTGCGTTGTTCCCAGCCATGACCTGCGTTCAGGTTTTCATATATCCTCATCATCATTGCCATTAGGGCTGGGTATCGTCACTGATTTCTAGAATCGATTCGATTCCGAGTCACAAGGTCCTGAATCGATTCGATCCATGATTTGATTCAATTCGATTCGATTCAATTGGATTTGAATCTGGGAAATTTTGCCTCAGTCAGAAATATTATAATTCAGATCAGTACATTTACATATTTTTGTATCTATAAAAAGGAAGCTGACACTTTCGAGACTTTATCAAAGGTGTGAGCATCACAGCAGATGCCTTTGTGTCAAAGTAGCTGAAGATAAAACACAGGAAAACATGAAGGTGATTTTCCTGGCCTGGGATTTTATAAAAATATTCTGCAGTACATCAAAAACAAAAGAAAACCATTAACCAGTATATGAACATTACCTCTGAAGTTACAGAGGTTTTATTAGAGACACAACTGAGCGTTTTGCATTTTGCATAATTTTAAAAAGTTTAAATTTGTTCTGAAGCCTATTGAACGGCAGAAATTAGGTTTTCTTTTTGGAAGTAAGTAAAAGAAAAAAAAACATCGGCCGACAGCGCTGTAAACAACGGTAGACTTGTGCGTAACAAGCAAGCGAATAATGCAGAAAACAGATTTCGGGGATAGACGGGAAACTGTTCTTGAAGTACACTGAGAGAGAGAGAGAGAGAGAGAGAGCTGTGCATGAAGTGTGGTGGAAGCAAAACAGCAAAAGTCAGAGGGAATTCATGACGATGTTTATGTGAAGCGTAGTTTGGATCTTCTTTTGCTGCTGGTTCGGTCAATATTGTTTGGAGAGAGATCAAACTAACAGCTTTAGAATCAGCGCAAAACAGGCATAAACACAAAGCGCGGACCCGCCAAAACATCAGAATCAGCGAGCTGTCGGCTTTCAGCCCCGACCGTGTCCGTGCCGTCGGGTGAGAAAGGCGACATTTCACTGATTCTGATCCGCGGGTCCGCGCTTTGTGTTTACGTCTGTTACAGGAAAAATGATTCTATGTTTCTTTACCTTCTTTTAAATGTACAAAGATGCCTTTTGTCTGCCCTTTGCCTATGGTTAGATTAGTTTAGAATGATCTTTTTAGACTTTCCCAGCAAAGACATCTTGTTTCTGGGACATATTGTTTTAGATTGTTTTATCTCTCACAGCCTTCTCCCAGCTCTCTGCTGACGAGACTAGCGCCACATATGGAGTTGTTTATTTTATTTGTTTTGTATTTTCTTATCCTGTTCTCACTGTCTTTCCTATAAAAATTACCAAGCCACTGTGCATGGTGTGAGTTGTTCTTAGCAGCTCACCCGTGTACACGTTTGATAAAGAAAGTAACTTTGTCTCATTGTGTCTTTATTTCTCCTGGGTCTTTTACAGAGTTTTCCCCCAACATTTCTTGGTCCTTCGGAGCCGGAGCGCCTCCATCGTGTCCCATCTCCGTGACCAGTCCACGTTGCTCGCCTGTCGACAGCTCACATACTAGGTGTGTGATAAAAGACCAAGAGCGTTAAATTCGAGTCTTGGCCAACGTCTTAGAAAGCGACCCACGGTGGTGGGACCCGATCGAGGTGGACCAGACCCGGCGACACCGACCAGGTAGATACAGACACACTGACACAATCTTGCGTAAAAGCGCATTTTGAATTCAGGGAATTTAAAATAGCGGAAGTAGCTCGTCGACTGGTAGCTCTGGGAGCTCGTCGACTGGTAGCTTTGGAGCTCTGGGTAGCTCCCCCAGCTGGGTCTAGACTGGGTCTAGGGAGTAAGTAGCTCTGGGAGCTCCCCTTATTATAAGGGTTCCGGTCGCGCGCGTCGAAGCTGTGAGTGTGTGTGTGTGTGTGTGTGTATTGTTTTAATTAATGGAGCAAGCTGAATTTTCACGGTCCAATAAGAGACTGAGCTGCTCCTACTGTGTTTTTCTTTTACTGCTGTTCACTGACGTGCTGGTGAGTTGAGAGAACGGTCGAGTTCCGTCTCGTAAAGTTCACACCGCTTTTGGAAATAGTCCGAAAGTAGAAGGGCGTGTGAGCAACCACTCTCGTCTCTAATACCAGTGAAGGTGATAGCAGCTGTATCGTGTATATATTACTTAAACAAAAATAAGTAAATACATAAATAAGATGGGTAATCAAGCAAGTGAAATTAAAACTCACTCCTGCTGACGAGCAGTGGTGAGAAAAGAAAAGTCCAGACGCCGGACAAAAACAGTGTCTGTAAACTGAGAGATTTAAGAAAACAAAATATAAACAGTCAGAAGAACAGAACTCAACTGCCAGTTTAGTAAAACCAGAAGACGAGACACTGTGCAGTTCCCACAATCCTTTTAGTAAACCATCACTCACTCCTGCAGCCGCATCTGCAGCACCACCCATATCAGGAAGAACTTAATAATCCCTTATTAAGTGAAAACTAGAGATCACAGTAGTTTGAAGTAGTTTAAAAGGGTTGAAAACAGACCCCACTGAGTAGATATAAATATAAAAAGTACGAAATAAAGATGAACAAAGGGAAAATTAAAGTAGAAATTATCTTTAGAGTATTTGAAATTAATAATAGCAAGGATAACAACCTGTAAAGTGATATTAACAATGAAACACAGTTGGCATGATGACCATGCCCAGCATGTATAAAATGAATATAAAGCAAATAATTCACACGAAAATATTTTACTAAAATACATAAGGTATATTAAGGCTGTGTCACTGTTCAGCCAAGGACAGTGTGTGAAAAGGTAACTGTCTCCACCTTGGGAAAAGGATGATTCTGCAGGTCATCTGAAGCCCTTGATGGATACAAAATGAAATATAAATAATATATTATAATAGAACTGCCTGGTCCGCCATGCAACAGAGAGAACAAATGTGACCGCAGATTGGATGAATTCACAATTATCTGTTTGCTGAATAAGATGATCCTAACTAACAAATTGGCTCAGTAGTAGTATAATGGTACACACTGATAAAATATTATAATATGCTATTGCTGTTATATAAGACAAAGAGGATAATATTAACAATGACATAATATTAATATGAAGAGGCACCTTAATCGGTTATGTTGTGAGGTGAATAATTGTTAAGCAGTAGTCTGCATCAAGCTTAAGGTTTGCTGAAACTCAGTGTAATGACATGTGAGATGAAGACAATACGGAGAATAACTAAATTAATGAAGTGCATAGAGGCACTTGACCAGCTTGAAACTTATCATCCTAGAATGACACATTGCTGAGATATAGAGCACACCTATAATAACAACCAATAAGCAAAACCCTGTAGACAACAGCTAAAACTACAGGATTGAGAAGCTGAATTAAATATGTAGACACTGCTAAGCTGATGAGCATGTTCCACATTTTCTTTTCTTTTTATTTATTTGTTTCTTTTAGAGCAGAAGCTGCTGTAACACACCCAAAGAAAGACTGTAGGTCTGACCAACCGTCTCAGTCGTGGGCAAAAAGATGTCAGTCAATAAAATTCTAAAAGATAATTTATTGACAAAAAATATATCAAGAGATAAAAGATAAAACAGTCCAGTGTCCCACTTAAGAATTGTATAAAAACACACAGTCCCAAGGCCAGAGCCAGCTATGCCACACAGCCAAGTTGCACTCCACATGTTGCCTTTAACAGGGTTAGAAGTTGTCCTTGGAGACCCACCACCCTGCAAGCATATAGTCAGTGGTCACTCAAGCCTCTGCAACTCTGCTGCCTTTAGGCTGTGGCATATAATAGGCCCTGGACTGCACAGAGAGACAAAACGACACACTTAATATAAAATTCATAGCGCAAAACCAATCCATCCCAATCATATCTGATTTCATCACATTACATACCTGCACAGAGAGACAAAACAAAACAGCAGTGGTTGTAGTGTGGGCTATAAGTAGACCAGTGTATCAGTGCAATCAAGTACACCTGCCTCTAATTAGTCCAACCTCATTCCAGCCATTGGCTCACCAAAAATGTGACACACACAAAACCACTCCCAACCCAGTGCAACTTCACACAATAATATGGAGCTGAATTAACACAGGCACATTAGTCTAGTATGTTACAAGCTGCATGCTATTAAACGCCAACATATGCAGACTTCTGCCTTGTTCGGGTGGCAGCATTTTTTTTTTTTTCTTTTTCTTTTGTGTCCTGACACGTTTATGTTTTTTGTTTTTGTTTGATTATTTTGTTGGTTTTGGAAACGAATTTAAACGAACTTGTGACCATACTTGAGAATCACAGTGACACATAGTGATTAGGCATATGATTGAAAAATGCCTAGGTTTAGAGCTGTGAGCTATGAGCTGTGAGCAATGCAAAGTTAAATATATATATTTGTATAAATGGGAAACAACCCTAACTTGAAAGTTTGAAATGTGTGAGATCCATGCATTGTTTGAAGAACTAGAAATTATCTAAAACTGCCTTAAGTGAAAATGTAGAGTTGCATCTATTCTCCCAAACAAAAAAAACAAAAAACAAAAAAAGGGAGAAGCATTCTGTAACTTAAAAATAAGGCTGACTGTTGACAACAGACTAAAACACTAATTCGCAGGTGGCTATCAGGAACAGAGAGGCGAGCAAAGTCACAAACACCAAGGCCGCAGACAGCCACGCAGAAACAGCAGATAACATAGAGACAACGCCTGCTAGAACCGTGGAGAGGAAGGTCACTTCACACGAGATTGTTGCGCATGTGAAATACACAAAGATAAACAAATAACCATTTATATAGACAGCCAGTATGTTTTCTCTGCTGTGCATCATTTTGCAAAAAATCTGGAAAACCAGAGGAATGATTACACCAATTGGCAAACCAGCATGCCAACCTCTTACAACGCCTACTGACTCTTTCATTACTACAGGCAACAATTTTGCTGACAGAGCAGCAAAATAGGCGGCACAACAGGCAAACATGACATTGATGGCAGTAAACACACATCAGATTCCACTGGATGTGTTGAAAAATGAACAAAAAGCAGCAAGCACAGCAGAGCAGGCAAAATGGCTAAAACACGGTGCAGTTCTGACAAACGACTTAATGATGTGTTATGGCAAGCCAGTGTTGCCAAAATTCCTCCACAAAATGGCGGCATTAGTGACTCATGGCTGTACGCATTTGTCAACGGGGGGACTGACCAGTATTGTCAACTCTCATTTCTACACTGTAAATTCTACACTGTAAATTTTGAAACCTCAGCAAAACAATTTGTCAGAACATGCATGACGTGTCAAAAATATAATGCTCAGGGTAACCTGCGACCACAAAGAGGCCGTTTTCCAACTCCGCCTCATCCTTTTCACACAATTCATATGGATTTTATTGAACTAAGCGAATGTCAAGGGTCAAAATACGCCCTAGTGGTTATAGACGTGTTCTCAAAGTGGCCGGAAATCTATCCAGTGAAAAAGGCAGATGCAATTTCAGTAGCAAAGTGCCTGTGCAATCACTTCATACCCACATATGGCATCCCAGCTTTGATACGGTCAGACAACGGCACTCATTTTGTAAATGATGTCATCACTAAGGTCTCTGAAGCACTCGGTTTCAGCATAAAACACCACTGTGCTTATCACCCTCAGAGCGCAGGCCTTGTAGAGAGAACTAACGGCACTATAAAACAAAGGCTCAGGAAATGCATGGCAGAAACAGGAAGGCCGTGGCCTGAATGTTTGGGTTTAGTGAAAATGTGGATGCGCTTAACACAAGGCTCCCATAAACTAACTCCATTTGAAATCATTCATGGCAGGCCGTTTCCACTGCCTATTACCAGTCAACCAATAGACAAAGCAATCAGAGAAAACACATTAGCAGAATGGATGTCTAAGCTGTTAGAAAACAAAGAGATCATTGTACATAATCAACAACCTGATGATGTTTCTCCAGTGTCTTGCAGACTAAAGCCCGGTGACTGGGTTCTGATCAAGGTGCTCCAAAGGAAAAACTGGAGCACACCCAGGTGGGAGGGGCCATACCAAGTCCTCCTCACTACACCGACCGCTTGCAAAATTGCGGAACGACCATCCTGGATCCATCAGAGTCACTGCAGGCGAGTCAGTGAAGCCATCTAAACACAGCTGACGGCAGGCTTGCCCGCTTGTTGTGATCTCGCCCGGTGGAGGGGTCAGCTTTCCTGGCCGGGGGGTCTACTCGCGACAGGAGGGTGTGTTCCGTCGTCATGAGGTGGTGGCTCTTATCAACTGCAGCGGCCCTGACCAAGGCCGGGCTCCTCACCTTTGCTTCCGTGAGGGACAACAAGTCACGCTATGTGGAGAAAAGGCAGACACTGTATGACAAAGGAAAGTACACCAAGTTTCCCCATGGCTACGCCACTAACTTCTGGTGGCAGTTTATGAACACTACAGCTCACTTGAATAACAAAACTGACTGCTATGCATGTACCCATATGCCCCTATCCTCGCAGACGTCTGGCCTGTGGCCGTACAGCATACCTGAAGATCGCAGTTGGTGCCTGTTGGGCCTGGCAACACATCCAGGCTACGGTACTCTTTGGTCCAAAGCCAACTACAGCATCCCAGCGAAAGCAACCTGGAGGTCATCATCACTCACAAATGTGAACTGTTCCGGACAGACATACCTACTGACCTGGCCCCAAGTCTCAGACCCGCTGCCTGATGTAATTCTACTGAACAAACTGAACGCATCACAACTGCCAGTATGTGTGATGAACAATGGCTCGCGGGCAGTGGGGGAGCTGCCTACTCACCTATGTAAGCACATATACACTTTCTGCCCACCAAGGAACGAGAGGAAGTGTATGGCCTGTTCAATCAACGCCACCTGTGCCAGTAACACGACGCTGATGGGCCTAAACTGTCGCTCCGACTACAGCTACCGAATGCCACTACAAACAAAGACTCAGTACCAGACAGGATGTGCACGGACGGCACCCAGCAGCAGAGGAACCAGAGTTTTGGCTGACTGGTACTTCCTATGTGGCAACAAGGCTTATCTGTCACTCCCTGAAGGTTGGGGAGGTCTGTGCGCCCTGGTGGAATTATCAGATCACGTTTTCTTCATGCAAAGTGTTGCACATCATCCAAGCAGCCGGCAGAGACGTGAAGTGGACATCGCCTCCCCCAATTCTTTCGGCATTACTGTGGACACTGGAGTGCCGGGAGAGTTTCGCATCTGGGGAGGTGGAGTGAAATTCTTACAGAGCTTGATCCCCGGCATTGGAGTTGCCGAGGTGCGGGATCATGTGGAAATCAACCGATATGCTCTGCTACGACACATCAACTTGACTAAGACCCTGGGAACTGCCTTAGCAGGAGAACAGCAGGCCATCAGAACGATGGTGCTGCAGAACAGACTGACACTAGACCTGCTAACAGCATCACAAGGAGGAGTTTGCAAGCTGATCGGGGAAACATGTTGCACTTTTATCCCTGATGGATACGAAACTGGAGGAGACATTTATGAAGCTTTGCAGAATTTGACCGCTCTGCAAAAATATGTCACTGACCACACACCTGGAGCAGCTACAGCACAAGGCTGGCTTGACTGGCTGTTCAGCGGTTCATGGCTGGCTGCTGTAGCAAAGCCATTTTTTCTTCTAGGTCTCATCATGATAGCACTGCTCATATTAGTGTTGTGTGTGTTGCCATGCCTAAGAGTAATGATTTCAAAGATGATAACAACTACAATGACTGCTTATGTTGCCGTGCCTCAAGAAGAACAACATCCCGTTGCAATTCTGTTAGAGGAGAACTTGTACTAACTGCTAATAAATGACGTGGTGATTAAAAATGACTTGTCAAGTGATCACGCACTGATTAAAACATTAGTAGGTTATGCAGGTTTTCATCCTTTTATTTATCTATTTTTTTTTTTTTAAGTTCTCAGTTTTAAACATAAAGTTTTCATTTTAAATATGAAGTTTTCATTATTTTACATATAAAGTTTTCAATTTAAGGTTTGCATCATTTTAAATATAAGGTTTTCATCCTTGTATTTTTTGAAGTTTTCATTTTACATATTAGGTTTTCATCATTTTTTTAAATACAAAGTTTTCATTTTAGTTTTCATCCTTTTATTTTTTGTAGTTTTAGTTTTATTATTTTTTCTTGTTTATTCCACTTGTTATTTCATTTACTATGATTTTCATTTACTATGTTTTTCTTTTTATTATTTTCTTTTGTTTTATTCTTTAGACCAAATGACTGCCATTTCTGCTATGCTGACATTTTGAAAATTTTGGAAATTAAAAAAATTGCCTAAGATACTTAATAAATAACCTTCATAGACAATTGTTGTATACATTTAAAATAAGTTAAAACAGGAGGGAATGTTACAGGAAAAATGATTCTATGTTTCTTTACCTTCTTTTAAATGTACAAAGATGCCTTTTGTCTGCCCTTTGCCTATGGTTAGATTAGTTTAGAATGATCTTTTTAGACTTTCCCAGCAAAGACATCTTGTTTCTGGGACATATTGTTTTAGATTGTTTTATCTCTCACAGCCTTCTCCCAGCTCTCTGCTGACGAGACTAGCGCCACATATGGAGTTGTTTATTTTATTTGTTTTGTATTTTCTTATCCTGTTCTCACTGTCTTTCCTATAAAAATTACCAAGCCACTGTGCATGGTGTGAGTTGTTCTTAGCAGCTCACCCGTGTACACGTTTGATAAAGAAAGTAACTTTGTCTCATTGTGTCTTTATTTCTCCTGGGTCTTTTACAGAGTTTTCCCCCAACAACGTCTTTGTGCAGAAGCCGTGTTCCTGCTCTCATTTACTGTTTTAGCTGTTTTGTGGTTGTCAAAATTTTGTGACGTTTCACCTGAGATTCTGGAATTTCGGGCAAAATGCATTTATATTAAAAAATCGATTCAGGATTTTAATGAATCGATATCACGTTATCCAAGCCAGAATTGATTTTAATCGATGAATCGATTATTAAAACCCACCCCTAATTCCCACGTTTAGAGTTTTGTTTGTTTTTATGCTTGCCAGGGTTTTTCATAGTTCGTGTTTCCTTTCTAGCTTACCCAGTTTAGGTTATTGCTTAGTTTGCATTGTTTTTGCCCTTTTATTTTGTACTATTCTGTCTGCCTTAATAAATGGCTCATCATCAGTTAAGTTTGAGTTTTAGAATGTCTGCACCTGAGTCCACTCTTCACACTCCACACAGTTTGCCTCGGCAGATTGTGACAGAACGATCCGACCATTACATGGACCCAGCAGACAGTGAGCTGTATGAACGCCAGGAGGCAGCCATCGCCCAGCTGGAGGAGTTCCGCTGGAAGCTGTGGCGTGCTCCGGATTTGTGGCATATGGCACATACCACTGCGAGCAGCTCCCGCCTTGTGACACAATAGCGGCGTTCAGCTTTGTTGAAGGCCCGATTATGGTATGCCACCACTTTCTCCCTGCCGGGTGTCACCTGGGCTAGCACTGCACCAGATCCGACACTGCTGGCATCTGTGTCAAGGACAAAGGGCAGAGTGGGGTCAGGCGGAGAGAGCACTGGGGCCCCCACTAGGGCTTCCTGCAGTGAGGTGAAAGCTACCTGGCAGCCTGCTGTCCACTGGAAGGTCACACCCTTTTGGAGCAGGTGGAACAGTGGCGCGACTATGCAGGAGAAACCCCTTACAAACCGTCTGTAGTACGACGCCAAGCCCAGGAAGCTCTTTAACTCCTGCACAGATTTTGGGGTGGGCCAGTCCTTAACAGCTTGGATCTTATCATCCATGGTGCCGACCCCCCCGGCCCCCAGTCGGTGGCCCAGGAATGCAACCTCATGTCGCATTAAGCAGCATTTCTTTGGGTTGAGTGCTGCCAAAACCCTCTCCAGGACCCGTCTGAGGGCCCCAAGGGCAGCGTGGAAAGAAGCACCATGGACCAAGATGTCGTCCAGGTACACCACACATTCTCCGCGGGGAATTCCAGTGAGCACCTTATCCATGAGTCTCTCAAACGTGGCAGGGGCATTGCAGAGGCCGAAAGGAAGAACTTTAAATTGCCATAAGCCTCCGCTGGTAATAAATGCAATCTTTGGTCTGGCATCTGATGCGAGGGGTACCTGCCAGTACTCGCTGCGTAGGTCTAGGGAGGAGAACCATGAGGATCCCGCCACAGTGTCAAGGGTCTCATCTATACGTGGTAGAGGATATGGGTCCTTCTTTGTCACCTTATTCAAAGGCTGGAAATCTACGCAGAACCGCCAGTCATCCTTCACTTTCTTTGGAACCATAACAACCGGGGAGGCCCAGGGGCTGGTGGATGGTTCAATGAGTCCAGCACGCTGCATCTCTCGCAGAGCTCTCTCTGCTGCAACCTGTGTGGCCAGGGGGAGGCGTCTAGGCCTCATCCGAATGGGCTGTGCATCTCCAGTATTGATATCATGTTGAATGAGGTCAGTGTGGCCCATATCATCCTCTGAGAAGGAGAAGCAGTCCTTGAAGTCCAGCAGCAGCTGCCAGAACAGGCCCTGCTTGCTAGCAGTCAGTCCATCGCAGTTCTCCTCCCACACCCCCCTCACAGCTGAAACTCTCCTACCCTTGTCCGGCGGTTCCTTAGGGAGAAGGGGAGGGCATGAAGCAGCATGGGATGCAGTTGAGGTCAGTGTAAGTGGGTCCTTGGGGGCGGCTGGACTACCAGTCAGATCCGGGGAGGAGTCAGCTGCCAGCTCAGAAAGGGCGTGGGCTACAGGGTGAACAGGTTGGGGTGGCCGCCTCAACATCCGAACAACACCACCGTCAGGGAACGAGAGCGCCCCCCCGTGTCAATAACGCAGTCCAGTGCCCTGAGTACATCCAGCCCGAGCAGCGGACTGACGTCCTCCCCACACTCAGGGTGAGCAGTGCTTCCCCTAGCATGGGGGCCTGCTCTCCCGTCACAGTCTGTAGCTTCACCATGGTAAGGAGGATGCGATCCCCCCTTCCCACCACATCAGGTCTTAAAACTGTCGCTGAAGACCCGGCATCCACCAGGGCTGAGCAGCATAGTCCATTCACAACTAATGGAGCATACCAGCAGCTGCCAACCCAAGTCCTCATTTCGTCACAGGGTGGAGATCCATGTCTTTCTCCACACCCCCAGCCGCTGTAGAAGTCCCCAAAGAGCTCTGTTGGCCACCCGAACGGTGAAAGGATGCAAAGCCGGCTTCTCTCACCATATCCGCTGTCGTTTGTCCCCGGTCCCTGGCGGAGTAGTCGTGTCCGTGAGCTTCTGATGTAGGTTCTCGCTTGATCTTGGAGTAATTCATCGGAAGCATTCCGCAAAGTCCCGCAAAAATCTCCAGCGTCCACAGCCAATGCCGTGAGTCGGGGCGACACGAGCGCAGATAACTCAGGAGGCGAAAGCTTCACTTTCACTTCTGACAGCAGTGTAGCGTCCCTCCGACAGAAGACACAGACGATCAGCGTTCCGGTTACCGGTGTTTATTCAGAATAGTAACACGGGCTACTGTGGGCCGTAGCCAACGCCAAAACAACAGGGAAAAAGCGGGCTCTCCAGCAACAACCCCCGACTCTCTCCTCTCTTCCGCCACACACACACTCCCATTCTCTAACCCCGTCCCTCGAACACTCTCAGCCAACCACATACATACTCTTCTCCAGACTCTCTGTGGCCCTTTCTCAATATGCGTACTTGTGCGTACTTGCGTTCTCGTGTACTTGTGATACGTCATCAGTCAGAGACCAAGTACTGTTCCAATTCGAAGTATGCACAATAACCATATCCAACTTCTTAATAGCAATGAACTGGTCTGCATTGGTGCATCATATCTTTATTCTCTTCCCCCTCCTGCCCCCCCCCTCTTTCTTAAATAGATAACTATCATATCTGATATCATATCTCACAGTACAATAATATTGAATGGGTTGCATTGTTGTATTTTGTCATGTTTCTCAGGTCTTTGTCTGAATTTCTACGAACATTATTGCTAAGGATTGTCTTATTGCATTGGAGTCACACTGGGTTAAATATGTACACTTGGGTTTTAAGGGGTATTTATTATTTTCTTCTTTTTTTGGGGTTGTATGGAAGCCCCAAACACAATTTCATTGTTCTTGACAATGACAATAAATAAATAAATACTAAAAAAATACTAAATACTAAATCAAGCCGAGAATGCGAAAAAGTCCCGATTGTGTTCTCGCTCCGCCCGTTTTATCGAGCATGCATCGGTGGTGACTTGTGTGGACTTGGTATCCGAGAATGCATTTCGTCCAAAACTCAAACGCGGCAATGGCGGACGAGCGCGGCTAAAAACTTTTAAATATTACTCTTTCTGGGTCACAAAATAAAATTTTAAGTTATTTTGAAGCGAAAATGTAGCTGTGTAAACTTCAAATATCTGCTCGATTTATCAAGATATCATATATTTCCAAACGCGCTCCGATGTTTTCGGAGACGTCTGTGACCCGCCAGCTCCATAGCAGACAGCGAGGTCGAGGATTATTAGAGCCGGCGAGAACAGCGAACTCCCGGCACATAGTTTTCAACCCCCCCTGAAAAAGGGCCTGATCGGATTGACAGGCCAACCGGCCTCTAGACTACTGCACATTCAAGGACACTCAGTAAATCACCATGCTGCGGGTGTGGTCCAACTATGCCATAAGTAACTGATAACACAACAGTCAACTAACTTGTAACCCAGTCCGTTACAGTATCATGCTACTGCAGATTAAGCACTGCAGATACTTAGGATGTACTTAGTAGATTGTTTGGCTGCATCAGATATAAACAACATATGCTGTTGTTTTACTGTTATTAAGTTCCTTTTGTCCCTCTGTGAGGGGTTACTCCCACTAGGTTTATATCTGGGACTCTCCACCATTTGACCTTAGAACTGAAGAAGCTTCTCGGATGAGAGGTGAAACGTCTTCAAGCAACTTAAAGAAGTCCAGACGCTTTTCTTTGCAAGCTCCTTTGACTACGATGACATGGATGACTGAGAACCTTCACAGACATTTTACTGTTATTAACAAAACAGCAATCTATTAGACTTAAAGGGTTCGTGGGTATTTAAATCTACTGTAGATTTCAGTAAATTAACTCCAGGAAGTTATCAGTTCTTGTCTTTAGTTTCCAGTAAATGCTAAAACATTTC
Source organism: Astatotilapia calliptera (assembly GCF_964374335.1). NCBI lineage: Eukaryota > Metazoa > Chordata > Actinopteri > Cichliformes > Cichlidae > Astatotilapia > Astatotilapia calliptera. The sequence goes on from NC_137438.1 coordinate 3,797,422, forward strand.
CTCCTTTATTAGTTATGTGGAACTTTCTGAAAAACCAGTTCAGTCTCATAGTTCGAATGTGTCAGCGTGCTATAAAAGTAACACACGTATCAAAGGGCGGTAGCTCAACAAAGATACAGAGATTCATTCCTTTAGCAAACAGACTCACAGACAATATGAAATCTTTTGCAGTGTTCTTGTTGGTGCTGAGGTACCTGTCTGTCAGTCATGGTAAGTCCTGATTTAAAAATGTGACACTGCACATTTTACCTTCATTGAATTCTATGAAGCGCCTTGAGGCGACTTTTGTTGTGATTTGGCGCTATATAAATAAAATTGAATTGAATTGAATTGAAGCCAATGGAGGTAAAATAAATAGAGCAAAACAAAAAGTTCCCTTTAAAAGTGATACATCATGCATTGAGTTAACTTGTGCTTTTTTCTTCACAGGCTGCACTTGCACGGAGGGTCCACAACAGTTTCCTGCTGTACAGATTGATGCTGGGCAGGGGAACGTTGTGATGACAGACAGCAACAATTATGCATACTTTCTGATTGGATCACAGTGGTACAAAATGGGCTCACTCACCCTGAAGCATGTCTCAGTGGGACCTGCAGGAATCTGGGGTGTTGCCCTCAACAACAGGGTCTACAAATACGTAGCTGGCAGCTTTGTTTTTGCGAATGGTGAGCTTTATCACAGACTTAAGACAGTAGAGTGTGCGCGGTAGCAGCTGTTTGAATGAATGATCTGTACCTCTGTGTGTCTTCAGGTCAGACTTTACAGCAGGTGGATGCTGGAGGTGATGGTCAGGTGGTGGGAGTTACCGACACCTCCACCATCCACTGTCTGAAAAGCACCATTGCCTCAGACTACAGGAAACAGAGCACCCTGAGCTGGACAACCATTACAGGGGGTTTAATGTATGTCAGTTGCAGCTCAAAATATGGATGCTGGGGAGTGAACTCAGTTCAAAACATCTACTTCGCAGTAAATTATTTTTTATTTTAATGACCATTTGTGTTGTTATTTGTATGATCAAGACATCTCACCATATTTGCTTTTCATGACAGAAAATAACACCGAGCACCTGTGGCATCAGCGGCACGACACTAGTGGATGGTCTTGCAGTAAAGGTTGAAACTGGGACTGATGGAAGCGTCTTTGTTGTAACTAAAGATGGAGAAGTCTTCCAAAGGTAAACACTTAATCTAGTCTGAAAGCATTTTAACTAGCCCTGGCAGTATTTCTGTTCTTTCTTCTTTCTTTCTTTTTGCTTTGACTCTTCCAGTCTCTGTTTGAATCAGGTTATTATGTTTTTGACTCCTCTGTTGTTATCCATGCAATGGATCAACCACTATTTTGCTCTTCAACCTTAGAATGACCTCTCCACAAATGAATAATAAATTGCTCACAAAGGCAATTTGTGCTTAAATCTTTCTAGAAGCGACTTTCATTGTAATGATCACTGAGCCATAAAATGTTCATGTGTAGAATCACCAGTCAAATGCTACAAAAGAAAACTAGTAATGTTTTCTTATAATCATCATAGTTTCTGTAACTCAGAAATTATGCACCTGTGGTTATCTTTGTCGTTTCAGAATTTTCAGATTTCAGTTGTGGATTCTTTGAATGATCTGTCTCTCCTCTATAATACATTTAGGTGTTCACTTAAAAGAAATCATAGAAATCTCATTTTTCACATCTGTTAAACATATTTACCTCTTCCTGTCACGCCTGCTAAGGCAGACGGCGTGGAGAGAAGAGAATGCGGACCCAAATGCAGACAAATGAGGTGGATGTTAACAGAAAGCAAGCCTTTATTTAGGGCTGCAAGAAATATTACAAAACAAATGGCAGAAAGGAATCTAACAAAACCTAAACTGGGAAAAGGTGAACATGAAACATTGAACTAGAAAACATGAAACCTGGAAATGTGGAGTGAAGAAGAGCAGAGGAAATGCAGACGACCCGACAAAGAACAAAGGAAAACACACAATAAATACAGAAGAGAGACACAGCTTAACCTAATCTGACACACGAGACAGGAAGGAAGCAAAACAGAAAACTCTAACACAGGACATGAGACTACCAAAGTAAAACAGGAAATACACGAACATAGAAACCTAGATAACTAGATGTAACACAGAACATTAACAAAATCTAAAGTCTAGAAATCACCAACAATACTAAGGAATAACCAAAGGAGCTAGAAATGCAACAGACTAGACCACGAGAAACCCCCAAATCACAGAACATGAAGTAATCAAAAACATTATATTTGGGTCACCAGACCGAGCAACCATGAGACTTACAACTCTTAACTCGGGATAGATAATATGGTGAGGAGCTGAGGCCAAAACCTCAATTGCACAAATAAAACAGATCCAATGATTTAAGTATCAATGTCTTCTCTCTACAGACAAGGCATCGACAGCAGCACTCCACAAGGCACGGGCTGGACCAAAATACCAATGCCCTCTCGCATCAACCATGTGAGCTATGATCGTGGCAATCTGTGGGTCGTGACTGACTATGGGACCATCCTGAAATGTTTATGCTAGTGTTTGTAGTCTTTCCTCTTCTGTCACATAAAACAATGTAAAAACTGATCAGCATTATGTCAACAATGAAAAATTCACGTGGGAAAATAATTGATTGTTTTATTGTGATTACATCTTAAGTGATTCAGCAACAACATGCATAACTACTAGAATGCTGTCAGATATTTACTTCTGTATCATTCACCTGCCATCCTTTCATAAACTCTTGATTCGCTGAGACTGTTTGGATTCAGTTTTTTATTTTTGCAAGTTGTGATCATTGCACATAGTAGACAAGCTTACATGAGATTATGATGGTGTTATATATTCATCAGTTTAACAGGGTCCAGACCTCTGGTGTTCTTTTATTATAAATCCCACTATGGGAGATGCACAATGCAACAACACCTCCTCCTGTACAGCAGAGTAGCTGCACCCATTTTCCACCTCAGTTCAAACAGAAGTGCTTAATGTCATAATTATGTCAAAGTCAAGAATTTGTTACTTTTGATGCTGAATTTATAGATGAACTAATGGCAAAAGATGGCAGGCTAGTTTGAACCATAAGTCATTTACAGTTTCTTCATGTACTTATAGCTTACAAGCTGATGTCCTCATGTTTCCTATTCATGTTTTACATCACAATGACATGAGGCTACATCTGTTCTGCAACATGTAAAAAGTTCTGTTATTGTATATCCTCCGTGGTAACGGTATAAACCTGAGATTATGGGACTTGAAGTAAGCACAGTCATGCTCATCCATCATGCTGTCATCTGCACTTTTATCTCCAAGCTATTCCTTATCCTTCCACACTGTTGGGGTTTCCTGAAGCCTCGCATACACATTAGGTTTTTACTTGTGTTTGTGTTCAGATATTTCACCTTGGGTGTGACAGAACACTGGCCAGGGTCTGCTTTTATAAGACATGAAATCCTGCACCAGAGCTCATCTCTATTCATTGTCACTCTGGGCCTGCTCACATAAATGTCAGAGTAGTTCTCATACACTAAATCTTACAGGGTTAAAGTAACAACTTCTCTCTGGATAAAGTGATTCAGCTGAAAGATCAAAAAGTAACATGCCCCTTTGTCTTACTAGACAAACTTTCACCACATACAGTAGCAGTTAATATGCGAGAATTGACATCCATAAGTAAATTATACTATAAGGAACTTGACACACAGTCAACATGTTAACATTATTACCACATAGCCATTGGATGGATTTTTGAAATCCATTTTTCTCCTTGAAAATAAAAATATCAGAGTCCAGAGGATGGATTCCTGGGAGGTGATATACAGCGGCTTGCAAAAGTATTCGGCCCCCTTGAACTTTCCCACATTTTGTCACATTACAGCCACAAACGTGAATCAATTTTATTGGAATTCCACGAGAAAGACCAACACAAAGTGGTGCACACGTGAGAAGTGGAACGAAAATCAGACATGATTCCAAACATTTGTTACAAATAAATAACTGAAAAGTGGGGTGTGCGTAATTATTCAGCCCCTTTGGTCTGAGTGCAGTCAGTTGCCCATAGACGTTGCCTGATGAGTGCTAATGACTAAATAGAGTGCACCTGTGTGCATCTAATGTCAGTACAAATACAGCTGCTCTGTGACGGCCTCAGAGGTTGTCTAAGAGAATATTGGGAGCAACAACACCATGAAGTCCAAAGAACACAGCAGACAGGTCAGGGATAAAGTTATTGAGAAATTTAAAGCAGGCTTAGGCTACAAAAAGATTTCCCAAGCCTTGAACATCCCACAGAGCACTGTTCAAGCAATCATTCAGAAATGGAAGGAGTATGGCACAACTGTAAACCTAAACTCAGAGGCCGAACAAGGAGAGCGCTGATCAGAAATGCAGCCAAGAGGCCCATGGTGACTCTGGACGAGCTGCAGAGATCTACAGCTCAGGTGGGGGAATCTGTCCATAGGACAACTATTAGTCGTGCACTGCACAAAGTTGGCCTTTATGGAAGAGTGGCAAGAAGAAAGCCACTGTTAACAGAAAACCATAAGAAGTCCCGTTTGCAGTTTGCCACAAGCCATGTGGGGGACACAGCAAACATGTGGAAGAAGCTGCTCTGGTCAGATGAGACCAAAATGGAACTTTTTGGCCAAAATGCAAAACGCTATGTGTGGCGGAAAACTAACACTGCACATCACTCTGAACACACCATCCCCACTGTCAAATATGGTGGTGGCAGCATCATGCTCTGGGGTGCTTCTCTTCAGCAGGGACTCTGGTCAGAGTTGATGGGAAGATGGATGGAGCCAAATACAGGGCAATCTTGGAAGAAAACCTCTTGGAGTCTGCAAAAGACTTGAGACTGGGGCGGAGGTTCACCTTCCAGCAGGACAACGACTCTAAACATAAAGCCAGGACAACAATTGGATGGTTTAAAACAAAACACATCCATGTGTTGGAATGGCCCAGTCAAAGTCCAGATCTAAATCCAATCGAGAATCTGTGGCAAGATCTGAAAACTGCTGTTCACAAACGCGGCCCATCTAATCTGAAAATCTAAAATTGATTCATGTTTGTGGCTGTAATGTGACAAAATGTGGAAAAGTTCAAGGGGGCCGATATTTTGCAAGCCACTGTATTTCCCAATATGAATCCTCGTGGTTAGTTTGGCTGAAAAGACAAATGAACGAACAAAAGCATTTATATCTCAGAGAAGAGATCTCTATTAGATATTTTTTTTACCCACTTGAATGGGAACTGTTGAATGATAACATTTCATACGGTCATTGTCAGCACGATGTGATTATATCGCAACAATAGAAGAAGAAAATAATCTGTTTAGCACAGATCACTACACCATGGGCCGATTTAAATCCATTGTAGGTTCTAGTAAATAATCTCCAGGAAGTTATCACTTATAAGTTCTTATTCTTAGTTTCTAGTAAATGCTAAAACATTTCCTCCTTTATTAGCTCTGGAAAACTGCCTGGAAAACCAGGTCAGACTCACAGTTCTAATGTTTCAGCATGCTATAAAAGTAACACAAACACACCTATCATAGGGCAGTAGCTCAGCAAAGATGCAGAGATTCATTCCTTTAACACACAGACTCAGAGACAATATGAAATCTTTTGCAGCCTTCTTGTTGGTCCTTAGTTACCCGTTTGTCAGTCATGGTAAGTCCTGATTTTAAAATGTGACAATGCAATATTTCTTGAAGCCAATGAAGGTAAAATAAATAGAGCAAAATAAAAAGTTTCCCTTAAAAGTGACAGATCATGCATTGAGTTAACTTGTGCTTTTTTCTTCACAGGCTGCACTTGCACGGAGGGTCCACAACAGTTTCCTGCTGTACAGATTGATGCTGGGCAGGGGAACGTTGTGATGACAGACAGCAACAATTATGCATACTTTCTGCTTGGATCACAGTGGTACAAAATGGGCTCACTCACCCTGAAGCATGTCTCAGTGGGACCTGCAGGAATCTGGGGTGTTGACCTCGACGACAGGGTCTACAAATACGTAGCTGGCAGCTTTGTTTTTGCGAATGGTGAGCTTTATCACAGACTTAAGACAGTAGAGTGTGCGCGGTAGCAGCTGTTTGAATGAATGATCTGTACCTCTGTGTGTCTTCAGGTGAGAGTTTACAGCAGGTGGATGCTGGAGGTGATGGTCAGGTGGTGGGAGTTACCGACACCTCCACCATCCACTGTCTGAAAAGCACCATTGCCTCAGCCTACAGAGAACAGAGCACCCTGAGCTGGACAACCCTGCCTGGGCTTTTAATGTATGTCAGTTGCAGCTCAAAATATGGATGCTGGGGAGTGAACTCAGTTCAAAACATCTACTTCACAGTAAATTATTTTTTATTTTAATGATCATTTGTGTTGTTATTTGTATGATCAAGACATCTCACCATATTTGCTTTTCATGACAGAAAGTAACACCGAGCACCTGTGGCATCAGTGGCTGGATACAAGTGGATGGTCTTGCAGTAATGGTTGAAATTGGGACTGATGGAAGCGTCTTTGTTGTAAATAGAGGAGGAGAAGTCTTCCAAAGGTAAACACTTAATCTAGTCTGATAGCATTTTAACTAGCCCTGGCAGTATTTCTGTTCTTTCTTCTTTCTTTTTGCTTGGACTCTTTCAGTCTCTGTTTGAATCAGGTTATTGTGTTTTTGACTCCTCTGTTGTTATCCATGCAATGGATCAACCACTATTTTGCTCTTCAACCTTAGAATGACCTCTCCACAAATGAATAACAAATTGCTCACAAAGGCAATTTGTGCTTAATATGGTGTTCGGGTCTGTGAGACCCGTTTTCAGTTTTTCTCAAAAGAAAAATGAAAAAATTAATTAGTTTTTCAACCTGAAATTCATTGGCTTTGGCTTATTTTCTGTGAAGAACATAAATCTGAAAAATTTTTCGATGACCGCATACTGTACCTCCCCCCACGCATTTACATTACATACAAGGTGTTTGGGTCCACTGGACCCAGGTCTAATAAAAGTGTTGAAAGTGTAGGTCCTGTGTTCCCATACTCTGTCCTCCTCCTTTCTGGTGCTGCTGATAGTGTTTTCTTCCCGTCCTGCTCCCGCACAAAGTTGCAACATTGTTGAAAATCCAACTATCAACACCGTCTGCTCTTACATTCCCGCACATTTTACCCTCTTTCTTGAGGGATCCAAATTTTATTTTCTCATACCCTGTCCCACCTGCAAATTAGGGGCATAATACTATAAATAAGACTTTGCCAGTGTGGTTCTTTATCACAACTGATCAAGATGGCAAAAGATTATCTGCTGCGAGGGCCATCCAATTGATTTTGGAAGAGAGAGGAGCTTTGGATGATGATGTTGACAAAGAGGTTTCAGAATATTTCACATTTCTGAAAATTCAGAGTCTGACAGTGACTTTGAAGAAGAGGATGAGGTTGAGCACCATTTAGTAACAAAACGAAGACGAGTACCCCATCAGCAGCCAGCTCCAGGACCAGAACAAGCCCACCAGACAGCAAGTGAAGAAATATGGATGTCAATAACTGGTGAAATTGAATGGTCTTCTTGCCCAAGAAATGAGCCACCCTACAGAGCTGTTACTGTGATAAGCCAGGGCCAACACGGCTGACAGTTACTCATGTGCAGGACATCAAGTCTTTATTTGAGCTTTTCATCCCAGATTCCATCCAGAAAATGATTCTGGTCTGGTTTGCAGACCGATACCGATTGCAGCACGATCAAGCACGATACCGATTTGCAGACCGATACCGATACGTAATATCGGATCGGTCCATCTCTAGTTTGCAGTAATCTAGAATGAAGGTGTGTTTTTGGAGAGAGGTGGAAGTAGATGGACCAAATTGATCTACAGGCCTACTTTGGGGTTCTTATCCTTGCAGGAGTTTTCATGTCCAAAGGGGAATCCACAGAATCTTGTGGGATGCAGAAACCGGCACGAACCTTTCCGTGCATCGATGTCTCTGGAAAACTTCAACAAAATTTCCAGGATTATCCGTTTTGATAACCGAGATGACAGACCAGCTCAACGGCAGAGAGACAAGCTAGCTGCCATCAGGACAGTGTGGGATAAGTGGGTGCACCACCTCCCCCTGTTTTACAACCCTGGGCCTAATGTCACCATTGATGAGCAGCTGATGTCATTTAGTTGGGAAACATATTGCTTCACGTGTAAATGTGTTGTCGTTCCACTCACTTCACTTGATTATAACTGATTAATTTTTTTATAACATTTTATAAAAAAAAAACAAAAAAAACGAGAAGCACATTAATTCATAAATGTGATCTAACAAAGGTAAAGGGAAAAAATTAACCATGTTTACTGTTCATATGGCTTGTAATTGGGATGAAGTAAACATCTGTTGAGTAATTTAACATAAAATTGTTTGATAGAGTTAATTTGGAAAGCCAAAACTCTAGCGGGTCCACCAGACCCATGAACACTGGCTGAGTAACAAAAATATGAACACCACACAAGGGTTAAATCTTTCTAGAAGCGACTTTCATTGTAATGATCACTGAGCCATAAAATGTTCATGTGTAGAATCACCAGTCAAATGCTACAAAAGAAAACTAGTAATGTTTTCTTATAATCATCATAGTTTCTGTAACTCAGAAACTCAGTAACTAAGAATTTTTAGATTTCAGTTATGGATTCTTTGAATGATCTGTCTCTCCTCTATAATACATTTAGGTGTTCACTTAAAAGAAATCATAGAAATCTCATTTTTCACATCTGTTAAACATATTTACCTCTTCCTGTCACGCCTGCTAAGGCAGACGGCGTGGAGAGAAGAGAATGCGGACCCAAATGCAGACAAATGAGGTGGATGTTAACAGAAAGCAAGCCTTTATTTAGGGCTGCAACAAATATTACAAAACAAATGGCAGAAAGGAATCTAACAAAACCTAAACTGGGAAAAGGTGAACATGAAACTTGAAACATTGAACTAGAAAACATGAAACCTGGAAATGCGGAGTGAAGAAGAGCAGAGGAAATGCAGACGACCCGACAAAGAACAAAGGAAAACACACAATAAATACAGAAGAGAGACACAGCTTAACCTAGATAACTAGATGTAACACAGAACATTAACAAAATCTAAAGTCTAGAAATCACCAACAATACTAAGGAATAACCAAAGGAGCTAGAAATGCAACAGACTAGACCACGAGAAACCCCCAAATCACAGAACATGAAGTAATCAAAAACATTATATTTGGGTCACCAGACCGAGCAACCATGAGACTTACAACTCTTAACTCGGGATAGATAATATGGTGAGGCGCTGAGGCCAAAACCTCAATTGCACAAATAAAACAGATCCAATGATTTAAGTATCAATGTCTTCTCTCTACAGACAAGGCATCGACAGCAGCACTCCACAAGGCACGAGCTGGACCAAAATACCAATGCCCTCTCGCATCAACCATGTGAGCTATGATCGTGGCAATCTGTGGGTCGTGACTGACTATGGGACCATCCTGAAATGTTTTTACTAGTGGTTGTAGTCTTTCCTCTTCTGTCACATAAAACAATGTAAAAACTGATCAGCATTATGTCAACAATGAAAAATTCACGTGGGAAAATAATTGATTGTTTTATTGTGATTACATCTTAAGTGATTCAGCAACAACATGCATAACTACTAGAATGCTGTCAGATATTTACTTCTGTATCATTCACCTGCCATCCTTTCATAAACTCTTGATTCGCTGAGACTGTTTGGATTCAGTTTTTTATTTTTGCAAGTTGTGATCATTGCACATAGTAGACAAGCTTACATGAGATTATGATGGTGTTATATATTCATCAGTTTAACAGGGTCCAGACCTCTGGTGTTCTTTTATTATAAATCCCACTATGGGAGATGCACAATGCAACAACACCTCCTCCTGTACAGCAGAGTAGCTGCACCCATTTTCCACCTCAGTTCAAACAGAAGTGCTTCACATTGACCTGTAAATGTCATAATTATGTCAAAGTCAAGAATTTGTTACTTTTGATGCTGAATTTATAGATGAACTAATGGCAAAAGATGGCAGGCTAGTTTGAACCATAAGTCATTTACAGTTTGCTCATGTACTTATAGCTTACAAGCTGATGTCCTCATGTTTCCTATTCATGTTTTACATCACAATGACATGAGGCTACATCTGTTCTGCAACATGTAAAAAGTTCTGTTATTGTATATCCTCCGTGGTAACGGTATAAACCTAAGAACCTTAGTTCAACCTGATCTTGAACTAAAGTTATCTTTAAAGTTATTCTGTCAGAATGGTTGATTTGGTGTGTCAGTTCTACCATTTGACACCTGATGCTGATGTGATTTGACATCAGTTTCGACAAGCTTTGCCACACTCCTCTAAATAAACTGACAACTATCTAATTCAAAGGAGCTTGCAAAGAAACGCGTCTGGACTTCTTTAAGTTGCTTGAAGACGTTTCACCTCTCATCCGAGAAGCTTCTTCAGTTCTAAGGTCAAATGGTGAAGAGTCCCAGATATAAACCTAGTGGGAGTGACCCCCCACAGAGGGACAAAAGGACCCCCTGATGATCCTCTAATCGCCTGAGCCAAGGTGTGAAACTGGGCGTGGGTCACAATCAGCCAGAGTTTCGGGTGTGTTCATTGTGAAACCTGGCCCCACCTTATCATGCGAATTCCTGAGGTCAGATGGCCCAGGATGTGAGTGGGCGTTAAGGCGTCTGGGAAGGGATCTCAAAACTGGATTATAGATGGCAGAGAGTTGGTGTCGTAAACCCCCGCCTCTGTTCAAAGATGGTCGCTCACAGTGGACATAGATGGCTTCTTTCACTCCTCTTTCAAACCATCTGTCCTCTCTGTCCAAAATGTGAACATTGGCATCCTCGAAAGAGTGACCTTTATCCTTAAGATGCAGATGGACTGCTGAGTCTTGTCCTGTGGAGGTGGCTCTTCTGTGTTGTGCCATGCGCTTGTGAAGTGGCTGTTTGGTCTCTCCAATGTAGAGGTCTGGGCATTCCTCGCTGCACTGTACAGCATACACCACATTGTTAAGTTTGTGTTTTGGCGTTTTGTCTTTCGGGTGAACCAGTTTCTGTCTGAGCGTGTTGCTGGGTCTGAAATACACTGGGATGTCATGCTTGGAGAAAACTCTCCTGAGTTTCTCTGATACACCGGCTACATAGGGGATGACAATTTTGTTGCGTCTGTCCTTCTTATCCTCCCTCGCTGGTGTCTGATCTTCTTTTCTGTGCCTCTTTGCTGACTTTAAGAACGCCCATTTAGGATAGCCGCACGTTTTGAGTGCTTCCTTTACATGTGTGTGTTCCTTCTTTTTTCCTTCAGGCTTAGAGGGAACATGTTCTGCCCGGTGGTGTAGGGTCCTAATTACTCCAAGTTTGTGTTCCAAAGGGTGATGGGAGTCAAAGAGGAGGTACTGGTCCGTGTGTGTGGGCTTCCGGTAAACTTCGATGTTGAGTTTGCCGTTCTCTTCAATGTGCACGGCGCAGTCCAGGAAAGGCAAACAGTTGTCCTTTGTGTCTTCCCTGGTGAACTTGATGTTTTTATCCACAGTGTTAATGTGCACAGTGAAGGATTCCACTTCTTGTGTCTTGATTTTGACCCAGGTGTCGTCCACATATCTGTACCAGTGGCCTTTGAAAGAGCCAAGAGCCTTCCTTTCCACTTCCTCCATGTAAAGGTTGGCTACAATAGGTGACACGGGGGAGCCCATGGCACAGCCATGTTTTTGTCTGTAAAAGCCTTCGTTGTACTTGAAATATGTAGTGGTGAGGCAGAGGTCTAACAGTGTGCAAATCTGATCGGGTGTGAAGTTTGTCCTGTCCTTCAAGGAGCTGTCTTCTTGTAGTCGTTTTCTGACAGTCTCCACGGCCTCCGTGGTGGGTATGCAAATGAAAAGAGAGACTACATCAAAGGACACCATGGTTTCATCTGGATCCAGGGTAAGTTTCTGGACCTTGTCGGTGAAGTCGGTGGAGTTCTTGATGTGGTGTGGGGTGTTCCCCACGAGGGGCGCAAGGATGGTAGCAAGGTGTTTAGCAATGTTGTAAGTGGCTGAGTTTATGCTACTGACTATGGGTCTGAGTGGGACAGCTTCCTTGTGGATCTTAGGAAGTCCATAGATGCAGGGTATGGCATCCCCTGGGTAAAGGCGGTGATATGTAAGGCGGTCAATAATTTTGTCCTTTTCAAATCTTGAAGGCAAGCTATAACTTTCTTTTTGTAGCTGCTTGTGGGGTCTCGCTTTAGGGCTTCGTAGGTATTCTTGTCACTGAGGAGAGTAGTGATCTTTGTATGGTAATCTGTAGTGTTTAGGACCACGGTGCATCTTCCCTTATCAGCTGGTAAAACAGTGATGTTGTGGTCTTTGCTCAGGGAAGCGACAGCCTTCTTTTCCTGTATTGTGAGGTTGGATGGAGGGACTTTGGCACTGGAGAGCGCCAAAACACAAACTTAACAATGTGGTGTATGCTGTACAGTGCAGCGAGGAATGCTCAGACCTAGGGATGGGTACCGGTGTCCGGTGCCATGATGGCACCGGTTCTGACATAAACGGTAGTAACCAGACCGAAAAGCAGCGCACATTTCGGTGCTTTATTTCGGTGCTTTTTTTTCCTGAGCTGTGATACACTTTAGATTCTAGCCAATCATTTTACCTTTCAGAGGATAGTAGGCGGGGCCAGGTACGTACGTTCTGTTAGAGCAGAGCTACAGATTAAAAATGTCCAAGGCGAAGCGGTCAAAAGTCTGGCTGTACTTCATAGCAAAAGATGCAAACTCAGCAGCCTGCAACAAGTGCTTTAAGCTGATACTGTCAAAGGAGGTAACACCTCAAATCCGATGAAACACCTGGCGACGCATAGCGTTTTTTTTAAAAGCCCAGAAATGCGCCGTATTTGATAGCTTGCCGCGAGACCTCACACCGAGCACATCTACTGCCGGTGGGTTGCCTGTTATGCAACATCCCCCAAAAACACGAAGAGGAGAGTCCTGGCCCCTAGCCCTGCCAGTGTAGCAGAAATGATGACGGATGATGGTGGCAGCAGCCGTTCTTCTCTGCGTGAGTAGCTAATTTACGTTGAGTAGGCTAACCACGTTATTACATTAATGCATGTAAGGTGAGCTAGCAAACATCATCATAGCTACATGCGGCTGTCTTCTTGTTTGATGGCATATACTCCCTTCACCCTGGCTAAAAAGGCTAAAATGACCAAAGAAAAAGTGGAAAACAGTTAAACATGAGAGGTTTTTGGACAAAGTTTGTGTTTTTTCCATTGTTTAAGCACTGCTTCCAGCCAAGAGTGATACCATATATGCCCCATAGCTGCAGAAAAGGCTAACATTGTTATCTTTTTACAAAAAACAGCTGAACATGAGAGGTTTTTGGACCAATTTTGTGTTCTCCATTCTTTAAGCACCGGTTTGAGCACCGTTTGAGCACCGGCACCGTTTCAAAAGTACCGATTTGGCACCGGTATCGGATAAAACCTAAACGATACCCATCCCTACTCAGACCTCTACATTGGAGAGACCAAACAGCCACTTCACAAGCGCATGGCACAACACAGAAGAGCCACCTCCACAGGACAAGACTCAGCAGTCCATCTGCATCTTAAGGTCAAAGGTCACTCTTTCGAGGATGCCAATGTTCACATTTTGGACAGAGAGGACAGATGGTTTGAAAGAGGAGTGAAAGAAGCCATCTATGTCCACTGTGAGCGACCATCTTTGAACAGAGGCGGGGGTTTACGACACCAACTCTCTGCCATCTATAATCCAGTTTTGAGATCCCTTCCCAGACGCCTTAACGCCCACTCACATCCTGGGCCATCTGACCTCAGGAATTCGCATGATAAGGTGGGGCCAGGTTTCACAATGAACACACCCGAAACTCTGGCTGATTGGGACCCACACCCAGTTTCACACCTTGGCTCAGGCGATTAGAGGATCATCAGGGGGTCCTTTTGTCCCTCTGTGGGGGGTCACTCCCACTAGGTTTATATCTGGGACTCTTCACCATTTGACCTTAGAACTGAAGAAGCTTCTCGGATGAAGGTGAAACGTCTTCAAGCAACTTAAAGAAGTCCAGACGCTTTTCTTTGCAAGCTCCTTTGACTACGATGACCTGGATGACTTAGAACCTTCACAGACACAACTATCTAATGTGGTGTCTTGATGCATGCTCAGTCATCCAGGTGAGGAAATGCAGAGAGTTGATTCTGTTCATCTGGGCATTGCATTTTGAGTGGGAGAAACATTTTGTAACTCAAATGACTTCTTCATTGACTGAAGATTCCTTTCGAATGAATCAGTTCATTTTTTTGGCTGCATTTTTACCTGTCAAGTTGTCTGAAAAAGTTTCAAGCAATGCCTTAGTCTCTTGAATATTGAGAATTTGTTTTATTTATGGGCCAATGGTATATATTTTCAGAGAGATCTTTAATGCAAGCTGGAGAGGAAATAGCGTGTCACAAATTTAGAAGATCTGTCTCCACAGACCGTGCAGTGGTGTGTGTGGTGGACCCAGGTGTGAACACAGGTGAGGAGACGGGGGTGAACTTAAACTGAAAGCGAGCCTTTATTATGGCTGATGAGAGAGAGTTCAAACAAGGCAGAAGCACAGTGACTGAACTAAACTATAACTAAACTGGGAAACTGATACTGTGATAAACTATGAAGGCTCAGAAAACTATGACTATGACTGCAAAGACTGGCCGTGAAAACATGGAGGGTGGGAACACAGACGACACGACACAGACTGAATGAAACACAGAAACTAAATACACATGAGGGATGATCAAGGGAAGTGGCCACACATGGGATCACAGCTGACACACATGAACCTAAAGACAGGACAGGAGAAGTGAAACTAAATACACTGACATTGGACACAGACTTTCAAAGTAAAACAGGAAACATGGAGATTAGACATGACATGAACTTAACATAACCACACAGACATGACTCATGACAGGTAGACGCACGAACCAGGGAGACAGAGTACAGGAGGAGATGACATAAACAACTAAGAAACAAAGGACTAAACAGCAACCTAGAAATTAACTAGATGAACTAAACTAGGGCACAAATAAATACCAAAGATACATAAAAACCATAACAAGATCATCATTTAGCCTGGAGAAATAGTTTGTTGCTTTATAAGAAAGACCTCTGCAAAGCCAGACCATCTTACTATTCATCACTGATTGAAGAAAATAAGAACAACCCCAGGTTTCTCTTCAGCTCTGTAGCCAGGCTGACAAACAGTCAGAGCTCTTTTGAGCCAACCATCCCTTTAACGTTAACTAGTAATGCCTTCATGAACTTCTTCACAAATAAAATTTTTATCATTAGAAAAAAAATTACCAATAATCATCCCACAGATGTAATATTATCTACAGCTACTCTTAGTACCATTGATGTTAAGTTAGACTCTTTTTCTCCAATTGATCTTTCTGAGTTAACTTAAATAATTACTTCCTCCAAACCATCAACGTGTCTTTTAGACCCCATTCCTACAAAACTGCTCAAAGAAGTCCTGCCATTAATTAATTCTTCGATCTTAAATATAATCAACCTATCTCTAATGATCGGCAATGTACCACAGGCCTTCAAGCTAGCTGTAGTTAAACCTTTACTCAAAAAGCCATCTCTAGACCCAGCAGTCTTAGCTAATTATAGGCCAATCTCCAACCTTCCTTTCATATCAGCTTTTCCTGCTAGACCTCAGTGCAGTGTTCGATACTGTCGACCATAATATCCTATTAGAGCGATTAGAACATGCTGTAGGTATTACAGGTACTGCACTGCAGTGGTTTGTATCATATCTATCGAATAGACTCCAGTTTGTGCATGTAAATGGAGAGTCCTCTTCACACACTGAGGTTAATTATGGAGTTCCACAGGGTTCAGTGCTAGAACCAATTCTGTTTACATTATACATGCTTCCCTTAGGCAGCATCATTAGAAGACAGCATACATTTTCACTGCTATGCAGATGACACCCAGCTCTACCTGTCCATGAAGCCAGATAACACACACCAATTAGTTAAACTGCAGGAATGTCTTAAAGACATAAAGACCTGGATGGCCGCTAACTTTCTGCTCTTTAATTCAGATAAAACTGAGGTTATTTTACTCGGCCCTGAAAAGCTTAGAAATATGGTATCTAAGCAGATTCTTACTCTGGATGGCATTACCTTGGCCTCCAGTAACACTGTGAGGAACCTTGGAGTCATTTTTGACCAGGACATGTCCTTCAACGCACATATTAAACAAATATGTAAGACTGCGTTCTTCCATTTGCGCAACATCTCTAAAGTTAGAAATATCCTATCTCAGAGTGACGCTGAAACGCTAGTTCGTGCATTTATTACTTCCAGGCTGGACGACTGTAATTCATTATTATCAGGAAGTCCTAAAAACTCCCCGAAAAGCCTTCAGTTAATCCAAAATGCTGCAGCAAGAGTCCTGACAGGGACTAGAAAGAGAGAGCAGATTTCTCCTGTATTGGCTTCCCTTCATTGGCTTCCTGTTAAATCCAGAATTCAAAATCCTGCTCCTCACATACAAGATCTTAAATAATCAGGCCCCATCTTATCTTAATGACCTTGTAGTACCATATCACCCTATTAGAGCACTTCGCTCTCACACTGCAGGCTTACTTCAGATTCAAGATTCAAGAGCTTTATTGTCAATACCAGTGTTGGGTAAGTTACTTTAAAATAGTAACTTAGTTACATTACTAGTTACTTCTCTCAAAAGTAACTCAGTTACGTCAAGTTACTCGTTACTTTCAAAGTAACTAGTTACTAGGGAAAGTAACTTTGGTTTTACTCAGAATTCTCTTGTTAATGTGTTTCTTCCATAACTTTGCCAGTCTTCTAGCTTGCTTACTTGCCACAGTGCACTGTGCCACCTACCAATAGAAAGGAAAAGATAATGTGCACATTTCCACGAGAGAAATCCCACACCTGGACCGTCATTGACTGCTGCCATGATTCTAGCCCATGTCACAGAGTCATGTGCGCCTTTTACATCCAACACAAAAACTGCAGTCGTGGTGCTTTCAATTGTACTCAGAACTCTGAAATTCTGCCTTCTGAATAGGAAGATGTAGGTAACACCAGACTGCAGATGAGCTGCATACAGGGCTGGACTGGGACAGAAAATTGGCCCGGGCATTTTGACTAGAGACTGGCCCACCATTATAGGAAAAATCACAAAGCCTTTGAATGAAAATAAACACTGTTGTGACAGTGATGAACACTGTTTTGATGGTATATATGCATCAATCTATCAATCGTTTGTTGTAAGATTCAGATAATTATTTTTTAAAAGCTAGACATTTTAAATGAGAATAAGAAAGAAAAGTATTTCTTTGTGCCCCCCTCTCCCTGTTAATGCCCTACATGCCCCCCTGGCAACACTTTGCTAGATCTGCACCAGCACAGTTACCAGCTGTCAGCTACCTAAAAAAGGATCCTGGGGTATTTGTCTCTCAGAAACAGTTCATAACTTCCCTTCAACTCATTCATGTCACCTAAAAGGTAAACCTGTTTCTCCATCACCTGATCAAGCTTAAACGTGCTGCTGTTGTTTAGCGCGACATCCGCTGGTTTCCTCTTTTGGCGCAAAGTGGGCGATAAACAAACAAGAAAGCCGATCAGCTGATCATTGATCAGTTTTCATGACTGAAGTAGAAACGGGAGAGGGAGGGGGAGAGAATGAAAGAAGAAGAGGCAGCTGTGCAGCGTAAAGACACAGAATAACTCCAGCTTTGTGCCTTTTTCATTGTAGCTGAATTACGGGACAAACTGTTCCTTTTCACCTCAATAAGAAACGCGTATTATTTTCTCTGAATACCAGACGGGACGGTTGGCAACTCTAATAACTTATGAACAAAATAAAGTTCAACATCAGTAACACAGCACCACCCAGCTGTATAGAAACTCCGTCATGCTAGCTAGCACGCAGTACGGAAAAAGTCAGAATAACGACAATAAACTCCACCTAAACTTGGTTTATATCTGACCCAGAGAGACTGCAGGTCATAACTTCTTACCTGAAGTTCAGTTCACACTTGGACTGGCGGCCGCCTCGGGTCTCTTTTCCTTCTGGGTCCCTTTTCCTTCATCCACCTGCTGGCCTCCACCACTTGCTAATGTTACTGAATCTGTGGAAGCTCAGCGATAGCCACCACACGAAGTAACGAGTAACGACCCTATCTAAATCCCAGTAACAAGTAACGCGTTCCTGATTTTGGCATAATAACTAGTTACCGTGCTCGTTACCACATTAATAACGTAGTTACTGTAACGCGTTACTTAATAACGCGTTAGTCCCAACACTGGTCAATACAGTAGTATACACAGTATACAGCGTACCGAAATGCTGTTTCACTCTAAGCCCCCCATGGTGCATTTATAAATATACAAAGGATATATCTCCAAGAGATATAAAACTAGGAATTACAAATAAATAACATGCTATGTTTCGGTAAAATTAAGGGATAAAAGGGTACTAATCACTAACTAGGGATGGGTATCGTTTAGGTTTTATCCGATACCGGTGCCAAATCGGTACTTTTGAAATGGTGCCGGTGCTCAAACGGTGCTCAAACCGGTGCTTAAAGAATGGAGAACACAAAATTGGTCCAAAAACCTCTCATGTTCAGCTGTTTTTTGTAAAAAGATAACAATGTTAGCCTTTTCTGCAGCTATGGGGCATATATGGTATCACTCTTGGCTGGAAGCAGTGCTTAAACAATGGAAAAAACACATACTTTATCCAAAAACCTCTCATGTTTAGCAGTTTACCTCTTTTTCTTTGGTCATTTTAGCCTTTTTGGCCAGGGTGAAGGGAGTATCTGCCATCAAACAAGAAGACAGCCGCATGTAGCTATGATGATGTTTGCTAGTTCACCTTACCTGCATTAATGTAATAACGTGGTTAGCCTACTCAACGTAAATTACACACGAACAACATTAAGCTACTCACGCAGAGAAGAACAGCTGCTGCTGCCATCATCATCCGTCATCATTTCTGCTACACTGGCAGGGCTAGGGGCCAGGACTCTCCTCTTCGTGATTTTGGGGATGTTGCTAACTCCGGGTCTGATAACAGGCACCACACCCGCAGTAGATGCGCTCGGTGTGAGGTCTCGCAGCAAGCTATCAAATACAGCGCATTTCTTGGCTTTTAAAAAAAAACGCTATGCGTCGCCAGGTCTTTCATCGGATTCGAGGTGTTACCTCCTTTGACAGTATCACAGTATCAGCTTAAAGCACTTGTTGCAGGCTGCTGAGTTTGCATATTTTGCTGTGAAGTACAGCCAGACTTTTGACCGCTTCGCCTTGGGCATTTTTAATCTGTAGCTCTGCTCTAAAAGAACGTACGTACCTGGACGCGCCTACTATCCTCTGAAACGTAAAATGATTGGCTAGAAGTGTATCACAGCTCAGGAAAAAAAAGCACTGAAATAAAGCACCGAAATGTGCGCTGCTTTTCGGTCTGGTTACTACCGTTTATGTCAGAACCGGTGCCATCATGGCACCGGACACCGGTACCCATCCTTATTACTAACTATACAATTCTATACAATACTATAATGGTAACTATACAATATTAACTGTATGATAAACATAGACAGGACAGAGACAATACAAAGTGGAATGTGCATCCATCATCCATCCATCCATCTTCATCCGTTTTATCCGAGGCCGGGTCGCGGGGGTAGCAGCCTAAGCAAAGAGGCCCAGACCTCCCTCTCCCCAGCCACCTCCTCCAGCTTATCCGGGGGAATACCAAGGTGTTCCCAGGCCAGCCGAGAGATATAATCTCTCCAGCGTGTCCTGGGTCTGCCCCGGGGCCTCCTCCCGGTGGGACATGCCTGGAACACCTCACCCAGGAGGCGCCCAGGGGGCATCCTTGTCAGATGCCCGAACCACCTCAGCTGGCTCCTTTCGATGTGGAGCAGCAGCTGCCCTACTCTGAGCCCCTCCCGGATGGCCGAACTTCTCACCCTATCTCTAAGGGAGAGGCCAGCCACCCTTCGGAGGAAGCTCATTTCTGCCGCTTGTATCCGCGATCTCATTCTTTCGGTCACTACCCACAGCTCGTGGCCATAGGTGAGGGTAGGGACGTAGATCGACCGGTAAATTGAGAGCTTCGCTTTTACAGTCAGCTCCCTCTTCACCACGACAGACCGGTGCAGCGTCTGCATTACTGCAGCTGCAGCTCCAATCCGTCTGTCGATCTCCGGCTCCCTTCTCCCATCACTCGCGAACAAGACCTCGAGATACTTGAACTCCTCCACTTGGGGCAGGAACTCATCCCCGACCCGGAGTGGGCACTCCACCCTTTTCCGGCTGAGAACCATGGCCTCAGATTTGGAGGTGCTGATCCTCATTCCCGCTGCTTCACACTCGGCTGCGAACCGTTCCAGTGCGAGCTGGAGGCTCTCACCCGATGAAGCCAACAGAACCACATCATCCACAAAAATCAGAGATGAGATTCTGAGGCCACCAAAGCGAAAGCCCTCCGCCTCTTGGCTGCGCCTAGAAATCCTGTCCATAAAAATTATGAACAGAACCGGAGACAAAGGGCAGCCCTGGCGGAGCCCATCACTCACCGGGAACGAGTCCGACTTATTGTCGGCAATGCGAACCAAGCTCTTGCAACGGTTGTATAGGGATCGAATGGCCCGTAGCAATGGGCCAGACACCCCATACTCCCGCAACACCTCCCACAGGACACCCCGAGGGACACGGTCGAATGCCTTCTCCAAGTCCACAAAACACATGTAGACTTGTTGGGCAAACTCCCATGCACCCTCAAGTATCCTCGAGAGGATAAAGAGCTGGTCCAGTGTTCCGCGACCAGGACGAAAACCGCATTGTTCCTCCTGTATCCGAGGTTCGACTAGCGGACGAACTCTCCTTTCCAGCACCCTGGCATAGACTTTCCCAGGGAGGCTGAGGAGTGTGATCCCCTGTAGTTGGAACACACCCTTCGGTCCCCCTTCTTAACTCATTCACTGCCATTGACGTCTATAGCCGTCAATGGCAGTGAATGAGTCAATGGGTTTAACTCATTCACTGCCAATGGCTGGCAGACCGGGACCACCACCCCGGTCTGCCAGTCCACAGGTACTGCCCCTGATCTCCACGCAACATTGCAGAGGCGTGTCAACCAGGACAGCCCTACAACGTCCAGAGCCTTCAGGAACTCGGGGCGGACCTCATCAACACCAGGGGCTCTGCCACCAAGGAGTTGTTTAACATCCTCAGTGACCTCGCCCCCGGAAATTGGCGGGTCATTCCCCTCATCCCCAGACTCTGCTTCCTCCTCGGAAGACATGTCAGTGGGATTAAGGAGGTCCTCGAAGTATTCCTTCCACCACCTGACAATTTTCTCAGTCGACGTAAGCAGCGCTCCGCCAGCACTATACACAGTGCAGGTAGAGCACCGCTTTCCCCTCCTGAGACGCCTGACGGTTTGCCAGAATCTCTTCGAGGCAGTCCAAAAGTCTTTTTCCATGGCCTCTCCGAACTCCTCCCACACCCGAGTTTTTGCTTCAGCCACTGCCCGAGCCGCATTCCGCTTGGCCTGTCGATACCTGTCGGCTGCCTCCGGAGTCCCACAGGCTAACCAAGCCCGATAGGACTCCTTCTTCAGCCTGGTGGCTCCCTTCACCTCCGGTGTCCACCATTTGGTTCGGGGATTACCACCACGGCAGGCACCAACCACCTTGCGGCCGCAGCTCAATGCAGCAGCTTCGGCAATGGAGACGCTGAACATGGTCCATTTGGACTCAATGTCCCCAGTCTCCCTCGGAATGCTGTTGAAGCTCTGCCAGAGGTGTGCGTTGAAGATCTCGCGGACTGGGGCCTCTACTAGACGTTCCCAGCACACCCTCACTACGCGTTTAGGTGCACCAGGTCTGTCCAGCGTCCTCCCCCGCCACCTGATCCAACTCACCACCAGGTGGTGATCAGTTGACAGCTCAGCCCCTCTCTTTAGGTTCCCCGACCCTAAGGCGCAGGGAACAAACCCTCTCGTCCACCGGGAAAAACCCCAACATACTGGCAGCAAGCCGAGGGGATATTAGAATACCCACCCCAGCCCGCCGGCTCTCACCAGGGGCAACTCCAGACTGAGACAGAGTCCAGCCCCTCTCCAGGAGACTGGTTCCAGAGCCCAAGCCATGCGTAGAGGTGAGCCCGACTATATCTAGCCGGTACCTCTCAACCTCACGCACTAACTCAGGCTCCTTCCCCACCAGAGAGGTGACATTCCATGTCCCTATTGCCAGTCTTGGCAGCCGGGGGTCAGTCCGCCAGGGCCTCCGCTCCTGGCCGCCACCCAACATACAATGCACCCGACCCCTATGGCGCCTCCTGCGGGTGGTGGGCCTGCGGGAGGATGGGCCCATGTCTCCTCTTCGGGCTGTGCCTTGCCGGGCCCCATGGACTAAGGCCCGGCCACCAGACGCTCGCCCTCGGGCACCCTCCCCGGGCCTGGCTCCAGGGCGGGGCCCCGGTAACCCTATCCCGGGCAGGGTAAACTGTTCCCTCGATATCCTTTTCATAAGGGTCTTCTGAATCGCTCTTTGTCTGGTCCCTCACCCAGGACCAATTTGCCATGGGAGACCCTACCAGGGGGCAAAAGCCCCCAGACAACATAGCCCCTGGGATCCCTGGGACACACAAACCCAGGGATGTGCAGTAGGTATTAAATACCAGTTTCAAGTCATTGTCGGGATATCATTGACGAGACATGACAAAGACATGTGCAAAATGCAAAATGTGCAGATATATAATATAATTTAGATGTGTTCAGAACTATGTGACTGAGTGTGCAAATAAGCATGCTGAGCCCAGGTCCAGTTTGTAGTGGATTTGTGGAAGTTTTTGTTGTTTTTGTGTCTTTTGATGAGTATTGTAATGTGTAGTGTATGTGTCCGAAAGTCTCCTTATATTTCAATCGCATCACTATAAGTGCAGTGTTAATTTCTGCCGATAAGTTCCACTTTGTTCTTACTGTTTGCTGCGGTGGTGACGTCACATGCTTTTACGACGCTCCTGCCGTATCACGAGTCCGAGGAGCACTAGCCATGTTTTTTCTCCATGAGTGTGGGGGAATAGCGATCTCCAGCCGTGTGCGTTCCTGTGCAAATGTGAGTCAAAATCCCTCCAGTTCTACGAGTCTATTTCCACTTATAGCACGGGTTGTACTTTGACATTGATTACAGGGGGTTTATGCTAGGAGATTTATCGAGAGTGGTAGAGGCATGTGACTTACCACCGTAGCATTTGTTGCGGGTTGGATCTGTGTACCGCGGTTGTGTTATTTAGCCACAAGAGGGCACTGAAGACCATGTAATTGCTGACCTTTCCTAATTTGGGGGCATTAGGTCTTTTCTGTTGTCTGAGATATATAGATATTCTTGTTTCCTGCCTGTTTAAATGGGATTGTGGGACTTTCTTATGTCAGAGCATTCAGCTGATTATTTGGGTTACAGATCATTATATTGGCATGATGTTGGGAAGTGACGAGTGTTATATTTATATGTGAAAATTGTTTCTCCTTGTTTCTTGTTATTCAGAACCACACGTCTGTCCACCCCTCCCACATTCGTTAAGTATGCCTACTGCTGTACTGTTGAGCTGCTATTAACTTCCATTAAAGTATATCCGGACATCACTCTCTGTGCCCCACTCTCTGACCGGAGTTTAAGTCCTGAGGGAGCTATCATCCCAGCATCCCAGAGATAACTCTCTAACAGTATGTTTATATCAGTCCTTTTGTGGTAGTGAGTTGAGGACTCTGACTGCTTGGGGGAAGAAGCTCTTCCAGTGTCTGGTCGTCACGGTTTTGATGGTGTGAAACCGTCTGCCAGATGGAAGGAGGGAGAACGGTGCATGTGAGGGGTGGAGAGTGTCCTTCACTATGCTGTTCGCACGTCGGATGATGTGTCTGTCATAGAGTTGGGAGGTGGATGTGAGAGGGCCTCCAATGATCCTCTCTGCTTTCCTCACTATCCGCTGCAGACACTTCTTTTCAGCGAGGGTGCAGTTCCCGTACCACACAGTGATGAAGCAGCAGAGGACGCTCTCTCTGTCAGGTTTCGTAGATCGGACTCACGCGCAGACTAGTGTCTTCATAAGGTGCATTTATTTACAGTGTTCCTCTACAGTGGAATTCATATATACACATAATGGTGTCAAGGGAAAAAGGGCCGGGATTCCAGGGTCCAGGGGTGAAAGAGACAGGAGTCCAGGAAGGGAAGGTTTCCATTCAGCCCTCGCACATCTCCTCTCCTTTCCTCTATCTCTCTTGCTTCCGTTCAGTCGCCATGCACAGGGAAAGAACAGGTTCAGAGGCAATCTATACACAGGCAGAAAAAAACCATTAGTTTCCTGGTTCAGACAGGCTCACAAACTGACTTTACAAAATACAGGACGACTGATGCTGATGGCTCAACGATCCAGCGACGAGTAGAGCAGACTCGCCCTCTTAAGAAGGGTTCCAATCTCTCATGATCAGCGACAGATGTGCTGATCACCTCCAGGTGCGTAGGCCAGGGACAGGAGCCCATACTGAGCTCCGCCCCGGCAGGAGAAAGAGAGAATGGAAGAGGGCGAGAGAGAAAGGGAAATAAAAACAAAGCACCTGACGGCTGTCAGCTGACGAGGAGCGGAGACCATGACAGTACCCCCCCCTCAACGGGAGCCTCCCGGCGACCCACCAGGCTTGTCCGGATGCAGGCGGTGAAACTCCCGGAGCATGGGCACGTCCAGAACGGCCGCCCGAGGGACCCAGGAGCGCTCCTCCACGCCATAGCCCTCCCAGTCAACCAGGTACTGACAGCCACGCCCCCGGCGCCGAGAGTCCATTATGTGAGTGACGGAGTAAGCCGGCAACCCATCCACGAGCCGGGCGGGAGGAGGGGGCCTGGAAGGAGGGCACAGAGGACTGGACCGGACAGGTTTGAGTTGTGAAACATGGAAAACATCATGGATCCTCATATTGCGAGGGAGTTTTAACTTCACAGAGACGGGGTTGACCAAGGCGGAGATTTCAAAAGGGCCAATGAAGGTGGGTGTAAGTTTCTTGGCTTCAGTCCTGACCGGAACAAAGCGGGTAGAGAGCCATACCTTCTATCCGACAGAGTATTCGGGTGCTGGAGTCCGGTGCCGGTCTGCGATGCGTTTGTTGTTCTCCTTCGTGCATAGTAGGGCCGCTTGAGTAGCCCGCCAAACTCTGCGGCACCTGCGCAGATGAGCCTGGACGGAGGGTACAGAGTGCTCACCTTCCACAGCAGGAAAAAGAGGAGGCTGAACACACAGTCTACCGCCGCGTGTCTTACCCGATGATAGGGGATCTCTGTTGGCATGGTAGCTGGGAGGAATATAGAAGCAGGACTTTCTGTTTTAGAGCCTGTTATGTCAGCCTACATGATTCTTGAAGTGAATGAGCTGGTCTTTGCCTCAGGACATCTGACACCTGTTTGCTTCTGGACTGTTAACTGTAAGATGTCAGGTGAACCCGTTCAGCCTCCCGTCTCCGCTGGAGGGTCCAAGGGGCCCGTTCAGCCTCCCGTCTCCGCTGGAGGGTCCGAGGGGCCCGTTCAGCCTCCCGTCTCCGCTGGAGGGTCCGAGGGGCCCGTTCAGCCACCCGTCTCCGCTGGAGGGTCCGAGGGGCCCGTTCAGCCACCAGCTGCTCCACCGGCAGCCTCGTCCACGTTTGCAGTGGCCGTGTCTTCATCCACGCTAGCTGCGGCCTCCGTGTCTCCGTCCACGTCGCCGTCTGGTCCAGCCTCCGCCTCTGCCACGCCTGGTCCAGCTCCAGCCTGTGCTTCGCCTGGTCCGGCCTCAGTCTCAGCTTCAGCCTCATCTTCGCCTGGCCCAGCCTCAGAGTCTTCGTCCTCGTCTGGCCCAGCCTCAGAGTCTTCGTCCTCGTCTGGCCCAGCCTCAGGGTCTTCGTCCTCGTCTGGCCCAGCCTCAGGGTTTTCGTCCTCGTCTGGCCCAGCCTCAGAGTCTTCGTCCTCGTCTGGCCCTGCCTCAGAGTCTTCGTCCTCATCTGGCCCTGCCTCGCCTGGCCCTGCCTCGCCTGGTACTGCCTCGCCTGGTCCTGCCTCGCCTGGTCCTGCCTCGCCTGGTCCTGCCTCGTCTGGTCCTGTGGCCACCGGGCCATGGCCAGCACGCCTAACACTGGAGAGCCGCCGCTGCCTTCCGCGCGGCCGGCCTCCTGAACTGCTCCGTCAACTCCTTCGCCGCCGCCGCCGCTGCCTTCCGCGCGGCCGGCCTCCTGAACTGCTCCGTCTCCTTCGCCGACGCCGCCGCTGCCTTCCGCGCGGCCGGCCTCCTGAACTGCTCCGTCTCCTTCGCCGACGCCGCCTTCCGCGCGGCCGGCCTCCTGAACTGCTCCGTCGTCTCCTTCGTCGCCGCCGTTGCCTTGAGCACGGCCGGCCCCCTGAACTGTTTCCACGTCGTCGCCGTTGCCTTGTGCACGGCCGGCCCCCTGAACTGAGCTGTGCTTTCCTTTTTGTTTTCTGTTCCGAGCCCTCCGTCCTGGGCCCCCGCCGCCCGCCCTTGGTCGTTTTCTGTTTGGGTTTTGTTTTCCTGTGTTTGGGCTGTCTGGAGCCAGCCCTTGAGGGGGGGGTGATGTCATGGTCCTGGGCCATGTGGGCCCAGTATTCTTAGTTTCTTATATTTTTGTATTTCGTTCCTTATTTAGGCCATGTTTCCTAAGTTGTCCTGTTGTGTTGTTCCTTATTTGACTTCCCCTTGTGACTTTTATCCCCTGTGTGCCCCTCTATGTATCTGTGAGCCCTCATCTCCCCTCCTTGTTTCATTCCATGTTTCCCCAGCCCACTATGCCCGCGCTCTCTCTCTCCTCCTGTTTGCACCTGTGTACTTCCTGTTTTACTTTGACAGTCTCCCGTCAGTGTTGTTTACTCCTGCCATGTCTTGTTATGTTTATCTGTGTCAGCTGTGTTCCCATGTGTGGCCACTTCCCCTGATCATCCCTCTTGTGTATTTAGTCTCTGTGTTTCATGTAGTCTGTGTCGCGTCGTCTGTGTTACCACCCCCTGTGTTCCGGATCTCCAGCCATAGCTTTTCCTTAGTTTATGTCCAGTTTAGGTTTCTGTTTGAACTATTACTCTTATGCTGCCCTCACTCTGTTTTGTTCCTTTCATCAGCCAGAATAAAAGGCTCGCTTTTGTTTAACTCCACTCCTGCATCCTCGCTTGTGTTCGCTCCTGGGTCCACCACACACATTTCCGCACGGTCTGCGGAGGCAGACCGTGACAGTATTCGTCTTCCTCCAAACACGACGAGTTGAGTTTATACCAAAAAGTTCTACTTTGGTTTCATCTGACCACATGACATTCTCCCAATCCTCTGCTGTATCATCCATGTGCTCTCTGGCAAACTTCAGACTTCAGACTTCAGCCTGGACATGCACTGGCTTCAGCAGCGGAACACGTCTGGCACTGCGGGATTTGATTCCCTGCCGTTGTAGTGTGTTACTGATGGTGACCTTTGTTACTTTGGTCCCAGCTCTCTGCAGGTCATTCACCAGGTCCCCCCGTGTGGTTCTGGGATCTTTGCTCACCGTTCTCATGATCATTTTGACCCCACGGGATGAGATCTTGTGTGGAGCCCCAGATCGAGGGAGATTATCAGTGGTCTTGTATGTCTTCCATTTTCTGATGATTGCTCCCACAGTTGATTTTTTCACACCAAGCTGCTTGCCTATTGTAGATTCACTCTTCCCAGTCTGGTGCAGGTCTACAATACTTTTCCTGGTGTCCTTCGAAAGCTCTTTGGTCTTGGCCATGGCGGAGTTTGGAGTCTGACTGTTTGAGGCTGTGGACAGGTGTCTTTTATACAGATGATGAGTTCAAACAGGTGCCATTCATACAGGTAACGAGTGGGGGACAGAAAAGCTTCTCACAGAAGACGTTACAGGTCTGTGAGAGCCAGAGATTTTCCATGTTTGAGGTGACCAAATACTTATTTTCCACCCTAATTTACGAATAAATTCTTTACAAATCCTACCATGTGGATTCATGGATTTTTTTTTCACATTCTGTCTCTCACAGTTGAAGTGTACCTCTGGTGCAAATTACTGACCTCTGTCATCATTTTAAGTGGGGGAACTTGCACAATCGGTGGCTGACTAAATACTTTTTTGCCCCACTGTACATACATCTACCATAAAAGAGAAATGTTTAGGTCTGGCAGTGCCAGCAGAGATGTGTAGATGGAAAAGGAGGAGGATGAGGAGGAGGTGAAGGACTGCGGTCTCTCTAGTAAGCCAGCAAGAGCCCAAATTAAAAATTAAAAAGCCAAAGCAAGTCCAGGACACCTGCACCGACTCACACACTTCTGTCAAACTCCAAAACAAAGTTCTGCCGTCCCCAGGGTTGGCATGTGGAGCTCAGTGACCGTGGACTCAATACTTCTGTATAAATGGAGGACAATATGACAAAACTTAGTGTTCACTTGATGAATTTGTTGTTTTGTTTTCTATGTAAATGTGTGCCTGCTTTTCCATGCTTTCTTTCTGTGTCTGTACTATGATGATAAATGTGTGCTGGCAGTACAGAGGCACTGTACTGTATTGCATTAAATAAATATACCACTTTTGTAAAGTGTGATTACTTTCAAGTTACTTTCCTTTCAATGCATTTTTTAAAATGGGCTTGTCTCAGTCCATTACTTCGACATTTAGCGTTGCTGTGAGGACATATGCTTTACAGATGGGGAAACTGCTCATTTACCACAAACATGACTCTATTTCTTTAATATTTTAAATCTTTTAACAAGCCTCCTCTCAGCCTAATGCCAAGATTGTCTTTTGCCTGCTGCATTTATGCTGCAATTATAGACCAATGCTGCTGATTTTCAACAATTTACCATTTTATTATATATGAGTCAAGTGAGTCAAAATCAAACATAATTTTAGAGTTTTCTCATATATGATGGCATAATTTGCTTGATATAAATCATATCATTATATGTATTGAGATGCACATTGGAAAAGATATTCCAAAATGAGATCACGACCAAGCATCAGATGACTGTGTCTGTAAAAATAATGTGTTTTTCTGTAGAGCTGGTTGTAGAACAGAGACAAGCTGGTATCACATAGTTCCTGCAGATTTTTCAGCTGCACATCCAGGATAAAATCCTTTCAAAAACAATATAATTCAACATTCAGTATTCATTTCCAAGGGATCAGCTTATAGATATATTACACAGATTACGGTGAGTGTACATGTTTTCAATATACAAACATTAAAAATGTTTCAGTCCTTTACAAAAATGCAGACAAACTACTCACTCGTCAGAACTTCATCTTTTAGGTCATGCACTCAGCAGGTCATTGCCATCACTGCTCAAATCTAAAGCCCTGGTTGATCTCTCATCCTGCTCTCTTTCCCCCATTCTTTCTTTGACCACCACTTTTTACTTTGGCTTCCTAAACATAATTTATATTGCCACTCCATCACTGCATTAATTTACAAGACACTTGCCAACAAACAAATTGTTGCACAGCTGAGGCTCAGACACTTTTTCCACAAGACGTAAAGTAAAAGTAATCTACTTCCTAGCAATCATAACTTTTTTCCAAATGCCCTTATTTTTAATCGATTGAGTGTCAACTGATTGAATGAATATTTGCAACTTAAATTCACTTTATACGGAAAATGTGTACTGTATAAATAAAGTTTGGCTTTGGATCAAAAGGTAGACCCAGTTAACCTGGAATCTGTCCAACTTTAACAACAGTAGTGTATGCATGCTTTATAACAGAGGGGCTAATTAAACTGTGATGTTAACTATTGTTATTCCTGCCCCAAGTGGAGGAGTTCAAGTATCTCGGGGTCTTGTTCGCGAGTGATGGGAGAAGGGAGCCGGAGATTGACAGACGGATTGGGGCTGCAGCTGCTGTAATGCGGACGCTGCACCGGTCCGTCGTGGTGAAGAGGGAGCTGAGTGTAAAAGCGAAGCTCTCAATTTACCGGTCGATCTACGTCCCTACCCTCACCTATGGCCACGAGCTGTGGGTAGTGACCGAAAGAACGAGATCGCGGATACAAGCGGCGGAAATGAGCTTCCTCCGAAGGGTGGCTGGCCTCTCCCTTAGAGATAGGGTGAGAAGTTCGGCCATCCGGGAGGGGCTCAGAGTAGAGCCGCTGCTGCTCCACATCGAAAGGAGTCAGCTGAGGTGGTTCGGGCATCCTGGGTGAGGTGTTCCAGGCATGTCCCACCGGGAGGAGGCCCCGGGGAAGACACAGGACACGCTGGAGAGATTCTATCTCTCGGCTGGCCTGGGAACGCCTTGGTATTCCCCTGGATAAGCTGGAGGAGGTGGCTGGGGAGAGGGAGGTCTGGGCCTCTTTGCTTAGGCTGCTGCCCCCGCGACCCGGCCTCGGATAAGCGGTTGAAGATGGATGGATGGATGGATGTTAACTATTGTTAGGAGATGGTTGATAAATGCATGAAGTTTAGTTTTCAGGTAGGCTGTTGCATTTAAATGATTCACAGCTCTTAGTAAGTGGCCCAACGTGTGCCAAGAAAATATTCCCTCCATCACTCTGCCACCAGCCTCAACTGTTGATACATGGCAGGATGGATGAGGAGGAACTCCTGAGGAGAATTTAAGCCACACCTCTACCCTCTTTTTCCCTCTAACCTTTTAGATGTGTTTTAATGTCAACTTCGCAATGAACAGACTCCCACACACTGTGAACCTTAATTACATTTCATTACTAAACATCCTTTGTGCAAAATAGGTATTTAAGTGAATAATTGCCTCATAATTGTCTAGTATCAAAACATATACAAAAGAGATTTGCTAAACAGATGCTGTGCTGTGAGTCTGTTTCCATTGCTGGGCCTGTTTATTCCTCTGCTATGCATCTGTTTTCTGTAATAGATGTAAAAGGCATCTCCAGCACCACATTTTGTCGTTCAAACTGGGAAGACTGTACTTGTGAACTGGGGCTATATAAATTGAAATGAAATGAACTGAAAGCACACAATTTCGGCATGTTGGGTCTAAATTAATACATGGATTAATAACTTGATTTTATTGTCCAGCAGCTTACAATAAAATGGTAAAGGGCCTGTATTTGTATAGCGCTTTACTTAGTCCCTAAGGACCCCAAAGCGCTTTACACTACATTCAGTCATTCACACACTTCCCCAGGGCGGCTGTGGCTATAATAACGCACTGACAGAGGCAAGGCTGCCAGACACTGGCGCTACCAGGCCCTCTGACCACCACCAGTAGGCAACGGGTGAAGTGTGAAGTGGCTTGCCCAAGGACACAACGACTGAGACTGCCGGAGCCGGGGCTCAAACCGGCAACCTTCTGATTACAAGACGCCCCATCGCCCCAGTGGACTTATACTATACTAAAATGGAGTTATGGATTAAGCTGTTTCAATAGGAATAAAAAAGAGCTCAGATTTTAAGGGAATTCTTACTGATTCAGAGGTTTTTGTGTCAGTCTCACATTGTAATCAGCTGTAAATGACTGGTGACATTTTTATATTGACATAAACAATGATGTTGGTGTTTCAAACCTGTCAGTGTTAGCAGACATATTACAAGACTTCATAAAATATGATACAAAAGCATGATTACAAATACAATAAATGCTTCTGGATGGCAAATGCTCTGTTCAGTACACACGTTTTACTTTGAACACATAGGTATGCAGCATGCACACAACATGCATTCATCCTTTTTGGTTGAGTCCATGGTGATGGCCTGTGTCTTTCCGAGTTCTCCTCAAACACTTTGGCTTCCCTCTACAATGTTAGGCCTCTTATTAACCTTTGTCATGTCATGCACACATTGCTCAAGAGCTGTTGCCATATTGGATGTGATAACCTGTAGCGATCACATCCAATAACTCATGTGTTGTTTACATACAAATGATCACTGCTTTTTTTTCACTGCTGTGCTGCTGGTTGCAGCAATCACCAGGGATAGAGAATCTTTTTTGTTGCCTTTCAGGTGATTTGGATAGAAGAGGAGCATCACATAAATGGTAGTATCAGTTCTAAATTATTTGAAATCCAAGTATCTGTTTCAAACAATATTTGACTGTGAGGCTTGGTTACCGGTTGTTGCTGGTTCTCACTGGTTGTCACTAGTTGTTACCGCTTGCTGCTGGTGCAGCAGCACTGACAGCTAACATGGCGGTTAAATCGACACATTTTGCTGCACCCATTTTTAGTTTTAATTGTTTTATGTCAGCTTTTCAGCTCCACCTTCTCCACTTCTTCCACACTAAACTTTTTCCACAAGCTGCGTGAGTGCACACCAAAGGTAGGGGAGGTGCTCAGGTTCACTGTCATTGATCATAATCGATCGATAGTGAAAAGTCCCCGCTCAATGCTCAGCTCAAATGCACAAATATATACAATTATGAGATATTCATGAAGTATTTTTATTTTATTTTGCCATTTATATATGTTGGCACTAACAGTGCTCAAGACAATACTTATATACTGTCAATATGTGACATATTGAAATCGCGTTTGAATTTGCGCTTGTTTTTTGCTTTCACTTTGCAATCGCACGAACTGTGTATAGAGAGCGACAGCACTGATTGGTGAGTGATGATAATTTGTGCACCAATTCCTCTGACATCGTCTTATCAATCGTTAGCTTACTATGCAAACATGACAAGTGAAATCTCCCGCAGCCTAAACATGTGAGAGGTTGATCGCGCAGAGAATCGCTGAGCGTTATGTGAGTGCGTGTGTAAAAGCAGCAGGATATATATTTTAGTTCTGCTGAGCCAAATAAGACAGGTCAGGGTGAAGAAGTGACAGCCAAAGAAAAGCTTACCACAAAACGGAGAAGTTATGACAAATCAGACTATAAGGCAAAAAGAAAGTGCAGCTTTATGGTTTCATGGACAAAAGAATTTCTGTGGCTGCGATATGATGAGCTAAATAACCAGGGCTGCACATAAGTGGTCCGCAGGTGCGCATTCGCTGTCAAAATAAAAAACACGCACAAGGGTTAGGGTTAAATTTAAAAACTGTACTTTTGAGTTAAAATATATATTTATAATTTTAATAAATGACAAATTAAAAAGGCATGAACATTTCTTTTGTATTGAAAAAATTTCGAACCGTGACACCAAAGTATCGAACCGAACCGTGAATTTTGTGTATTGTTGCACCCCTAATATATATATATATGTGTGTATTTTTAACAAGAACTTTATTGAACAATCAGTGAGTATACAACATACAAACAGATGAGGTATACAAGTGGAACATAAATATGAACAACCAGCGATTAAAGAAAAAAAGAAAAAAAAAACCACACCGATAGAGTTGGGAAGCAGGTACCATGCTTGTTACATCAGCTAACAATACTAACTTCCACAACACTCACCAAGACAGTCGGAGGTTAGGTAAAACAGAGCAAATAAATTATTGAGAAATTATAAGAAAATACATTAGGCAGGAAAGGAAAAAGAATAACTGTGGAAGTTCAAATTCACTGGGCTACACGTGCTTTCTTTCTATAGCCTTTGAACCTTGAAAAATATAACCTCATCACAGTAACGCATAATTTTATCATGCATTACATCCAATACTGCTCATACATTTAGTGAGTAACTAGTCATAATAATGCTCACAGATACGATTTATAGATCAGTCAACACATTCCAGCACCTTTAGGCAACTGTTTTTGTGATTTGGTGCTGTAAATAAAACTGAAATCCAGTGAATTTTGACTTAACCTGTGCTGTTAGCTTTTAGCCTGCAAAGCTATCCATTAGCCTTCACTACTGCCTTACAAGTAAATGCTGCCCAAAGAGAGTCCTTCTTGTTGGTATAATAGCTACAATATTATCTATAATATCCATTGCTTGTTCCTAACTAGTTTTATGGCCTTTGTTGTAGAAGCACAGTTCCCACCTTGAAGCAGCCCTCTATAAACATGCATTTATGCAGCTGCGCTACAGTTTTTGCAATATTGCACCCCTAAATAAATCTTTACAGAACTTTGCCTTCACCAGAAACTACTGCCTAGCCCAGGCTGATGTTCTGTAGCTATGGAAACCAAGAATTCCAAAATCTTGTGATGTCATCACCTCGTTGTTATAAGACATTGTTATAAGACACTAAAGATCATAGTTCTCACACACAGCTCATTGCATCTTTGCAGAGTGAAGAGTGAAATCCTGAAACTAAATTAACCTAAATGTATCACACAATGTCAAAGTCTTGGCCAACTTATACTGCACCACGTCCTGTGGATCTGAATAACCCTCTAGGTAAGTCAAATGGGATTCATATGGTAATTATGCATGCTTCTGGGTTTTTATTTGAGGCAACTGAATTTGATTTAAACAAAATCATCTTTTGTTGATTTCAGGACACCAAACAGAGCCTTGCATCTCCACACTGGTGAAGATGACTCCAGATGGAAGAATAGAGGGAAGAAAGAGAAGGGACTTACCTGAAAGACTGGACAAATCCCCCAAAAAAAGCAAAAGCAGTGGAGGTCCAAAACCGGGTCCCAGCCACTTTGTTTCTGGGGAATCCAGTTTGAAATGTAAGTGATAAGACCTGTTTTAGCTGTGACATTATCTTGGCTATGTAGTTTATTTTGTGACTTTAACTGTGTACTTAACGGTCTTTAACTTTGTAGTTGGTTCATTTAGCCTTCTTTGTGTTGATTTTCAGTGTGCAGTTATTGCTTTAATGCACGATTGCCAGACCTTAGAAAGTCAGTAGAAAGCAGTTGACACAGAGTTGGACTGAAAATGCTTAAAGTCAAACTACTTTTTCCATTTTAGTTGGCCTTCTCATAGTGCCTTCAAGCGACTCTAGTATAATTAAGAGGAGCAACAAACGGAAGAGCACTAGTGACGAATCTGAGGGACCATCCAGCAAAAAAAGCAGGACAACAAGCCCAGAGGAGAGTCCCACCCAGGAACCCTCTGAAACATGTGACTCACCGAGGATATCCGGCACTGACAGAAAAGGTAAGATAATGGCAATATTTCTGAGCTGGATCACAAGATCCTTTAGAATTTGTCCTGGGGTTTGAGATTGGGTTTGATTCCTGTGGGACCAATCGACAATAAGAGACACTCTGGGCAGTAATGACGTTACCTACCTACTAATCTGCTAAAATGTAGCTGCTATTTACCAATTAATAGAGATGTTATAGCAAAGCTCTATAGGACTGTGCCAGCTGTTTTCTGTGTAACAAGTCATAACCTGTATGTTTTTCCTGTGTGTCTGCAGAAGACTTCCTGGAAAAATATCAAGAGCTGGAGGTGCTGGGTCATGGAGGCTTTGCCACCGTGTTTTCTGGAATACGCATAAAAGACAGTTTTCCAGTATGGCTTCTTACATTTGCATTTCACAGATCTTCAGTTTATTCCTGTTTGTACTTCTCTAACCCAGAAAATGTCTTTAATGCAGGTGGCAATCAAACATGTTCAACAGCGCAGACTTGCGCGCACAACAATGGTAAGCGTCTTTTCTTATTCCAGCAGGTATTTATATTATTTCAGGCCTTCTCAGGCATCAAGCATAAGGCACGTATTTCCTCTGTGCATGAACCAGACTGGTCTCACAGTTGTGTGTGAAATCGTCAGGAAATATGGTCGAATTCTATGAACAGTGGGTCACCTTATTGTTTAAACTGACATGTTTCAGTGGAAAGAATGCTTTTTAAAGATCAGGTCATTTTGTGACTATTTCAAAACTGTCTGTACGCTGATAGCTACTTTTGTTGAAATTCTGAATACTGACCTGAAGTAACTTTCCTTCTGAAGGATTGGAATGGGAAAAGTACTGATGTTCCCCTGGAGGTGGCGCTACTGATACAAGTTGGGGCTGGACCACACGATACGGAAAGCAGTATAACCCCACTTCTACTTGACTGGTTTGATCTGGAAGATGAGCTTATTATGGTTTTTGAGAAACCAGAAAATTGCATGGACTTAGACAATTACCTCAAAACTACAGATAAACCTCTGTCAGAGACACATGTTAAGGTAAGTGACGAGCATTTGGAGCTTACAGCAGTTTTTCATAGAGAATGTCCTGTGCTCCAAATATGGCTTCCTTTCTTTTAGGTCATAATGAAGCAACTAGTTGACGCAGCCATTACGATGGATAACAAGGGGGTTTTCCACCGAGATATTAAACCACACAACATTCTAATTGAAACATCTTCGGAGGAACCCCGAGTGCGATACATCGATTTTGGCTGTGGAGTCACGTTTACTCCGGGACAAAGGTTCAGGAGGAACGCAGGTATGTTTTCAGCCACAGCGTTGTGCTGTCATGAACTGTCTCCACATCATGTTCCCTCCCCATTAATTCTTCTTATCTTTGTGTTTTAGGAACCAGGATCTACAATAGTCCAGAGTGGTTCATGTACGGCTTCTGCTCTGCAGAATATACTACAGCCTGGCAGCTGGGTGTTGTGATGTACCAGCTGTTACACAACAAGTTACCATTTGACTGCGACTACAAGATCATCAACCAAAACCCACCGATTTTAGCTGACATTTCAAACAGTAAGATTTCTGCCAAAAGGGCTGTTGATATAAGAAAGGTGAAATAACTTTGTGGATAACTTTAACAAGAGTATTTCATTTCTGTAAAGAATGCAGGGATTTTTTGACGGGGTGTCTGAGGAAGCACTACAAGGACCGCTTCACCCTGGAGGATCTTCGGAATCACATGTGGCTCAAATGATTTCTGCGCACCATGAACTAAAAGGTTATGGAGCAAAAGCTCCAACACATCACAAGTCATCAACAAGTCACTTTTCAAATTTAGTAGCAATGTTGCAGTTGCTGTCACGTGGCTCTTTTTTGGTGTTTTCTTTTCCAATCCAGCAGCAAGCAGTCTGAGACCTCCATCTGACCTTCATCTAAATATAGTGTCAAGCGGCAGCTGTGTGAAGGCAAGAGAGGACCCAAATGCACAGCTCTAGACACACGGGGATGAACTCAAAGGCAGGTCTTTATTAACAGGAACATAAGAAGCCATACAATAACTAACCTGGGAGCAACTAAAGCTGAGGCGCTGGGAAGACACGGTAAATGCACACAACCTAGAGGGACGACGCAACACAGAACAAAGGGACACTCTGACATAAATACACAGAAGGTAATGAGGGAAGTGGGAACACACGGGGAACACAGCTGAAGACAATTAGCGAGCAGGGAGGACACGAAACTGAAAATACTGACACCAAGATGTGGACCTTAAACACAACACAGTACACAGAGATGAGCACAGAGAGAGAGAGGCAGAGAAGAAGGATGAATATGGGGGGATGAGGAGAAACAGAACACAAAGGATGGGAACACGGTACCAGAACAAACACCACAATAAAAACATGGACACAGGGGGAATCCAAATACCAAACCAACCAATCCAATGGACATAAGGAACAAAATACAAAACTACAGGAAAACTAAGAACACTGGGTCAAAATGACCCAGGACCATGACATATAGGCTTTTGTAGGCTTGCTTTATGAAAAATGTCATTGATGAAAATGTAGTGTATATCTGTTATTAACCTCTGTCTCTCTTCCACAGCATGTCTTTATCCTGTCTTCCTTCTCTCACCCCAACCGGTCGCAGCAGATGGCCGCCCCTCCCTGAGCCTGGTTCTGCCGGAGGTTTCTTCCTGTTAAAAGGGAGTTTTTCCTTCCCACTGTCGCCAAAGTGCTTGCTCAAAGGGGGTCATATGATTGTTGGGTTTTTCTCTGTATCTATGAAGTGCCTTGAGGCGACTTTTGTTTTGATTTAGATTAGATTAGATTAGATAGAACTTTATTAATCCCTCGGGTGGGTTCCTCTGGGAAATTCGATTTCCAAAAAAGCACAGCACCGACAGAAGTTACAGAGTTACAGAATATTATATATATATATATATATATATATATATATATACACACACACACACACACATATATATAAATACAGAGACAATATAAATAAAATATACGAAGGGGATAAATAGAATAAATAGGAATAAAAAATAAAAATACAAGTGAATTGCACATTTCAAGTATTGAGGTCTGATTTGGCGCTATATAAATAAAATTGAATTGAATTGAATTGAATTGAATTGAATTGAGGCCATGATACATTTTATTGTAGCTCATCATCATCCGACCCTGCCCTGAAAATAGCTGAAGAAATGTTGGCATACCGAAAGGTTTGCTTTGGGGGTACTATTTGGTGCCATTTTAAGTTAACAACTATTAAAAAAAAAAAAGAGTCATATTTTGTGTGATTTTTTTATTACTGTTGTTGTCCCAAGAAGCAAGATGGCGCCTGTGTTTGGCTGTGCCGCTGCCTCCGTCCGTGTGTTTGTTTACTTTATATGTTATGCAAGTGTTCTTGCTACAGTTTTGTCCGATGTCATCTCCCTTCGGATTTATGATCGCCATGCGTTACTGGCGATCAAATCTGCTATGGATAACTTTCAGAGTCAACGATACGACGTTGTTTTCCCACCACCGCTTGAGCGCGACGCAGCACCCGGTTCACCTCCACTCTTGCCGGTTAGCTCAATTTTGCTTCAGAGGCCTCGTCGGAGGAAGCGGGGGAAGAGAGCCGGCTTTGTTGTCCTGCTCCGTCGTCTTCGGAAAGAGGCAGATCTTCGGGGGCTTTATTCCTGGGCTGCTAGTGGTAAGATCCGCCTGAGACTTGTCAGAGCTGGATTAATCCCCACAACCCACTGTGTTTACCACCCAAGTTTCCACCTAAAAGTATGGAAAGCAATGCCTCATCGCGGCAGGAACCCTGTTTTGCTGCACAGCTTACCGCATAGTACGAACTCTGTTCCTGGAAACTCTACCCCTGTCCCGGTGGGTCGCAGCGTTAAATGGATGTTAATTAATGCGCGCTCAATTGCCAACAAGTCTTATATCTTAAATGACTTGCTCTGTGCGGAGAAGCTTGATTTTATGTTTATCTCTGAGACGTGGCAGCGTGAGAATGAAGTTTCACATCTTTTAGAGCTGTGTCCCACTGACTGTTCATTTCTCTGTGTGCCTTGGATATCTGGACGAGGGGGTGGAACAGCGGTAATTTTCAAAAAGACATTCTTATGCCAGATGATCTCCTCAAGCTGTTACAACTCTTTTGAGATGATTATGATAAAAATTGGACGAGAACAGCCCATATACGGCATTTTAATTTATCGTTCACCTGGGTCTGCTGCAGCTTTTCTGTCAGACCTACAAGAATTTTTCATGTCTGTCCCGTCTGTAACATCTGAAAATAAAATATAATAAATAATAAAAACAAAGATCGACCAAATGGACCAATACGGCAATGCCACGATGACCCATTTGGCAAAGTAAATCCATTGGGTATCCTTGTTGGTCTTCAGACAACAATTCTGATGGCTAAAGAACCAAATGGGACAGGCAGAAAAAAAAAAAAAAAGACCTACAAGAATTTTTAACTTCCACGATTAAACTGGGCGAGGTCATCATTGTTGGTGACTTCAACATTCATGCAGAGGACTCATCAAATAGTACCACTAAGGAGTTCCTGAGCATTATGGACTCTTTTAATTTTGTTCAACATGTATCAGGTCCTACTCACACAGCTGGGCATACTCTGGACTTTGTCTACACCTGTGGTGTTTCCCTTGACCACATGAACTTAAATGATGTTTCTTTTAGCGATCATAAGTCAGTCTTTTTTAATGTATTGTTCAATTCAGAGTCTCTTCCCCAAAGTTTTATTAGGCGCAGGCGCTTTATTGATGACTCTGTCATTTTAAAGTTTTCTTCTCTTTTTAATTTTAAACCTTCTTCTGACGAGGTTGACATCCTTATTAATTCTTTTAATGAACACTGTCTTGCCATTCTTAATCAGGTTGCTCCTTTCAAAACTAGTCATTGCACTGTTAGTTCCTGCACACCATGGTTAAATAATCAAACAGGGTTCAGTTTTGGGTCCATTATTATTTTCTTTTTATATGCTTCCTTTAGCTGGCATTATTCAGTCTTTTAGTGACCTGTCTTATCATTTCTATGCCGATGACATTCAGCTGTATATGTCCTTTAAGCCTCATCAGCTGGATAGGCTGTCCACCCTAGTCCAGTGCTTAACTCAGGTTTCTGACTGGCTTTCTAAAATTACCTTGTTTTAAACATGAACAAGACAGAGACCATGATCATCGCTCCTCCTGATCTATATTCTAAAATCAGTCCGGTTCTTGCCCCTTTCTGTTCTTCTGCTAAGCCAAATATTTGAAATGTTGGAGTAATATTTGACTCTTCTCTGGGCCTTGACTCACACGTAAAATATCTTTCTCGTTCCTGTTTCTTTCATTTAAGGAATATTTCTAAATTGCGACATATGGTCTCCTTAGCTGAACTGGAAAAAATTGTCCATGCATTTGTGTCATCGCGTTTAGATTATTGTAATTCCCTGTTTACCAGCTTGGATAAATCATCTCTTTCTCGACTCCAAGCTATACAAAACGCAGCAGCCAGACTACTAACTCGCTCTAGCAAGCGAGCTCACATCACTCCTATTTTATGTTCTTTACATTGGCTCCCAATAGATTTTAGAATTTGTTTTAAAATTTTTGTTTTAACGTACAGAGCACTAAATGGCCAAGCCCCAGATTATTTATCCAAGCTTCTCACAAAATACACTACTGTTCGCCGTCTCCGCTCACAGACTCAGAGTTTGTTGGTTGCTCCCAGAACACGTCTGAAGACGAAAGGGGACAGAGCCTTTCAGTCTGTGGCACCAAGGCTGTGGAACAGTCTACCTCTACAACTACGTTTGGTTTGGCTTTTTACATTTTTATATTTTTAATCTACATTTAAACTCTTGTTAGATTATAATATTATTTTATGACATGTTATACCCCTAACTAAAGATTGTGAATTATTATGTAGTTTTAGTTTGCATTATTTTCCTGAATTAGAAGAAGCTGATAACTATTGCATTCGTTAAACTGATTTGCATTACATTAGACTGCTGATTTATTGTGGATGAATGATATTGTTTTATGATGTTATAAGAAATATTGTTTGCAGAAAGTCATCGCCTTATTTGTCTGATTAGAAGAGAACGGAACATGCTGGAGTTTTCTGCCCCAACTCAGCAGGAGCAGATAAACGGGGAGCCAAGGTCGTAGCTTAGGCGCCGTGTGAGAGAAAAGCATGTGAATGTTTAGGCTTTTATGATAAGGTGGGGGCACCAGAGGCTATAAGA
This sequence comes from Astatotilapia calliptera, assembly GCF_964374335.1. NCBI lineage: Eukaryota > Metazoa > Chordata > Actinopteri > Cichliformes > Cichlidae > Astatotilapia > Astatotilapia calliptera. The sequence continues at coordinate 3,838,733 of NC_137438.1, forward strand.
GTTTGAGTAATCCTCCACCATTTTGAGATCTGAGGCTGTCTGCATACAGTGTCCATCTCCCACGTGTGTGATCATTAAAATCATCGTTTGACTCGACCCGACCGGACCAGTGTTGTTATTGTGGTTTTTCTCTTGTCTCCATCCCCAATATTTTGAACCATAACACTCTATGTTGTGTATATTGTGCATTTTGCTATTTATCGTACTGTTTATTTTAATCTGTATGCAGCGCTTTGTGACTACCTGTCTATCAAAAGCGCTTAATAAATAAACTTTACTTACTTACTTTACTTCATCTGAAAAAGGGTTGTTCAACTGAAATCCCCCTCAAACTGAATACTAAACACAAAACATGAGTCTTAAGTTCTCAAGTGTTCAATCAAACTGTCAGTTGCACAAATATATACCACTGTGGAATTTTATAGATGTCGGCACCCAGGCAATATTTATACGTTTTATCAAGATTTGTTTGACCGTCTTGAGGAATATATGGAACATTTAAACATATGCTACAGTCATTGTACGGTCATAGCTAGAGGTCACTTAAAATCCATCACTAAGATCCATTCATCCTTTATCACTTTCACACTTGTGAGTTTTGTGCTTCTCCCATTATTATTAACATTGTGATTCTTTTTACGTGGATATTCACTGCTCGTCCAAAGCACACAGCATGCAAGTGAGCTGTCTGAGCTATGACCCTCAGACTGATGTCTCAAATCCAATGAGTCATCGAAGACTTAATATTTGTGAAAGTAGCCTAATGAAGTGGTGTCTTCATTTGTATATAGATTTACATTTACAGATCACCCCGTCCTTTGATTTTTCAGTGCTCAAAATCAGACATGTTTTATGTGGGTTTAACACTGGGGCAACCATTTATTTCCCATAATGTTTTTTTTTCTGCTACGTATTTTGCCAGCAGAGAAAATTAAGTCTTCAACACATCACTGACTTTTACAGTAGATTAATTGCGACATTCTTGTAAATGATTCAGGAATGATTAAGACACTCATTCATCAGAAACACAGCAAGCAGCTACGTTGGTAAGAGAACGTGTAAATAAAAAATGTTAAAGGAGTAGTGAGAAATGGGTAAGCTTTTGGAGATTTCTCCACATACAGTAGTGAATAGATGTGTGGCATGCTGTAGCAAGAGCGATACATGGAAGATGGTCTTGCTCAGTTCACACAAACAGTTCTTGTCAGTTTGCAGATTTTACAAAACACCTTTTAACAGAGGGTAAAACTGAAAGTTAAAAAAACGCAGCAGTCTCTCTAAAAATGTATGAAGTTCTCTAATACTTCTGGTAAATGGACTGGTTCTTATATAGCGCTTTTCTACTCTGTCTGAGCACTCAAAGTGCTTTATACATCTAATTCATTCACCCAAGCTTAAGTGCTCTTTCTAACATTCATACTCCGATGGATGCATCGGAGAGCAACATGGGGTTAGTATCTTGCCCAAGGATATTTGGCCTGGGATCGAACCACCAACCTTCTGGTTCGTGGCTGCCCTGCTCTGCCACCCCCTTCTGCTCTCGCCTCCTAAAATGTGGACTTTGTTGCTCTATAAACGAGGATTCTTAACGGCCGGTGTCCAGTATTGCCGCAGCAAGGCTCCACCACCGGTGCATGGATGACTTGGCAAGAAGACAGCATCTTCCATGGAAACAATGGGTTGCCAGGCCAACTGGTCTCTAGGTCTGTGCAACTGAGGCCTTAACTGGGAAGCATTTTTTGTGTGAGCCTTCAACAGACCAATATCATTAGACAAAAGCTTTGGTTTTGAATCAAAGTTGTTGTTTTTTTTTTACCAGAATGAACTGAGCCCTTAGCCCTGTGTGCCTTTAAATGAGCACATTGCCCCAGAAACCTTTGTTTCTCCAAGTACTTGTGTATAAAAAAACTATATATTAATGTTTGACCACATTTGGGAATCAGAGCAGAGAGAAGATGACAACAGGTGGCGCCATAGAGCCAACTGACTAGTCTTCTTTTTCTGCTGATGTCGCCCAGCTTCTGTAGGCTGCCACTGCCACTGGAGTGGAAAACTGCTGCCTACCTCCACTGTCTGTGCCACTATCAAAGCCCTACCCACCATGGCCACCTACTTTTGACTTCCATTGTTATATAAATTTAGCTGTTTGCTTCTTTGCTCCTTTGTTCATTCGCTTCTCTGGGATATTTCCCCTCTTTTGAAGGAAACAGATCAAGCAGGCATAACTGATTGTGTTAGTGACAGGAAGTAAAGCTAAACTAAAGACATATAAGACAAAAGACAAACAAAGCCAACTATTGACACTATCAACAGACGAACGTCTTATCAAACTGGGATTCTGGATGGTAAATTGAAATCACAAACAAAGCTGTTCTGTGAGTCTACATGGGTCTCTCTCTGTTTCTTTGGGGAAAACCAGAAATCACTGGTAAAATATTTATTCAATAATAGCAATTGCATAATTGTTTCAAATATGGAATTGGAGATAGTAATTCACAGGGTTGGATAGTAGATTACATAAAAATCAGAAATTCAAATGATAGAAAATATCTTACTTTAGTAATGTATTTTGTATTTGTGTAAGCACATGTGCACCTTAATCCAGCTCAAAAAATATTTCAATTGATCATATTTTAGCTAGAAGCCAGGTCAGGTTTGCTCTCATCAAAACTTAAATGCAAGTGTTTTCTCTCCAGAAGAAATGCCGAGATTTTTTGGAAAGTTTGTGCCCAAAAATAAAAAGCAGTTCTGCCAAAATGTTCATACTAAATTTACTAAATAAGATATTACTTTATATTCTGACAGTCCTTTCTCTCTTTACTTTCCCTTAACTAGTCACAGCAGATGCCTGCCCTCGCTGAGCCTGGTGCTGCTGGAGGTTTCTTTCTGTTAAAAGGGAACTTGTTTTTTCGCCTCTGTCACCAAGGACGTATAAGAATGATTTTGTTTTTCTCTCTGTAATAATGAATGTGGAATCCCTTGTTAATACAGTTTGCTAAGCCTCTGAAACTGAAAAGACTTATTCACTAAATCCATTACTAAGTGACTCAAAATTTGGCAGTTAATTATCCCAATATTGTTCTTAGCAATAAACCTACCCTTCCTCTAAACTGAAAACAAGGCATTTGGAATTTTCTTTAACATATCCACTCTTTTTAAAATCTTTGAATGTAAAAAAGTCACTGTATGCTGCTCATAAGCAGTATGTCATTATCAATTTACCATAATATCAGAAACTTGGATCAATATGGAAAAAGGAACAGACTTTGAACTGGAGGGTTATGAATTCACATTTATAACTAGGCGAAACAAAGGAGGAGGAGGAGTGGCCTTGTATGTGGACAAATCCTTGAAATTTAATGTGGTGGAAAAGATGACGATGGTGATTGATAATGTACTAGAATGTATTACAGTTGAAATTTGTAAAGAAAAAAGTAAAAATGTAATCATTAGCTGTATATACAGAGCTCCAGGTAGTAGTATTGAGACATTTAAAGACTGGATAGAAGAAACATTTATTGAAATAGCTCGCAAAGAAGTTTTCATTTGTGGAGACTTCAATATTGATTTGCTAAACCCAAATAAACATAAAACCACTGAGGAATTTATAAACACAATGCACTGTATGAATCTATTCCCTAAAATTACTAGACCTACCAGGATTACATCACACTGTGCAACTCTCATAGACAACATTTTTGCAAATGACATTGAAAATAAGACTGTAAGTGGACTCCTGATTAACGACATAAGTGACCATCTTCCAATTTTTACAATCTATGATAGGAATTACAAGATCAATAAAATGGACAGTAAAAAAGAGTACAGACGAGTAAGAAAAGAAGAAAGAATGAATGCATTTAAAAAAGATTTATTGAAGGAAAACTGGGGTGAAGTATATCAGGAACAGGACGTTAATAGTGCTTATAATAAATTCCTTAGAATATTTACATTACTGTACAATACCAACTGTCCAATAAAGCAATATAGTAGGAAACAGAAATATATGGACTGTCCATGGATAACAAAAGGTCTGCAAAATGCATGTATAAAGAAAAATGCTCTATACAGAGAGTTCTTAAGAACGAGAACTAAAGATGCTGAAATCAGATACAAAAGATATAAAAATAGGTTAACTAATATACTTAGATTTAGTAAAAAGGAATACTATAAGAAGCAATTAGATATAAATAGAAATAATAATAAAAGATTATGGGAAATCCTGAACAGTGTTATAAAATGTGGGACTGGACAAAAGAACTATCCCAAGTATTTCATTTGTAATGACCATGAAGAATACAATATGGATGTTGTGGCAAATAGTCTCAATGAATTCTTTGTAACTGCTGGACCAAATTTAGCAAGAACAATCACTCATCCTGGGAAAGCACAGGAAAAACCCGATACACTGATTGACAGAAATCCATATTCTATGTTTCTCACAGCCGTTGATGAAAATGAAGTTCTTGAAATTGTCAAAAAATGTAAAAATCACAAATCTTTGGATTGTAATGATATTGATATGATAGTGGTTAAAAGAGTCATTGAGGCTATTATAAAACCATTTACATACATCTGTAATTTATCATTTCAAACTGGTCGATTTCCAGACAGAATGAAAATAGCAAAAGTTATACCTCTATACAAATCTGGAAACAAACACCATTTCACAAACTACAGGCCTGTCTCTTTACTACCTCAATTCTCAAAAGTTCTTGAAAAACTGTTTAAAAACAGACTGGAAAAATTTATAGATAAACATAAACTACTCACTGAGAGTCAGTACGGATTCAAATCAAGCAGATCAACATCATCGGCACTATTAGATTCAATAGAATACATCACAAATTCCATAGACAAAAAGCAATATGTGGCTGGGTTATTCATAGACTTGACAAAGGCATTTGACACTATAGATCATGATATATTAATAAGAAAACTGGAACGTTATGGTGTCAGAGGGGTAGTTTTAGATTGGGTCCGGAGTTATTTAAGTGACAGAAAGCAGTTTGTGAAAATAAATGGTGGTTGCTCCTTATGTATGGACATTGCTTGTGGTGTACCCCAAGGGTCAGTTTTGGGTCCAAAATTCTTCAACTTGTACATTAACGACATCTGTAAAGTGTCCAAAGTATTAAAAATGGTTCTCTTTGCTGACGATACAAACATTTTTTGCTCTGGTGATGATCTGCAGAATTTATTGGAGGATATGACTAATGAAATAAGTAAAGTGAAGTTCTGGCTTGATAAAAACAAATTATCATTAAATTTGAATAAATCTAAACTTATGTTATTTGGAAATAGTAGTTTAAATACAAATGCAAAGATTCAAATAAATGGTGTTGATATTGAAAGAGTCAGTGAAAATAAATTTCTGGGGGTAATAATAGATGAAAAACTTAACTGGAGAGCTCACGTAAGATATATTCATTCCAAAGTATCACGAAGCATTGCAGTACTAAACAAGGCAAAACAGGTATTCGACAGAACATCACTTCATATTCTCTACTGTTCACTGGTTTCACCATACTTAAGCTATTGTGCAGAGGTCTGGGGCAATAACTATAAAACCACATTACATTCACTTTTTACTCTTCAAAAGAAAGCAATTCGAATCATCCACAATGCAGGTTATAGGGAACATACAAACTCACTATTTTTGCAGTCTGAAATATTGAAAATTGACGATACAGTGAAATTCCAAACAGCACAAATTCTATTCAAAGCAAAAAATAAAGAACTGCCAGGTAATATTCAGAGTATGTTTTTTTTGAAAGAAGGAAGTTATAATTTAAGGGGTTTTTGTAACTTCAAAACAATGAAGGTACGTACTACAAGAAAAGGCTTTTGTGTTTCTGTTCAAGGAGTGAAACTATGGAACAAACTGAATATGGAATTAAAGCAATGTCCAAACATAAAACTGTTCAAAAAGAGTTATAAAAATATGATCTTCTCGATCTATAAAGAAAAGGAAAGTATTTAAATTAAGTGAATGTCTCTATTTAAAAACAAACAAACAAAAAATTCATGATGTGATATTATAGTATATAGTATATCAGAAATCTGTTCACTATTTTTATTACAAATTATATCAGTAAGGAAGCTGACTAAATATTCACTGATAATTTATGGGACAGGGGTGGGATTAAATAAGTGTATACTTCTTCCCACTCCCTTTCAACATGTAAATTAATCAGAATGTTTTTTTGTATGTAATTTGTATAGTATATTTTTTTCTCTCATTTCTTTTCTAAATGTACTTGTATATTGTTCACATGTTGAAATAAATTACCAATCAATCAATCAATCAGGTCAGTCTTTTTTGGTGGACTCTAAAGGAGGGTCGAGAACACAGCCTGCACTGCCTTAAAGGTTTATTGTGTAGAAAAACTGGTTAATGAAGAGGTATCTGCAGTGGGAAGAATCAGCTCACTGAGCAGGAATCTTCTTCTGCCAAAGAGGAGAAGCACATTTTGGTGGATGTCATTGTTGCAGTGAAGAAATGTGTGTTATGATCTTAACTCTGATTGAGTTTCTTTCTGTACCAGATTTCATGGGGCAGTGGGTGACAGGCGAGAGTTTTCCCAAGATGTATGAAAGGCAGGTGAATTTTCGATAAGTGAAAACACAATTCTGCTTTCCATGGGAACAGATCAGCTGGGGTTTGGTTGTGAGCTCAGTTGGAGAGTTGCTGAGAAGCTGAGAGAGATTGACTGGGGTTATCAATAAGCATCAGAGAACCTCAATAACACATGCATTACAAAAACGATCTGACAATGAGTGAGAGCTCGAGCTGGTGCTTGCATACAGGAGGGCAATAAACTGGTGATGAAGAGGCATGTTGTAGAGCGGGAACCTGTCAGTGGACGGAGTCAAAGGTATGAACTGCCCAACTCCACTTGAGAGCAGAAGAGATAGGAGAGAAAAAGCCTGACCAGTCCTGGACCGTGACACCAACATTATTACAGAAATCATAAATGTTTAAAAATGAAGAACTTCTTAAATAGTCTTTCAAACCACGGTTTGCTTATTTTTAGCTTCTATGGGAGACTATAAATTATAAGTTAATAATTCCTTAAAAGCCTTACATTCCACTCTGCTTCTACTGCTGTAACTTTAATCATTGCATAATTCACAACCTCCTGTAAACATATACCTGCAAATATTACTCGCCCAAGTCTTTCTGCTTCCCTCCCTCCATGCACTTTAATCTACAAATCCGCCACTGTTCAGCAGTTCCCTCCTCTAAGACTAATCTGGGAATTCAAGTCACCACACACAATAACATTTTGTGTTGCAGTATGCGTTCTGCTGCTATGTTTTAGTATCTCTCCCCCTGGGGTGTGTAATGTGTCTTTTTCCCTCAGTGTTTTTCAGTTGTCTCATCACCCTCCTGTTCCTGAGGAACACCTGGGACACTTGTACAATGAACCAAGTTCAGCAAATCCAGGTTATCTTTACAATACCTGGATTCATTCATCTTATCTCCCGCCTAATCCTAACCACATGAAGCTGGTTATCGGCTCCATTAGCCAACCCAGTGTTTCCCAGTCAAACCATGACCAAGTTCACGTACAAGGGAGAGCTAAATAGCACCAAGAGCAATCATAGACACAGAAAGGTCTGCAGCAGCAAAGCAGTGTTTTGAGTGTGTATTACAAGATAGAAACAAATATTTATTTATTTATTTATTTAAATATTTGTCTGTGGCTTACAATGTAAACAGCCAATGCCACTGTATGAAATCTTTCACAATGTGAATGTGTGACGAGTGGCGATCAAGAATTAGAGGGTATGAATGAAGGAGGCTCTGTGTGCTGTGGACACATCAGAAAGGAAGTGACCATTATCCAGTTCTGAGTAATGAAAGCTGCAAACAAGCAGTAAACAAAGTAGAGATAAATGTTTTAAATGAGTTGAAGGAACCCTTCATTTACAGCAGGTACAGCAGTACAAGAAATCCTAAACAGTGGTTAGGAAAACTATGCAGCACGTAAAAGGTCATACTGGAGAGAGTTCTGTGGGACAGACTGGGGGAATGTTAAAACCAATGGAAAGAGGACAAGACCAAATGTTTCCAGTAGTCTGGATAAGTGGCTGACTAACAAGGAAAATGCATTATTAAAAGGATACTGTGTTTCTACTGAAAGATATGGTGGCTTACGATGAAGTGGGTAGCTTGGTGCCTATCAAACGGACTCTGCAAGTGACAGACTGCCAGAACCAGGCCAACAAGGAGTTAGAGGTGAGATGGCTGAAACTTTACTCTGTAAATGTTTGACCAGAGCTGCTGGAAATGAAGTCATAGTGTTATGATAGAATAACTGCACGACTAACCTCCCCTTCTGTTTTTGCCTCCTTCTGCAGGAACCCAGCAACAAGCACGTCCGTTCTCTCGGCAGGGTGACGTCGCTAGCCAACCTCATTTCTCCGGTAAAGAATGGGGTCTTCCGGCGCTTCGCCCAAACCATCAAGGTAAGCGCTCACAGCATCCAATGGAAACACAGCGCATTGGGGGGACAGGGACATCCCTTTCAACATGTCTGACATGTGGTGTTCTTTCTTTCTGAAGGCCTCTTTCTGGGGCGATGGCAAGTTGCCAGGCATGCCCCAGAAGCCTTGCAGCAAGGCAGCGGCCCCCACACCACCTAAAAGGAGGAACAGCACCTTATGGTCCGAGACATTAGACATCCACCAGAAAGGAACTTTCTCCACCAAAGAGATCAAGCGGCAAGAGGTGAGTCCAGGAGTCCAGGCAGGGATGAATTCTACATGCTTGCTAGACTAGTTCACATGTCTTTGTGTCAAATGGTTTAAATTGGACTAGAAGCCATTCAGCCATCTTGGCTAAGCTCACTATGGTTTAGGCTACGATATAATGACAACCTGATTTACATGTTTACTAAAAAAACATCTGTCTGTGCCTTCTCCCATTCCTCAGGCCATATTTGAGCTGTTTCGTGGAGAACAGCATCTGATTGAGGACCTGCAGCTTGCATGCAAGGTTTGTCATTTTAAAAGCTCTGAGGCAGCGGGAGTACATATAAAGCAAACAGATTAAATCAGTCTGGCAGGCTTTGAATGCAGCGCAGCCAGGAGCTATAAAAAGACAGGGATTGTTCCTCTGTCTTTTTTTTTTTGTACCCCTAAAACTGTTGACCAAGATATTTTTAGTAGCCGCTCCCAAAGCTCTGCCCAGATATTACTGATCACTTTGCTCCATCCACAGGCGTACCACGACCCGATGCTGAAGCTGTCCATCATGTCGGAGGAGGAGCTTACTCACATTTTCGGCAACTTGGATGCCTACATCCCACTGCACGAGGACCTTCTGGCGCAGCTCTCCAAAGCCACGGGGCCAGACAGGACCGTGGGCCAGATTGGGCAAATTGTTATTAGCTGGGTAAGTGTCTTTGACTTTTTGAGCCATCAAAAGCTTTTACGCTAGTAAAACCGTATTTTGAATTAGCAGTTAGATAAAGAGTCCCTCCTTCCTTTGCAGCTGCCCAGGCTCAATGCCTACAAAGACTACTGCAGTAACCAGCTGGCAGCCAAGGCGCTGCTGGACCAGAAGAAGCAAGACCCACGTGTGCAGGACTTCCTGCAGCGGTGCCTCGAGTCACCTTTTAGTCGGAAACTGGACCTGTGGAGCTTCCTGGACATTCCCAGATCCCGCCTGGTCAAGTACCCCCTACTGCTCAAGGAAATCCTGAGACACACTCCAGCAGAACACCCCGATGCTGCCAGCCTGCAGGAAGCTGTAAGTCCAGGAGACAAACTGGTTCAACACACTGATCCATCATAGTGCCTCTCCCATGTAATAATTAGGCTGCTTGTGTGTTCAGATCACTGTCATCCAGGGAGTTTTGTCTGACATCAACAAGAAGAAAGGGGAGTCCGAGTGCCAGTACTACATCGACAAGCTGGAGTATCTGGACGACAGGCAGAGGGACGCTCGCATCGAACGGTGCAAGAGTCTTCTGTGTCACGGGGAGCTGCGCAACAAGAGCGGCACGGTGAGCACAGCGCACACTTCCAAGTCGTCCTTCGGTGCTTCTCTTTGCATGTTAACACGAGGCTGCCGTCCCACATGAGGCGGGCTATGTGCTCAGATGATGCTCTGGTTTGAAAGTTTCTGTTTTTCCTGGAAATTCTTTCAGAAGCTGCACGTGTTCCTGTTCACCGACCTGCTGATCCTGACCCGCCTCGTCACCAGGAACGAGCGCCAGTGCTTCCAGGTGTACCGGCAGCCAATCGCAGTGCAGGATCTGGTGCTGGAGGACCTGCAAGATGGCGATGTCAGAATGGGCGGCTCTTTCAGAGGAGCCTTCAGCAATGCAGACAAAGGTAAGGCTCGTCCCAGAAAGTGTCCGCTAGTAGCCTGAGCAGCACTTTGCCCCCATTCCTAATGACGCTCTCTGCTTTCTCTGCAGCCAAGAACATTTTCCGGGTACGTTCCCAAGACCCGAGCCAGGCACAGTCACACACTCTGCAGGTCAACGACGTCTTCCACAAGCAGCAGTGGCTCAACTGCCTCCGTAGTGCCATTGCCGTCCACCGGCCTCTGAGCGAGCCCTCCAGCCCCAGCCCGCCTACAGGCAGCGTCCGTTCCAAGCGCCGCCCTTCCTCCGTTTCTGCCATCATCCACATGGAGGAAGCAGACGAGAACTACCCGCAGCCAGGCTCTCAGTCGGCCCCCGCCTCACTGTGCAACAGCCCCACCACTGCGTCCCCTTCGCCTCGCTCCCCGCCATCGTCCACGACGTCCGTGTCATCGACGTCATCCTCACCCACGACACATAAAACCAAAAAGGACAAGAAGGCTCTGTGTTCTTTAGGGAAGAGAAAAGAGGCGATGGTGTGAGGTGGAGCGTTGGTAGAGAACGTGGATGGACCTCTTTGTTTTTCCTGTACATAAAACAGCACAGCACATTTATGAGTGTCTGCGTGTTATTACAGCAGTGTTCTGTTACTGTCCTCCTTGGCAGCTATTTACCTTACTCCTCCATCCAAGTGCATCCCATAGAGACACAGTATTCTGGAGGGGGGTGCACGTGGTTCAGCTCTAAAAGGGAAGCATGACAAGAAGTAAACCCACGGTTCACACTCGGTGTGGCCAGTTTGCTGAGTTCTTGAAGAAAGAGTTGGTGCATCAGATCCTGTTTACTATAAAGTTCATATTTAAACATTCTTTTAGACCTTTCTTTGGGGGATAATACACTTTATATTTTCAGATCTATCCTAGTATTGTTTTAGGTATTGTAAAGCAGCAGAGTTTTAGCTGTTAGGGCAGGTTTTTGAACATTTGCCGATGTCAAGGTGAAAGACAAAAAGCCGACCCCTAAAAAGGTGAGGTGTACCACACAAACAGATTTCTGTCATAGTTGGGTTTTTAGACTGAGCAGAAGATGTCTTATTTTTATACATTCCTTAAATAACAGATGCTAGAAGCCAGATATTATTTTATTTTATTTACTACAGAGGCATTAATTTCATTCCAGAACAGATGATATGTCAGCAAAAAACCGTGATGAACTCATATCGCAGACGAGATGATGAGTTTTGTTTAAGACAAAATTTTGAACTGAGCCACGTTGGTTTCTTAAAAAGCTGATTCCTGAGAATGAGGCGGATCACTTTTCAGTGTAGGATCTTGCATGGAGCTTTAGTTGTGGACGCCGCTTGCACCTGAAGAGGCGGCATGATGTATGCAACTGTCCCGAGGGATGGGACTGAGCGACGATGAAAGTTGTTGAAGGCAGAAGAGAACGAAGACGAGAACGTTTAGGAAGTGAAACGCTCAGTGTGACATGTGTAACTCCCATCAACAGTATTTCCTGCTTCCCATTTGAAACCTTCCTGGGTAAACTGAAAAAGATTGTGCGGAGGCCTCATAAACCTGTGGAACAAATTGTCAAGCGCGTCTATGAGACGCAAAGTATTCAGAAGAAAAGAGAGGATGTCTGTTCCCGCTCCTCTTAAACGGCTTCATAAGTCTGGACCAATAACAAGTGATCTTGGAACTTTTAAGCAGTACAGAAAATACACTGATGGACAGACATGTGTTTCTTGCTCCATGGGAGATAACTGTTTCAATGTAGGGGGAACAATTCTTATTGTGGCAAACATTTTACAGGATTGCCAAGTTGTCAAAGCACTGTGTCAGGTCTTTGAAAACTGTAATGCCTTTTTCAGCTATCCATTGGACTCAACATGCCTTGGAATTTACTTTGTTTCAAATCTGTCTAAACAAATGAATCTTGTATTACTTGATGAATTAAAACAGAAAATGGTGCTTTTGCCACTGAAGTCTGGATATGTGGCATTGCCACTGCTGTACTAGTTGGCTTCTTTTTGCTTTCTCACCAGCATGCTACCATTTGCAGTTGTTGATTTTCTGGATGGTGGAGGTGCATCCATAATTCCTTGCAAGTGGTTTACAGGACCAGCGGAAGATTCTTGTTTCTGGCCACCAGGGAGAGTCAATATCAATAAGGATGGAGTTACTCCAGATGCAAACTGGTCACAGTACAGAGTTCGCATCTTGGGGAAAGCTGGTAAGAAGCATTTTTGTTTATTGCTACCAAATATTCTGTCATTAAAGACAGAACAAAAAATTTCCCTGTAATTTCACTAACAACATTTTGTTGATGTATGTCAAAAATTTACAGAAAACTATGAAAATCCCAGGGTGAAACTGCAGAGGTCTGAAGCAACCTCTGATCTGCAGACTGAGTCAGATTCTGGAAGCAGATTGGGAAAAGGGAAGCGGAAAAGGAGGTAATTATGTGTCTTAAAAACGCCTTAAAAGCAACAATTTATTGTGGTGATTATAAGAAAAACAAAAACAAGCTGACAGTATCTTTAGCAGACCATTGCTGCTCACCAGATTTAGATATGATCTTAAAATAGCACTTTGTAACTTTTTGACTTTTAAAAATCAGTTTTAGACTCCTTTTGATGCCGGACTGTACATTAATGTTTTTAGTTTGTAGGACTAACCAGTAACTAAATTGTTTGTGGGGTTTTTTAATATTTGTTTTCATTTTAAGGCCAGTGATCCAGGGCAGCACGGTGGCACGGTGGTTAGCACTGTTGCCGCACAGCAAGAAGGTCCTGAGTTCAATTCCACCATCAGGCCGGGGTCTTTCTGTGTGGAGTTTGCATGTTCTCCCCGTGTCTGCGTGGGTTCCCTCCGGGTACTCTGGCTTCCTCCCACTGTCCAAAGACATGCAGCTTGTGGGGATAGGTTAATTGGATAATCCAAATTGCCACTAGGTGTGAGTGTGAATGGTTGTCTGTCCTTGTGTGTTAGCCCTGCGACAGACTGGCGACCTGTCCAGGGTGTACCCCGCCTCTCGCCCTATGACAGCTGGGATTGGCTCCAGCACCACCACCCTCAACTCCTTCACCTGTGGTTTCACAACCAGTTCCAAGACAACTTGTACAAGCCACCAATACCAGCATGTTTGTACGTGTTCTAACCCTCCTGGAAGACATTAAGGAGACTCAGAGGATCCACAGTCGAATGCTACAGTCTCTCCTCAGTGCAATGAAGTAGTGGAAGGTGAGCTCCACAAAAGTTGCTGTTTTTGAAAATAAAATAGATAAAATAAAAGAAGTGATGTCATTTTCGCGGAAATGTAGTTTTTGTTTTTTTTTACCATCAGGGCCTCATGAGCTTATACTGGTGTTTTTAAAAGTTATCTTTGACTTTATGACTTTCGGTGTCGTTTCTGGGATGCTTAGGACTCATACTGCACTGCTGGAAATAGTTTATTTTGATGCATATGCTGCTTTTTTGCAAACTTTCAGTATAGTATTTATTTTCGTTTTTCCTGCAGTATATAAAAATTGGTGTATTTCAAAAATAAAACTATGAAGACACTCAAAATAAATTTCCTGTGGTGGGAAACTATTTTGTGCAACTTTTTTGTATTTACAGTTTTGAGGGATAAGCCTCTTAAATTTCTCTAACTAGAAATATATGTTAAAAAAGCAAAAACGATTTTCAAATTTTTGGGAGTTTATTGCACTTTTTTGCAATTTATGTAATTATTATTCACTTAATGCAGACATATTATTAAAATCTGGGCTATAATGGTTGTTTTGATGTATAGCAACTTGAAATGCTCCCAAAAATGGCTCCACAGCATGTAAAAATAGAATATAAGCTCTGGCAGACTTGGTTCTATGGTAAGTCTTAAAGGGTTAATGTTTCCATTAGCACTGAGAACTGTGTTGGTTGTCATGGTTTCTGTCAGTTAGGAGCAATGGTTGATATTTAAAATAACATGGATACCAATGTTTTATCTTTTTACTGTCATTCTCTCTCTGTGCAGTAGAATCATAAATCTTTATCATAGTAAGTTACTGTTTTAGTCTTTCAGCCCTTCACCAAACTGTCTTCACATGATAAGAGCCTCTGTCCTGTAGACGACTGAAGGTAAGGAGCTCAAGACTGATGGGACAAGATGAAAAAATCAACCTGTTTCCTGCCTCTGGCCCTTATCCTGATGAATTTGGTAAAAAGAAACAATGCCTCAGAGTATCCATCAGTTATTCAGCTAATGTATGTGCAGAACAGTGTAATTAATGAGCCCTGCTGCACAGATCGTGTCTCTCTTGGACATATTTTCTACTATTCAGTTAACTTTGGATTTAAAAGTAAAATCAGAAATCTGAACTAAATGTAGACGAATGTAACAAATGGTTTGTCAGTGTGAGGCAGAGTGATGAGGGAGCCCCATGCCAGAAAAAGCCAAACAGGGGGAAGGTGTATCTGTTCCGTCTTTTTACGTGCTTATAACTCTTGATTTTCTGCCACCTTTTTTCTCTCTGGTGTGGATTACTTGAAGCCAACTCGTGAGGATTAAAAGGATACTGTGTTTCTACTGAAAGATATGGTGGCTTACGATGAAGTGGGTAGCTTGGTGCCTATCAAACGGACTCTGCAAGTGACAGACTGCCAGAACCAGGCCAACAAGGAGTTAGAGGTGAGATGGCTGAAACTTTACTCTGTAAATGTTTGACCAGAGCTGCTGGAAATGAAGTCATAGTGTTATGATAGAATAACTGCACGACTAACCTCCCCTTCTGTTTTTGCCTCCTTCTGCAGGAACCCAGCAACAAGCACGTCCGTTCTCTCGGCAGGGTGACGTCGCTAGCCAACCTCATTTCTCCGGTAAAGAATGGGGTCTTCCGGCGCTTCGCCCAAACCATCAAGGTAAGCGCTCACGGCATCCAATGGAAACACAGCGCATTGGGGGGACAGGGACATCCCTTTCAACATGTCTGACATGTGGTGTTCTTTCTTTCTGAAGGCCTCTTTCTGGGGCGATGGCAAGTTGCCAGGCATGCCCCAGAAGCCTTGCAGCAAGGCAGCGGCCCCCACACCACCTAAAAGGAGGAACAGCACCTTATGGTCCGAGACATTAGACATCCACCAGAAAGGAACTTTCTCCACCAAAGAGATCAAGCGGCAAGAGGTGAGTCCAGGAGTCCAGGCAGGGATGAATTCTACATGCTTGCTAGACTAGTTCACATGTCTTTGTGTCAAATGGTTTAAATTGGACTAGAAGCCATTCAGCCATCTTGGCTAAGCTCACTATGGTTTAGGCTACGATGTAATGACAACCTGATTTACATGTTTACTAAAAAAACATCTGTCTGTGCCTTCTCCCATTCCTCAGGCCATATTTGAGCTGTTTCGTGGAGAACAGCATCTGATTGAGGACCTGCAGCTTGCATGCAAGGTTTGTCATTTTAAAAGCTCTGAGGCAGCGGGAGTACATATAAAGCAAACAGATTAAATCAGTCTGGCAGGCTTTGAATGCAGCACAGCCAGGAGCTATAAAAAGACAGGGATTGTTCCTCTGTCTTTTTTTTTTTTGTACCCCTAAAACTGTTGACCAAGATATTTTTAGTAGCCGCTCCCAAAGCTCTGCCCAGATATTACTGATCACTTTGCTCCATCCACAGGCGTACCACGACCCGATGCTGAAGCTGTCCATCATGTCAGAGGAGGAGCTTACTCACATTTTCGGCAACTTGGATGCCTACATCCCACTGCACGAGGACCTTCTGGCGCAGCTCTCCAAAGCCGCGGGGCCAGACAGGACCGTGGGCCAGATTGGGCAAATTGTTATTAGCTGGGTAAGTGTCTTTGACTTTTTGAGCCATCAAAAGCTTTTACGCTAGTAAAACCGTATTTTGAATTAGCAGTTAGATAAAGAGTCCCTCCTTCCTTTGCAGCTGCCCAGGCTCAATGCCTACAAAGACTACTGCAGTAACCAGCTGGCAGCCAAGGCGCTGCTGGACCAGAAGAAGCAAGACCCACGTGTGCAGGACTTCCTGCAGCGGTGCCTCGAGTCACCTTTTAGTCGGAAACTGGACCTGTGGAGCTTCCTGGACATTCCCAGATCCCGCCTGGTCAAGTACCCCCTACTGCTCAAGGAAATCCTGAGACACACTCCAGCAGAACACCCCGATGCTGCCAGCCTGCAGGAAGCTGTAAGTCCAGGAGACAAACTGGTTCAACACACTGATCCATCATAGTGCCTCTCCCATGTAATAATTAGGCTGCTTGTGTGTTCAGATCACTGTCATCCAGGGAGTTTTGTCTGACATCAACAAGAAGAAAGGGGAGTCCGAGTGCCAGTACTACATCGACAAGCTGGAGTATCTGGACGACAGGCAGAGGGACGCTCGCATCAAACGGTGCAAGAGTCTTCTGTGTCACGGGGAGCTGCGCAACAAGAGCGGCACGGTGAGCACAGCGCACACTTCCAAGTCGTCCTTCGGTGCTTCTCTTTGCATGTTAACACGAGGCTGCCGTCCCACATGAGGCGGGCTATGTGCTCAGATGATGCTCTGGTTTGAAAGTTTCTGTTTTTCCTGGAAATTCTTTCAGAAGCTGCACGTGTTCCTGTTCACCGACCTGCTGATCCTGACCCGCCCCGTCACCAGGAACGAGCGCCAGTGCTTCCAGGTGTACCGGCAGCCAATCGCAGTGCAGGATCTGGTGCTGGAGGACCTGCAAGATGGCGATGTCAGAATGGGCGGCTTTTTCAGAGGAGCCTTCAGCAATGCAGACAAAGGTAAGGCTCGTCCCAGAAAGTGTCCGCTAGTAGCCTGAGCAGCACTTTGCCCCCGTTCCTAATGACGCTCTCTGCTTTCTCTGCAGCCAAGAACATTTTCCGGGTACGTTCCCAAGACCCGAGCCAGGCACAGTCACACACTCTGCAGGTCAACGACGTCTTCCACAAGCAGCAGTGGCTCAACTGCCTCCGTAGTGCCATTGCCGTCCACCGGCCTCTGAGCGAGCCCTCCAGCCCCAGCCCGCCTACAGGCAGCGTCCGTTCCAAGCGCCGCCCTTCCTCCGTTTCTGCCATCATCCACATGGAGGAAGCAGACGAGAACTACCCGCAGCCAGGCTCTCAGTCGGCCCCCGCCTCACTGTGCAACAGCCCCACCACTGCGTCCCCTTCGCCTCGCTCCCCGCCATCGTCCACGACGTCCGTGTCATCGACGTCATCCTCACCCACGACACATAAAACCAAAAAGGACAAGAAGGCTCTGTGTTCTTTAGGGAAGAGAAAAGAGGCGATGGTGTGAGGTGGAGCGTTGGTAGAGAACGTGGATGGACCTCTTTGTTTTTCCTGTACATAAAACAGCACAGCACATTTATGAGTGTCTGCGTGTTATTACAGCAGTGTTCTGTTACTGTCCTCCTTGGCAGCTATTTACCTTACTCCTCCATCCAAGTGCATCCCATAGAGACACAGTATTCTGGAGGGGGGTGCACGTGGTTCAGCTCTAAAAGGGAAGCATGACAAGAAGTAAACCCACGGTTCACACTCGGTGTGGCCAGTTTGCTGAGTTCTTGAAGAAAGAGTTGGTGCATCAGATCCTGTTTACTATAAAGTTCATATTTAAACATTCTTTTAGACCTTTCTTTGGGGGATAATACACTTTATATTTTCAGATCTATCCTAGTATTGTTTTAGGTATTGTAAAGCAGCAGAGTTTTAGCTGTTAGGGCAGGTTTTTGAACATTTGCCGATGTCAAGGTGAAAGACAAAAAGCCGACCCCTAAAAAGGTGAGGTGTACCACACAAACAGATTTCTGTCATAGTTGGGTTTTTAGACTGAGCAGAAGATGTCTTATTTTTATACATTCCTTAAATAACAGATGCTAGAAGCCAGACATTATTTTATTTTATTTACTACAGAGGCATTAATTTCATTCCAGAACAGATGATATGTCAGCAAAAAACCGTGATGAACTCATATCGCAGACGAGATGATGAGTTTTGTTTAAGACAAAATTTTGAACTGAGCCACGTTGGTTTCTTAAAAAGCTGATTCCTGAGAATGAGGCGGATCACTTTTCAGTGTAGGATCTTGCATGGAGCTTTAGTTGTGGACGCCGCTTGCACCTGAAGAGGCGGCATGATGTATGCAACTGTCCCGAGGGATGGGACTGAGCGACGATGAAAGTTGTTGAAGGCAGAAGAGAACGAAGACGAGAACGTTTAGGAAGTGAAACGCTCAGTGTGACATGTGTAACTCCCATCAACAGTATTTCCTGTTTCCCATTTGAAACCTTCCTGGGTAAACTGAAAAAGATTGTGCGGAGGCCTCATAAACCTGTGGAACAAATTGTCAAGCGCGTCTATGAGACGCAAAGTATTCAGAAGAAAAGAGAGGATGTCTGTTCCCGCTCCTCTTAAACGGCTTCATAAGTCTGGACCAATAACAAGTGATCTTGGAACTTTTAAGCAGTACAGAAAATACACTGATGGACAGACATGTGTTTCTTGCTCCATGGGAGATAACTGTTTCAATGTAGGGGGAACAATTCTTATTGTGGCAAACATTTTACAGGATTGCCAAGTTGTCAAAGCACTGTGTCAGGTCTTTGAAAACTGTAATGCCTTTTTCAGCTATCCATTGGACTCAACATGCCTTGGAATTTACTTTGTTTCAAATCTGTCTAAACAAATGAATCTTGTATTACTTGATGAATTAAAACAGAAAATGGTGCTTTTGCCACTGAAGTCTGGATATGTGGCATTGCCACTGCTGTACTAGTTGGCTTCTTTTTGCTTTCTCACCAGCATGCTACCATTTGCAGTTGTTGATTTTCTGGATGGTGGAGGTGCATCCATAATTCCTTGCAAGTGGTTTACAGGACCAGCGGAAGATTCTTGTTTCTGGCCACCAGGGAGAGTCAATATCAATAAGGATGGAGTTACTCCAGATGCAAACTGGTCACAGTACAGAGTTCGCATCTTGGGGAAAGCTGGTAAGAAGCATTTTTGTTTATTGCTACCAAATATTCTGTCATTAAAGACAGAACAAAAAATTTCCCTGTAATTTCACTAACAACATTTTGTTGATGTATGTCAAAAATTTACAGAAAACTATGAAAATCCCAGGGTGAAACTGCGGAGGTCTGAAGCAACCTCTGATCTGCAGACTGAGTCAGATTCTGGAAGCAGATTGGGAAAAGGGAAGCGGAAAAGGAGGTAATTATGTGTCTTAAAAACGCCTTAAAAGCAACAATTTATTGTGGTGATTATAAGAAAAACAAAAACAAGCTGACAGTATCTTTAGCAGACCATTGCTGCTCACCAGATTTAGATATGATCTTAAAATAGCACTTTGTAACTTTTTGACTTTTAAAAATCAGTTTTAGACTCCTTTTGATGCCGGACTGTACATTAATGTTTTTAGTTTGTAGGACTAACCAGTAACTAAATTGTTTGTGGGGTTTTTTAATATTTTTTTTCATTTTAAGGCCAGTGATCCAGGGCAGCACGGTGGCACGGTGGTTAGCACTGTTGCCGCACAGCAAGAAGGTCCTGAGTTCAATTCCACCATCAGGCCGGGGTCTTTCTGTGTGGAGTTTGCATGTTCTCCCCGTGTCTGCGTGGGTTCCCTCCGGGTACTCTGGCTTCCTCCCACTGTCCAAAGACATGCAGCTTGTGGGGATAGGTTAATTGGATAATCCAAATTGCCACTAGGTGTGAATGTGAGTGTGAATGGTTGTCTGTCCTTGTGTGTTAGCCCTGCGACAGACTGGCGACCTGTCCAGGGTGTACCCCGCCTCTCGCCCTATGACAGCTGGGATTGGCTCCAGCACCACCACCCTCAACTCCTTCACCTGTGGTTTCACAACCAGTTCCAAGACAACTTGTACAAGCCACCAATACCAGCATGTTTGTACGTGTTCTAACCCTCCTGGAAGACATTAAGGAGACTCAGAGGATCCACAGTCGAATGCTACAGTCTCTCCTCAGTGCAATGAAGTAGTGGAAGGTGAGCTCCACAAAAGTTGCTGTTTTTGAAAATAAAATAGATAAAATAAAAGAAGTGATGTCATTTTCGCGGAAATGTAGTTTTTGTTTTTTTTTACCATCAGGGCCTCATGAGCTTATACTGGTGTTTTTAAAAGTTATCTTTGACTTTATGACTTTCGGTGTCGTTTCTGGGATGCTTAGGACTCATACTGCACTGCTGGAAATAGTTTATTTTGATGCATATGCTGCTTTTTTGCAAACTTTCAGTATAGTATTTATTTTCGTTTTTCCTGCAGTATATAAAAATTGGTGTATTTCAAAAATAAAACTATGAAGACACTCAAAATAAATTTCCTGTGGTGGGAAACTATTTTGTGCAACTTTTTTGTATTTACAGTTTTGAGGGATAAGCCTCTTAAATTTCTCTAACTAGAAATATATGTTAAAAAAGCAAAAACGATTTTCAAATTTTTGGGAGTTTATTGCACTTTTTTGCAATTTATGTAATTATTATTCACTTAATGCAGACATATTATTAAAATCTGGGCTATAATGGTTGTTTTGATGTATAGCAACTTGAAATGCTCCCAAAAATGGCTCCACAGCATGTAAAAATAGAATATAAGCTCTGGCAGACTTGGTTCTATGGTAAGTCTTAAAGGGTTAATGTTTCCATTAGCACTGAGAACTGTGTTGGTTGTCATGGTTTCTGTCAGTTAGGAGCAATGGTTGATATTTAAAATAACATGGATACCAATGTTTTATCTTTTTACTGTCATTCTCTCTCTGTGCAGTAGAATCATAAATCTTTATCATAGTAAGTTACTGTTTTAGTCTTTCAGCCCTTCACCAAACTGTCTTCACATGATAAGAGCCTCTGTCCTGTAGACGACTGAAGGTAAGGAGCTCAAGACTGATGGGACAAGATGAAAAAATCAACCTGTTTCCTGCCTCTGGCCCTTATCCTGATGAATTTGGTAAAAAGAAACAATGCCTCAGAGTATCCATCAGTTATTCAGCTAATGTATGTGCAGAACAGTGTAATTAATGAGCCCTGCTGCACAGATCGTGTCTCTCTTGGACATATTTTCTACTATTCAGTTAACTTTGGATTTAAAAGTAAAATCAGAAATCTGAACTAAATGTAGAAGAATGTAACAAATGGTTTGTCAGTGTGAGGCAGAGTGATGAGGGAGCCCCATGCCAGAAAAAGCCAAACAGGGGGAAGGTGTATCTGTTCCGTCTTTTTACGTGCTTATAACTCTTGATTTTCTGCCACCTTTTTTCTCTCTGGTGTGGATTACTTGAAGCCAACTCGTGAGGATTAAAAGGATACTGTGTTTCTACTGAAAGATATGGTGGCTTACGATGAAGTGGGTAGCTTGGTGCCTATCAAACGGACTCTGCAAGTGACAGACTGCCAGAACCAGGCCAACAAGGAGTTAGAGGTGAGATGGCTGAAACTTTACTCTGTAAATGTTTGACCAGAGCTGCTGGAAATGAAGTCATAGTGTTATGATAGAATAACTGCACGACTAACCTCCCCTTCTGTTTTTGCCTCCTTCTGCAGGAACCCAGCAACAAGCACGTCCGTTCTCTCGGCAGGGTGACGTCGCTAGCCAACCTCATTTCTCCGGTAAAGAATGGGGTCTTCCGGCGCTTCGCCCAAACCATCAAGGTAAGCGCTCACGGCATCCAATGGAAACACAGCGCATTGGGGGGACAGGGACATCCCTTTCAACATGTCTGACATGTGGTGTTCTTTCTTTCTGAAGGCCTCTTTCTGGGGCGATGGCAAGTTGCCAGGCATGCCCCAGAAGCCTTGCAGCAAGGCAGCGGCCCCCACACCACCTAAAAGGAGGAACAGCACCTTATGGTCCGAGACATTAGACATCCACCAGAAAGGAACTTTCTCCACCAAAGAGATCAAGCGGCAAGAGGTGAGTCCAGGAGTCCAGACAGGGATGAATTCTACATGCTTGCTAGACTAGTTCACATGTCTTTGTGTCAAATGGTTTAAATTGGACTAGAAGCCATTCAGCCGTCTTGGCTAAGCTCACTATGGTTTAGGCTACGATGTAATGACAACCTGATTTACATGTTTACTAAAAAAACATCTGTCTGTGCCTTCTCCCATTCCTCAGGCCATATTTGAGCTGTTTCGTGGAGAACAGCATCTGATTGAGGACCTGCAGCTTGCATGCAAGGTTTGTCATTTTAAAAGCTCTGAGGCAGCGGGAGTATATATAAAGCAAACAGATTAAATCAGTCTGGCAGGCTTTGAATGCAGCGCAGCCAGGAGCTATAAAAAGACAGGGATTGTTCCTCTGTCTTTTTTTTTTTGTACCCCTAAAACTGTTGACCAAGATATTTTTAGTAGCCGCTCCCAAAGCTCTGCCCAGATATTACTGATCACTTTGCTCCATCCACAGGCGTACCACGACCCGATGCTGAAGCTGTCCATCATGTCAGAGGAGGAGCTTACTCACATTTTCGGCAACTTGGATGCCTACATCCCACTGCACGAGGACCTTCTGGCGCAGCTCTCCAAAGCCACGGGGCCAGACAGGACCGTGGGCCAGATTGGGCAAATTGTTATTAGCTGGGTAAGTGTCTTTGACTTTTTGAGCCATCAAAAGCTTTTACGCTAGTAAAACCGTATTTTGAATTAGCAGTTAGATAAAGAGTCCCTCCTTCCTTTGCAGCTGCCCAGGCTCAATGCCTACAAAGACTACTGCAGTAACCAGCTGGCAGCCAAGGCGCTGCTGGACCAGAAGAAGCAAGACCCACGTGTGCAGGACTTCCTGCAGCGGTGCCTCGAGTCACCTTTTAGTCGGAAACTGGACCTGTGGAGCTTCCTGGACATTCCCAGATCCCGCCTGGTCAAGTACCCCCTACTGCTCAAGGAAATCCTGAGACACACTCCAGCAGAACACCCCGATGCTGCCAGCCTGCAGGAAGCTGTAAGTCCAGGAGACAAACTGGTTCAACACACTGATCCATCATAGTGCCTCTCCCATGTAATAATTAGGCTGCTTGTGTGTTCAGATCACTGTCATCCAGGGAGTTTTGTCTGACATCAACAAGAAGAAAGGGGAGTCCGAGTGCCAGTACTACATCGACAAGCTGGAGTATCTGGACGACAGGCAGAGGGACGCTCGCATCGAACGGTGCAAGAGTCTTCTGTGTCACGGGGAGCTGCGCAACAAGAGCGGCACGGTGAGCACAGCGCACACTTCCAAGTCGTCCTTCGGTGCTTCTCTTTGCATGTTAACACGAGGCTGCCGTCCCACATGAGGCGGGCTATGTGCTCAGATGATGCTCTGGTTTGAAAGTTTCTGTTTTTCCTGGAAATTCTTTCAGAAGCTGCACGTGTTCCTGTTCACCGACCTGCTGATCCTGACCCGCCCCGTCACCAGGAACGAGCGCCAGTGCTTCCAGGTGTACCGGCAGCCAATCGCAGTGCAGGATCTGGTGCTGGAGGACCTGCAAGATGGCGATGTCGGAATGGGCGGCTTTTTCAGAGGAGCCTTCAGCAATGCAGACAAAGGTAAGGCTCGTCCCAGAAAGTGTCCGCTAGTAGCCTGAGCAGCACTTTGCCCCCGTTCCTAATGACGCTCTCTGCTTTCTCTGCAGCCAAGAACATTTTCCGGGTACGTTCCCAAGACCCGAGCCAGGCACAGTCACACACTCTGCAGGTCAACGACGTCTTCCACAAGCAGCAGTGGCTCAACTGCCTCCGTAGTGCCATTGCCGTCCACCAGCCTCTGAGCGAGCCCTCCAGCCCCAGCCCGCCTACAGGCAGCGTCCGTTCCAAGCGCCGCCCTTCCTCCGTTTCTGCCATCATCCACATGGAGGAAGCAGACGAGAACTACCCGCAGCCAGGCTCTCAGTCGGCCCCCGCCTCACTGTGCAACAGCCCCACCACTGCGTCCCCTTCGCCTCGCTCCCCGCCATCGTCCACGACGTCCGTGTCATCGACGTCATCCTCACCCACGACACATAAAACCAAAAAGGACAAGAAGGCTCTGTGTTCTTTAGGGAAGAGAAAAGAGGCGATGGTGTGAGGTGGAGCGTTGGTAGAGAACGTGGATGGACCTCTTTGTTTTTCCTGTACATAAAACAGCACAGCACATTTATGAGTGTCTGCGTGTTATTACAGCAGTGTTCTGTTACTGTCCTCCTTGGCAGCTATTTACCTTACTCCTCCATCCAAGTGCATCCCATAGAGACACAGTATTCTGGAGGGGGGTGCACGTGGTTCAGCTCTAAAAGGGAAGCATGACAAGAAGTAAACCCACGGTTCACACTCGGTGTGGCCAGTTTGCTGAGTTCTTGAAGAAAGAGTTGGTGCATCAGATCCTGTTTACTATAAAGTTCATATTTAAACATTCTTTTAGACCTTTCTTTGGGGGATAATACACTTTATATTTTCAGATCTATCCTAGTATTGTTTTAGGTATTGTAAAGCAGCAGAGTTTTAGCTGTTAGGGCAGGTTTTTGAACATTTGCCGATGTCAAGGTGAAAGACAAAAAGCCGACCCCTAAAAAGGTGAGGTGTACCACACAAACAGATTTCTGTCATAGTTGGGTTTTTAGACTGAGCAGAAGATGTCTTATTTTTATACATTCCTTAAATAACAGATGCTAGAAGCCAGATATTATTTTATTTTATTTACTACAGAGGCATTAATTTCATTCCAGAACAGATGATATGTCAGCAAAAAACCGTGATGAACTCATATCGCAGACGAGATGATGAGTTTTGTTTAAGACAAAATTTTGAACTGAGCCACGTTGGTTTCTTAAAAAGCTGATTCCTGAGAATGAGGCGGATCACTTTTCAGTGTAGGATCTTGCATGGAGCTTTAGTTGTGGACGCCGCTTGCACCTGAAGAGGCGGCATGATGTATGCAACTGTCCCGAGGGATGGGACTGAGCGACGATGAAAGTTGTTGAAGGCAGAAGAGAACGAAGACGAGAACGTTTAGGAAGTGAAACGCTCAGTGTGACATGTGTAACTCCCATCAACAGTATTTCCTGCTTCCCATTTGAAACCTTCCTGGGTAAACTGAAAAAGATTGTGCGGAGGCCTCATAAACCTGTGGAACAAATTGTCAAGCGCGTCTATGAGACGCAAAGTATTCAGAAGAAAAGAGAGGATGTCTGTTCCCGCTCCTCTTAAACGGCTTCATAAGTCTGGACCAATAACAAGTGATCTTGGAACTTTTAAGCAGTACAGAAAATACACTGATGGACAGACATGTGTTTCTTGCTCCATGGGAGATAACTGTTTCAATGTAGGGGGAACAATTCTTATTGTGGCAAACATTTTACAGGATTGCCAAGTTGTCAAAGCACTGTGTCAGGTCTTTGAAAACTGTAATGCCTTTTTCAGCTATCCATTGGACTCAACATGCCTTGGAATTTACTTTGTTTCAAATCTGTCTAAACAAATGAATCTTGTATTACTTGATGAATTAAAACAGAAAATGGTGCTTTTGCCACTGAAGTCTGGATATGTGGCATTGCCACTGCTGTACTAGTTGGCTTCTTTTTGCTTTCTCACCAGCATGCTACCATTTGCAGTTGTTGATTTTCTGGATGGTGGAGGTGCATCCATAATTCCTTGCAAGTGGTTTACAGGACCAGCGGAAGATTCTTGTTTCTGGCCACCAGGGAGAGTCAATATCAATAAGGATGGAGTTAAGAAGCATTTTTGTTTATTGCTACCAAATATTCTGTCATTAAAGACAGAACAAAAAATTTCCCTGTAATTTCACTAACAACATTTTGTTGATGTATGTCAAAAATTTACAGAAAACTATGAAAATCCCAGGGTGAAACTGCGGAGGTCTGAAGCAACCTCTGATCTGCAGACTGAGTCAGATTCTGGAAGCAGATTGGGAAAAGGGAAGCGGAAAAGGAGGTAATTATGTGTCTTAAAAACGCCTTAAAAGCAACAATTTATTGTGGTGATTATAAGAAAAACAAAAACAAGCTGACAGTATCTTTAGCAGACCATTGCTGCTCACCAGATTTAGATATGATCTTAAAATAGCACTTTGTAACTTTTTGACTTTTAAAAATCAGTTTTAGACTCCTTTTGATGCCGGACTGTACATTAATGTTTTTAGTTTGTAGGACTAACCAGTAACTAAATTGTTTGTGGGGTTTTTTAATATTTGTTTTCATTTTAAGGCCAGTGATCCAGGGCAGCACGGTGGCACGGTGGTTAGCACTGTTGCCGCACAGCAAGAAGGTCCTGAGTTCAATTCCACCATCAGGCCGGGGTCTTTCTGTGTGGAGTTTGCATGTTCTCCCCGTGTCTGCGTGGGTTCCCTCCGGGTACTCTGGCTTCCTCCCACTGTCCAAAGACATGCAGCTTGTGGGGATAGGTTAATTGGATAATCCAAATTGCCACTAGGTGTGAATGTGAGTATGAATGGTTGTCTGTCCTTGTGTGTTAGCCCTGCGACAGACTGGCGACCTGTCCAGGGTGTACCCCGCCTCTCGCCCTATGACAGCTGGGATTGGCTCCAGCACCACCACCCTCAACTCCTTCACCTGTGGTTTCACAACCAGTTCCAAGACAACTTGTACAAGCCACCAATACCAGCATGTTTGTACGTGTTCTAACCCTCCTGGAAGACATTAAGGAGACTCAGAGGATCCACAGTCGAATGCTACAGTCTCTCCTCAGTGCAATGAAGTAGTGGAAGGTGAGCTCCACAAAAGTTGCTGTTTTTGAAAATAAAATAGATAAAATAAAAGAAGTGATGTCATTTTCGCGGAAATGTAGTTTTTGTTTTTTTTTTTACCATCAGGGCCTCATGAGCTTATACTGGTGTTTTTAAAAGTTATCTTTGACTTTATGACTTTCGGTGTCGTTTCTGGGATGCTTAGGACTCATACTGCACTGCTGGAAATAGTTTATTTTGATGCATATGCTGCTTTTTTGCAAACTTTCAGTATAGTATTTATTTTCGTTTTTCCTGCAGTATATAAAAATTGGTGTATTTCAAAAATAAAACTATGAAGACACTCAAAATAAATTTCCTGTGGTGGGAAACTATTTTGTGCAACTTTTTTGTATTTACAGTTTTGAGGGATAAGCCTCTTAAATTTCTCTAACTAGAAATATATGTTAAAAAAGCAAAAACGATTTTCAAATTTTTGGGAGTTTATTGCACTTTTTTGCAATTTATGTAATTATTATTCACTTAATGCAGACATATTATTAAAATCTGGGCTATAATGGTTGTTTTGATGTATAGCAACTTGAAATGCTCCCAAAAATGGCTCCACAGCATGTAAAAATAGAATATAAGCTCTGGCAGACTTGGTTCTATGGTAAGTCTTAAAGGGTTAATGTTTCCATTAGCACTGAGAACTGTGTTGGTTGTCATGGTTTCTGTCAGTTAGGAGCAATGGTTGATATTTAAAATAACATGGATACCAATGTTTTATCTTTTTACTGTCATTCTCTCTCTGTGCAGTAGAATCATAAATCTTTATCATAGTAAGTTACTGTTTTAGTCTTTCAGCCCTTCACCAAACTGTCTTCACATGATAAGAGCCTCTGTCCTGTAGACGACTGAAGGTAAGGAGCTCAAGACTGATGGGACAAGATGAAAAAATCAACCTGTTTCCTGCCTCTGGCCCTTATCCTGATGAATTTGGTAAAAAGAAACAATGCCTCAGAGTATCCATCAGTTATTCAGCTAATGTATGTGCAGAACAGTGTAATTAATGAGCCCTGCTGCACAGATCGTGTCTCTCTTGGACATATTTTCTACTATTCAGTTAACTTTGGATTTAAAAGTAAAATCAGAAATCTGAACTAAATGTAGAAGAATGTAACAAATGGTTTGTCAGTGTGAGGCAGAGTGATGAGGGAGCCCCATGCCAGAAAAAGCCAAACAGGGGGAAGGTGTATCTGTTCCGTCTTTTTACGTGCTTATAACTCTTGATTTTCTGCCACCTTTTTTCTCTCTGGTGTGGATTACTTGAAGCCAACTCGTGAGGATTAAAAGGATACTGTGTTTCTACTGAAAGATATGGTGGCTTACGATGAAGTGGGTAGCTTGGTGCCTATCAAACGGACTCTGCAAGTGACAGACTGCCAGAACCAGGCCAACAAGGAGTTAGAGGTGAGATGGCTGAAACTTTACTCTGTAAATGTTTGACCAGAGCTGCTGGAAATGAAGTCATAGTGTTATGATAGAATAACTGCATGACTAACCTCCCCTTCTGTTTTTGCCTCCTTCTGCAGGAACCCAGCAACAAGCACGTCCGTTCTCTCGGCAGGGTGACGTCGCTAGCCAACCTCATTTCTCCGGTAAAGAATGGGGTCTTCCGGCGCTTCGCCCAAACCATCAAGGTAAGCGCTCACGGCATCCAATGGAAACACAGCGCATTGGGGGGACAGGGACATCCCTTTCAACATGTCTGACATGTGGTGTTCTTTCTTTCTGAAGGCCTCTTTCTGGGGCGATGGCAAGTTGCCAGGCATGCCCCAGAAGCCTTGCAGCAAGGCAGCGGCCCCCACACCACCTAAAAGGAGGAACAGCACCTTATGGTCCGAGACATTAGACATCCACCAGAAAGGAACTTTCTCCACCAAAGAGATCAAGCGGCAAGAGGTGAGTCCAGGAGTCCAGACAGGGATGAATTCTACATGCTTGCTAGACTAGTTCACATGTCTTTGTGTCAAATGGTTTAAATTGGACTAGAAGCCATTCAGCCATCTTGGCTAAGCTCACTATGGTTTAGGCTACGATGTAATGACAACCTGATTTACATGTTTACTAAAAAAACATCTGTCTGTGCCTTCTCCCATTCCTCAGGCCATATTTGAGCTGTTTCGTGGAGAACAGCATCTGATTGAGGACCTGCAGCTTGCATGCAAGGTTTGTCATTTTAAAAGCTCTGAGGCAGCGGGAGTACATATAAAGCAAACAGATTAAATCAGTCTGGCAGGCTTTGAATGCAGCACAGCCAGGAGCTATAAAAAGACAGGGATTGTTCCTCTGTCTTTTTTTTTTTTGTACCCCTAAAACTGTTGACCAAGATATTTTTAGTAGCCGCTCCCAAAGCTCTGCCCAGATATTACTGATCACTTTGCTCCATCCACAGGCGTACCACGACCCGATGCTGAAGCTGTCCATCATGTCAGAGGAGGAGCTTACTCACATTTTCGGCAACTTGGATGCCTACATCCCACTGCACGAGGACCTTCTGGCGCAGCTCTCCAAAGCCACGGGGCCAGACAGGACCGTGGGCCAGATTGGGCAAATTGTTATTAGCTGGGTAAGTGTCTTTGACTTTTTGAGCCATCAAAAGCTTTTACGCTAGTAAAACCGTATTTTGAATTAGCAGTTAGATAAAGAGTCCCTCCTTCCTTTGCAGCTGCCCAGGCTCAATGCCTACAAAGACTACTGCAGTAACCAGCTGGCAGCCAAGGCGCTGCTGGACCAGAAGAAGCAAGACCCACGTGTGCAGGACTTCCTGCAGCGGTGCCTCGAGTCACCTTTTAGTCGGAAACTGGACCTGTGGAGCTTCCTGGACATTCCCAGATCCCGCCTGGTCAAGTACCCCCTACTGCTCAAGGAAATCCTGAGACACACTCCAGCAGAACACCCCGATGCTGCCAGCCTGCAGGAAGCTGTAAGTCCAGGAGACAAACTGGTTCAACACACTGATCCATCATAGTGCCTCTCCCATGTAATAATTAGGCTGCTTGTGTGTTCAGATCACTGTCATCCAGGGAGTTTTGTCTGACATCAACAAGAAGAAAGGGGAGTCCGAGTGCCAGTACTACATCGACAAGCTGGAGTATCTGGACGACAGGCAGAGGGACGCTCGCATCGAACGGTGCAAGAGTCTTCTGTGTCACGGGGAGCTGCGCAACAAGAGCGGCACGGTGAGCACAGCGCACACTTCCAAGTCGTCCTTCGGTGCTTCTCTTTGCATGTTAACACGAGGCTGCCGTCCCACATGAGGCGGGCTATGTGCTCAGATGATGCTCTGGTTTGAAAGTTTCTGTTTTTCCTGGAAATTCTTTCAGAAGCTGCACGTGTTCCTGTTCACCGACCTGCTGATCCTGACCCGCCCCGTCACCAGGAACGAGCGCCAGTGCTTCCAGGTGTACCGGCAGCCAATCGCAGTGCAGGATCTGGTGCTGGAGGACCTGCAAGATGGCGATGTCAGAATGGGCGGCTTTTTCAGAGGAGCCTTCAGCAATGCAGACAAAGGTAAGGCTCGTCCCAGAAAGTGTCCGCTAGTAGCCTGAGCAGCACTTTGCCCCCGTTCCTAATGACGCTCTCTGCTTTCTCTGCAGCCAAGAACATTTTCCGGGTACGTTCCCAAGACCCGAGCCAGGCACAGTCACACACTCTGCAGGTCAACGACGTCTTCCACAAGCAGCAGTGGCTCAACTGCCTCCGTAGTGCCATTGCCGTCCACCGGCCTCTGAGCGAGCCCTCCAGCCCCAGCCCGCCTACAGGCAGCGTCCGTTCCAAGCGCCGCCCTTCCTCCGTTTCTGCCATCATCCACATGGAGGAAGCAGACGAGAACTACCCGCAGCCAGGCTCTCAGTCGGCCCCCGCCTCACTGTGCAACAGCCCCACCACTGCGTCCCCTTCGCCTCGCTCCCCGCCATCGTCCACGACGTCCGTGTCATCGACGTCATCCTCACCCACGACACATAAAACCAAAAAGGACAAGAAGGCTCTGTGTTCTTTAGGGAAGAGAAAAGAGGCGATGGTGTGAGGTGGAGCGTTGGTAGAGAACGTGGATGGACCTCTTTGTTTTTCCTGTACATAAAACAGCACAGCACATTTATGAGTGTCTGCGTGTTATTACAGCAGTGTTCTGTTACTGTCCTCCTTGGCAGCTATTTACCTTACTCCTCCATCCAAGTGCATCCCATAGAGACACAGTATTCTGGAGGGGGGTGCACGTGGTTCAGCTCTAAAAGGGAAGCATGACAAGAAGTAAACCCACGGTTCACACTCGGTGTGGCCAGTTTGCTGAGTTCTTGAAGAAAGAGTTGGTGCATCAGATCCTGTTTACTATAAAGTTCATATTTAAACATTCTTTTAGACCTTTCTTTGGGGGATAATACACTTTATATTTTCAGATCTATCCTAGTATTGTTTTAGGTATTGTAAAGCAGCAGAGTTTTAGCTGTTAGGGCAGGTTTTTGAACATTTGCCGATGTCAAGGTGAAAGACAAAAAGCCGACCCCTAAAAAGGTGAGGTGTACCACACAAACAGATTTCTGTCATAGTTGGGTTTTTAGACTGAGCAGAAGATGTCTTATTTTTATACATTCCTTAAATAACAGATGCTAGAAGCCAGATATTATTTTATTTTATTTACTACAGAGGCATTAATTTCATTCCAGAACAGATGATATGTCAGCAAAAAACCGTGATGAACTCATATCGCAGACGAGATGATGAGTTTTGTTTAAGACAAAATTTTGAACTGGGCCACGTTGGTTTCTTAAAAAGCTGATTCCTGAGAATGAGGCGGATCACTTTTCAGTGTAGGATCTTGCATGGAGCTTTAGTTGTGGACGCCGCTTGCACCTGAAGAGGCGGCATGATGTATGCAACTGTCCCGAGGGACGGGACTGAGCGACGATGAAAGTTGTTGAAGGCAGAAGAGAACGAAGACGAGAACGATTAGGAAGTGAAACGCTCAGTGTGACATGTGTAACTCCCATCAACAGTATTTCCTGCTTCCCATTTGAAACCTTCCTGGGTAAACTGAAAAAGATTGTGCGGAGGCCTCATAAACCTGTGGAACAAATTGTCAAGCGCGTCTATGAGACGCAAAGTATTCAGAAGAAAAGAGAGGATGTCTGTTCCCGCTCCTCTTAAACGGCTTCATAAGTCTGGACCAATAACAAGTGATCTTGGAACTTTTAAGCAGTACAGAAAATACACTGATGGACAGACATGTGTTTCTTGCTCCATGGGTGTAGGTTTTGCTTATAATAACCAGTCCGCTGTAACTGTATGCCAGGCGTTTATTAGCAGCCAACATGAACGTCCGTACACTCGTAACCGGAAGTACACATCACATCTAGAGAGAACCACAGCGACACCTGCTGGAACTCTCCGTAACGGCAGCAACAGGAGACAGTATGGACAAACATAACATTGCTGTTATCTACATCCCCCTTTTCAGTTTTTTTTTTCTTCTTCTTAATTTTGCACTTTTCAGGCAAACCCAAATCAAACAACACCACAGTGATGGAAGAACTTATCAGGTTATGGATTACACAAAATGAGGCTTCAAATATCAAATGAAATTCACAGTAATCATTGTCATAACTGCGACAAGTATGCAACAACATAACACGAGATAAAACACATTTCAAAACAGAAAATACAGCACAAGTGTGCTTTTAATCCACGTATTTACTATTCGGTTTAGACACTCTACCAGAATTGGTTCGGTACAAGTTGTCATCAGAGCGTACTTGGCATTTTGTGGGTGTTATCACCTGTTCTGACTGTTGTGTGCCATGTTGTGGTGGGTCGAGTTGAACTTGAACTGTTTCATGTTTGTTGGTTTGTGTTTTATTAGGTTCAGTTTCATCCGCTCGTCGAGATGAGTCCAGTTCATCTTGTGTTGTAGCGAGCTTTTCGGGTTGAGGCTCGCTCACAGGCAGAAGATGTTGTCTGTTGCGCCTGTATTCTTTTCCACCCGACTCAACGACATATGAGCGAGGTTCAGCACACACTCTACTTACAACTCCAATCTTGTCATGTCCTCTCTGTGTTTGTAGTCTCACCACCTCGTTTGGTGTTAATGGACTGAGCAGCTTGCTGGACTTGTCGTAGTGCTGTTTTTGAGTTTTACGCTTTTTTGTGAGTTGAGTTTTGATAGTGGTTGTCACTTTTGCTGTTGGTGTTAGCAGTTTTTTGCACACGGGAAGGGTTGACCACGTTCGTCTTGATAGCAGCCTCTGTGCTGGTGAGCCAAGAATGTTGTCTCGTGGCGTGTTGCGTAGATGTAACAGGTTCAAATAGAAATCAGTTCCATCTCTTTTTGATGTTTCAAGGAGTCTTTTAGCACTCCGGACAGCTCTTTCACTGAGTCCATTTGACTGAGGGAACTCAGGGCTGCTTGTGACGTGTATGAACTCCCAGTGTGTGGCAAACTCCCGAAAGGTCTGGCTGGTAAACTGGGTGCCATTGTCTGAGTACAGTTTCTGTGGTATCCCATGTACTGAGAAGTGGTGTTTGAGTTTGTTAATGACTGAGGCAGATGTTAGGTTTTCAAGTTTATCTATTTCAAACCATTGCGACCATGTTAGATACCCATTCCGTGGGCTCCTCCACTGGTTCAATTACTCCCAGGGCCTGCATTCTTTGAAGTTCCTCTTTAACTCTTTTCTCCATAGGAACAGGAACGCGTCTTGGAGGGTTGACGACAGGTGACACGTTTGGAGTGAGTTTCATTGAGTAAGTTATAGGTAAGTTACTGACTTCATCTTTAAACAGGTCTGTGTATTCATGAAACACTTTCTGCGCCAGTGTCTCATCCTGATCTGTGTCAACCTGGTAGACTTCCTTGCTGAAACTAACCAGTTTCATTCGCACGCTGTCCTTTAATCCGATGATGGGTTGCACATCGTGTTTTACAACTTGGAATTGCAGGTCATATAACTGTCCAGCTAGCTTACACTTGAGAGTAACTGTGCCTGTGGTCTTGATCTTCGTGCCTCCGAAAGCAACAAGATTTACCTGTTTTTGTGACTTGAGTAGGGTTTCGTTGTTGCCGATCTTTCTGTAAGTGTCTAGTGAGATTACGTTACATTTTGCCCCAGTGTCTACTTTTAGTTTGAGAGCCTTATCAAAAACTTTGACTGTGCAGTATCCTTCTTTGTTGTGATTGTTCTCACCCTCCATTGTTAGGTGCTCAATGCAAAATGTCCCATCACTGTCTGGGTCAGCATCCTCTGAAATTTGGTTCACTTGCTTGCCTCTGTGATGTGGTTTTGCTGATCTGCATTGTTTTTTGTAATGATTATATTTTTTGCAGACGTGACACTGTTGTCCGAAAGCAGGACATTGCTCCCTTTTGGCTGGATGCGAACCGCCACAGTTTCTGCAATTTTGAATGTTCGTTAGAGGTTTATTTATTTTCCTTTTGAACTTGCCATGTTTAATCTGTACAGTGTCCACACTAGCAGATGTAATATGCTTTGGTGTAGAGAGGGCTTTGCTATGTTGATCTGTGAGCTCGCTTATTTGGCATATACGCACCGCCTTGGCAAGAGTGAGTTCCGTCTCTTTAAGAAGGGAACGTCTGACGCTGTCACTGGTTATACCACATACTAATCTGTCTCTGATTAACTCGTCTTGTAGTGCACCAAAGCTGCAGGTTCTGGCCATGTTCTTTAACGTGCTCACGTATGCTTCAATGGTTTCATCGGGTTTCTGTTGTCTTTTGTTAAAGTTATGCCTCTCCATTATGACATTGGTCTCTGGGTTGCAGATCTCCCTGAACTTTCCCTTTAGACATGCGGGGTCTTCCCTCGATTCCGCGGCGACTTCTACTATGCCTTCAGCTGATATGACTGCGGGGGCATACGTGAATGATCGCTCCCTTTCAATGGCCTCTGGTCCCGCCAGATTGAGGAGTATATAGGGCTTAGTCTTAGCATTTTTGTCACTGTGGGCAGCGGCGATAAAGATGTCATATTCGCGCTCGAACTTACGCCAGTTTTCAGCGACGTTGCCGTCAAAGATGAGAGGATCTGGGCGCCGGAATCCGTCCGCCATGTTGTGCGGTGATTGCTTTTTTCGTCGTCCTTACCGGCTCCGCTTTTCTTCTTCGACTGTGCAGGATTTCTAAGATATCCCACTTCTGACACCATGTAGGTTTTGCTTATAATAACCAGTCCGCTGTAACTGTATGCCAGGCGTTTATTAGCAGCCAACATGAACGTCCGTACACTCGTAACCGGAAGTACACATCACATCTAGAGAGAACCACAGCGACACCTGCTGGAACTCTCCGTAACGGCAGCAACAGGAGGCAGTATGGAGAAACATAACATTGCTGTTATCTACAATGGGAGATAACTGTTTCAATGTAGGGGGAACAATTCTTATTGTGGCAAACATTTTACAGGATTGCCAAGTTGTCAAAGCACTGTGTCAGGTCTTTGAAAACTGTAATGCCTTTTTCAGCTATCCATTGGACTCAACATGCCTTGGAATTTACTTTGTTTCAAATCTGTCTAAACAAATGAATCTTGTATTACTTGATGAATTAAAACAGAAAATGGTGCTTTTGCCACTGAAGTCTGGATATGTGGCATTGCCACTGCTGTACTAGTTGGCTTCTTTTTGCTTTCTCACCAGCATGCTACCATTTGCAGTTGTTGATTTTCTGGATGGTGGAGGTGCATCCATAATTCCTTGCAAGTGGTTTACAGGACCAGCGGAAGATTCTTGTTTCTGGCCACCAGGGAGAGTCAATATCAATAAGGATGGAGTTACTCCAGATGCAAACTGGTCACAGTACAGAGTTCGCATCTTGGGGAAAGCTGGTAAGAAGCATTTTTGTTTATTGCTACCAAATATTCTGTCATTAAAGACAGAACAAAAAATTTCCCTGTAACTTCACTAACAACATTTTGTTGATGTATGTCAAAAATTTACAGAAAACTATGAAAATCCCAGGGTGAAACTGCGGAGGTCTGAAGCAACCTCTGATCTGCAGACTGAGTCAGATTCTGGAAGCAGATTGGGAAAAGGGAAGCGGAAAAGGAGGTAATTATGTGTCTTAAAAACGCCTTAAAAGCAACAATTTATTGTGGTGATTATAAGAAAAACAAAAACAAGCTGACAGTATCTTTAGCAGACCATTGCTGCTCACCAGATTTAGATATGATCTTAAAATAGCACTTTGTAACTTTTTGACTTTTAAAAATCAGTTTTAGACTCCTTTTGATGCCGGACTGTACATTAATGTTTTTAGTTTGTAGGACTAACCAGTAACTAAATTGTTTGTGGGGTTTTTTAATATTTGTTTTCATTTTAAGGCCAGTGATCCAGGGCAGCACGGTGGCACGGTGGTTAGCACTGTTGCCGCACAGCAAGAAGGTCCTGAGTTCAATTCCACCATCAGGCCGGGGTCTTTCTGTGTGGAGTTTGCATGTTCTCCCCGTGTCTGCGTGGGTTCCCTCCGGGTACTCCGGCTTCCTCCCACTGTCCAAAGACATGCAGCTTGTGGGGATAGGTTAATTGGATAATCCAAATTGCCACTAGGTGTGAATGTGAGTATGAATGGTTGTCTGTCCTTGTGTGTTAGCCCTGCGACAGACTGGCGACCTGTCCAGGGTGTACCCCGCCTCTCGCCCTATGACAGCTGGGATTGGCTCCAGCACCACCACCCTCAACTCCTTCACCTGTGGTTTCACAACCAGTTCCAAGACAACTTGTACAAGCCACCAATACCAGCATGTTTGTACGTGTTCTAACCCTCCTGGAAGACATTAAGGAGACTCAGAGGATCCACAGTTGAATGCTACAGTCTCTCCTCAGTGCAATGAAGTAGTGGAAGGTGAGCTCCACAAAAGTTGCTGTTTTTGAAAATAAAATAGATAAAATAAAAGAAGTAATGTCATTTTCGCGGAAATGTAGTTTTTTTTTTTTTTTTTACCATCAGGGCCTCATGAGCTTATACTGGTGTTTTTAAAAGTTATCTTTGACTTTATGACTTTCGGTGTCGTTTCTGGGATGCTTAGGACTCATATTGCACTGCTGGAAATAGTTTATTTTGATGCATATGCTGCTTTTTTGCAAACTTTCAGTATAGTATTTATTTTCGTTTTTCCTGCAGTATATAAAAATTGGTGTATTTCAAAAATAAAACTATGAAGACACTCAAAATAAATTTCCTGTGGTGGGAAACTATTTTGTGCAACTTTTTTGTATTTACAGTTTTGAGGGATAAGCCTCTTAAATTTCTCTAACTAGAAAGACATGCAGCTTGTGGGGATAGGTTAATTGATTAATCCAAATTGTCACTAGGTGTGAATGTGAGTGTGAATGGTTGTCTGTCCTTGTGTGTTAGCCCTGCGACAGACTGGCGACCTGTCCAGGGTGTACCCCGCCTTTCGCCCTATGACAGCTGGGATAGGCTCCAGCGCCCCCCGCGACCCTGAAAAGGATAAGCGGAAGCGAATGAATGGATGGATGGATGGATGATCCAGTTAAGCTCGGATGAGGACTGGGACAACGCTGCAGAACAGCCAGAGACCTCATCACCATCAGCAATGGAGAATAGACATTCAAGTGAAACTCCCCACCAGAACGTCACTCATCCATTTGTTCAGCTACCACCACCCTCAACTCCTTCACCTGTGGTTTCACAACCAGTTCCAAGACAACTTGTACAAGCCACCAATACCAGCATGTTTGTACGTGTTCTAACCCTCCTGGAAGACATTAATGATAAATATATGTGTTGGTGTAAAAAGCAACAACAATTTCATTGAGGAAGGAAAGTAAGGTAGGGATGGTAAATGGCCTGTATTTGTATAGCGCTTTACTAGTCCCTAAGGACCTCAAAGCGCTTTACATATCCAGTCATCCACCCATTCACACACACGTGATGGCAGCTACATTGTAGCCACAGCCACCCTGGGGCGCACTGACAGAGGCGAGGCTGCCGGACACTGGCGCCACCGGGCCCTCTGACCACCACCAGTAGGCAACGGGTGAAGTGTCTTGCCCAAGGACACAACGACCGAGACTGTCCAAGCCGGGGCTCGAACCGGCAACCTTCCGATTACAAGGCAAACTCCCAACTCTTGAGCCACGATCGCCCGGCTCTAAGGAGAAATAATAACAGTGACAGTGAGCTATCAACTCAATGATTTGTTGACAAGAATATCACCACAAATACCTTTTGTGTGGCTGTGATTATAGCCATGGTTACCTGTATCAACATTTGAACCTTACCTACAACTCACACACAACTCTGTCTAAAAATGGAATTTTAGTTAACGCCTTCTCTCAAACTGAAGAAAATGAAGGTTTAAGAAATAATGATGGTAAAATAAAATACTGTACTCTCAGAGACATTTGTAACACAAACATCTCCCTCCTTAGGTCTTTTGTGATCACAATAGAAAGTAAAACACAAATTTAATAAGGTTAGTTGTGCTTGAGATTTGCATCACTTCATATAAGCAACATGCAACCTGTTGATTCTGCAATAAAAGTCCTTTTTGCATGGCAGACTACATTTCATATCCCTTGTTGCTGGTTCACAGATGCCACAGTAGGTTGCAGAAAGAGCCACCTCCACAGGCGACTACAGACTGCCATTTGGGGTGCAACACCGCCACCTCGTGTCCCTCTTAGCAGCTACACCCACCCATTGAGCGCTTAAACGGGCTTGGCGCTCAGAGGTGTGCAGCCTGCTGCCTTCTCTCAGTCTGAACAGAGCATTTTTTCTCCCGCAGACACCCGAGCTGGGAACCGATCTGTCCTCTCCAGAAACATCCTCTAGGAGATCCAAATCAGCAGTTTCCTCTTCTTAAAAGCCGTCTTGGTTTTCTCGTGTGATTGAAGAGCTGCGATTAAAAAAAAAGGAAACCTCCGTTCTTTAGTAGCTGCATCAGGTAAGACAATTTGCAATCAGTTTGAAAGAGAAACGCCTCATTTTACGACTTGGTGATGTGTTGCTGGGTTGTTGGGCGTGGGAATGTGTGGCTTGTGGGAATGAACAAAAGATGATGCACAGTGTGGATCGTTCCTGACTGCACCTGCTTCTAAATGAGTGTGTCTGCCATGGGTGTAAATACATGAAACACTTTTGCAAGGTGCTGGAAGATCAACAAGGCGAGGTTGATGTAGCAGTTCGGGGAGTAATGATCAAGCAGCGATGGTTGAAAGCATCATGACAGACGGAGCAGATGTTGCTCAAACTGCGTGCATTTGGCGATGATCATGAGGCAAGCATGGATAGCCTATTTTCCTTTGGTTAGCTTAATATAACTTTCGATTTGAACAGTATTCCTCGGATTCATGCCATCCGCTGGCATTCAAATCAGTTTCATCACCATCAAAGAGCTGCTGAAGAGCTGGTGCCAGCTGAGCCACGGGATCTTTACCTTCCACAAGGAATCATTCAGGGGTTTTTTCGCGGGGGGGGGGGGGGGGGGGGGGGGGGGCAGTGACAAACTTTATGTGAAGCAGCTGCAGACATGCGCTCTTGGACTTTTGTCCTTTTCCTTTTATGATGTCTGCAAGATGTCTGTCAGCTCAAGATGCTCTAGGTTTTGTCGTTCACGTTATCGAAACCTCACTTTAGGAGGAGCCATGATGTTTGCTTTCATGAGACGCAGACGGGAATTTGGACTCATCCTAATCTGTTTAGTATCCCTCACAGCCTGGACTCATGAATTCCTGGAACATTTTTAATAATAGATTGCTGAACAGATTCACTAGGTTGCAGCATTGATTTTTGTCTGTGCAAGGCTGTAAAGAGTCGCCTGATAAGAAACCAATTGGGGCATTTTTTTCTCTTATGAAGAAAATCTATAGCAATCATAGTAAATCCTAAAGTGGATAGTATATAAATATAGAAAATCCAAGATACTTGTATAGCAGCAGAATGATGACACAGACACTAAAGTGTTCACAAAGTGACAGTAAACTAAAACTGATTTATTATCATTGTTTAAGCTTTGTTAAGTCCAGTTTTTCCTAAAAGCTGTCCATGGATGAACTCCCTAATCATCTACATTTCATGTGTTACCATAAACCGCACCTCTTGCCATGCGAGACTCTGTGTTTGTTCCAGCGAATAATAACAGCTTCTTTATTGCCCTAATTGAATTACACACCCAAGTCAGACGCACCAATTATTTCCTTGATTGTGTAACAAGTGAGATGCTGCGGCATCTGGTATCCGCATCCCACAGGAGCGCTGTGAGGCCTGAACTGGCTGTGAGCCCGC
Source organism: Astatotilapia calliptera (assembly GCF_964374335.1). NCBI lineage: Eukaryota > Metazoa > Chordata > Actinopteri > Cichliformes > Cichlidae > Astatotilapia > Astatotilapia calliptera. The sequence goes on from NC_137438.1 coordinate 3,879,043, forward strand.
TGATGGCCTTTAAACCCCCCCCCCCCCTCGTTCAACCAGAAGCTGCAGAATTGAGAGGGGTAAGGATTTCTTCCCTTGGGAATACTAATAACCTTAGCAGACAGATTTGTCTGCGTCTTGTTCACTATCAACTCAGTAGGCAGGCGTGAGGTCGTGTCAGGACGCTGCAGTCATGTTGGGGCTAGATAGAGTCTGGTAGGGTGAATGGGGCTGCATAAGTAAGCGTTTTTATTAGCTCAAGAGAAATCCTTAACTCTGGTGAATCCTGCTCTAAAGAAGAGCCCACAGACTCTGGTTGCCAAAGGCCAGTGGTGTTTGGGAATATCTGTCCTTTTGGTTATTTGGAATGGTCACTACAAGCAATAATTGTTATCCATTTAGACAATGGACAGCACCCCTCCCCTATAATACAGGATGGGGGCTGGTCCCTATACCAGATGCCATAGGGCAAGATGCAGGGTACACCCTGGACGGGTCACCAGTCTGTCAAGAAGTACCCAGAGAGAATCCTCACCGTCACAACATCATAACTCTACACTGGGTTCAAATATAATAATTTTATATTTGAACCCAGGCACTTGCTTGCTGTGAGGCAGCAGTACTAACCACTGTACCACTCTTTTTTAGCCTTTTTGCTTTGTATGAGAAAGAAAAGCAGCATATAGTTAGTGGTCTACACATTTGCCTGACATGTAAAAGATCTCTGGTTTGATGCCAGGAGGAGCCACCAATCCATTTGGGGTTGTATCAAGAAGGGCATCTGGTGTAAGAGATCTGCCAAATCAAACATGCAGGGGTACCTCCTGTGGTGATCTCTGTGAATAAGGGAGCAGCTGAAAACAGCTTCTTCTTTTTGACAAAGAGAAGGGAGGAAGTTGAAACCAGCAAATAAATAACTGGAACACAGCTTGTTTAATGAGGTAATCAGATAACTGCTGAAACTCAGTATATGCGCTCATCGCTATCTGTCGTGTGCTGTCATGCAGTGGAAGCTTAAACCTAGAAGTATCATTTCCTTTTGAATGATTCTGAAAACCGCTGATGGGCATTACTCCATTCATTCACGCTGGATCCAAACTTTTATCCAAGTAACTAACATGACTCCATTTGATTATTTAACCATGTTTGGTAAATTTCTCCTTGTTGGAACACAATAACACAACACAGCAATACCATGTTTTTACATTTGGAAAGACACAAACTCTTTTTAGTGGCTTTGTTGGTTTTGTATCAGATTTTATTTGCTCTGGTTTCTGTCTTTGTCTCAACCCCATTTAGATGTGGTCTTGGCTATAAACATCACTGGAGCTGCTCGTTGAACTGAGTTGTGTTTGCCTCTTGCGCTGCCTTTTGTCTTTTCGTCTCTGACATTTTTGGTTAGTTTTCTGCTTTCTGTTTGCAATGAATCCACTCTCTAACCAAACCACTTCCAGGTGTTTCTGTCCAAGTAATAAGGATGGATATTGAACCTCAAGACCATTTTTTGATGACTGAAATGTTTCCATCCAGTTGGTCAGAGTACTGAAAACCAAGTTTAGATATCTGGCCAGATTCAGAATCTGGAAATTTAGTGTACATCATTCCTGTTTAGAGAACTTTTAATATTTGGAAAAATGGTTTCTGTAAAATGAGTTAAAAGAGACAAAGGTTTGAAGCTCACATGGTGCTGGGACCACAAAAAAAGTAATAATAATTTTATATGTTCTCCGGTGGAATGAAGCCATGCGTTTTACATCTGTGTCTGCATTTTAAGTGCATGTTTAAAATGAGAAGGAGATGAGCACCAGGGTGGTTTGAGGTGCTGAGATGTGGAACAGGAACATGTCGGGCTGGTTTGGTTCATTGATGCTGTGTGTTAGGGGCAGCAGTGAACCCTGGGGACTCAACCCCTGTCTCCTGCTTTGGTCCTTCTGTTCAGCTCTCCATTATGACTGTCACTCTTATCATCAGCTAATTCCAGCTTCCTGCACGACTTTCATCATATTTTAATCTTTTCTTCTTCACTCTTTTTTAGCTTTCTTTCTCTAAGTATGCTTCCTGCCGCATAGAAGTAATAGCTTTCCTTCCCTTCTCCCGTCTCCTTCGATCTTTCCTCATTTCCCTTCCCTCATCTCTTCCTTCTCTTTCATGTCAAAGCTTTCATTTTACAACTTCTTTTTTGTGCCCTTGGGTTGTGTCTGTGTGGGATCACGAGGGTAGCGTTTCACCAAGATCAATGACGGCTTAAGATATTTCATTTAAAGTGTCAGATTAAATTAGGTCTAACCGCGGCAGATGGGGGTTTAAAGGCCCCTGATAGAGAGCAGGGACATGCTCTCCCATCAGCATCGATTAGCTCCATTGTCATTTTTGGACGGAGACTCATGTGATTAATTGGACCTTAAGAAGTACCTGAAGGTATGTCATCAGATTTTACTTTGGGATTGAGATTTTTTTCTTCTTGAAAACTGACTAATCAGTTTCCGAGTTTCCTTCTTCCCTGTCATGCAGTTGTCATCTGAGTTACAGTGAATCTGGGTTAACTCATGAGTCTTTTCTGTGTAGAAACTACTTGCGGATGCTCAAAGTAAATCCACTGCAAAGCACATTTGACAATAGCAAAGACTCAAGAATTAAAGACTGTTGAAAAGAGGAGGAGAAAAGACTAAAGTGGCGTGTAATCAAAACACAGAGATGAGAAAGAGCAAAAAACAAACTGCTGCTTTTACTGTTTTGTAGAGAGGAGGAAGGCATGGGGAATAGGGAATAATAAGAGACAAAAAGCAGAGGTAGGGTAGGAGAGAGATTATTTGTCACCACTGACTGTTCAAGGCAGAGAGCCTCGTGGCACTGACGGCCTGTGGAGCTGCTCTTTGAGGATACTGGATGAACTTCTCGTGAGAGATGTAGGTTTGTGTCTCTGCAGCTATGAGCTGTGGATAAATTCTCCAGTGAAGGATTGGAAGGTTGTTGTGTGTATATGTCCACAGTAATGGTCATCAATATTATACTTTTATATATAAAGGAATCAAGGAACCGAAGGCCTTATCTAGAATCCAATGGTTTGTCTTTAGCCCGTGGGCTAATTTTATGGGAGCCCTGGTGTGACAAAAGGAGATCCAAATTTTTGAAAAGCCTGGAGATCAGCTGAACAAAAAAAAGAAGCAAATCATCTTTATCTGATACCTTCTTATTCCTTCCCGATTGATGCCGATTGATTGCCTACACAGGGTTGTCTGATTTTTTTGCCCTAAAACTCTTCAGACTTTACCTTACAATATAAACGCCTTGAGTTAACTGTGGCTGTGAGTTGACACTATAGAAATAAAACTGAATTGAATTGAACGTCAGGTCTTGACTGAAAAAAACTTTGACTTCTGAGGTTGTAGCTGTAACGTGACTGTCAGCTGGACATCCTTCTTTGACTTTTTGGTGCAGTGGTCAGAACACAGGTTAGAAATTTAGATTGGGGGGCGGGGACTAATCTGTGTGAAAAATGGTGTTAGTATTGTAGAAGTAAGGGCAATTTGCAGACATTTCGGCTTATAATAGACGTGAAATTGCAGAACTGTGTGTGTGGGACATCAACTGAAGGTTCAATCTGTGATGTTTGTGGGTGCTGAAGTGTGGAAAAAATGTTCTGTTTTATAGGAGCTTATTTAACATACATTATATTGTGCAACATTTTTGCATCAAGAAGAGCTTTAAATGCTCCTACAATTGGCATTGTAAGAAGATAAAAAAAAGAAAGGACATTGCCAGCCCTTCTAACTGGATTAAAACTAGTGGAATTTTTGGGGAGCTGATTCCTAATTTAAAGTTTCTGGCCAGTTAGAACATGTAATATGAATGCTTAAGGTGAAGTAGAGCGCAGACATGGTTCTTATATGAAAATGATCAAGAAGCCAATTTTTCATCAGTCCTATTATGAAAGTATAATGAATAAAATGACAGGATTGGCTGAATTTACCCTGAAGTGACCTTGGATTCACACAGTAAGACATTTTGAAGAATGGATTGCCTAATAGATAGAGCCTCTAGTCGAGTGTCTAGTCTGTTCGATAATACCAACCTGTCTCACAGCTGATCCAGTAACCCACATTTGTACAAGTACACAGGTACCTTGTTGGCACTTGACAGATCTTTTATTGCCTCATTCAGTATGTCTCCATTTTGACTTTTGGAGGTTCAGAGAAAGTTAGCACAGTGTGCGTTTCCATTTGAGTCTCTCACAATGCTACACATTGTCAACATGGAGCAGTTGAGTACAAACATGTTGTTTGACTTTAGGCCGACACTAGTGTACCTCACTCCTTTGTGAGTCAGCTGCTGCCACTGTAGAGGTTTTGCTTGTGACGTCATGTGCTCGTTGCTCTCCGCCATATTGGACGTGATAAGCGGTAGTGATCATGTTCAATCACTTATATGTAATATACATACAAATTATCACTACTTTTTTCACAATGCCTACATTGTGCTGTGTGATTGGATGCAGCAATCAATACTTTCCCGTTGAACACACAAGAATATAGAAAAAGTGGAAGAGAATGTAATTTTTCTGCCCGTTTCTCATGCCGACCACTTAGAATACTAATCAAGTGGAACCAGATAATCTTCCACGGCACACCTGATTATTTCTCACGGCACACCTGAGCAGCGGCACAGTGGTTTTAGTGTCCTAAAACTTGTAAACTACTGGTCCTTGCTATATGATGTACTTTTTGCTGCTATTAAAAGCTGTCTCCATCATTTTTCTGGCAAATATCCAGAAAATGAAACCAGCTGAGCTGAGACTGAGTTAGATGTTAATACAGTCTCGATCAAAAGTTTCAGTTTCAACCTGTTCCAGTTTAAGTGTTGTTTTCAATAAACTGCATGCTCAAAAAATGTTTTGTCTGACTCCCATTTCTTCTTGTTGAAGCTTTACTTGGAAACTAGCAAACTATGATTTTTTTTTGCTATTTTTCAAGTGGTCTTAAACTTTTAATCGGGACTGTATATTACTTCTGTTAAAGAGTCCTGACAACAGGCGTGACTGTTGCCTTACATTTCTTCTGATTGGCAGGGCTGAAAGCACGCTCTTAACGTTGATGCCTAAAACAGCAGCAATGTGGCAAAAACAGGCTGCAGTTCAATGATTGCAATGAAAGAAAAAAATGAAAATGGGGCTTGAAGATTGAAGCTGGAAAGGGTGAGATAACAGAGTCCACATCTACTTCTCCTCTTGATATAAGTGTAACAGTGGGCCAAATGGGCCTTTTTCAGCCCTGACTCATGCTAATGCGTTAATATGAAACGCCGCCACTGCACACCACACAAATGGTGTGAATCTACATTTTTATGTCATTTGCTATAAGATTGATAACCCATTAGTCTGAGCATGGCAGGCTGAGCACAAGGTAAGGAGAAATATCCACACTTGGTTCTTATTTACATCAGGCCCATTCATCTCCCATCTCATTTTAAGCTGAGCTTGACATTGAAATGGGTGCGTATTAAGCACAGAGAGGGGAGACTTTGGTATGTATCATACCATTTTTTTTTTTTTGCTCCACCCAAGGAGTGAATCAGAAATGATGAATGGCATGGCAGTTTAATGATCTTGTAGTGGCAAGGCAAGTGCTGAAGCAGGCGCATTACACGCTAACTGCAGTGAGATGAAGATAGACTTTTGCCAGAAGTGTGTAGCAGTCACATAAAAAGCCTCTTCGTCAATTAAAGGAATGATCTGTGGAGTAAAAGGCAATGGTAAAGGTCATACTTATTGGACTCTTTCTACATCCACATACAAAACATCTTTCCTCTCTTTTTCTTATTATGAATATGCACCAGTTCCAGAATTCACCACATTCACTGCGATGCCCTCAGGATTTATCACACCAAGCATGCTCTCGAGCGCACATATAGATCTGTAGACTTTCGAGGAAATTAAGGGGGTAATTTGCATTTTACAGGGCTCCTTTTGTTTCTGCGAGGCCCATATCTTCAAAATAAGCCACAATGATGTTCTCTCTAGGCACAGCTACCCCACATCACAGGCTCTTATCACGTGTCAGCTGGGAGGTTCAGTACCAATTACAATTACATCTCCATTTCGATCTTGCACTTGCCACTCTCTTTGCCATTTTTTACCCTAGCTGCATTGTTGTGCCATCTCTCTTTTTTTGTATGTAAAGGTATCAGAGCTTGGTCAAACACTAATCTGCCCTCGGTGCATTAGTCTGTTGCACGATACAACATGCCACTATGAGAGAATTAAATCCACTACATGCACCTTAGGAGTCTGCAGAGCACAGGCATCACTTTCAGTATTGTTTCTTGCAAGTTGTTTTTTTTTTTTGTCGGATAAGTAATTGGATTCACTTCTGGTCATCTCAACGTGTGTGTGTGATCCTACTTGCTTAACTAGAAGTGGCATACGTGTGCATGCGTGTCTTGGATGGTTTAGCCACAGCTACAGCCAGGGAATGTTGCTGACACGAATGGGAAGACCACCACTTTTGTATTCCTGTATAATAAATCAGCATTGCATCAATCATACCATCAAAGCGGTGGTGGGTTAGCGCTAGGGCTTATCTGCGGGTAAACTGAAGAAGGCTCGCATGAATCGTGAGTTTTTTGCAAGGTTATGTGAGTTCATCACATCTTATGCCACATGTCAGTGTCTCAGTGCACATTTCAAAGCGTGAGCTGCTCTGTATTTGCCAAAAGATGCAAACCACTCAGTCTCCATGAATACATTAGTAGCTGCAGGCTACATAGAAAATTACTGATCCCACTGCATGTAACAGGATCTTACTGCTGAATGTGAATACACATCAAGTCTGTAATATTGTATTTTATGCAATTGTAGTAAAGGCTAAAGGAAATGCATTCTGTCACTCATTGGAAAAGACTGATGGGAAAGTGATGTGCCCCGTGAAGGATTCCATATGTATTGGCTGCAAATTCTCCAATAATATAATAATGCATTCTCCAGATGCAATAAACTGATTTGTTTCCAAGCCATTGTTGGTTTGAGCTGGACAGAACCTTCTCTCTTTTGCAGTAGTTGTCCTATCCAGCTCCAGTAAAAAATAAGGTTGGTTTGTCTTTATTTAAAATTATGGTGAGTATACCTTTGAGATTCATTACAGTATACATTTACTTTGAAGTCACTAATCAGAGTAGCACAACGCAGTTGTGTGGTTGCAGAAAAAATAACTGGTGTAAATAGGAACTGACATGGAAAGACACGAGTCAGTCTTGGCTACCTTAATGCCACAATTATAGATCTGTCCCTAATACTTTATGGTATTTGGAGGGGAAAAATAATCTCAACTAGTAGCTGTCTCTATGTGTTATTGTGTTCTTATGGGTGGGTGTGCTCTATTCCTGCTAGCCAGTGCATCCACCTAAATATCTCTTTTCCACTGATGTAATGCCGGTGCTGCCGGTGTGTCCCTGCTGGTGGTGGTTGTGCTTTCTAAGAACCAGACCACATTTCGTGAACCCTTAGTGTAAAATGTAAAAAACAATGGCGGTGAACAAAAAAATTAAAGCCAGTCATCTGCCAGTCATTAGTGAATTTCTTGCAGCAGCGTGAGACAGTGTTTCCAACTTTGGGTCCAGCAATATTCATGAGTCATGCTAATGCTATTGTTTTTTGCTTTTTTTTCCAGTGGAAATGTGCGCACCAGTTGTGCTACCAGTTGTAGATTATAAACCTATTTTATTTGCAGGATTTACTAGTTTTGGAAGCAAGGCAGCGCAGTGGTTAGCACTGCCTCACCACAAGAAGATCCTGAGTTGGATTCCACCATCTGGCCGGGTGCTATTGGCCGAGGCCTTCCTGTGTGGAGCATGTTCTCCCCGTGTTTGCGTGGGATCTCCTGGGTACTCTGGCTTCCTCACACAGTCCAAAGACATGCAGTTAGTGGGGTTAGATAATTGGTGATTCTAAATTGCCTGGTGAATGTGAGTGCGAGCGGTTTTCTGTATTAGCCCTGCAACAATTTGGCAACCCAGACGCTCCTTCACCCTGATAAGTATAAGTGAAAGAGAATGAATTGGTGGACTGTATTATTTGACAATCTATTGGTATTGGCATTTCTAACAGCTGACTGGTGGCTGTAGCTCATTGGAGCAACTCTACTAATTGGAAGGTTGCACAAGAATCCTTGGGCAAGGCACTGAACCCAAAGTTGCTAAACTAAACGAGAACGAGAACAAAAGTTAGAACTAAAACACTAAGAAACTGGAAACGTGGAACACTGAAAGCAGTAACACGGGAAAACTTACACACATGCTAAGATAACTACTAAGAGGGAAAGGACTATAATCACTAAGAGCTAAAGAAAACCAAAACTATGAACAACAATAATCAAATAATATAATTACTGAGTTTGAAACACAAATACTGGGTTGCAGACCAGTACCGTGACAGTTAGCTGGCTTGACAAAACCTAAAACCCAGGTTGCAGATAGCAAGTGTTAGGACAGCGGTTATTAAGTTTTTCCCTTAAGCAGGGTTTCCTATTTCAGACTCTGTGCTCGCTCACATAAAAATGATCATTCTGTCATGTAACCACTGTTCCACATGAAATGATCCCCATGAATCCTGCCTGCTCCAGACGCATTATGAAAGGATGATAATAAAATGGCTGATTAAAAATACACAAAGAAGAATATTAACATTAACATAGTGTCAGAGTGTATTTTTGGTTGTAAGTGCCTACTTGTACTATCACAGATAGGGGCAGGTGTCAATAAGAATTTATTCTTCTTCCTGCTCCTTTTCATGCATGGAAACAGTGTTACTTTAATTGAAAGGAAGGTTGTGTATAGGAAATGAATTACTGCTATATCCATGTGTGAAAACATTAAAATGCAACACTGTTGCAGATAACACAAAGGTTAGAGCTGCAGAGAAGACAGATTTGAGTGTGTATGTATTACAGCTCTGAAACTTTAAAATCCATACATTTTGACATAAATGTTACTGTTCCTCAGCCTAATAAAGCAGATGCTGCAATTGCTTTAATTTGTTGGCAGATCAATGTGAAAAACATTTTAGTGCTAAACACGCATTCTTAAATGTTACAGTCCCATAAATGTGTGTTCTGTGTTTTAGTCATGTTAGAATCAAGTACAACAACATTTATACATTTTCTGTGTCAACAAATTAATAGATGCACATTCCTATGACAATGCCCGGTTCATTCACTGGTTTTAGTAAGGTACGGCTTAATAACTTTATGTGGCCATTATACATTCTCTATAATTTCTTTAAAGTGCACTGTAAATACAACAGTCAGTGGTAACGTGGCACTTCTGACTGATTTGAAACTGAAATCTGGAAAATAATTTGCTCCCAACCAGGGTACGTGTTCAGCAATAAGTTTCCACAGTAATTTAGCCAGGTGAAGAAAGCCACTTTTTGCAAAACAGAAAATGAATTTGAATGAATAAATAAATAACAAACATAGGAAAACTTGTTTGTATTGCCGGTTTTAGCTGATATGTCATATTTTTAAATAACTAAATACCCATATCGATTTTTATCCTAAAAATCCAATAGGGGTTATATTATATTAGCTAAAGTTAAGTCTAACTGGTTCCTAATTTTGGAAGGTTGCTTGAAGCCATGTACACCAATGTAGCATTTTTGAAATAAGCAAGCAATTAATGAATTATCCAGTGAACAGCTGTCTGTATTCTTACTAACCGCATTGGCTAAGCCACGTCCTCCATTCCTGGGATTTCCAGTATGCTGTGACCAGTGTCTGATGTAATGCAGTCCAAAGTAATGCAGTACTATAATTACTACAGTGATGCACTATTAAGCTTTAGTTAGGTATTAGTAAGTGCTGTATTTATAAATTATGTAATTTCTTAATACAGATATAAAAGTTTATAAACTTTTGGTTAATGTGGTAAAGACAAAACTTTCATTGCTAATGCACGAATGGCCAAACACATGATGGAAAAAGTGCTAACACGACATCGACTCTACAAGCATCTACAAACAGAGCATGCTAACACAAAGCTAGCTAATGCATGCTTCGTCAGTTGCGGTGCAGTATATTGTAGGTCATGTTGCAGACTAATGCAGCGATTAGTGATACAAACTTCTTTCTCCAGTGAGTCAATAAGAAACTTAATGCATTACTTTTGTGCTTGTGTATATAACAACCCCAACATTAGCTATGATGGTCACAAAAGATCTGTTCATCATTTGTTTTTGGAACGTTCCATATTGCTGTGTCTATCAAAAGCTCTGTTATGACTTACCATCTATTTGGTGTGGCTTTATTTGCTCAAAGGATTGGAATATGACACAAATGCAGCACGTCTATGATGCCCATGGGCAGCGGTTCATGAATACACAATGAACTCCCATTTGTTTATCATTTCCCCTCTCATTTCACTGATGTTGCTGCTTATGCCCTCTGGGCCTGGATGACACTGCAAACCCTTTAATCACTGATTGATGCCAACGCACACATGCAAGCTCACTCGCACATATCACACAACAATTCCAATTACTGATTCAGCATCAATTATTTTCTCAGACAGTGCTTAGGAGACACTCACTGGAACTAGGATCCTCTGCTTAGTTGGCTATTGGATTGACAGAACGTATGTGCAATCACTTTGGATCCAGAATAAGCAAGTTTTCCATTCACTGGCAGCCTGGAGGGGGTTGAGGTTTTCAGTTGTGACCTAATGGACTGGTGGTCCAACATTGATCTTTGTGCAGTGGGTTCAAAGATTGGAATCAGACCTAGTTTATGTGTACTGTTTTATTACTGGGATGTGTTCATACGTCATGAAGCATGGGTTAGTCTGCAGACCAAGTGCAAAGAGGGATGCTTTTAAACATGGAAACTACACTTCCCAGCAGAAATTCACAATATGTAGAGTATCGTCTTTAAGAGAGCAACAGTTTATGCATTCTAATATAAGGACATACAAGAAAACCTATAGTATTTGCATGTTTCAGCAAGTGGAGCAACTGCTGTGTGGTGACAGCATACGGCAATCGAAAGCATCTCACGGACCAACTGGGACTTAATGGGACAACTAAGAGGCAAGTGAATGATTTCCAAAACCCACTAAAGACAGAACCACAGCAGTCTGCAGAGGCGAGAGCAGCTAAATGACATCAGAAATCAACAGTGAAGGGCTTTCCATGCTGCATTTGCATTTTTCAGTTTACATGCTTGGCATGGCTCGCACCTTGGGACGATTCACTAGTCACCTGACTGTCAGTCAAATGCCTATCAGTTACATGCATAAAATGTCATTGGTAAAATATCAACAATTAGGTTCCAGTCACCATGTCTAACCAGTGCGTGCCATGGAACGATCTGTGCTGTCAATAACGTCAGCCAACTGTGCAAGTGTGTTTGGAGATACGTCGGATAAACACAGAAGGGAAAGCAGGAGACTAATAAGAGACTATTTGGAGTCAGTATTGTAGTAATAGATGTGTTTGGTGGCATGCAGAATGTCTCTTTGAGGTTTCATAGAAAGTACTGACCATTTCAAAGTGCCTTTTTTTAAACCAAGCATTCAAAGCTCCAATGTATTTCCTCAACTTACATGAAAGAAAACATAACCTCTCAGTTAAAGTGAAAAGCTACGACCAGAGAAAGCCTTTGATCAGTAATAAATTGGTCAAGAATAGCCTTCATTCTTTTCTTACATATGGTTTCAATTCCTCCTAAAGGCCATCGCATCCCAACATTTTTCTGTTTGTTGGTGTCTAAGGACCATAATTTAATATCTATAGTATCTGTTTTATACAGATCACACAGATGGTCATGGAAAATGTTTAGCATTGATTTTATCCAATTGGCAGGGTATGGCATTTTATTTAAAAAGCAGATAGTGGTTTGATGTACAACAACAGTCAACAGTCATTTTACTCAGAATGGCTGTTTAATCACTTGTTATACACAATTAATTAATCAGACGATCACACGCAGCAACCCAATGCTTTTAGGCATGTAGACAAGGTCATGACAAACTGCTGAGTTTCACACCAGGCGTCAGAATGGGGCAGAAAGGTGATGTAAGTAACTTTGAATATTTTGTGGTTGTTGTTGCCAGACAAGTGTGTCACGTGTGAATGTTTCTTTATTTTGGGAACTGCTGATCTCCTGGGATTTTACCACACAAACGTCTCTATAGAGAAGTCCAAGAAGCAAACAATATCCAGACAGTGGCAGTTTCCTGGGCGAAGATGCCTTGTTGATCCCAGATGTCACTGGAGAAAGGCCAGACTAATTTAAGCTAATAGTAGAGTGAGAGTAACTGAAACAACCACTTGTAACAACTCAGATGTGCAGAAGAGCATCTCTGAGTGTACAGCACATCAGACCTTGAAGCAGATGGGTTACAGCAGCAGAAGACCACACTGGGTGCCACTCCTGTCAGCTAAGAACAGGACACTGAGGCTACAATTTATGATTCCCAAACTGGAAAGATTAGTTGCCAGATCCGAAATTGATTTAAACAACATTGGTGTATAGATAGCATTTTCTTGGCACACTTTGAGCCCTGTTAGTACTAGCTCAGCATCATTTCAATGCCACAGACTACCGAGGATTGTTGCTGATCGTGTCCATGTGTTGCCTCAGTTAAGGTAAGTCTTCATGATTAAACAATAAGAAAGAAACTGAGCACAAAAAGCATCCATGGGAGAGTTCTGAAACGAAACCATTGCTGACCAAAAGGAACACAAAGACTTGTTTCATGGGAGCTTTGTGTTTTGCTTTGTGGTATTTTGACTGTTTAGCTTGATTTTCTGTCTGGTTTAAGTGTGGTTAGGTTTACGGAAAGAACTGAAACGTGAAAATTCGCAATATCAACTCTGTTGAAAAATTAGGCAAATGCTGCTTGAAAATGTGGTCCCAAGGGATTTGTATTTGTTGAGTGGAAGTGGAAGCTTTGGCCTGCCCCATAATTCATTTAGGCCATACAAAAAACGACTCCTCTTAATGTTTTTTCTAACTTGCTTGTGCAAGTTCTGCATGTGCAACATTATGTAGCAGGATCAAAGTTTTACATCATTAAATATTATCATAGTTTAGGACCCAAAGACTTTTCACAAGCTTTCTCCAGGCTGTAAAGTACAGAGTGGTAAAATAAAGAAATAAATAAACAAAAATAAATTAAATAACTCAGTGACATAAAAAGTTGTTAAAAGTCTAATAAGTTTTCGGCTAGACGCTATCTGGAACAGGAAATTCTGTCATCCTTGCTGGTGCAGTCTGTCAGGGTTAGCAGGTAGGTTTGATGGTTGCTATAGTTTAGACAGTTAGCATCAGATGAAAAGGAGACCACTGTGCATCCCTGCAGCTTTAGTGTCAGGTGAGGGTGAACTGTGCAGCATGCACCCTGCAGCAAGCTTGCTTTATCTGCAATGTATAGTTTTACAACAATCTGAGTAAAACACTTACTGCAAAAGCAAGTAATACTGTTGCTCATTATGCAGAAGTACCCTGGACAGCTCCCACAGTCATGGCCGTCATAGGATCACCACACTGTCAGCTGTAGTGACAATTTGTTATTATTTGGAATTTGTATTTCAAAAAACTCAACATTTACATAATGCTGTTGTTTTAAAATGGGTCATTGCTATGTAAGATGTTAGGCTACAGTTTACTTTGTGCACGTATTTCTGGTGCAGTGATGCTTAAAGCACATACAGTGCTCTTTGTATTAGAGTACATTTCTTATGCAGTAGCTTCAGGTACTTAATCTTTACCTAAAGCTGGGAATTACAGTGAATTATTGAGTGGTGGAAATTATTTGATTTTGTTCTACTGCAGATTCTGATCATTATTATTTGTTTTAGAAACCATTTACAAAAACCCCTCATTTTGAAAATGAGGATGGGTTATCCTTGAGAAGTGCGCTTGAGGAGCTATGTAATCATAGTAGCTATGGCCTTTAGGTGTGACGTGCAGAATGTTTAACCAAACATTTGCATGTTCATCATCCTCCCCTCATCCCCTACTCTTCATCACTCATTGTTACTGGTGTCCTCTGTTGTCAGTAATGTTCTTTAAAACCAACCCCTGATTCAATTTTCTACTTTCACCTTCAGTTGTCCTTGATTTGTCTCACTTTGCACTCTCCTACTGTTATTAAGCCTTCAGCTGTGCTGGATATTACATTCATGAGTATTGATTTGTATGGGCACCCTAAGAGCTCAAGCTATTTTGGAAAACTGTGAATTAATAATGAGGCAGGTCAAGCTGTTGTTCCTGAACACATTGTAAAGATTCTGATCATTACCTTGCAGGTTGTCAGGGGCATTGCTTGTTCTTGAACTTCTTATTGAACATGGTAGAAGCCAGAAGTCAGATTAACAGAAGCCTTCGTATCTGCCTTTAATGCACTTTTTAATTTTCCATAGATGTTTTTTTAATGTTCTTATCTGAGAAGCCTGAGTGAAATTATGGGGTTCTTGTTAATTAATAAGGCAGTATGTGGATACAGGCTGTTGAAGCGATTTAATCTCTGACCTTTGGGTTGTCAGATGTTCTCGTTACCCTTTATGATATCCTGATGCTAATTTGGACATTTAATTTGAGGAAGTGATATACAACTTAAGGAGGCTTTCTCTAAATTTTATGTGACTGTACAGCCTGGTCTAAAGTGATGTATGCATCTTTTAGAAAGCTGATGATTTTTTGCAGTTAAATGACGATTGTAAACAGCTGTACATCATTAGATGTGGGAAAGTTCATTAATTTCCCCTCAAAATGAACAATATTACCTGAGTTATGCAAAAAGTAATTAATACACCCATGTACCAATACAGTTTTTTCAAATCATGACAAATATCGTGAAAGAAAACAAAGAAAGATTATTCGGTGTGGCATTTCTCAGATATTTTAAATGGATTTGAGACTAGATTCAAATTAAATCACAAGCTGTACTTAAAAATGACTGCCTTTCAGTGTCTTTCTTTTGAAGAAAAACTGATTTTTGCCACAGCCGTTGCTGAATGAGGAAGTAGGCATCCCCACCAGCCCACAAAGGGGCTTACTCATTGATTTTGCTAAGCAGGGGAAATGTCTAATAATGAACACAACGACAAACCTGTTTGAACTGCATAGCAGTTGCAGGTGGGGATTCAGAAGTCTGTAACCAGACAAAGTGACAAATAATTCCTAAACTTAATTTTGAGATTCTGCTGCTGCTTGGAGTTTTTAAATTCAGAATGAGTTACTAGGTGTATTGTAGCACTTCAATGTGAAACGTTGCATAATCGCACAAAACATGTTTCTACTACCACTACTTTTTTGGCTTTAGCAGGGTGGTTGCACTACAGTGATGTGCAAACATAGTAGTGTTGGGTATTTTTAGAGCTGATACAGTGTAGGACGGGACAACAGGAGATATATTTGTGTTGTGGAAACTGAGAAGACATGAAAGTTTTATCATTTTATCATCTAGCAGTGACACGTGCCTTCATTTCTCTCGTTTGTCCATGTTGAAAAGCAGCAGAGTGGATGCTGTTATTTCCAGACTCCACCCACATTACTGAGCAGCTCTCATCTGGCAGAGACACCCAACAAGGCGATTTGTCATGACCCAGTCGTGATTGCCCAGCCACAGTAAGTGTTGGCATCGGCTGAGCAGCATATGTGACAGTATGATTGTACCGGTGGCTGCAAAGAACTCATGAGCCATCTATGAACCATATTTTTTATAAGGCAACTCTGTCATTAAATAATGCGGGCGATCACTGGGATCAAGGGGGTGGAAGGATGAGAGCAGTTTGTCCTGGTTTCCGTTTACTCATCCCACTCAGTGTTTTTTCCACACTGGAAAAACATGGACAGCAGCCACTTCTTTTTTGTCTTCCGGTCCAAACTAAGGCCCAGTGCGGTCCAATGTGGCAGCTTTGCTTGACTTTCATGTCCAAGTTCACTCCCCTCTTGGGGAATCGTTGCAGTGCTAAAGTGAGATTAAAATCGTAGTGTGGAGGCTTTGTGTTCAAACCTAATGCACCTCAGAGAGCTTGGGTAGCTTGGCTACATATGTTTTTGCTGCTTAAATGCAGCCCCCTAGAGTGTTGAAGCTGACTGGTTCAATATGTGGTCTGTGCCCCTGATGTGCGTCACAGCTATAAATGCCATTAAGCTTCCGCAGCTAATGTACAATGATTTTCCAGTGAAACACGAGTAAAGATGTCATTTTCACCTGCCAGTCACAGTGAGACGGTGGCTCATGCTGAGGTTTTCACAGCTTCAGTGTATTACGGAATAGTTGAAGCACTTTTCTAGTGCTGGAAACACCTGCCACATCAAGTGTATTTTTTCCATTTACTCGTGAGTTGTTGGGATGAAGGCTTGCCAAAAAAGTATTTAAAAACACATAAAGCATGTGGTTTATATGAGTGAATTTGTAAGTTTGATCAGCAACGGGCATTTTAAAGATATACTGTAGAGAGCTTTCTAAGACTTTGGGTTTTGGAAAAATACAACCCTTATGATGTCATCAGGTTTATCTCAGCTTAGAGACTTTCTTAGCAGTAAGTCCACACTCGTCAGAGGCATGGATTTTGAAAGACTTTTACCAGATAAGATATATACCAAGATACTGGGACATGATCTCAAGGACACACGGTGGAAGAAAGTCAGAGTTTGTAACCCTGAAGGACCCGAGTCAGAATGCTCACTTTCAGCTTTTTTATTTTATTCACAATGACTGTGTTGTCAGTTTTCCATTTCACACTTTTCGCGGGCACTTTGCAGTGCTCGCTCGCTGCCTGCTGCTCTCTGCTGCAGCTCCGTCCTCCTTTCCGGCCTGGCCGCTACTGAAATAGGGAAGGCGTGATTAGATGATGATCCCTGACACCACACCCTGAACCCGCTGCTCCACTCCTCCCCTGCAGCCGAGCCACCAACCACACCCCGCCACAGAGATGAATAATAACTAATGATTAAATGCAGAGTGGTGTGTAAACAGATGGAGTGTGAAAAGAGGTGAGTGAAGAAGAAACACACAGTGGATCATGGGAAGCTTCCAGATGCCTGGCCGTATTGTAGCATAATTAAGGGAGAGTTCAGGGTCATCTGATCAAGTCTTAACTGTAAGCTTTATCAAAAATGAAAGTTTAAAGCCAAAGTTTACCTTAGTGGCTTAACTACTCTGACATCAACTGTTTTAGGGATATAGGTCTTCCTTAACTGCATAAGAGAAAACTTGTCAATATTACATGCATCTGAACACTCCAGTGGTGAGCACACATTAGCAGCAGTTAGGTGATAGGTTGTGTAGTCCACTAGTTGCAGGACTGATAGTTTGATCCAATGTCTTGGCTCCTACAGATCATTCTATACTTCTTTTTCACTCACAGGATCTTGTGTCAGTGTCCAATATCAAATCCATCCTGTGCATGTCAACCAAGTAAAGCAAAAAGTGGACAGAAGCTGTCCACTTTTTGCTTTACTTGGTTGACATGCACGGGACACTTTCAGTTTCACTTTCAGTTTCTGTCATTAGAAATAACCCAGACCTTTGCTAGATAATGCCAAGATCTCTGTGAGAAAATGATCAACACATACAGACTTCTTTTCAATATTTCATAGAAAACTTTTGTTCTTGTCTAGACAATGTCCTTGATGTAGGCCATCAGTTAATCTACTGTCTGAAAGAAGTCACTTACTCCTCCCTTTAAGTACACTTTCAGGTAAGTGGAGCTCTGTGTTCAAAGCCAGAGCTATCTGTCTGGGGAAGCGTAAATAAGGAGAAGTCTAATAGGTGTTTTGAATGTGTATTTTAAATATTTTGAGTGGAATTTTTGTCAGAAGCTGCATGTAGGTAATTGCGGTGCTGTAGGGCTGGCGATTTCCATGCCTTGTACCACTCAGTGGGTGGACTAGCTCAATTAGTTTTTCCATCGTGGCCATAAGGAAAGAAAAAGATGCAATCATGACAGGCGGCTCTGACTGTACCAATAGAGACTATATAGAGACTGGCTATATGCAGCCAGTCTCTATTATTATTTTGCAGTTCATTAACACATGACTGTTGACAGAAGAGATATGTCCATCAGTGACATCTGGGGCCACACGCAAGGCATTAACCTCAAACCGGATTTATTATCCATGTTCAGTCCCCTTGCTCAGACTTTCAGTTTCCAACGTGCTAGCTCTAACTTTGAGATCCATGTGGAATGCGTCAGGTTTAGCAAAAAATTTTTCAGACCTTACAGAGGAGAAAGTCTCTGATTTACTCTGAGTCATGAAATGGTAATGAGGAGTAGCAACTCTGTATTTGAGATGGAACCTAATGCTCCATTTCCCCAAGGTAACCTTTCTGTAACTCTGACGGTTATTGTGAGACTCAGTGATGTAATTGCTACATCGGAGCAATTTGCAATCTAAATGACTTCGTCTCTGGTTTTTGGATGGGACTACAAGTCTGTTAGCTTGTGTTAGCCGGTACTTCTGATGGCACAGAGAAAAAAACACTGCTGCGGATATAGCAACTGCCAAAAAAGCTCTGTCATTTGATGTGTCTGTACAGTCAAGAAATTGATGTTAGTCTGGCAGTTAGAAAAGAGGTTTAGGGGGAGATTCCAATCAGATTAAATTTTCTAAATAAGAAAATAATATATGACTTGATCACCTGAACCAGAAGCCCACTCTGCAAAATCACTGGCTGAGGACAGTAATTTGGATCTACACCAAAATGTAACAGATTTTTCCTTAAATATTCCACCTGATTTTATGATGTAGTTTGCTGATAACAGACGAATGGCAATAATAAGTATGGTGCTGGTGACTGACTGAGGAAACCACAACTGCTAAACAAATGATGTGAACTTCTAGTGTGTTGACTTCATGGTTTGAGAGAGAGAAGTTTTAGAGAATGTCTCAGAGCCTTGGCCAGAGGCATCATTTTTTTCAGGTTAATTGTATGAACTTAAAGCAAGTTAGAATCAAGATTACCTTGAACTAACCTTTTATTATGGCAATTTGTAAAAAAACAAAAAAACAAAAACCCAAACAAATCAAAGAAATGGTTTGTAGGACCAAATGACGGCATGAAGTGAAGACATTTTTACATCCAGAAGTTTAAGAGTTAACTTCTAAATGTAATTCATGCATTTATTAAAAATCCCTTCAAAGCCTTCACTACTACTTGGTAGTATTTATATCTATCATTCACTATCACAAGATTTCAGATGAAGCATGAATGTAAGCAGGTTTTTCTTTTCATTATTTCTTTTGTTTCCATCAGTTTCACAGCTAGTTTGGCCTCCCTGTAAACATATACTCCAGCTATTTTCTGTTTTTGTGATCAACATGTTATTGATTTAAAACAGCACAACTGTAAACTGCAGTAGCAAAGCAAACATTGGTCACAAGGCATAGGGACAGCAAAGAAAAAACACAAAGTCAAAACCAGTTATTGCCTCTTCCAGGAGATAACTTTGGATGAGAAGATTTTCCAAGCTTCAACAGTCTTTATTTAATTTTGCTGTGGTATGTTCAAATTTAATAACACGGATAAGACATCGTATCCAGAATGATTCCATACAAATGTCAGGACTGAACCATTGCTTTGTAATAGTCTTCTTTGCGGATGTGAATCCAGCGAACAACAGTTTGCATTGTATTTGTTTTAAGGAGATTTCAGAGGTATCATTAAGGAGACAAAGACCAGGATTGGGAATATAAAAAACTCAGCAAGCACCTCAGATAACACAGAGTTCACAAAGACCCAAAAATTGGATATAACAGGACCGTCCCAAAACATGTGCAAAAATGTGCCTGGTGACGAATCATTGCAGATGTGACAGTGATACGTAGCCTGTAGTTTCATCTGGAACCTCCTACAGGGTGTAATGTATGTTCTGTGTATGGTTTTGAAATGAATTAGTTGATGTGCCAGGTTCTTAGAAGTCAAACTCAGATTAGACCACACTGTATCCCAGTCTATATTAACCTGTACTTCTCCCAGTTCCCTGACCCAAATAGATTCAATGGGCAGGGGCTTTATACCATGTTCGGCAAATTTGTTGTAGATTTTGGAAACAGAGGGACTGCCAGAGTTAGGCAAGATCCATTCCAGCATGGGATGAGAGGGAAGAGGAGAGTCCCAGGGGACACCATATGCTTTTAAAGCTGATCTGAGCTGCAGATACACAAAGTAAGAAGATGCAGGAAGAGGAAAACGTGTCCTTAAGTCCTGAAATGAACGAAGGCCTTGGGCGTTATACTCCAGCTATTTTCTGATGCATCTTTTGGCATAGCAGCTGTTTAAAGGGGTTTCAGTCCTTAAAATTCTGATCGGAGAAATATTAAACTGCCAAACCACTGGTGAGATATTATCTGCTATGGTATCATAACCTGGAGTTTTGTCTTGCCTGAGAAGTCTTTGATATATGCACACATGACACACGGTCAACATGTGCTCATCTGCTGTTAAGATGCTCTTCCAAACTATGAAGTCACTCCATCACTAGGTGAGAACACTTCCTTTGTTTAGTGGTTGTGTTTACTTCATTTCATGGCAAATTGAAAACATCAGCATTACACATTTACCTCCCACCCATGTTGAGGCACTCTATCAGTTTTAATCTAGGAGAGCACATTGCTGGTATATAATAAAAAAGAATTGAATTTTAATTTTCACAATCAAGAACTGTTGAGATGTGGAAAAATGATCGTTCCCTATTAATCACTGTGATTAATAAGTGCTACACTGTGCATTTTCAACTTTCATAATGATGGTTATTATTTTAGCTTCGGTTTTAGCTTCCCTGATGGAAAAAAATGCTGAACAGTGTGGATGACATCACAGCTCTGCAGCAGAGCTCGTTACGTCGTCATGCCTCAGACATGTCATGGGATTATGAGAAATGTGAATCACTTTGCAAAGATATTGTGAGCCAGTGCTCCAGCAGCAAAGCATTAATTCCCTATAATTTCATTAAGTGTAATTTGCATAACAAAAACAGAATGGATTCATTTTGAATGATGCATTTCTTTACGGCCTATTTTATTAACATTAACCCTGTACAATTATTTTCTCTTCTATTTTTCAGACTTCATAGTATTAGCATTATTACCTAGTTTCTTCTTGTGCAGCCCCATGGGAAATTTACCAAGAGCAATTATTATATCATTACTTAGGATGAAACTATGCACATTTTTTACACATGTTAACAATAACATCCTTGTTCAAGCGTACTGTAATAATTTGTGTCAAGTGTTTGGGGATTGATTTAAAGAAGTCAGCAGTGTTATTGTTTGCCTTTCACTCTTAGACTTTTCTTCCCTTCTCAGAGGAATTTCTGGGACACTTTTTTAAAAGTCTAAAACCTAATTAGTACTGTCACACTTCCCCAGATTTGACAAATCCACAGACTGTTTCAATCCCGTTATTCCCAAATCATCTGCCTTTGGCTGATCAGCATCAATTGGTTTCCAGATTTCAGCCATATAACAACTACGACGTGCAATAAAATGACACCAGCCAAGAAGTGCGTTACATGAGAAGCAAACATAATTCAGGCATTCTTAGATATATTCTGACTGTTTTTCCCAAGGACATTTACAGTCCTTGGTGGGCTTTCTGCTAAACATAGTATTAATGTTCGCCACCACAGAGGAGCTTTTAATGGGTTTCTCGGCACGTCTCTGTTGAGAGCGGAGGCGTGTGTGTCATTGGTAATACTGAAATTTTAATGCACTGATTAAAGCAGAACATTTATTGATGCACTTTCAATGCATCATCTTTAAGCTATAACCTGCAGAGTTTCTGTGTGTGGCTCCTGAGGCTGAGAAAATGAGCTTTTAATTGAGTCACCCCTGGATTTCTTATTAAAGTAGATTTTGTATTTCCTACATATACTTAATGTTTTCTCTACTGCCCATGCTTGCATTGCCACTTAAAATCCATAAATGCTTTGTGCCTGTGGCAGTCTGGAGCTACAAAACACATGCGCACACACACACACACACACACACACACACACACACACACACACACACACACACACACACACGCACAGATCTCTTTGCTGTCTTTCAGCCAAAACCCCTGAAGGTTGCCCATTTCCTACTAATAATGTCAGCCTGCATTCTATGTGTGAACACGTTTGTGTTGAGTGAGTATAGGGTGGCTGGGATCTAAGCTTTCTGGCGGCTTATCAGTAAATGTACATGTGAGAGTGTGAGGATATGTGAAGGTGCATCGACAGGTGTGCCCTGCCCTCCTGGAGGGATAAGAGGGCAGCTCTCCAAAGTGTGATAACTCGCTCAAGGCTGTGACTTTGAACAAGGGCGCTTTCCTCTTGACTGAAGGAAGCTCATTCATCATCACACATGCTTTATAACAGCAGACAGACAGGCAGGCAGGCAGACAGGGAGATGCAGGCAGAAGTTTGCCGTGCCCGCCGTCAGTGTATCTGCCTGTTTGTGAGTCTGTCGTGTGCGTGTTGTCCTACTGGCCCCTACTGGAGAGCTGTCCTTAAAATGGCACACATTCATCCACTCAACATGAGGACAGCGGACTGGAGAATTAGGCCGGACACTGCCATGATGTTGTTCAGTGTATTATGAGCGGTTGTTTTTGTCGTTTTGGGACCAATTTGATGTTGGGGCAAAGTGGCAACAAAAATTTTTTTAAGCAAGCTGAAGAAAAGACATTGCATTTGGAAAAGGAAGCAACTTTGCTTTTCCAAAAAAGCCATTAAAACAAACCAGTCAAGCATAAACAGTGAACTGAAGATATGCTGCAGAAAAGTGACTTCCCAGTGTTCTCCTTTGCCCTGTGTCTAGTCCTCCATGTTTTCCAGTCCTCACAGAAGGAAGAGATTATAAAATCAACTGGCTGAAGCTCAGAACCTTCCCTGATCCCCCCGTCTCCCTCTGGAGATTGATGTGTGCAAGTTGAAAGCCCTTCACTAGACTCTCATACTCTTCATGGTTTTGCCCTTTATTATGCATGCTTCTGCACCAATCGCCAAGGCTGTGGGGGTTCACTGATAAATGTCAGCACTTGAAATGAAGTTTTGGAAACACCTCTGTGATTTATTAAAAAAGGTTCTAACCGAAAGGCCAGATCAACAAAGTTTAAAAGATATTCCTGGTACAATACACTTGTGTTACAAGTGCGGCCTAGGTGAACTAGTGTTGTTTATCTGTATCTATATTTCCAGAGCGTTCTCACTCCCGAGGCGTAACATGTCGACGTTTTGTCACGTCCCACGGCGTTCCTGAGGAACGCGAAAGGAGACCTTCGGCGTTCTTATGGTACGCGGCGGGTTATTGCTGGAATCCAGTGCAATGACGCTCCCGCGGTAGTAGACGTTCCAGCCCTGTATTTCAGCCCTAAACCTAACCTTATCCCTAGCCCTGACCATAACCTTATTCCTGACCTTAACCAGGACTTTAATGATGTTAAATAGCGTGTTTCTAAGCGATTTGAAGAAAAAGAGCGAACATGTGTAGGTTCAGTCCAGACGGTTCTCATATTTCCTCTTTTTCCGAGGTCGTCATTTAGGAACGTGGTGGGTAGCCGAAAACGTAATATGGTGACGATTTGTCACCTAGCGTAAAATGTTACGCTTTGGGAGTGAGAACGGGTTGATATTTCATACACTCTGTGCCTGATTTTTTGCTGTGGGAAGTTTGACAAAGGAGGAAGGGGCTGAGTTTGGACTGGAATAAACCAGCAGAATTGCCATGGTTACTGATAATATCCACGATCTGTTGGTTTCTACCTACGATTCTCTGTCTTTTTCTATCCTTGTCCTTACCTCTGACTCTTTCTTCCCTTCCACGCTTGGTGGGTCTGATGTCTGTAGCTCATGAAGCATCGCCGATGATTTACACCACGACATGCTTCCACTGATGGATAGCTGCATTACTGCCAGATGTGTCATGCAAGATGAACAGTAGTGGTGTCAGGTAATGGATAGGGCATGGACGTGGAGACAGGGAGTTGTCTTTTACCATGGCTGGTTAAAAATCTTGGTGTGGTTCAAAGTTGTATCTGCAGATGGGGTACAACAAAAATAGAGGCTAAATTGAGAAAGGCACCTGTCATCTCTTTTACAGCTCTGGTAAGGCATTTTAATATCAGTGATTAGATTTAAAAACAGCCGGGGAGATGTCTCACCACAGGTGGGCAGAATCTGTTTGAGGTCATCGGAGCATGTTGTTCTGCTCGTATCCACTTCTTGTTGCAGACAGTTCACATCACCAGAGTTTCCCCCAAGAAGTGACTTCTTTAAATGATTCATCTACATTTGCTATAAGAAGAATACGTATTTCTTGCAGCTATAGAATTAAAGTATGGAGATTTCTTCTGTGCAACAAAAATAAATTGAGAGCAACTCCATTCTTGTTTGGCTTTAGGAAATTATATCACAGCCAAAATGTTCACAAACTGAATCAGAAACAGTGTCTTGCACTGGATCACAACACTATGCTAATTTGTGAGTGTTTATCCCAAGAAGGTCATTAAACTGAATAACTCAAATGCAAATTACCACAGCTGAAAACTGCTGTTTTTAGGAAATGAATGTCATTGATTACTGTGTGCAGAATTAGAATTTTCTTTCTAGCCTTCTCCACAGAGACATTTAGTTCAGCTACACAACAGAAAGGTGTCCTCTTCTTGGGGCATGAACCTGCACTTTCACCTGAAGGGTATTAATTGGGACTGGGACACCACACTGAAAAAAAGGGATTGGCCAACTCTTGGATTTACGTAAGCATCTTGCGTGTATTTAACATAAGTGCCTCATGCTCTAAAGTTAAGTGTAACTATATAGTGTAGAAACTACATGATATGCAGAGAGGCTAGATTAAATTGTTCATATCATTTTCGAGTAAGTCAATAACTTACTGCGACACCGCACGGGATTTCAGTCTCGCACGCTTTGGATCGTGGTTTCAAGAAGGCATCCATCTCAGTCAAATCGAGCAGCCGCCTCTAAGTAAATTGGGTGGTTGTTGCATTAAAAAAGTCTAACTTGTAATTTCAACACAATAATTTCATGTTTCTATGAACGTAATTAAATCATGAAGAATCTGTACGAAATTCAACAACTTAATTTGTTCTTGTTGAGATGACATGATACAATCTAGTAAGAGTGGTTAGTTGCTGAACTCATGAAATTCACAAGATCGCACGAGATGTCAAACTGCAGGAAAATCACTGGAGTTATAAGATGCAGACAACTGCACACACACCACATGTATGCTATTGCTATTTATTGTGGTTTAACCTGTCAAGGACAAAAACGTACAAAAGAATTCTGCATCAAGCCTTGAAATCATAGCTTTCCTCCTTTTGTTAAGTCTGGATTGGTGGCATGATGGTTAGTGCTGTTGCTTCACGTTAAGAAGGTCCTGGGTTCAAATCCACAATCTGGCGAGTTTGCACTGGGTTCTCTCTGGGTATTCTGGTTTCATCCCACAGTTAAAAGTCAAGCAGTTGTTAGAGTTAGGTTAATTGGTGATTCTAAATTACCTGTGAATTTAATTGCAAATGGTGGTTTGTGATAGACTTGTGAGTTGTCCTACCTTGTAACCTATCACTTCAGGGTTATTTCCCAGCCCCCCTGCACCAGAATAAGGTTAGGAGGATCGTAGCTATTGTAGATCCATTCAATCTTTATGGTAACCAGGATCTATACTTTGTTGAACATTATGTAATATGAAGACAGCATGTAGTATTTAAGTGACCAAGTAGTATTGGGGTAAGAGTTATTGAATAGTGTTGAAATAAAATGACAAAATTGTGAAGGATTAAAATATTCCAAGAGCTCAACTTACTTCATCTGAACATGTTTCAATCGCGTTTTATGAACACAAAATGCACAGGTTTACTGAATATGAAAACGTTGTGTTGATTTAACTCAATTGTTTAAGTTTCTGCCAAAGCAAAAAATTTGTGTGCAACCAGTGTCCACTATTGAATCAAGTAAATCCAAGTAAAGCCTTTTTTTCAGTGCATGACTGACTCCAGGCAACTCCTGTGTTGCCTGTATTGACCTTTGACCTCTCACATGCAGCTCCTATCACACATATTTGTCTCTGGGGTCATGGCTTGCAAGGTCAGAGGTCATTAATCACATGTGAAGTTGGAGGGTAAAAGGCTCAGCCCCCAAAGTGCAGCATCATAAAATCTACTCCTGGCTGGGGATAACATCGATCTGACTTGATCACTTGCTGGCATGTATTTATGGACATGATTATGGTTTATATTAGACTTAGCACAACATCATAGACAAATAATAAAGGATCTCTGGGTGTGAACAGATATTGTGGGAGGAAATCTGTGTTTCATGACTGAAGAAGATGGAACACTGAAAACACAACATCCAGATGAACAGTGTCAACTTCCTGGGATTTCCTTACCTGGATGATTGAGCATGCTTCAAGACATTTTACTCATATTTTTAAGGACTGCCTAAAGCTGGTGTGTGAGCAAATCACAAAACATGGCAGACTACATACAACATGTTGCACACTGGCAAGTAGCCCACACTTGAAAAAAAAAGCAATATAAAATAATTTTACTGTGTATTTTACAGTTTTGTACTGTCTTTCTAGAATATCATTAAATTCACATAAATAGACATAAATGTGCATATATTATTATTATTATTATTTAAACCAACTGTTAACTGTATATTTCTGTACATTTAAGTATTATTATTTATATTGCCACATTCATTGACCTTGTTTATAGGTAATTTCATTGTTTAATCTCATTAAATTGTTCCTAATTTAATGTTTAAAAGCAAAAAAGAAAAATCCCATGTAAAATTAGGGCAACAAACTGTATTGTCATTACTGAAAATAACTGTATTTTCATGGGAAAGTTATTTTTTGTTATTTTCTGGTATTATTTTGGCGCCCCGGCTGCTGGAATATTAGTGTTTTTTTAGGATTTGTTTTTTTACGGTGCAAGAGTTTGTCTAAGACAACTCACTACATGTGTTTCCTTTGTTTAGTTGTGGCTTTAGGGTTGTGGTGAATGTCTGGCTGTGGAATTGTTGTAAACTGCCTTTCATGGGTGGCTCATTATACAATATACAGATACAAAAATAGGCCATAAAGAGTTAAATGTGAAAATGAAGGTGGATAAATGTGTTGAAGGACAGAGCCCTATACTTGCACTGTTGGTGGATTTAACCTGCTTAGTGCCTTGCTGCTGCAAAAATCATCCCAGTGCTGAACCCAATGTCCTGCTAGCTTAGGTTTAGATTGGAATCCTCTACAAACATCCACCTCAGATAAGGCAGAGGCCTGGAAATGCTTTCCTTGAGTGGACAGGGTCAGTCAAATAGTGTGAATCTGTTAGATTCTCATTGAGCAAACGTAGATGTGCTGTTTGTTGCAGATTGTAACCAAAAAAAAATCTGTTGGGGCAAGAAAACCAAATTACTGTTAAATTAAATTAAATGCATACAGAACCGTTGATTGTTAAATCTTTTCTTTGCTTCCCGAGCTCTGCCTGTGCTGTTGAGGTTTGCTTGTAGCCCACACAAATTTTAGTAGTAGTAGTTTCTTTCACATCACTGAGTGTGAAGGCTGGAGTTTTGCCAAGAAACATCAATACCTACACTGGTGCTTTCATAGATTGGCTTCATTGGAATGGCGCTCTGTGGAAAACCATTGATTACAGTAGCTCTGCTGCTGCCACGCAGCTGTAACTGCAAAGATGACTATCAAAATGTAAAAATAGTGGGAGCAGAGGCAAAAGAGGGTAAATAATGTCAAATAGGCTCTCTAAGTTTGGCTCATTTCTCTGTTGGTTTAAACACATTATGCTAGAGCCCAGGGCGAGACAAAGTGTTTGTGGATGAGTACAGACTTTTTGGAGATTACATTTACATATTATGCATGAAGCTGTGGCTTATACTCGCTGTGCTGTTTTGAATGATGACTGTTTGGTATCTCTCTCAAGGACACATGGCTTTAGGGGAACAAACACAGGCTTTTATGGACATTAAATCGGCATTCTTTAATGATTCCAGACTTATTCATGTACATCCCACAGAGCTGTTCGGTGTGTCTGTAGGATGTTGAATGGAAGGTTCAACCAAGACAGGGTAGAATAAAACTCAGTACTTTACTCTACTAGAAAAAGCTCTTGACACTGCACTGGAGTGTTTACCTCTTTGAAGCATTCTTTTATCTATAACATAAGGAAATCTTTGTCTAGCCTCAGTCTTGTGTCAGTTTAATTACAGTGATAAAGCCACTTCTCTGAGTTGCGATGGTGTTACGCAGCTGGGTTTCAGTATTTAAAGTATATAAAAAGCCCTTGTTCTCCACAACGTTATATGAACGTAAGCCTTTGCACATTCAGTTCCATTCAAATAAATTCAATGTGCTTTATATTGTAAGGTGGACCCTCCAATAACAGAGAGAAAGCCCCAACAATCAGATGGCCCCTATGAGCAAGCACTTGGCAACAGTAGGAAGGAAGAACTCCCTTTTAACAGGAAGAACCCTCGGGCAGGACCAGGCTTAGGGAAAGGCAGTAATCTGGTGGTGCGATCAGTTGGGGCTGATGGGAGGAAGACAGGACAAAAGCCACACATAAAGTTGGTAATGAATTTTCTTATTTTCTTAGCTTGTCAGAGCTACCTCCCAATTTCAATCCTTCAATATGTTTGGCTTAATGACTATGTTGCAATGGTGTACACATAGAGCATGCAGCCATCCAAATGGGGAAATATCACTGTAGGAATGAGCCAAACTGTAGGAACATGAAATTTATTGCTAAGGACATTCATTGTCATTGTTCCTCAAAGATCTGCTGATTTGTAACTTTTGTTGGGTTTGTATGTACCTGTTATCTTTCCTTAAAGGCGCACACAAAAAGAGGCGGCTTGATAAGCATCATAAAATCAGTCTTTTCCTAGAATGGCAATACCAAGGCTCTATCCTTGCCCCTTTTCTGTTTCCTCTCTCAGGTTTGAACCCGAGTGAGCAACTGTGGATTTTCTGAAATGGAGCACTAATTGGATTGTCATATTTTAACACGGGGGAATACAAGTGAGAGAGAAAAAGGCGTCATGCAGTGGCCTTGTTTGACTCCTTTTTTTCTCCTCCTCAATCCTCTTCTTTGCCCAATGAGATTTTTTTTCCACGCGACTAGCCGGCGCTTAAGCCCTAATCTTCTCTGGAGTACATGAAAAGAAATCCGCTATTGCTCCTTTGGTTTTCTTCCCCTCTGATTTCTAACAGATCAATTCTCCATTCTCTCCCTATCTGCTAACACCAACCCCCGTCTCTGTCGCCTCCTTTCTCAAGAGAAGCTGCTGTAGCATCTAGAACACTGTGGTGCCATAAGTCATATTTTACAGCTGCCTGGAGGACCATATAATCCCCGCCTCTGCCCTTCTCACACACACACAAATAGATAAATGGACAATGGAAGGTCAGGTCAGCAAAGCAGGAGCAAAAGACACATTGGAGGAGGGAGTGGGGGTGTGGGGAACTGCCATGGTAACAAACACCAGACTCCTCTGGGACCTGGACAATCACTGTTGTGATATTAGTCTGTAGGTAAAAGTTAGCGTTTTTATTCCGCCTTCAACTGTCATTGGTTGGATATGCTATGAGGGCAAGTGGGTACACACCTCAACTGATGTGGAGTGGGAGGAGGGTGACCAACATGTGGCGTGGGCAGAGAGCAGCTCTGAGGTTACATAGCTTCTCATTGAGAGAGTCCTTGCCACATATTGTGCTTTTACCTTTTGAGGATTATCATGTTTCCCCTCTCAGCAGCAGCAGCACTGCAGGTGGGAGTGTGGTGGGAGGATGCAGCATTACAGGGAAGATAACTGGGCTTCAATCTCATACTATGTCAGCGAAAGGTGTCTGGATAAGCCTGAACTGACAGTGGCTGCCAGAGGAGGTTCATGGGGGGTGGGCGTACAAGAAAGGAGTGATTATGAGGTCTGGAGTGCGGGTTATGGTAGGGGTGATATGCCTATCAGTTCACAAGAGTTATCAGAGAGGAACATGGCTTCAAGTGTTCATAGACACAGGAAGAAGCTCTGCTAGGAGCAGGAGAAATCTTTCCAGCTGCTCGTCCCTCAGCACAACATCAAATGTTCTTTTTGCCATGACCTCTGACCTTTCAAGAGCAATATTAAAGAATGCTGCTTATGTCCTTTCCTTAAGAAACGGCCAATTCGTGCAACTTAACAAAAAAGCTCTACATTGACAGGCATTTGCGTATATATCAGAGCTACTGAGACTTCTTCTGACCAGGGGTCTCCTAACTGTTCCACGCTCTGATTTTAAAAACAGAGGCGATTGTGCTTTTGAGGTTGTAGCACCAAAATCTTTGGACCAGCTCCTCAGTCAGTTAGGTCAGCTGTAGCTGTTATTTGTTTTAAACAAAATTCACTTTTTTCACTGCTTAATCTTAAGCTAAGCCGTTAATCTTTACTTTCTTCTGATTATGTGTCTGTTTATGTGCAGATTATTGTTATTGTTAGTAGTAGAAGTGGTACCAGTGTTAGCAAGATATGGAGTCCTAGATTTAGGGCACCCACTGCTTTTTCTTTTAAATTTTGTGCCAGGCAAATGCTGGTTGAACCACAGTAGAAATATCCTCTGACTTACTTTTATGCAATGTGTAACTTCCAAATAGAAGTCATCAGTGCAGTTCCTCGAGCTACCACTGGTCTTTAATACCTATAATGCATTCTTTGAATACAGATCGTGCCTCCTCAGGGATGAATCAGGTGAACATGCTGTATAAGAAGTACACTGTAAGAGAGACAGCGGTTGTGTAATGTCCACAGCCCACAGATATCGGTCCTGGCGCTACATGCAGACCTAATCAATGCGCTCATGGCTCCCTGTCTACCAGCTAATGTACAGCTAATGCGCTCCTCCCCGCTCTTCCGAAAAACTCTCACTTTGAATGTGCCACAGTAATGATTACATCCTCCATATTGCATGAGTTTGGATGTAAATGAATGGCGCTGCCTTCTCCGTCCCTTCATGTGGCGAGGCCTAGTTTTTTTATATACAATCATCATACTTTTGGTAGTGATTGTAATTTTTCTTCCCTCAAGACATGGGAACGGTCATGTCGTGCTGGGTGCAAGAGCAGTCTGTGTTCAAAGCAGTATCTGCATCTTCCCAGGCTGTCCTTGCACGATATAACTGCGGACCACTTTGTTCAGTTCCTAGAAACAAGCTCCGTTGGCTGTTTTGACACTCAGCGTTGGTGCCGTTTTCCAGCTGCTGCACTTGTTTTAGCATTTCTGCAAACAGAGTCAACATTGACTCAGCACATCGTCAGCATGCTGCTATAAAAAGTCTTCGCCTCTGAACATCTTCCCTGAATAAACATATGCAACCGCATTGTTTATCCAGCAGGCTAATTGGCTAATTGTTTAACCCCACGTAACTCTTGACTAGTCAGCAATGCCAGCCGTTCATTAAGTTTGCCTGTGTGCTTTTTCCCCCTCTCTCTGTAATCTACATTTACACGTCACTGCTAGCGCTGCAAAAATTGTAGAGCGCGATAATTGTTTACATACTGCAGGACACAAGAACTGACAACAGAGCAGAGCTTGGAGCCCGTGTCACAGAGGGAAAAAGTCATTTTCTCGCAGAAACCAAGTCCTCAGGCAACCTTAAAGGAGAGCAAAGGGTTCATGGGGCTGCACAGCTTATTGGATTGATGATGGATGATACATTAATGATTACAGCATGTGATCTCTCACTCTTTCTCTTCCTCTCTGCTCTGGCTTTGTGTAAGAGTGGCAGCTACAGACTACAAAGGCAAAGTTACAAGGTTTGTTTTTTGAATGAAGCACCAGCACAGCACAACGTTTCTCTCTTTGTGCAATGGGCATCGTCTTGAATGTCAGGTTTCTAGTACAGGTGCTAAAATGTGCATTACCTGCAATCCAGAGGGTTCAACTACCTGGACCTACACTGAAAACACTGAAAAAATGTTCAGGAAATTTAAAGACCAAGCTTCATTTCAAAAAACAAAATATTCTGATATGTAAATTTAAAGCAATATTGCTAATTCTGATTAGTGGCTTTGACTTTGTTTACACCAAAAAGGGTCAGCTTTTGAACTGTTTACAATGATGGTGTGATTTGATCCACTTTTAAGAAATTTGTTAAAGTAAATTGACTGGGAGTCTTGATGTGCCATCAGACATAAGTGAATGTGTCTAAAGTGAGACTGTAGAGCAAAGAGGGGCCTTTCTTGGTGCCAAATCATGGCATGATGGAAGCATTTGTGGAACTGGATCATTGTCAACAAATCAGACAGACCATGAGTGGTGATCAAATAGGGCTGGGCCATATTATACTGTTCACGGTAATACCGGTACAATGTTAGGCAGCGATAAGAAAATAAAATATCGCGATAGAATATGGGTAAAACGCGCATGCTCACATGGCCAAAAAAGCATGGCGGCAACAGAAAATGAGAAAGGGGAAAGCGGATCGTTGGGTGAAACGGATTACATTTAACAGAGTTAGAAGTTAGCGGAAGTTAGCTCGCTAGTTTCGCTAGTTACCTAAGCATGATATAGCATGTTCTGACTGAGAGATTTCTGAAAAAATTCAAACGTACAGCTCTGCTATCACTTCCAACATAAATAAAGACAGGAAACTAAACAGCAGTGATGTTTGTAGGGTTACTGAAGTTGGGCTTGCTGGTATATAATGATGTGCTACGTGATCGCTAGCGACACAGCTATGTTAGCATAACATAAACAGTGAAGCTGGAGGATGAACGCTAACACTTTTCCACTTGATAAAAGTTAACGGGGTTCCTGATGGTTAGAGACAAATGCAATCGCATGGGAGGATGCTGTAAACGGACCAAACTTAAGTCAGGAGAACAACTGAGATAATCCATGCACAATACGAGGTTAGTCATTAATATACTGCAACAACATGGGAACAGAGCAGCTGTGATAGAATACAGCATTAATGAATCAATGGTACAGAAGTGGAGGAAGCACGAAGAATGAGTTGAATAAAGTTTGATTTATCTGACTGCTTTGTTTCGCTTAATGTGTCTTACAATCCTGTGCACCTTATGGTCCAAAAAATACGTGTTTGACTTTTTTATTTGGCACACTGCAGTTTAATGTTGCAAAGCACCTCCTTTTAACTTCAGTGGATCTTATACATGGTTATGCTCAGGATATGTCAGCCCATTTCTACTGGAAATGCCTTTTGGTTAAAGTTTCAGCAAGGAATTTGCATTTGCACTGTTAAATGTTTATATAGCTTTAATGCACATAAAAAACAGCTGATTGTTTAAGTGAAAATAAATGGATGTTTTTTTTGCGCTAGTAATGTTGTGGAGTTGTATTTTGTCTCGCATCAATTATATCGTCAGTTATATCGTTATCGCAAATTTTCAAATATATATCGTGATAAATATTTTTGACCATATCACCCTGCTCTATGATCAAATGCTTCGGGTGGATAAACATGTGCCAGCATTTCATAATAGCGAACAACCCTGTTCAGTGATAAATCCCTTTTAGAGATTACTGGCTGTAACAGAAGGGTGTATGTAAGGAGACCAACAGGAGAAAAAAACGATACCACAGCAGATCAAACCCACACTGAAACATGATGGTAGAGTTATTCAAGCCTGGGGGTGTTTTTCTATTCTGGAGTTGGATACTTGCACCAAATTGAATCCAACGTGACCAAGAAGAAGTAGAACTCTATTCTTTAGAGACATGCTCCACCCTCTGGTTTGTGTCTTTGTGGAGATGCATTCATACTGCAGCAGGATAATGAGCCCAAACAAAGCTCAGACAAGGAGTGTTTCCAAATTGAACATTTGAAGAGTGAGAGGATTCCTGGCATCTTAAGTTGGTATTTGAGACACCAGATCGCCCTGAAATAACGTGTTACCAGGTGTTGCTCCCATTTGATGTTGTAGGAAAAGTCCAGCATATCACATATAAGTTGTAATTGAACATTTTATATTTGTTTTAAACAATGCGAAAGAGAAGTCTTCACTACTGAGTGATATAGGCTATAATTTGATGCCATGGTTGGCAACAAGATCAAGCAGTGCAATAAAAACTATAAAAAGCTCCACAAAGCAATCAGCAACTAGAGCTTTTGTTGATAATTTCCTGCGAACAGCTTATTTTACATGAGACATGATCATTTCATCTGCTGTTAATAGAAACACTTTTATGTTGCTTAGTGTACATTTACAGAAATAAAAAGAACAAAAAATGAAAATACGACTGAATGAAAAGGAGATGATTGTAATTTTTAATCTTGACTTTTTATTTCCATATCCTTTTAGAGATTTGTGAATATTTAAACATACTCAGATCTCCGTGCAGGTCAAGAGACGCGTTAGTGCTGCCCACCTCAGCATAATAACTCTAATTCTACTCTAAAGTGTTTATTAGTGTGTGGTAATGTTCCTGTGTACTCCAGCTAGAGGATAGACCAGCACGAAGTTATGAATTTGGACAAATTAGGCTGTAGGCAGCATGTGCACTTGGGATCACGAGATTCCTAAATGGTGTTTCCATAGCAACAGTGATTTCCTCTCACTGCAGGTGATTATTGTGTGGCGGTCCACCCAGCCGTGGCCTACCTGTGGTGGGGGGAAGGTTGAGGAACAGGTTGAGGTTGTCTGTAGTCATTCATTCTTCCATTAACCTTTGTGTATGCAGGAGGGTCCAGTGAGAATTTGCAACTCTCATTTACTCAGAGCAATAAAGGCAATGCTTATACACATGAAGTAAATAAAGCTTAGCCAATAAGAAAGCAACACACAGCTAGAAAAGTAATTAAACATGAAAATTAGACATAAGGGACATCGTATTTTAACATCCACATGCAGGTTAGACTCATAGAGCTTTATTCATGCCGGCATCTTGACGATTTTGTTTTTTGCAGTCATAGTTTGTTTTTTTAAAGTTTCAAAATCAATCATGTTGAGTGATCGGAGGCAGTTCTGGCATCAGTAAACTGAGGTGCAGATGGAATTCACCTTTACCTAAACCACTGGGACAACTCCTTTGTATTTATTGATTTGATAGTCGGAGGAAGTGTGTCTGTGGATTAGTGAATTCATTAGACTTTGGCTCAAAGCCACAGCAGATAAGTTACTCACAAACAAGGATGTTTAGAGGACCAGATTTGGTCTTGATTGGAGGAAGGTACAAGACACCTGAAATAATCCACACAGTGTGGAGTTTTTAGATTGCCAATGGCTGTCAGGAACAGCAGAGATGTTGGCTTTTGTTTCTTGTAAACAGCACTGTAGCTTGGCCCAGTCTCTGATTGCAGGCCAGTGGGATTGCCAGCAGGAGTGAATGCATTTCCATCTTGGACATCGCGGCCCTCTGGTTTTAATCCAAACAGGAATATGAGCAACAACCTATGCTGTTAAAGATACCATACACAAGGTGATTTGGGGATTGGATTTCCACCTGGTAAATCTATGTTTTAGCAAAAGAAACAAGATTTTGTGCGCATTTCAGCATTATCTTCTCTGGCCATTATTCATTATGTATTAATGCAGATTTTCCTGGCTAAATTGCATACATGTATTAAAAACTAACAACACAATTTAATAAAGCTCTCCATGACAACAACATAAACTACTAGAAACTGTCATAAAGTGTCCAAACAAAAATTTGTTTGGACACAAGCTTGTTGAGACTAAAACAGCCAATTTTTTAAAGAAAAAAAGGTGAAAAACCAGGTAAACAGGTGTTATTTCAACTCTGGAGATCCTAACAGCGCTTACATGATTTCCAATCAGGAAGAGTTAACCACGGTATGGATAAAGAGAAATTAAAGTTGGAGTAGTGATTGAGATGGCCAAGTAATATGCCTGGTTTGCAGTCTCCGCTCTAATTGGGGTGGCTATATCTCAGGAGGTAGAGCAGGTCATCTACTGATTGGAAGGTTGGTGGTTCAATCCTTGGCTCGTCCAGTCTGCATGCCAAGTATCCTTGGGCAAGATACTAACCCCAAGTTGCTCTCCGATGCATCCATTGTCGTGAATGTTGTTAGAAAAGCAGTTTAGTGTCAGTGCTTATGAGAATGGGTGTGATTGGGTGAATGTGGCATGCTGTATACAGTGCTTTGAGTACTTTGGGAGAGTAGCAAAGCGCTATATAAGAATCAGTCCATTTACCATAATTCATCCCATAGGTGTTCTGATGGGTTGAGGTCAGGACTCTGTGCAGGCCAGTCAACTTCTCCCACAACAAACTCACTCTTACATATCTTTATGGAACCTTGCTTTGTGCACTAGTGCAAAGTGTAAAGCTATAAAGTTTGGATGCAGCTGCTTGGCCATGGAAACAGATTACATGAAGATCTCTACACATTGTTTTTAAGCTGATCTGAAGGCAGAAAGTTGCCGACCTCTGTGCACTATGCACATCAGCATCCTCATCCTCTATGTCTGAACTGCTGTCATTCCCAGTCGCTTCCACTTTGTTAGCAAGGAAATTTCACAACTGGACTTGTTGCACATCCTATCACAGTACCACACTGAGTTCCTAAAAGAGTGACCCATTTTTTGAAAAGTGTTTGTAGAACCAGTGTGCACTTGATTACTTGATTTTATAAACTTGTGGTTATGGAAGTGACTGGAACAGGTGAATTCAATGATTTGGTCGGGGGGGGGGGGGGGGGGTATAATGTACACACACTAAACTCTTTATTGTTCAGTATTTTAATTGCAGCTTGCAGGCAGCAGCAAATATTAGTGCAAAATGAACATTTTCCTTCTTTTTTTCCCAGTCAATTACCGTCATTAATGACAGACTAACCTATTTAAAGTGTGACTCTATTGCCTAAAGGTGCCAGCAGCAATAGCATTATAGTGCAATAGTTATCGCAGTAGCATAATATCCAGTGACACAGCATAAGCACAAATTTCTCACATAACTGCTTATCATTGTAGTTTCACAAAAAAGTAACAAAACCTTGCTACTCCTCAGCAGCCTGCACAGCATTGTCACATAATAAATCTGAAACTGAAAGATGTTTTCTACCTGAGATGTTGTTTCTTGGTTAAGCTTTTTAAACAGGATGCTTAAAGCTCTGCTTTTCATCCATGCAACTTCATCTGTATTTCATTTCTTTTCCATCCACAGTTGGCTCTATCTGTAACATGGAGTGAAACTTGTGAGTGTGCCAGCTATACTCCGTTGAGTAATTTCATTACTTTTGGGTTGAACATAATCAGCCAGTAGCATCTCCTTCTTGGTATCCTGGTTGTACTTGACAGTGTGTTTATGCCGCAGGTAGTGGAAGAGGGTTTTCGGTTTTCTTGCATATTTTGTTTTGTTGGAGGTTGCTGATGTTGCCCTCTTTTTACTTTTTACTGACAAGCAATTCTCACTCTTAGACAAGCCTGAGCTAATTTTGTTGTTAACGTTACCAACATAAAAAAGAAAATGCTATATCTACATAGGACACTTTTAAATCACTTAAAAATTAAAAATGGTATTATCATGGTCAATGTGATGTGGTATGGCCATCGGAAAAATTTGTATTCCTCAACTGGTTGTGAGTGGTTGTTGGATGTTCCATTTACTATGGAACTGCTGGTAAGGCCTAGAGACTGATCAGTGACCCACTAGTAACCACCAGTTGCTAGAGAAATATTTTTTTTCCCAGCTGGCAAGTGGGTATCACAAAGAGGGAAAAGTTGTGCTGTTTTATATGTGTTGACTTCAAAGTAAAGGTCCAACCTTTACTTTGAAGGCAAAAGGTATACCTTTCTGGTTCACTCAGGCCTCTCACATATGGACTCCAGCCAGTCAGCGTGCACATTTTTTCAGTAGAGTCTAGAGGTTTCTGGGTGTTGCTTAAATGCTCTTTTACTTTTTTGTATTCTAACATGTAAATATTAACTTTACAGCTACTTTAAAAGAGATACATGGTTGGTTTAATGGTGACACGTGTACCATGGTACCAAAAGTAAAAGAAAACATTTCAGTCGATCTTGACTTGCCTGCCTCCGGAATTTGTCTGATAACCAACTGAGTGACGTTGCCATCTGCAGAACCTATACCTATAAAACCTATAAAAATGATCACATTAGGTAAATGGATTGGGTTTATATAGCACTTCTCTGC
This sequence comes from Astatotilapia calliptera, assembly GCF_964374335.1. NCBI lineage: Eukaryota > Metazoa > Chordata > Actinopteri > Cichliformes > Cichlidae > Astatotilapia > Astatotilapia calliptera. The sequence continues at coordinate 3,917,156 of NC_137438.1, forward strand.
TCTACCTGAGCACTCAAAACAGTTTATATGACTAACCTCATTCACCCATTCGTACAAGCACTTATTTTCTATGCATAATGCAAAAATGTATTCACACACATTCATACTTGGAAGGCATCGGAAAGCAACTTGAGGTTAGTGTCTTGCCCAAGGACATTTGGGATGCACACTGGGGCAGCCCGGGTTCAAATCACCAGCCTTCTGATTAGTACATGTCCCGCTCTACCTCCTGAGATCAGTGTTGGTCAAGTTACTTGAAAAAAGTAATCAGTAACTAATTACTGATAACTTCCCCAAAAAAGTAATCACGTTACTTTACTGATTACTTATTTTCAAAAGTAATTAATCACTTAGTTACTTAGTTACTTTTTTAAAAACACGATTTACAACCTGAATAGGTGATAAAGCGATAGATCTTTCAGCCCAATTCTACTTTTTCTGCATAATCTGGAGTACTTGCTGGAGTACTTTTCTATGCTGTGGTGTGCTGGGGGAGCAGCACAGCAAAGAGGGACTCATCCAGGCTGGAGAAACTGATCAGGAAGGCTAGCTCTGTGGTCGGCATGAAGCTGGACACTCTGGTGACAGTGGCAGAGAAAAGGACATTAAAGAAACTGCTGGACATTATGAACAATGCTGGGCATCCTCTGCACACGGCCATAAACAATCAGAAGAGTCTGTTCAGTGACAGGTTGCTTCTCCCCAAGACAAGAACTAACAGACTTAAAAACTCCTTTGTCCCACACGCCATCAGACTGTTTAACTCCTCTCTGGAGGGGAGAGGGAGGGGAAACAGGAGGACAAAGGAGGGGGGAACAACTAAGCTGTAGTGCCTCTTCACCTCACTGTACAATACCTTGTGCAATACTTTTTGTAAATAGTCAACAGTGCAATAGACTCAATACTTGAAATGTGCAATTCACTTGTATTTTTATTTTTTATTCCTATTTATTCTATTTATCCCCTTTGTATATTTTATTTATATTTGTCTCTGTATTTATATATGTGTGTGTGTGTGTGTGTGTGTGTGTGTGTGTGTGTGTGTGTGTGTGTGTGTGTGTGTGTGTGTATATATATATATAACAATTCTGTAACTGTAACTTCGGTCGTTGCTGTGCTTTTTTTGGAAGTCGAATTTCCCAGAGGAACCCACCCGAGGGATTAATAAAGTTCTATCTTATCTTATCTTATCTTATCTTAATCGATCATACAAAATGTAATCAAATGGAAAAGTCTCTTTTTTTTAAACTTGTTTTATCAGTTTTAATCTTTTAACTTTATGCATCAAGCAAAAATTAAATTATATGCAACATTCTCTGACTTGAAGAAATTAGTTTAACATTCAAACCTATTTTCTGCACATTCCAGCACATAAAATAAAAATATTTTTTGTGTTTACACTCACTCTTTCAAATAGATGCAAGTAAAACACAGCAGAAAATAAATGAAATCAAAGACTCAGCGGTCCTGTTGCTCTATTTTCACCTGTAAAGCAGGACTGGGGTAGGCGGAGGTTTACCCTGGTGCAGGTGTGCTGCAGTGGTCAGTGGAAGAATCCGTGAGTTTCTCTGTGAATTTCCCATTACGTCGTTGCGCACTCGGAGCTTGTTTAGGGGTTTTTTTCGCTGTAAAAAGATGGGCAGTAACCCGTTACAAGTAATGCATTACTGCCCATCTCTGCCTGAGATACAGACACACTAGGTCAGGTATTATTTTTGTTAAAGTTTGCACCAGAATAGTTTGAACAGGGTCAGTTCGGCTTCCCCAAAACTAGATCTCTTACTCAGTGGACATAGTTGCTACCACACAGATCCGAGAGTTGGAATTTTATCGTCATTCAGTATATTAGGGTTGTCACCCCTCTGTTGAAAGTGGTTTTTAGCATCAGATAATAATCTTTTTAAACAAAGAAAGTGAGACTACACCATGTGTCCCACTAGTTTCTTTTTTAATCAGTAGCATTGGAAGCACTTACTATCCCATGTTTCTACAGCAGAGCTCTCAAGGCACTGAGGGATTTGTGGCCTGTGCTGACTCCTCGAGGACCTGACTAATTGTTCTACTCCCCCCCAGCTATGTAAGAATATCTCACAGAAAAGCCAAGACTATTTTGTCAAACTTCTTTTCCAAGGTTAAGAATGAACAACATTGCAGGGCTATCATTTTGTCATAAGATGCTCTTATTATTTAGCTTACCCCCTATCGGCCAAAACCAGCAATGAATCGAAATTTCCATTTGAGATTCAGCTGACTCAGCAGCTTACTGCTGTACAAAGTGATCCGTCCATTTATTTTTTGTTTGTCTTACATTACTCCTGGAGATGATTCATTCTTAAACACAGCTCAGTCAAGTTACATAAATATACATATTGAATCAAAATGCATGAAGTCTCCCTTACTCAGCTTCTTTTCAGACTTTCCTTTAGACTGTCAGATGGCTGAAAACAGGGCTAGGTTGGATTTTTCCCAACTATTCCTCACAAGGATGACAAAGGTTCAGAAGGTAAGCAGACTGTATAAGGGCTCAGACAGCGAGTACATCTGTATGTGCTGCTAACAATAAGCTCCAAGACGATGTATTTAAATATGCCTTTAAGAGCTACTGAGATATTCTGCTCATGAATATCCATTCATCATGTCGGCCATGTCTATTGTTCCCTGTTTGTTTTTATGGCTCTCTGCATCCTGTATGGGAAAGCCTGGCTGCTTTCACTCTGTCTGCACCACAGATTCATTCGTCTTTGTCCACTTTTGTGCCTCACTGTGTCTGGGTGATCCCTTTAAAGAGTGAAGATCTTGGAAATGGTTAACAGGGTTGTTGTTGTAGGAGTTGAAAGTTTTGCACAGTGTGATCCAGAATTGATTACTTTGAATATTTTGGGCAGTCTGAAGTAGGTCAGTCTTCTGTGTAACCGATGGGCTGGCTGTTTGTGTTCATTTCCATTTGAACCAAAGGATACTTGGTGGTACTAGTGTTATAACTAACCCTGCCACGATTCTTGTTTTTATTGTTACAATCTCTATACTGCTGGAAAGAGAATTTAAGATTATAGGAACAAGAGATAACAGCACAAACTGAGGTTTCAGTGTTTTTCATCAGAAGGATACATTTACTGTAGTGTAGTGTCATAGTCTGATTGGGTAACAGTTATGGTAGAAATGCTACTACCTACTTTTGAGATGCTCTTCAGACGAGTTGTTTCTATCTGGGGCTGTAGGGGTTTTCAGTGTCGAGAGTTCACGTTGTGCCTGATGTGCATATACTAGCTTGGCGTCCTGACCAGTAACAGCAGCAGTCTCTCATCACCTGCCCGTCAAAGCTGCTCTCTTCCTCTGTCTGATTCGCTGTCAGGCAGAGTGACGACAGCTCCTTGCCTTCCAATTCCAATTAGCCTTCTTTCCGCCAGTATCCTGGAATGGTTGACTTCATCATTTGGCACGCTTGGATGTGACTTCTCATGTTCCTCTTGTGGTCAGGTCGACAACGGACCACATCGCTGCAACTTTGATGTTTAAGGGTTTTTTGCGTTTTTTTGCTTCATCGCACTTACATAAAAACTTTGATTTGCTTTCTCCTCTACTTTTCAAACAGAGCGATTGGAAATGCTCAAGTGCCAAAAAGACTGGTTATGTCTGTAAAGTATAGTTCAAGATTGTGTAATTTAGTATGAGTTATTTTTTCAGGTACTGTAAGCTAGTTCAGGAGACAGCACCTGATTTGCTCTGTTTGTTTTTTCTCCTGTGCCTTTTAGCTTGGAACAAAGAAATAAGAGAGGAAGCTGGAAATGAACGTTTCCTGCCATTTTTCCTGATTTTAGGCCAGGATTGTCAGGAAGGAATTGTTTCATGTCGTTGCCAACTTCTCCTTCACTGATTACAAGGTGTTATTTAGATATGGGAGGCTACCGTTTAAGTTTTACGTGCAGTAAAAACTCTGTTTGGGACCTTTGTTTTACTGCTCTGCTTGGAGTTATTGGGAGCAGATGTTTATCATAATATTCAGGTTGTAAACCTGAGATGCTTGGCAGACTTACTAAGATGGGAATTGTGGGCTGATTTACTGACAAATGTTGGGCTATTATTGCATGAAATTAAATTATAATTTGTATACATACACGAGGTACATGAGGTATGTTTTACACCAGTAAAATAAATGTTGATTTCATCAATAATTTTAACAACTGAAACATGATGAACACTAGTTAAGAAGCATTTTATAAGCCATATCACTACTGTGGCATTTTCATAGAGATGATATATTGAGATGTATGAGTTCAGTGTATTTGGATGCAGGGTGCTGGTACTAAACATGAAGAGGAATCAGACACTGCATAGAGTGAAATAGTTCTTATAGCTTCTTGAAGGACATTCCAGATCTCGTCTCTGGATTGTCTTCTTCGCATATGCATACACATCACTCTGCATAAAATCATTAGTTATTATTAATCTCTGTCGGTCTTCCACAGGCTTGTTTTTCTGCCCTCACCCCTAACCGGTCATGGCAAATAGCTGCCCCTGCCCGAGCCTGCTTCTGCTGGAGGTTTCTTCCTGTTAAAAGGGAGTTTTCTTTCCCACTGTCACCAAGTGCTTGCTGGATTGCTATCATCCCATTGCTCTTTTTCTATATTCTTGTCAGGTCTTTACTTTTTCTTCATTGCTCAAGACCAAGTGATTCTGTCTCCTTGGAATTCAAATATAAAGACATGAGGGTTAGTTCAAGACTTGTGTACAGTAAAAGTCTTGAGCTTGCATCTTGCATTTCAGCAACATCAAACCTCTGTCATTAATGTTAGTGTTAGTAATGATCACATCTAAAAAATAGGTTGTTGGACTAAGATTTCATCTACAGTTTCATTACAGATCAGATGCAAAATAGATTGGACAAAATATTACAACATGCAGGCAAAACACTAACATGTAACACTAGGGTTGCAGATGTAATGAACTACTAATAACGACTGTTACTAGTTTACTGAAGGAATATAAAATGTTTTTAGTGACTTTAATCTGTCTTTGGTGTCCAATATACAGTCTAGCTCTGCTCTTCTCAAGCTAACCCTAGTTACAGAATGCTTAGAAGACTCAGTCTGAAATGTGATGAAATGCGAGTACTGGTTTACTTCATTATAGAATTATAAAATAATAACTGGTAATTACTTCATAAACAGAGCACACATTCATGTCAACCTCAAATGCAGAAAAATAACCAGGTTTTTATTTTCTGTCAAACTGTCATTTCTGACAGTTTGATTTCCTTCAGTGTTCTCGGGTCAGCTCTCCTTCAGCTTTTTTCCCCTCGTTTTCTAAGCTGCGTGTTTACAAATTGATATGTTTTCCTGATTTTGGTGTACTGTACGAGGATGTTGCTCTCTGGACGCTTCTGATGGTCTTTTTGTTGTTGACTGAAGATCAGCCCCCTTGCAGCAAAGGGCTGACGCCGGCACATGCAATATGCATGGAACTGTCGGACAACGAAGGAGGAAGTGAGCGGTGCATTTTGAATACAAATGCTTAGAGTAAGGTTTGCTGGATGCAGGACACTTAGCAGACCACCCAAGGCTATTGAAGGTATTACCCAGTGACCAGCTGATTGGACAAAATGATGAGGAGCACCAGCTAAGAGCAGATAACTAACTAGGATGGAAGTGTGGGCCTTTTAAAGGAGTAATTTCCATTACTGGAGGACCCTTAATAAGTTGAAGGTGCTGCATGTGTCTTAAAATTAGCAATTAGAGGTCCAATACAAGCACTTTCTGACATTAAATATAATTATTAATAATAATAGCATTGTTTGTCTGTGGATGGTGGTAGGAACGTGGTGTATTCGTTTAATTATTAATTTATAAATTTACTAATAGAACAAAAGGTTGATGAACCCCCGAGATGGGCAAGCTTTAAGAAATGAGGGCTTAGTACCAGAACAGCCGATGTGACGCGCTTCAATCACCTCTGTGTACAATCGCTCACAGATGTGTGACATCCATCAAAGGTCCTCCAATACCGCAATTTACAATGGAGACCGGCAAGGACAAAGGGGTCCTCCTGCTTCATCCCACTGGAGTTAAAAGTTCTAATATATGCTTATTTCAACTGTGATCCAAATAAATGAAAAAATATAATTACAGCAAAAGAAAAGAGAAGATTTCTGCACGAGTCAATGTTTAACTGTAGTTGTGGGTACCTGTGACACTATGAGTGTTGGGATGCAGGGTCCAGCACCCTTGATGGAATTATGAAAATGAATGGATAATTTGGTAGTTCTATTTATGAAATTACTTAAGGGGCCATCGTGGCTCAAGAGTTGGGCGTTTGTCTTGTAATCGGAAGGTTGCCGGTTCGAGCCCCAGCTTGGACAGTCTCGGTCGTTGTGTCCTTGGGCGAGACACTTCACCCGTTGCCTACTGGTGGTGGTCAGAGGGCCCGGTGGCGCCAGTGTCTGGCTGCCTCGCCTCTGTCAGGGCGGCTGTGGCTACAATGTAGCTGCCATCACCAGTGTGTGAATGGGTGGATGATTGTGTATAGTGTAAAGCGCTTTGGGGTCCTTTGGACCAAGTAAAGCGCTATACAAATACAGACCATTTACTTGTTTTTAATATTACAGTTGACACAGAATTATTATTAATTTTTAATTTGAAGTTATTTTAATTTAGCTGCAATCCAACTGACAGAAAATACTCTGGCTAGAATTGAAAAGGAAATCTTCAAAAAGGTGTATTATGCTTCTAGGCCCATGATTATTTCTCACTTTGCGTTTGCTTAATAATTTTTGACCTATTAACCAAGTTATTATTTACTGGGTATCTCAGCGTGACTCCCAACAGAATGCTGTTTTAACACACATAATTATCCTCCTGTTGAATATCCTGCTCAGTAGATAAATATTGGATATCAGTTCTGAATTTTCTCTAATCTGAGAGGAGCTACATGCAATAATACAGATGTAAGACTGGACTACACTGTCACTGATGAATGTCATGGTAAATGGCCTGTATTTATATAGTGCTTTACTAGTCCCTAAGGACCCCAAAGCGCTTTACATATCCAGTCATCCACCCATTCACGGCAGCTAAATTGTAGCCACAGCCACCCTGGGGCGCACTGACAGAGGCGAGGCTGCCGGACACTGGCGCCACCGGGCCCTCTGACCACCACCAGTAGGCAACGGGTGAAGTGTCTTGCCCAAGGACACAACGACCGAGACTGTCCAAGCCGGGGCTCGAACCGGCAACCTTCCAATTACAAGGCGAACTCCCAACTCTTGAGCCACAATCGCCCCAATGCAGCAAACAAATCCTTAAAAACCAGCAGTAGTAGTAGACGTGATCTGCTGCACTACATCAGGGTTTTACACACTTGTTTCCAGTGTAAGGCTACACAAATTAATTCGGCTACAGGTTTGATTGGACACATAACGAAATGACACCCATTTCCAAAAGCTCCACTCCCTGGATCTGCTTTTATCCGCTCCTGGAATGATCAGATAGAGGATCCACTTAGCAGGTCAAGTTCACAGCCAGGAGTTAACAAGCTCTAAGTATTCACTAAAACCTACTTTTCTGAAGTATAATCCAGCACTTCCAAAAGCCTGGTTTTGACATATAAAGGACATCTAGTTGTATCTAGCAGTGGATATCAAGCCATAACGTTTGATACTGAAATTCATCCTCTTCTCATCGATGTTGTATCAGTGTGTGATAGAAATGATGTTAAACTTTTCTCCTCTTTGCTGAATTTTAGTAATAAGTTATGCTTTAAATAGGAAGACTGATCATATTCTAAACAGCTGACAGCCTTGGGGATTTCTTGCTCAATCTGAAGCAATACTGTGTATTTTGATAAATGGGCGACAGACATTTGCTAATAAAGATCATGTTTAGTGACAGAAGGTCACTGAGTAACAGAGTTTAGGCTGTCTAATAGAGTTGGGTCGCTGTTTTCTCAAAATATATAGTAACTGTAGTATTGTTCCTGAAAGTCTGCACATTCTTATAAAAACTACTGCCTACTTATCCCTATGTATATGAATTGGTGACATAATTTACTGAGTAACGATTAAACTGGTGATGATACCTGTAAAGTTGGTGCTCCTTTAGCATCCTCTGGGCCTGTATATATTTGTTTTGCTATACAGATACATCAGAATACCTGTGTCCAATTGATAATTTCCCTAATTCCAAATAAATACTATGACAGTGAATATTGCAGCCTGTTCCTGTCAGTTGACTAAAAGCAGTGTGATACTGTATTTAGACAGCGATGTGGGTCAGGAGACTCCTTTTAATTAGCCTGTGTTCCTGTTTCAATGTTTCCCCATGTAGGGCACCGCTCTTGACCTCTCAGCTTCATATCATATCAAAGCCACATTCATGTCTTCATCTGTGAGAGTCCACAGGCACTAAAGGACTGTAACACACAGCTTTGCATTGCATCTAGAGCCTCTTAGAGATGATAGGGGAATAGCCACAAACGTGTGCATGTCTGTACATATTACAGTCGATAATGTGGCTGTGTTTGTGAGTCTTCACAAAAACAGCCACCAGGTGCATTCTCCCAGCCTGCTCACTGGTTCTCTGTGGAATGAAGCAACTGGGTTTTTTTTCTCCTTCTGTCATCTGACAAATGTTTTTTCCCCCCAGTAGCATCTTGCTTACTGCTTCACTGTATGATTTAATTGGACATCAGGCATCCAAGCTGAGTGTGAAGTGAGTATCACCCAGACAGGGTAATGTGACCCAAAAGCAAAAGGAACCACCGAGAGACACGTAGTATGACTGCCAAATTTATTTGACACTAAAACGCAAGGATGCCATCTCCATAAAACCTCTCTTGACATGTCTAGATGACATTAAAGCTTGGTTGGCTCAAAACTTTTTAAATTTTAATAAAAAGAAAACAGAAGTGTTGGTGTTTGGACCCAGTGGTCCCTGTGAGTCCTCCTCTGTTGTTTTAGGATCCCTGGAAGTCTATTTTAAATCTGTTGTTACTGACCTTGGTTTTAAGTTGGACAGTGATTTTAAATTGGACAACCAAATCAGAGCAGTGGTGAAGTCCAGTTTTTATCATTTAAGGCGACTGGCAAGACTAAAATCTTTTCTTTCAAGGCAGCACCTTGAAACAGTGATCCATGCTTTTATTTCTTCCCGCCTGGACTACTGTAACTCACTTTATGTGGGGGTCAGTCAGTCATTGCTCTCACGTCTGCAGCTGGTTCAAAATGCGGCTGCACGACTCCTAACAGGAACTCGAAAAAGAGAGCATATAACCCCTGTGCTGGCCTCTCTGCACTGGCTGCCTGTGTCTTTTAGAGTTAATTTTAAAATTCTTATGTTTGTTTTTAAATGCCTACACAGTCTTGCCCCGCCTTACCTCTCTGAGCTTCTTCATCCCCACATACCCTGTCGGTCTCTCAGGTCAGCTGACCAGCTGCTCCTGGAGGTACCGAGATCCAGGAGGAAGCTCAGAGGGGACAGGGCCTTCTCTATTGTGGCTCCAAAATTATGGAATAATTTGCCCATGCATGTTAGAGAGGCCCCTTCACTGTCCACTTTTAAATCACGTCTTAAAACCCACTTTTATTCCTTGGCTTTTAACCTCAGTGAGACTTAGTTTCTTTTTTAATGCAGTAGTTATTTAATTAATGATTTCACTCTTCTTTTATTTGTTTTTTATTTATATCTCATGTAATTTTATTTTACAGTTCCAATGTACAGCACTTTGTGTCAGCTGTGGTTGTTTTAAAGTGCTTTATAAATAAAGTTGATGATGATGATGATGATGTATTGGAGTGTCTGTGAGTGTGCATTTTTAGAAAAAGGTTGTAAAGATTTATTTCTGTTAACGTGGTGCCTCCATTCTTCCAATCTGATCTCGATTTCCCTGAAGGACACTCTCTTCTTTTCCTGTTTTTTTTTTTCTTTTTTTTATGCTCTCATCCATCCTCTGTACCACCACCCATTGCAGCCACTATCCTCACTCTCACAATTTATTGCTTTGTCTGCTTGGACAATTCTTGGCTGTCCCACCCTCACCAACAAATCAAGCAAGCATCTCCCCTCAAGGCAGGTGCAGAGGTCAAACAATGCAGAGCCTGGTGCTGGTTATGAAGGAGGTGGAGGGACACTAAGCACATTGAGGCTGTGATAATGTCTGCTGAGATGCCTGAAGGTATTCAACATTGTATAGCAATACTTGTGAGATGAGAAATTTCACACGATGAGAGTAAGATGAAGTTTGATGGTGTTATTGATTCCTCAGGGTGAGCTGTGTCGTTAGCAACAAATGGTGAGGTAGGGCCGGAGCAAAGAAAAAAACATTGTAAGATCAAAATTGACAATATAAAACATCCCACGAATAAGTTCAAGATATGAAAACTAAAACTAGAAAATAAAACTAACCTGTTCCTTTTAAATAATGTATCCTCGTTAGCTGCTTCTGATGTTTTTTCTTTCTATTTAAACGGTACCTAGCAGCCAGTGCTAAACCAGGCTAGCAATCTTTGTAAACTAGCTCCAGCAAATCCATTAAAGCTAACTTTAACTTTTTAACTGAATTACAATCAATAGCGGTATCACTATGCAAACCCCAAGTGGTACAAAAATTCATTCATTTTAGAAAAAAAATCTGAAAAAGTTGGGAAAAATGTAAATAGAGAATATTTTGAAAATCTCATAAACCCATATACACAGTAAAACATAGAAAACATCAAACGTTTAAACTGAGACACTTAGCGGTACTTAATTGGTACTAAATGGTACTGTAAACTAAATGATTGAGGGGCATTTTAAAACTAATTAGCATTAGCAACAGGCAACAGGCAGTAACATAACTAGGTATAAAAAGAGCATCTTAGAGGGGCAGAGTTTCTTAGAATCACAGATGAGCAGATGTTCACCAATCTGCAAAACAAAATTATCTATAGATTGTGGAACAGGTTCAGAATGATGTTCCTCAGTGTAAGGTTGTGAATACGTTGATTACCTCATCATTTACAGTGCACAATGTCATGAAAATAGAGAAATCTCTGTGTGCAAGGGACAAGGCCAGTACACCAACATGTTATGTCTAAGGTCCTGGGGATGATTTTGTCATAAAAAACACTGTTCAAAGACAGTGATTTCTGGGAGTGTTACTGAGCCCAGGCAAAGTTCGTTATGCCATCCACAAATGCTCTATCATGAAAAGAAACTTTATGTAATCATACCCCACAAACGTAGCCATCCTCTCAGGTCCAAAGCTCAGTTAAAATAAACTGAGCCAAAGGGGAAAACTGTTGTGTGGTCAGTCGAACTGAAACTTAAAATTCTTTGTGGAAGACATAGACACCATCCTTTTGACTAGAGAGAAGAGTGACCACTTTGTTATCATCACTCAGCCTTCGTCTGTGATCGGGGTGCATCAGTGCCAATGGAATTGGCACATCTTGAAAGGCACCGTAAGTGTCACTGAAGTTTGTTACAGAGGTCAAAACCAGTGGGTGATGTCATGGAAGCTGAGCGGTGGAGGCAGAAATAAAATGCTTTTAAACTGGTCGACAGTCCATCCTTTTTATTCTCCCTTTCCCACCAGCAGTGGATTATAGTGCAGAACTCAAACACAAAACTGGAGCACAGGAGCTAATATCGCCATCTTTTTTAATATTTCCATCTTAAACATGACTAAAACAAACAGGTCAGTAGGGCCCCTGGCACCACAGCCATTGTTTACTGCTCACCACCATGACACAGAGTGCCTTTCAAGAGGATCTGCAACTTCTGCCTATATAGTCAATAACTTCTCCCACTCCAGAATACATGTAGACTGATGACAGGGATATATCTCTCTTATTAAATTCAAAAAGACAAAAAGTTCATACAAGACTTGGTACCTTCCCCTAGGAACCCAACCATTATGGAGTCCAAAAAGTTAAAAGCACTGTGTGCCCGTTACCTGTGGCGATACGTCCATTTTTAAACAGTCTACTGTTTACTCCTGGACGGCAATGTGAACATAATCCAGTGATGCTAACGCTGAAATGCTGTGTGAGTCTGAGATTTGGCTGCTGACTGAAATATAGCAGCCTTAAGAAACAGATGAGTTTTATTGAAGAGGCTGGCATGCAAAAAGGGCTTCATCACCTGCCTCCTGCTGTTTTCCTCTCATCCTTGCTTCCTCCTGCACTTATTCCTTGTTGTCTGTCTTTGTCCATTGTTCTAGATGGTGGTGCACTCGGGGATACAGTACAGGGTGAATGGGACATACACAACTCCAATATGGTCGTGTTGGCAATCTGGACAAAAACTGTTGCCTTTCTCCACTCTAATTCCCTTATCTTGTGGACAAGGTGTTGGTGAGCTGCCTTTCGGCACTGCTGGCAGCTGCAGTAGTGATCTGTGCTTATCTGAGCTGTGAGTTAATAACTCAGTGGCCAATTCTCTCTCAGCACTGTCCACTATTGTCTTAATCCTCATGAGGACTGGGCTATTTTAGAAGCTGCAAATGCTCAGAACAATGACACACCAAGTTTTTAATGTGCTCTCTCTTACCACCTACAGGCATTTATATATTTTATATATCACACTGCATATTTATTAGAACTTGAGGAGACCAAAATAACTGTCAATAACACATTTAGAATTTATCAGGGTCTTTGTTGCTTTGGTCTTACATAAATAATACAGACTACTTTAATGATACTTGACCTAATATGATTCTCTACATCTTGCACTGTCCTTGGATTTGGCCAAAAATTGTGGAGCTCTTCTGGTAAGTAGAAAATCCTCAAAAAGCATGACTGCATACAAAAATGCCCTAGCAACAACCACTGAACACTGAAAGCTGGAAGTAATGTGGAAAATACTGTAGGAGAAGCTACAAAGGGGTGTAGAGAGTTACCAGTAAGTAACCAGTGGGAGGTTATGGAAACTAAACGTGACCTCTGATCTCTGAGAATAAGGGAATCAAAGTAATATGTTTTTTTTCTGTGCAGTGTAGACATTTGACATTTAAATACTGCTTTCAGGAAAAGAGTAAGAAAGATCAGGGGAAACACTGATTGTTGCTTTGCTCTCCTAATCTCTTCCTTACATATTGACAGTGATTTAAAAATAAATTTCAGATTTGAATGAATTTCTTCATAAGTTCTGTTGCCACTGATTTTCAGTCCAGTTTTTGTGCAACCTCCTTTTCTCACCGTTTCCCTTCCTGAAAATTGGCTTCTTGACAGACACACTACTGCTGAGACCATTTCTGATGAGCCTTTGGTAAACAGTGGATGGATTAACTGAAGAGCCAGATATAGTATCACTCACGTCTTGTGTTAGGTGTTAGATTTGTTTCAATTCAATTTCAATTCAGTTTTATTTATACAGCTCCAAATAACAACAACAGTCGCCTCAAGGCACTTTATATTGTAAGGCAGACCCTACAATAATACATACAGAGAAAAACCCAACAATCATATGACCCCTACGACCAAGCCCTTTGGCGACAGTGGGAAGAAAAAACTCTAACTCTTTTAACAGGAAGAAACCTCTGGCAGAACCAGGCTCAGGGAGGGGCGGGGCCATCTGCTGCAACCAGTTGGGGTGAGAGACCGATTGGGGTTTTCTCTTTCATTTTTCTTAAAAACATTATCTGCTGTATATAGATTTTTAGGCCTGACACTTTCTTTTTTCTCTTCCACTTGTTCAGTTTCCTCATATGTTTTTAAGGATAACATGCTAACATAATAGCTAAGCTCTTTGGGGGTTGGACTGAAAATGAAACTTATTAACACCTGTATGAATATCAGGAATGTTGTTATTTCTACTTCTTATGTGATATAAAATTAGTCCAGCCATGTCTGAGGGCAAGAGCTGTGCATCAGCATCCGATGAGGACTTAGTCCCTAAAAATTGAGCTACTTCAGTGATCTGCAGCGAAGCTCACCACTTTGTAAAATGGATAAGGACATTGTCCAGGCTAAAGCTGGAAACAACAAACTTGTTTTCCCAGTTGAGGCAAAAAGACGCAGGTGCTTACGTGAGGCCCAAATCCAAACACACGTCTTAACCAAGCATTGGTGGACTACTCATTTGTTAGAGTCGATAAAACAGGAAGAGTGGATAGAAATTACTGATGTGGTTACACAGTGGAAAAGCAGGGATTTCAGCAAATGTTTAAAAAGCTCGGTCACGGTACAACATCCCAGGTAGAAAACATAATGTGACAATGTTGTGCAGTGCAACTGAAATTACTTTAGTTAATGTTTAATTAAATTATTAAACAATTATGTTGTACTAAAGTTTTCCAGGGAAAACATTTGGCAACTTTGGTACATTACATTTGACTGTGCCATTGGGTATTATGCTATTGCTATAACTATTGCACTATAAGGCTGCTGCTGCTGGCTCCTACTTTCAGTTGATTCACACTTTAAATTAGGTAGTATATCATCAATGACAGAAGCTCATTGGAAAAGAAGGATGGAAAAGTGTGCTTCATTTACTTAGACGTGCAAGTGCTGCCTACAAACTGCAAGCACCAATAAAGCGTTGAGTATTTTTTCTTTATCGTCAGGAATATTGTTATTTCAAATTTGATTGAAATATTGTGGCATAATATTGAAGCTATATCACCCACTTGTATTTGAGAATCACCTTGTTAGTGCAAAAATATTTTATGCCTGTAAGCTTTTGTTATCGCTGGCATTTTTTGTAGATTTAACCAAAGAAGTGGGAACAAAGAGGCTGCTAGCTACACAGTGCCTAAAGATACAATTTCATATTGGCTCTGTTAAGTGTTATGTTATGTGTAGATACAACACTGACTCATTCCTTGTAGGTCCCTTTTTTGTTGTTCAGTCATTCATGGGTCACTGTTAAGTGGATTCATTAAACCAACAAAGAAAACATCGCTCTGTAAATGATCAGGTACAAGGACTGGTGTGACGATGAGTGAAAAAGCAGCCAATGTACAAAGAAAAACTTTGAAAGACTTTCAGAATGTCTGGAGAACTGTTGCTCTATTTCTATTAAAAAGCCAATTTCATGAAAGTCTGGCTCCTTGAAGGCAAAATAAAAAGAATTCAGGAGTTGCTTGAGACTCTTTCATAGGACTGTACTCTTTAAACTGCAAGAGAACTACAGCCAGTGGTCTTTTCTGGGTGACGGTGACTTCCTAAATCACCGTAACGTCCTGCACTCAAGTGATTCAGTCACAGTTTGTTTCTGTGCATGATTCTTGGCAGTGATTCTAACATGTGTGGATCCAAGCAGTGAGTAGAGCTTTTAAATCAAAAGCGAGTGCTGTTATTGTTCACCGTGTCCTAAATAGAGCGCGAAACATGGCAGAGACGGGCAGAAATGAAGTCATACTACCTGGTGTAGAAGTGAAGTCATCTTCCCTACTTGGAAGATGAGGTACGATAGATGCATTCCCGCATTCGTGTGCCTGCTTGCGTGTGAGTGCACCTTGTGGAGAAAACGTGCGGACGTGGTGAACTCATCCAGCTTCTCCACTCAAGCATGAACGCTGCTTGCCTGCAGATGCAGTGCATCAACTGAGACCCCACCTCATTCTCCCCTCTCCTCCTCTACGACAGAATAGTGTCTGATCACAGTGACCAGGATGACAAATAACCCAGATTCTCTCCTGCACGCTTTATTCTGTTTCCCCACATTCAGCATTTTTAACATTAATATGCATGTAGAACGGCAATCAGCACATTATTGGCTTTCTGAGATTATTGTTTTCTCATCTATATCATCCGGTAAATTCTTTTTAAAATATTTACTCATACATTAATTGCTAGTTTTTCTGAGATAGAGTACAATATAGCACACAAAGTAGACATTTTTACTGGTTCAAGAGATTTGGTTTAGTTTATTGTGGATAAATGTTGATTGGCTTCTCCGGTTCCTCCTGTCCTGTTTAATGATGCCAGTAGTGTGCTCAGAACATAGCTAATGCACTGAAAGTAGCTCATTTCACTTTATGTTTGCCTTTAATGCATCAGGGATTGAGTATTACACACTTGGCTTGCTTTCAGACTGGCGAGGTTTTGGAGTGTTTGATTCAGATATAAAACTCAAAACAAGTCCCCCCCGTCTTTGCTGCAGGGGGCAGGCTCTGCAGAAATGATGGGTATGCTTGACCAGCAAAACCATCTTTTTTTAAATAAAAAGGACGTCGTGGTGACTGCCTAAGTTTTCCTCTGTAGTGCTAACATCGGTCACCACTGGCTGACAACACTGATGAGCGTACATTCGCTCTAATTTTTGTTTTGCTAACAACTTTTTGGATCTAACAGGATAAACGATTATGGCAAAAATCATAACTTTTTTAATGACAGCT
Organism: Astatotilapia calliptera; assembly: GCF_964374335.1. Classification (NCBI taxonomy): domain Eukaryota; kingdom Metazoa; phylum Chordata; class Actinopteri; order Cichliformes; family Cichlidae; genus Astatotilapia; species Astatotilapia calliptera. The sequence goes on from NC_137438.1 coordinate 3,933,467, forward strand.
CTTTGTTATTGTTTTTTTATTATGTTTTTCTTTGATTTTACTCATGCAATACATTACACCATAGAAAGACACCCCACTTTTGAACACCCTTTTCTCTCAATGCAGAATTAATACATTGCAATACCTTAAACTGAAGCTGTTAATTACCAGAGCTGGCTGTCTAAGTATGAATATTATAAGACGGAAAGTGGTGAAACAGCCAAAGGCTTAAACCCCCTCCCGGATGCCTGGATGTTCATTTCGCTGTAGATAATACAATATGTCGCTGTGCTCCTCGGTATCCTTGCTGCAGGCATTTTCAATCACAGCTGGTTGCTCAGATGCTTCCCCTCCTGCTTGTTTGAATGTTGGCTAGACAATTTTGACCCTGCGGCCTTCCTTCCTTCTCTCTCTTTCTTGTCCCACCATCCTCTGCCTGGTAAGTCTGGACATGAGGACTGTCTCATTATCACCTCAGCTTCCTCTTGGATCGCTTCCTAACTGGAACGGGCTTGGTTTGTTTGGATCCGAGCTGGAAACACTCAGCTGTATTTTCTCCAGCTGCATCTGCTTTACACTGGCTTCCTGCTTTGTCACATCTCCTGCACTCTTTCTTTCTCATCGTATTTATCTTTCATATTGCCGTAATCTTTTATGTAAACAACTTGTTTCACAGTTCCATGTTCGTTCTTTAGACTTAGGAAGGCCAACTGAGTACACCACTGTTTTTCTTTTTACAGCATTGCCTAACTTCACATTCTCATCATATTACACTTTAACACTGGGAGGGAGCTGCCCAGTACAATCACCTTCTTTTACTGCTGGCCACTGGGAGCTGCCAAGTAGAGACCAGTTAAAAGCCAGCTTGCTATAAGGCCACTGCTGCCCTTGTAGTACCTTTCTCTCATTCACTTTACCCGAACCATGTGAGTTGTCTTATCACCCTTTTTCTGCCTCACATCACATATGTCTATCTTCAGAAGGCTGTTCCTCTAGGTCCCCATTTCCCTTTCTCTTTCTGTCAGTTTCTTTAATCCTCTCATCTGCCCCCCCTCCACGTCTTTTGTCTGTAAAACCTTCATTTTAATTGGCCTTGTTTTTCTTTTGCATCGTCTGGCTTTCTCTCTCCCGTTTCTGTCTGGGTTTTTCTCTTTGCTTCAGTCCTTCTCCCTCGCTGCCAGGCAGAATCAGATACCTCATTTTAAACCGTATTAGCCGTCCCTTCTGTACTAATATCCCGGCCATCTACTAGGACTCGAATAAGAAAGCTCTTTCCATTTCCCTTGATCCTGGAACACAGTGTATCATTGAATCATTCAAATCCAGGACGATAAAGAGCTTTAAAGTGATTATGACAGTACTGTGGTTTGACCATGCTAAAAGCTTTGAGGAAAATACCCAGGTCCAAACTTTCTTATTTATACTGCGATTTAAATTGTGAATCACAAAAAATGAATCCACAGACACATTTTTATGACCCTGAAGATAAAAAAAAGATTCTGTTATTACGGTAAGTGCTTTCAATTCAAGTTGGTCAAATTAGCCCAAACAAACATGTAGTCAGATTGTATTGTGGTAAAATCTACAGTAAAAATTTTCTTCATTACTTTAATATTCTTTAAAAGAAACAAGCTTTATTTAATAAAGTCAAACTGCATCTCAGCTTCCAAATCCTGATAATGTTACAAATATAATTATTTACTCAGAACTGTATTTAACTGCGTCAGAGCTTTTTACATGTAAATGAATAGATAAACTAGGTACCTCTGGCAAGGCCAAACATTACTGTAGCATCATGCAGACAAAGAAAAGGCGCGCTGCCTGTTTGGCTGCAAAGGCTCCTTTTTTGTTCCTGCAAATCATAGATACTAAATTTAAACAGTGATATGAAGTCATCAACCTGTTATTTACTGTGTGTGTCATACCCGACCCCTCAGCATCATTTGTTTTTATATTCAAGTAGTGTTTCTAATGAAACAATGCAAACATTTTACCTTTATACTTTGAAGATTTTCTTTGAAGGCCTCAGTGTACATGGCATCTTTTGATTTGCCCTATAGTCTTTCTTTTCTTTTTCTTATTTGTTTTTGAATCACTGTGAAGTCTCCCAAAGTGTTTTCTAATTTTGGTGACAGTGCTGCAGGGCCATGACGTTGGTCCCATGGCAATGGTGAAATGGTCTCTTTTCCAGCTTTCTCAAAGCTTTGAACAGCACTTGGCATCATATTGACAGGTCTATTACCTTTTGGGGTCCAGTACTGCCATGGCTAATGCTAGCCAACAAACAGACAGCCTACTAATGATTTGTTTTAGAGTTCAACAATTCCATCCATCCATCTTCTTCAGCTTATCCGAGGCCGGGCCGTGGGGGCAGCGGCCTAAGCAGAGAAGCCCAGACCTCCCTCTCCCCAGCCACCTCCTCCAGCTTGTCCGGGCCAGCTGAGAGGTCTCAGCGTGTCCTGGATCTGCCCCTGGGCCTCCTCCCAGTCGGACATGCCCAGAACACCTCACCCAAGAGGCGCCCAGGAGGCATCCTTGTCAGATGCCCGAACCACCTCAGCTGGCTCCTTTTGATGTGGAGGAGCAGCAGCTCTACTCTGAGCCCCTCCCGAATGGCTGAACTTCTCGCCCTATCTCTAAGGGAGAGGCCAGCCAACCTTCGGAGGAAGCTCATTTCCACCGCTTGTATCTGCTATCTTGTCCTTTTGGTCACTACCCACAGCTCGGGTAGGGTAGGGTACGGGAGTTAATCGACCGGTAAATTGAGAGCTTCGCTTTTACACTCAGCTTTCTCTTCACCACGATGGACTGGTACAGCGTCCGCATCACTGCAGCCGCAGCACCAATCTGTCTGTCGATCTCCCGCTCCCTTTTCTCCAAGACAAACTTCTCCACTTGGGGCAGGGGCTTGTTCCTGACCGTTTACCAGCTGAGGACCATGGCCTCAGATTTGGAGGTGCTGACTCTTGTTCCCACCGCTTCACAATCAGCTGCGAACCGTTCCAGTGCGAGCTCAAGAATTCATGATGGTTTTTAAATTAACCAGCAAAGCCAATGATAACAGACTACACTGTCATTAAACCTGTTTTCATAGCTTGTTAAGACATTGTTAATATTATAAAGCTGTGGCTCATTGTCATTGGAAGACTGGACTCTTAGAGACCATAAAAGCCAGCTTTATGAAACTCTTACTAAAGACCCTTATTAGCTTTTTGTAATATTCTAATGCTTCATAAGTAGCTTTTCACTGTGCTTCAAGCCCTCCTTCAACAAATGAGGCTGGCCCAAGTGTTGGTGGCCTACTGTGGCACAGGCAAAGATAGATGATGTGCGTTAAAATGCAAAATGTGCAACCCCTGCCTCAACTCGCCAGCGTCTTTGGTTAATTTCAGCTCACTCAGCCTACATTCTTTCAGGTGTGTGTGGCCTTTTGTGACTGGAACATCATTGAGCTAGAAAAAAACTGAACACCCTTTGAAGCTATTGTTCAGGTGCCCTTTAGCAAGGCATAAAAGCCCTGTGTAACCAGAGTTGTATTGTATCAAGCAGCAGCTGTAAATGGGAGTAACTGTGAATACAAAGCAGGCTGGTGAAAGAGAGCATACGTGTTTGGTTGATTATTGGCTGAATGAACTCTGACCAAGCAGACGGGTCTGATCTGCTTTTCGCAGTCTGCTCTTGATTCGTTTCGGCAGCGGCTCATGTTGGTGAATAGTAAACAAAACCTCGCTGCTCTTCTGCTATGTCTGTGCTCGCCTGCTAAGCAAAGCTGTTGATTTATTCAGCGAATTTCGCCGCCGTTCCTCCAAAGTGCTGCTCTTATGACTCACTTACTCGCAGAAGTGTAACACTTTTATCTGTCATCACAAGTTGATGAGCTGCGGTAACAATGATGGCTTCTATGCTGTTTCTCTTCCTTAGTCTTGTTGTTATTCATCCAACATCACTTATTCTCACCATGCCTCCAAGTTAGCATCCATCTCTTTTGTCACGCTTACATCATCTCTATCCTTTGACACGCTCTCTTTTTTTTCTTCTCTTCTCTTCTCCTTTCCTCTTTTTCATTTTGTAACTCTCTCCCTCAGGCCCAAAACCGTGTTTCAGCATGGAAACAAAAGCGTGCTCTGCTTCTCCAGCTGCGGCCAACAGCCACCTAGCACCAACAATTCTTATCTGCTTCTTTGGCTGTCCTTGGAGAGCGAATGAATAGATGTTTATGTTTTACCTGGGGGATGTTTTTTCTCTCCTGTATGGCGAGCTGTTGAGCCAGAGATACTTCTATGTGATTTGCTGCCTTGAAAAAATGAAGATGTGTGAGGGCAGGCATGCTCAAGGACGCCTCTGTTCAGGTCCGGTGGCACAGCTGTGAACACAGTTGCGTGGAAATGAAAGCTAAAAGCTGCAGTCGAATTAAAAGGATTAATTTCAAAATCGCATCACAAAATCCTGCAAAAACCTTTGCAAGTTTAAAGAAAAATCAAATGTGCCCAGAGAGAGCCAGGGCAGAGTCGGACTTGTAGCCAAGATGCACTTGTTTGGTATTGTTGCTTTTCCAAATGAGCACGTACACTGAAACCGAATGAAGAGGGACAGCATGCTCCTCTACAGGCCTGAATAGAGGGTGTAGGTGTGAGAGAGGGCGTATTGAAGAGGACCAGCAGTAGATCACAGCCTGACTAATGGAACACTGCACTCCTGAAGGGTCCTCACATCTGTCGCGTCCATCACATTTCCCTCATATCTCTTCAGAAAGCGTTGGTGGCGACACCTGAACACACCCGCCGAGCTCAAGTCCTGTTTGTTCCTGTGAAGTGCTCCCGCTCTTACGTTTGACCTGGAATTGGATTGAGATGATGTTCTAGTGGAGAGGACATGCTTACCACTTAATTTTGATTATTATAGCCTGATTATAAATTACTATTTGTATTTTTAAATAAGAAATGATACTACCTATTTTTCTTTTAATTGTTTTGCACTGCATCCCTCCTACAGCATAAATGCTTTGTATGCCATCTATAGCATCACAGTATCTATAAAGCACCCTACAGCATCCAGCACATGCATGTTGTAGGGTGTGCTGGGATGTTTGATTCAAGACTTTGACACTAGAGACTTGGGTTTATGTCCAGAGTACAAGTAAGTTAGTATTACTATAGATACTTACAAAGCAGCAAAAACGGAGAAATATTTGACATTACACAATACCCCCAATATATGAAAACATGAAAAACCTTGTAATCTGCTTAGTGAAAACATTCATTATTATTCAAAGTTCTTAGCTCCCTGCTGCTCATTCACATCCCGATGCACCTGCTATAGCCTCACCAAGCCTGCAGATCAGACTGCACTGAACCACCATCTCATTAGGTTTGCACAATTAATCGAATTTGGATCTTGATCATGATTTTAACTTCCTACAATTAAATGAGCACAATCAATCAATATTAAAAGTGCCAGCAGAAAGGCCAATCAAGCGCTCCCTAAATCACCACCTGAACACCACCTTGCTTAGCTGCTTGAAGTTTCCTGGAACAGTTGCAATGAGTAATACTCATAGTATTACTAATACTAAATTCAAATATGTGCTGCAGCAAGGCTGTGCAGCACATCTATCTATGAACACACTGAGTGGTGAAGCCTTCAGAAAAATGGTCAGCGTACCGGTGAAAAGATGATATCCCCTTGTGCAATTATTTTTCTAAAGTGGCAATACCTGCACTGTATGCAAAAGCACACAGGGGAAATAGAGAGGGATCTCACAGCTGTCGAGTACCTTCCTACGAGTTTTATTTGTCAACATGATGCAGGTACTGTGAATGGAGTGAGAGACTTTTTCCAGTGCTATGAAAAAGTATTTGCCCTCTTATTTGTCACGCTTACATGTTTCAGATCATCAAACAAAAGTTAATATTAGACAAACTTACCCTGAGTGAATACAACATGCAGTTTTTAAATGATGACTTCATTTATTAAGGAGGAAAAGTTATCCAAACCTGGCCTGTGTGGCCATGTGAGAACGAGATGTCGACAGCAAAAACAGTCAGCTTAGCAGAGCTTCACAAGAAAACGTGTGACTTCAAAGTGTACATTTTTCTATACAGTCTGAACTAGCTGAGGGATGAAAGAGTAGAGACTCAGTGGTGGTGGTGTTTTACTAAATGTTTAAGTCAAAGCACACCTTTTTATCCATGAAACCAAAACCATCATCAGCACTAAATGTTCTATGATAGTAAACGTGGCCCCGTATGCATGAACAACATACACGGCTTGACAAACAAAATGATATCTGGAGATAACAGATATGATTATGATGGAACACTGGTGGTGCACATAAGGCAAATAAAAGTAAAGCTGCAGAAAATTGTTACCTTGTGAGTTGAACATAGCAGTAAAATATATATTAAAACAAGGTAATGTATTACTTTACGCTCCCTGTGCTGCAGATTGTTTCGAATGTGACAGCTGCACATTTGAGCTCTAAAACTATAAGACTGCATGCATTGAAACATTATAGGTTACATGTTGTGTTTAAGATTAATACGAGATGTGGAAATAGATTCATTTTGTTGCCAAAACTAAATTAATTTTATTGATTAAATTGGTATTCTTGGTGATAAATAGCCTACAAATGTAACAGATCAATTTTCTAATCTAGGTTCTATTAAATGCAACGGTGAATTTAGCAGTAAATTAGGATCAAGTTTAAAAACATTCATATATTTCCTGCACTGCAAATGGAGTGTCTGCAGATTCCCATGAAAATGCAATTACAGTATGCACTGCTATAACTTTACAGTAAAGGGGGTAGCAAGCAATCACAACAAAGAAAGCAAAGTAACCAGCAGTTGTTGATCAGTTGTTACCAATGGAAACAGCAGATTTGCAGTTTTATTAAAGTATCCAAAGATACCTTAATTCGCTTCCTCGCTGGAGACGAGGTGCACGAAAACATGCTATTGATCACACTGACCCCCCCTTGTTGCTTGACGAACACTGTTGTGTTTGCATGTCTAGAGGCTCGAGATTATCATCACCGTGCGATGAGGACATCTGCATGCTGATCAGTAGATGCCTCTAAGCCTCCCCTGATTATCAATGGAACGCTGTACTGTGTCCCTGGCATCTGATGGTGTTTGTTCACACGATTGCCTCTGTTTGTGGGAATTGCCAATTATGGAGGAAAAATGATAACATTACATGAACATTGCTACTGATTTCAGTAGCTGCTGCAGCTGTGCCTAGATAATGCACTCATCCAGCAGTTGAACGTATTGATGTGCAGCGATTTGTTGTTTTATAGAAATAGACTGTGTAATCACAGGCCATGTTTCCCCAGGTCCAAATCTTTCTTTTTGGTTTACCATATATCTGTGCTACAGTTGTGCAGCTTTTTCTTAAAGATTATTTATTGGAAAAAATATATACATTGATTAGTGTACAATTACGTCTCCCAACAATTCCGTAAAAAGATATCGGAGTGAGCAGGGGTCATATCGGTTGCACCAGAAATTTGGTAACATTTCAGAGAAAAGGAATGACACTTACAACCTTGGCTACATCAAAACATTTATCACCTGGGCTGCGAGGGCTCCTAAAGCTGTCAGCAAATCCTGGTGGCTCACATTGTGAAACCTAACCAGGCAGAACTGGTATACTTCCAAAGCGAGCAGCTCACACCTTTTTTTCTTCACTGCGAGCGACAGGTGAAAGATCTCGCTCAAAGTCAACAGATTGCAGCAGGTGTGTGGCTGCGGATGGATGAGTGTTTATGGGCTGATTACCCTGGAGAACAGAGGGAGAGAAGCAGACAGAGGGCAGGGAGAGGAAATCGTGCACAAGTGTGAGTGTGAGAGCGAGGGACAGAGATGGGCAACTGTGCGTTCTGTGTGTCTGTGTCTCATTAAGCAACATTCTGAATTAAATCACATTTTCTTGTATCAGAAATAAGCTTAGTCTAGTTAGGCTACCATCATAGATTTGACTCTAATTAGTAGCTTATACGTATTTGTTATTTTGACCCTGTGGAGGAATTTGGGCTCACTCATCTTTGCAGATTTGTTTTGATTCTACCACAACGGAGGGTTTTCAAGTATGAATGGCTTCCTCAAGGTCATATTAAAGGTTCTCACTCCCATCTTAGTCCAGACTTTGACTAGGCCACTCCAAAACCTTTATTTTGTTTTTTTGAGACATTCAAAGGCGGATTTGCTGGTGATCATTGTTGTTCTGCAGAACCCAAGTGCCCTTGAGCTTCAGGGACACAAACTCATTCAAGATTGTCCAACTCCTGAATCAGCAACGCAGCTCCAGAACATCACGCTACCATCACCGTGTTTGAGTTTCTCTGTATAAAATGTGTTCGTTTTATGGCACATGTAACAGAACCCAAACCGTCCATGTTTTGTGTTTTCCATCCACAGAATGGTTTATTAAAATTTTAATTTATTAAGTAGATCATCGAGATGTTTATTGGTAAATGTGAGATGACCGTTTGTGTTCTTTTTGGTCAGCAGTGGTTTTCACCACAGTCTCTTTCTTAACATTAAGTCATGATAAACGTATCTTAACTGAGGCGAGTAAGGCCTTCAGTTATCTAGATGTTGTTCTGGGCTCTTTTGTGACCTGCTGGATCAGTCATCAGTGCTCTCCTGGAGTAATTTTGGTAGGCTGACCACTCCTGGAATCATACACCACAGTTCCAAGTTTTCTCCATTTGTTGATGATTCCTCTCATCATGATCCCCCCAAAAATGTGATTAATTAATTTTAATTCATGATTAACAAATGGTGAGTGGGCGCTTTTAGATCTAGGGCCTGATAGGATTGGGTAGCTTAATAAATGCAATCAGCATCTCAGCATCTGAATCATGTTTAAATGCAAAAGAAATATATGAAAAGAAGTAAGTGGGCAAATACTTTTTCACTGTAGTTTTTTTTTCTTAAATCAGTGCATTTCTTTACTTGAATGCTGCTCAGTATAATGTTGGTACAACCACTGTATCCAAGGTATCCACGCTCTTTTCTTCCCTGAAATTTAGCATCCACATTTTTCTAGCTGGACTAAGTGATTTAAAGCACTAAGCTTTGCTAGTTTGTTGTTTTAGATTCAGATTCACATGCAGCTTGTGACAGCAGAAGCATCCCATTGCTGTCTCCAGGCAACAGTGCAGCAGCTGCTGTCAATCACTTTCCTTTGTATTAGTAATGCCATAAGCTAAATAAAAGATAAATGTAGAATCCTTTGCAGCTGAGACAAAGCAAGAAGTTTGGAAACAAGTGCAAGCAACTTGATTCCTTCTTCTCAAAAAAAGAAAAAGAAACAATTCTAGGGTCCTGGTAGGAAACTAAATACATGGACAGCTGTACATTGTGAGCGCTGTCAGCCAAATCATCTTCACTGAACTGTGTCCAACAAGAATCAGTTCCTTCTCACCTTGCAGAGCACCTTGAGATGCATCTCATAGCACTCAGCTTATCAGTTAATGCTTATATTACCTGCTCATAGTATGTATTTTGGTGAGAGTGTTTAATTTTCTCTTCAGTTATGCGTTGCTTCATGGCTTGTTATTGCTCTGTAGCCATGCAAACAGCAGAGCAAACCCATTACATTCTAGTCAGGCTGCACTGAAAGCATTTCTCCTCATCATATTGAAGTACAGATTGTGTTGCACTCTTCTTCCTCTGCAGCCACAGTTTCGACTTTGACATGTGGAGGAGAAGACGTGCGGAGTGAAATCAGTTTGTTTTATCAGAAACTTGCTATTCTGCTGCAGATGTTTGCCAGATGTTGTCTCAACCGGTTTAGTCCAAAAGAAAAAAACGTACAGAAAGTGTTGGGCTTTATGACTGCTGACAAAAACACTATATGTACATCTCGACATGTATTTGTCTCGACATTAGAGGTAAATTACATTATAATTACTTTATGATTAGAGATTATTATTGTACAGTTAAAATTCAAATGAAAAAGGATCCCATTAAAATGTTTTCTGGGTAATGAGTAGATTGTTGAACATAATGAGATACGTTTCGGTGACTCATAAGACTAAATTTATTTAATGGAAAATAAAAAAGATAAAGATATTTTTGAGAAATACTGTCAGCAAATAATGAAATAGTTCACGCTTATGAAATGAATTTCTTTGAAAACAGCAACCTTGTATATGATTTAAATGAAAGGAAGACTCCTAACATTATTTAAGCATGAGTACACGGTGAATTTGTGGGGAATGTTATGAGCTCCTGCTTCATACACATTTGCTTTATTAGTAATACCACAACACTGTTTAAAGGAATGGCTCAAAATGTAAGTGTTTTCATTGTGATCAATGAGGATTTGCTATAATGGGGTAACACACTATGCTGTCAGTTGTTAGTGAGCTACTACATTTAGGCATTTTTGTTTTGACGTGCAAGTGTTGAACTGATTTCCATGAATTGTGGTGTTCTCATTGCGCGCTACACTGATCATTATTATTTGATTTGAATAAGGACCATTGATCTCCAAAACATCAGAATATCTAATGAATGGTATGTATCCGTCCATCCATTTTATTAACCGCTCCTCCAATCCAGGGTAGCTTGGAGGCTAGAGTGATCTTATGACTTCTTTTATCGTAGGCACACTAACAATGACATGGTTGATGTAACATATAGACAGCACGGTGGTTAGCACTCCTCCTTATTTCTCAGTAGAAGCCATCATCCTGACCCTCTATTTGTGAAAAGCCCTTTAAGTTTTTGAAAATATCTCTCAGTACTGATCTGGATTGAAAAAAAAAAAGTTCTGTGACTGACATTAGAGTAAACAGTCAATATTGCCCAGCAGCAATGTACAGTATAATAACCTCCAAGTTAGGTTAGAATTACCAGTACTGAGACTGAATTCATATTTTCTCTTAACAATTATTTAAAGAACTGTATCTCTGACTTGACAGCATTGCGCCAGGATGTAGACTTATCAGCACTAACTTACACTCATCAGTTTGACAAGTTGTGTTAGAAAGCTAATCACTAACAAACTGTGGCTTGACAGAATTCTGCCCAGACTGTATTTTTTCTGTGGGAGAAACAAAAAGCTACATGTGTCGCCTAACATAGGAAACTGATACCAACATACAGTTACAGATTTTGAGCTCAACCAAGTAAACCGTGGTTCCATGGTAAGCATGTTATGTGTAAGAATCAGCATGATAACACTGTCATCATAAGCATGTGAGGATGCAGACGTTAGAATACGCAGTTTTGTGGAAGTATAGAACATTATGCCACTAAGTGGAAGTGTCAATCTCAGTTTGATTGCTTTTCTTTTGTGTTTAGTCTTTTTTAATTCTTCTCATTAAGATTGTGGTTAAAAAAAAGCTGCTTCCTGTTTCTCTTGTCACATAAATAGCCAAGTGTAGAGAGTCAGATAGTTGTGTTGCAGTAGTTACTCCTGAGAGGACAGATGTCACTTTCATTCTTCACTAGATTATTTTCTCTTGGCCAACCCGCTCTCGTCTCTGCCAGCAAGTCATGTTGTGTCAAGGTGCATTGATCATAACCATCGCTGAGCGGGACAATTATTTTCCCATTTTGCTGCTGTTATTGATCAAGTCGAGTCAAAACGGATTAGTCTGCAGATTAAGTCCAGAATTCTGCGGGAAGGTCGTTCAAATAGGTGAAAGGGACGCTTTTCTTGTTCCCCTACAGTTCCTTTGTTCGATCTTTCCGATCGCCCAGAGAGCAGATAGCCTAAAATACTTCCAGACTGCAGTATGGCAGCACTTGAATATGTAATGGTACCCCACATAATCTAATCACCAGTCAGTCAACAGAAGACTCAGCAGAAAGGCGCCCAGAGATAAAACTCTGACATTAAACTCCAATCTAGGATTTCTTGTCTTAGACATTATTATTAGGTACCATTGATAGAATCATGGATTATGGGGGAAATTATGCAGATGTAATATACTTTAGTGACTTGAGCTGCATGAAGCAACTTATACTCTGTAAAAGCTAAAAAAAAAAAGGTTTTCTTTTTACTCGGCTCGTCTGCACTTTCCCTCCTGTGTCTCCTGTCAATCACACAGTGTGCAGGTTTGGTGGCTGGTTTTCTATGGAGGAAATTTGAAATATTTCAGGTGTGAAGGAGTATTATAGCTTAACAGCAGGTGTTCTATCTTTAAGTAAATATAGCAGTGATGGTAATTACGCTTACACGAGACTGACAGGGTTCAAAGGCTCCAAAATTATGTGCGAGTGCAGAAATGAGAGGATGCGTGATGTGTTATGCTGTGTATGCTGTAGGGGGAACGATAATAGAGAACATAAAGATTTATAGCTGATGAATGACATGTTTATACATGCAGACGCCATTAAGAACAACCAGAAATCTGCTGTATAACAAAAGTAAGTCATCTGTCATATGTAATGAAACATAAAGGAGACATGTAATGCCTCTAACTATGTAACATCACATCATTGTGTTACTGGATTACTTGAATCACTGTGCAAGTATGCATGCACCACTAGCATGCTTCTGTAAAATTTAGTTAAACACTTGGTTATAAAATGCATTTAGTTGAATACTCCCCAACACTGCTGTTAACGTGCATGTGCTCTATATTTATACAAGCTTAGCAAAACAACAACAGATCTGTCGATTGTGCTATGAAAAGTCCGGGGTCAAATTCAAAGTACAATAAGCAATGTAAAAACGTAATGATTAATATTCACTTTCATGATTATGTCCAACAAAACTACTCATTTAAAAAGCTAAAGGCACAGTGTTTCAGTACTGGTGTTGTGCTTCTGGTATGATTCCTGATTGGGCATGAAACTGCCCTAATGACCTGACATGTTTGTCAGCTGCAGCCAGTAAGTAGCACAGCTGTCGTTTGCTTTAGCTTACTCGGCAGACCTCCGTGCTGAACATGCTTTGTTGTCTCCCTTAATCCCACCTCCCCCTGGACGAAGGTAGGAAAAGTCGGAGACAACCGGGCTCCAGCACCACTGACCTCTACATGACGGTCAGTACTTGTGACTTCAAAAACAGTCTGCTTTACTCAGTTCAAGTTACCTTGTAAACCACTTCAGACACAGTCCAACTGATCTCAATTGAGGGTCGTAGGGTCCCCAGTTGGTGCGATGTGGGTGCATAGCTGCACTGATGTATACGGGAATAGACAGAATCATTACATTGCAATACAATACGTCTCACACATTTCTGGTGGTACCTGCTATTCCCTCAAGGACCAGATTAAATGAATCCCCCCCAACTGCCACTTCCCAACTTGCGCTGATATCTGTGGCTGTCAGTCTGTCCTCTAATGATTATTTTTGCTCCGTCAGCAGGAATACAAACTGTCCCTGTTTCAGAGAAACTTCCTGACTTGCAGAGCCCTCGCTAAGAGTGCATTTTGCAAGGTTGCAAGTTCATGCAAAGAAGCTCACATTGATGCAAATGCATTGCATATTGGCTTATTCAGAACATTTAGTTTGAAAAATGTTAACGCATTGAGCTGTAAGATGTAGTGTGACCTAACCGTAGAATAATTAGATGCTTTGTAGTTTCAGTAAGCTTTAGAACAAGTAAGGCAAAGACAAATGCATTTTATATACTGCAAAAAGCTACTGTATTGTTGGATTGTTTCAATGCCTTTAGCAATAAAATATGAAGCATCCTCTGTGGCGCTGGGTAGTATGTGAAAGAATGAGATTGCACAACAAGGTTGGAAGGTTAGCTAGGCTCGCCCATAGTGGGCCTAGGGTGAGGAGTTTGGCCATTCTGGATGGTTGGTTCATGCATCTGACTAGGATTCCACCTGGATGCCTCCTAAGTGAGGTGTTTCAGGCACTTCCTACTGCGAAGAGGCCCCCAGCCAGACCCAGGACATGCTGAATAGGTATATCTCTCAGTTGGCTTGGGAATGCCTCAGGTCGCCCCTGGGGAAAGGGAGGTCTGGGATTTGCTGCTTAGACTGCTTGTGTGACCTGCACTCAGATAAGCAACACAAAATTTCACATTCCAACTTAATAGGAAACACTGAATCAGAGAAGATAAAGATGGAATCATTCGAGGAGCAAGAAATACTTACTGTACCTCTGTTTAGTCCTGGAGATGCATTTGTTTTAATTTGCCTTTAATCAGCTTTTGAAAATATGACGGATATATGATTACTGAGTAGAATTATTTTTTTAGTAGAAAGACAGCCCAAAGAAAACTGCTGACAGAGTCCCAAGGACAAAATTTGCAGACAGACCAGTGTGTATTGCTCGGTTGCTGTGGGCATAATTCCACTGACCTCAATTGTATCGGAGTGCTGGCACAGGAAGTGTATGTTCAGTTTAGTTGTTGCCAAAGATAGTACTGTACAGTAGGTGTTAGGGGATGCCAGATTTCTGAAGGCTTTTGCTTTGTCCTTTACAGTGTTTGAGTTTTTCCTGCAGGATATGTGGTTTAAGATTTTTGAACAGCATAGCCTGAGGGCAGTATCCACAAGGACAAAGTTACCTTGGCCACTGGAGATCTTAATGGGCCTGCTTGGGAATCATAAGCATCAAGAAGCCCAAAATATCACTATGTGGAAAAGAAAGGATGGATATTTAAAAATAATATGCTTTTCACTTAATTTTCACTTAACTACCCCTGCAGTGACATTTCGCTGATCACCAGTACTCTTGGAATGCTCTAATAAACAGGCACTTTTCTTGTCAGTATTAGCTCACCATCTCATACACCGCCTGGTTTTTTGAAAAAACAGCACTCAACACTCAGTCCATATTTTGCCTGTGAGCTGTGACATTTCTCCAGCGCCAGTACTGATGCTCATGTCCATTAATTTGCTTATTTGGAGGCAATTATGCTTGATGCCATTTGTCAGATTGCAGGCGTGTGCATTTCAGCAAGCACACTGCTGATTTGCACCGCTGTCGCTTTGGGTAATTAAACCACAAACAAGAGGTGGAGCACCTGATTGATTTCTTAAACTGCTTTTGTGTAGAAAATTGCTCAAATAGAATTCACTGTGACATCAGTACACAAGCAGTCAACACACACAAACACACACGCGCGCGCGCACACACACACAAACCAGCCACTGTCGAATCAGCCAGGAGGCTGTCACAGTCAAACCATTAGCTTGTCGTGAGCTGATGGACTGTTGAAATCTCACACAAAGAAAATCTGCTCAAATGTGTGAAAGCACCAAAAGCGCAAGAACGCTATAGCCACTAACCACCACCTAAAAGAGGCTATTTCATCCCTGCCGCTGAATCAGTGTCATTTTCCAAATACCGAGCTGTGCTCACCATCCTTTCTACAAACCTTCTTTTTGGTATAATGTGAAGCTTTGGAAAACAGTCACCAGGGAACCAATTACTTTTACAAGGATTGAGTGGTTTCATCTATTTTTTATGGGAGGTATGGCATGGAGGGGCTTCCGCATACCGAAACCCCCACACATTCTCCCAGACCATCCATTCAGAGGCAGCCCTGCTCAGTACCAAGAGTGCCACTTTTCATGACGCTTGTAATAATAACAGGAGCGCTGTGGTATTGCAGAACAGAGCACTGACTTATCTTAGTATCCTCTGCTCTACTATCTCTTTTTTCTCTCTGCTGGTAGTTAAGCATATCTGCTAAACTGCCTAACATGGAAATCTGCATGATGCTGAATGGATCTAGCACATAGGATTTCCAATAATCCTGCTCCAGAATCTAAAATTCAAGGATTTGCAATCTGTTGGCTTTTTAAGACAGGATTTTTATTCAAGCTGGCTTGTCAAAGCATCTCTTCAGTATTCTTGGCTGTCAAAGTCAAGACTTTCTCAACAGATGATTAAGCAATTATGTGAGATATAGAAAACGAGGCGTGGCCTTGAATGGAAATGATCTGCCTGTACGTTCTGCACTAATTCTATTATTTCAGGACAATCTCCTGACATTTGTAATGCATCATATTAGGTATGTAATGCTTGACATATACTGAAATACAGCACACCAACACTGCAGACTGGAGTCTGATGCCCAACAAGGGAGGGGGAAGAAACACATGTCAGCAAAATGTTAATGTTGTTTCTCATTACTGCTGTGCCAATGGAAACGGCACATGAAATAAACCATCTCCTTCCATTGTCCTCGCATTATAGCTGAAGCACCATGTTGCAGAGCATAAAGGGCGGGTGGGGAGGGGGGAAATGGAGAATAGGGTGTGGTGTTGAATTATGGGAATGATCCTGCTGGTACCATAGGTGTGCTCAAGGCTCATGTCCCTCTGTCACATATTTCTGCCTCTTTCATCACAGCTCCACTGTGTGCACCTCATACATGTAAAGCAGCTTTTTGATGGAGAGGGGGACAGAAACCAGGAGAAACTGAAGGGAAGATGAGTGGATTGGTTAGGGGTGCTGGAAGAGTGTAGTGAAATGGAAAGATTGTTTTCATTCATCTTTATTTTTTCAGAGAATGATGACTGAATGCACGTGTGTTTTCTCTGCAGACTCCTGCTTTGTGTTCCCATTTTCACCCATTTATATCTGGGTACCGTTTTGGCCACTGAGCAGCTCGCTGGGGGTGCTTTGCATAGGGACACCCTGCAGTAATTAAGGCAGGAAGTCCTGTAATGTCCAGATTCTACCAGTAATGTTTCTGTCAAAAAGCAGGTTGTGTTAACTGTTTACTCGTGCTGGGGGGGATTTATGAGGCTTGTTTCTGGAGGCTGGAATGGATTCAGGCTATTAAATGTAGACTGGGGCACTAGGTTTGAACCACTGAACCGTTTTTTGTCTTTAGTCTTATCATTTTTATTTTTCTTCACGAGGGATACAGTGTGTATCTGTCACACTTAAATGTTTCAGATAATCAAACAAATTTTAATATTACACAAAGATAACCAGTGTAAATTTAAAAAGCAGTTTTTAAGTAATGATTTTATTTATTAAGGGAATAAAAACCTACCTGGGCTTAGTGAAAAAGTAATTGATCACTAAACCTAATAACTGGTTGTGTCACCCTTGGTAGCAAGAACTGCAGTCGACTGTTTGCAATAACTGGCAATGAGTCTTTCGCATCACTGAAAGAGAAATTTTGGCCACTGTTCCTTACAGTACTGTCTTCATTCAGTTCCATTGGGGTGTTTTCTAGCATGAACAGCATGTTTAAAGTCATGCCAAGCATCTGAGTCGGATCCTAGTCTGGATTTTAAGTAGATCGCTCCAGAATCTTCATTTTGTTTTTCTATTTGTTTGGGGGGGGGGTTGTCATTCAGAGGTGGACTTGCTGGTGTGTTTCGGATCATTAATGGTCCTGCTACATAACCAAAGAGTGTGCTTGGACTTTAGGATATGAACTGATGCAGGATATTCAGTTACAGTAATTTAGTTCTTACTGTTAGGAGTACAGAGGTAGTGAAGAATGAGGAAGAGAGAGGTGGAGGGGAAGTGGGAGGTGGCGAGTAGAGCGTTGTGGTTCTGGAAAGGAGTAGCTGGACAGCAGCTATAGTAATGCCACAAACAAAGGTCAGAGCACATATCTGCTTCTTTTTAATGTGACCCAAGGTGTGTAATCGAGATGTTAATGGAGAGGATAATGATCCAGTGCAAACCTTGTCGCCACCGTAGGGCCCCACCACACACCACTGCACTCCACTAACACTGCTACCATCTTTTCTGTTAGCAGGCATGGGGAGAAGCAAGACCATTATTACACACAGAGTTAACAGTACCCCTAGCATATCGTTACGGTGTGATTGTAGAGAGTTATTACTGTTTGCAGGAGCGCAGCTGACAAGGCCCCTGGCCTGAGCTTTCAGACCACCAATTTACATTGGCACTGCTCTCAGTTCCACACTGTTGTGTATTAACAAATGAAAGGTTTACTGCCAAAATGCAATGTATCCTTTTGGACAGAGATCTTATTTCTGCTCAATATATAAAGAAAAACAAAGCTTTCCTTGGAATTTGTAGATATTCTGAAGAAAAGTTTTAACATATCCAAAAATGTAAAAGAAATTGATCTTCTTTTGAATGAGCCTAACAATATCAATTACAGTATTTCCTGTCAGTGAGACTTGCAAGGCTGTTTGCAGACAGATCTTTGATTAAGACTGACAGAAAGTTACCGTTTGAGCATCCATAATAATTCCAATCAAGTTCTTAAAAGTACCCCACATTTGTGTGTATAACAGTTGAAAGGGACTCTTATAGAGGGAAAAAGAGACATTTCCCTTATTCTTAGGCTGACAGTAGATACTGGGATTCTCATCTTTGAAAGGTAAGATGTATGATAATTTTTTTTTCTGTTACCATACAAACCACCTTAAATCAGTATGACTGGACAGGATCATAAAGCTCAACAGAAATTTGCTTTAACACCTTACATTCATGCTCCAGACAGACCACCAAAGGAGTGAAGACATGTCAGATGAAGACGATGAGGAGCTTTGACAGCCTCCCTCCAGTCAGATTGATCTTATTCCTTACTGGGAGTACTGGCACCTTGTTCCACATAACGATAGAGTGAAGAGAGAATGCCACACACCGCTCAATTCACCCCCTCAGATCATCCAGAGACTTGCTCAGCATGATGGCACGCCACTATTTTTAACCATGCCGTCATCGGGATTGCTCAAGCGTACGCGACCCCGCTTCTCAGTCGCCGGTGCTGTGAATCCCAGCCCCACCCTGCTAAACTCAGCAGGGAGTCTGATTCTGCTCGCACTGGAAAACCAACTCGCCATGAATATTCAAAAGAGTTTTTATCATTCAGTGTGCGTGTTGCTGGGTTTGTGTAGAGATTTAGAGGAGAGTGAGAAATGGCATTCATTCTGTTGGTAGAGCAGTTAACATGACAACATACACCTGACTGGCTGGCTGCTTAAACTGCAAAATCTATAAGATGCTCATAACATTATACGGTGTGAAAAGGAAATGAGTTACTGTTCCATGTGTAGCACACAGAAAGGCATGACTGAGCGTGTCATGTATTTGTATGTGGAGTGAGAATACAATGAGCTGTTTTGTTAAAGAATTCTGTGAATGAATGTAAAACAGTTGCAAAAGTGAAAGCATGGAGAAAGTGAAAGAGTCCCAGGCTTTGCCCTCTTTATGTGGTGTTGCTTTAGCCCAAAAATTAATGCATCTTTATTATTAAGGCAAGCCTACTTGACTTGTTATTTGCTTAACCCACAAACCAAAATATTCAGAAACACTTGTAATTCGCTCTTGTTTCATGATGATGAATATTAAAAGAAAGTCTAATAAGTAATGCTTATTTGGCTTCCTTATTTGCAGGATGAGTGCACAGAGGGCAGCTAATGCAGTGATTCGGGTCTGAAATCCAGGATTAAAAGGTGAACACCAGCTAATGCAAATAAACTTTTGCTGCGGTTTGCTAAAGAGCATGCAAACAAGCACCATTCTGTTTGTTTTGTGTGGTTTGATAGTGGCCTTCTGCCTTTTCCTGGTCTCACTTCCAGTCTCAAAAGCCCCCTATCTTTATGACATGCAGCATTGATAACTGCTCCAACTAACAGGCTTGTTCAGTGACAAACAGATAAACTGGTGTTTTTTATGTAGGTATAAATTTGATAAAGTTTAAATTCATTTGCTCTCAGCAAGTGTTACAGGACCGTTTTGCTTGGTAGTCATACAGTCCTGAAATGCAGAGGTGGGAAGTAACAAAGTACAAATACTTCTTAAGTAGAATTTTCAGGTATCTGTGCTTTACTTAAGTATTTTTTTTCCTGACAACTTTTTACTTTTACTCCCTTCATTTTTACACAAATATATGTAGTTTGTACTTCTTACATTTTCAAAACAGACTTGTTACTTTTGGTTTAACGCATTTAGAGGAGTAATTATTTCACGTCACTGCGAGACTAATTTGATCTTAAACAGCAACATGTTTATGTATTAATCACCAGGGGATGTAGCATAACCATGTGCCTTAGTCAAGGGTTAAAGCGGGCCGGTGTTTTTATTTATTAGTGTCATAATTTTTATTATTAAAATATGTATATGTTTTTGGCACAATACTGGAACGATTGCAGGTGTCCATAAGTTGCAGCTGTGAGAAAAGAAAGAGCGCTAACTTCACTCAGAGATGGAGAAAGATAAGAAAGGCAGGAGAGGAAGAAGAGAGGTTTGATTTAAAGGTAAGGACGGGTCAGTGGTATTTGATGAGCTGGAAATTTGAAGCGGTATTATGCAGTACATGTGGTATTGTGTTTTCTCATATTTTGAAACATATTTGGTGCAAAATAGCCTGAGGTAGAGTAACTGTGTTATGTGACTGTGACTAACTGAACACAGCCTGTACATTAAGAAAATCAAACGGAGCTCTCAATAGAAATGATTCTGAGCTGTGATTCTTTTCCTCACGCTGAGCCGCTGCAAATGATTTTAGGGTTCCTCACCTGCTGATTCCACTTTAACCCCTGATTGTACACATTTTCCTGTTTAGAGGCAAAGTCACTCTCTACAATGCAGGCAATAGAAAATAGAGCTTCTGCTCATGTTCTACTTACCTGATTCAAGCCGACTTACCTTTATCAGAAGGTTATTATTTAAACTGAAGTAAAGTTTGTATTCCTATGTGCTAATATTATTTTATTATTACATTAATCTAGCACAGGGTCCAGTTAGCTTTGCATAGAAATAGGCGGCCTGCATGACTAAAAGCTAAAGAGATTTAAGAGATGAAGGATGTTCTGATTTCAGAGGTACAACATGGTGTTAGTTAGCTTAAAGTTAGAGACTGAAAGTAAGAATAATAATTTGAGCAGTTAATCCCTCATAAAACTGTAACTAGTCATTTTGTTTATATAATGAACAGACAGTGATCAGTTAACGTTGGTACCAAGCTAGCTATATTTGCTGCTCAGATTTAGGATTTGCATTGTGATAGATATGTCATGTTGTTTTGTGGCAAAAAGCTGAAATATGATGTCCATCATTTAACATAATGTGATATATTTATGTCTTTGCTATTTCATTTGGGGCATCGGCGAAATGATCTAACAACTAACCTACACGAGGATCTACTGGTTAGGTATTACAATCTGTTTTCTGCTGGGACTGTCGTTCACCTTTGATATTTCTCTTTCAATTCAAATTTAATTTTATATCACCAAATCTTATTATTTGGGACTGATGACAATCTAGAAGTTGCATCTTGTGGTAGAAAGCATGACAAATAGCTGGCAAGCCGGCTGGTGTATACCTAAAAGAAGTATTTGAGAAAACATTAAAGATGTCTATTACAAACTTAAAATAATTATAGTAAATTATTTTATGTTATTAAGCTTTAAAAGTATAGAAAATGAATGTTCGTGCAGCCCAATCATTAATCCTTTCCTTTGAACTTCATGCTTTAGCAAAGATTTGGGAAATATTGTGTTTTATTTCTGAGATATGCAACTGGGAAAAGTAGAAAATTGAGTCTACAAAGCAATCAATGTGCCTCATAGTTCTGCATTAGCTTGGCTTTATTACAAAATTAAGGGTTGTTTCTGTTAAAGCAGCTGATCCATGCTGTGTCTGTCGAGCCTCAGAAATTGTTCAGCTCAGAGCTGCTATTTGCTTTTGTTACTACCTAATTCTTTCAGTTGCATCTCCTGGGGAGATCTGTGTTGGCTTTGAATTTCTTTGTAACCAAGCTGTGTGGACTTTTTTTTGAGGTATTAAACAGAAAGGCCTGGATATTCTTTGGAAGCAGGTTTTTTTTTTCATTTATTTGGTCATGTAACGTAATTTACACTTGAATCGATTTAATCAAAGCTGGAACAGAATACATGAAATTCCTGAAGCACACATTGTAAAATCACCTAGTGTAAAATTCCCTCTGCAGCACTGATTCAAACACACACACACACACACACACACACACACACACACACACACACACACACACACACACACACACACACACACACACACACACACACACACACACACACACAGTATTCTCTCTCCAGCAGGGGTGTATGAGCTTTATGATGCCCTGGGAGCCAGGCTGGTTTTATGAGTGAACCCTGGCACTGAAAACACACCTTGCCAGGCGTCACACCTCTGTTTCTCACTGGACCTTATTAATTCACAACCCTGGACCCCCGTCCTTTCCTCACTTACCCATCTAATAGACCTGACCGACCTCGTTCACAGGTGCAGTATTGCCTCACAAATACCCACGACACACTGGCTGTTACTAACTGTTATAATTTTGAAGCAGATGGGAAGCTTGCATAAAACTTCTTTTTTTAGTTCCCAGTGACCAGCTGAGAGACATTCATGAAGTTCAGCTTACTGACATTTTTGGCAAAGTAGGTCACCCTCTCTTTCTGGAACCAGATGATATTTGAAGGGTGGATGATCTGATGTGCAAAAAGGTGTATATATCATGTATTTAGAAGAACATTTGGTTATTCATTTAAAAGAATTGTTGAACCTGGTGCTAGAGTCAGACTAGGGAAATGGTGGCACAAGCATTTTTTGTGACCATGTGCGATGAACGTTCGATTTGTTGCCTTTGAACTGGTGCCTTGCCTTGTTTCCCAGACAGCAAATGTGCCTACTGGTTTCCTCCGTTTACTCTATCCATAATGCCAATTACAATGAGGGAAAACATTATACACTTGAAACTTCTAAATTGATTTACATGTTAGAAGTATTTGATCTCCACATAAAAATGACTTGATAGAGAAACACTTGTTGCCACTTATGTCTCCAGATTTGCACACATCGCACTAGAGGAAACCCAAAAAGTTTCCTCTTTAAACAAATTCTTCAGGTTTCTTAGCTGCTGCTTGACAATTTAAAACTTGAGCTCCACTCATTTTCTATCTGGAGACTGGCTAGGCCACTTCATGACTTTAGTGCTTCTTCTCTACCCACTCCTTTGTTGCCTTGGTGGTATGTTTTGGGTCATTGTCTTCATTTTTCTGGTCGAGGGAAGGAGGTTCTTGCCCAAGATTTTATGGTACATGGCCCAGTCCTTTGGGCCCCTCAATGCAGTGAAGACATCCTGTTTCCTTACTGGAAAATAGCCACAAAGCATAATGTTTCCTCCGCTGTGACTGACTGTGGTGATGTTGTTCTTTGGGTTACAC
Organism: Astatotilapia calliptera; assembly: GCF_964374335.1. Classification (NCBI taxonomy): domain Eukaryota; kingdom Metazoa; phylum Chordata; class Actinopteri; order Cichliformes; family Cichlidae; genus Astatotilapia; species Astatotilapia calliptera. The sequence goes on from NC_137438.1 coordinate 3,956,532, forward strand.
ACTTGGTATTTCTCCTCGTCCAAATTCTGTGTGTTGATTTGATGCCATAGATTTCACCTGACCACAGCATTTCCTCCCAAGCCTTTTCAGAATCATTTAGATAGTGACTAAATGATTAGATATTCACTGGCAAACTTAGGACGGGCGTGTACATGTATCTTCTTGAACAGGTGGACCAAGCATTAGCTGCAAGACTTCAGTCCCGTAGTGTTTTACCATTTTTCTCCTGGTGACTGTAACTGCCTTCAGATCATTAACAAACTCCTCTTGAGTAGTTTAGGGCTGATCCTCCAGCTTTCTCATGATCGTGAGAAGATTTTGTGTGGCTCTTAAGATGGTGATTGATGGTCCATGTCATATTTTTTTTCTATTTTCAAATAATGATACCAACATCTGTCACCTTCTCACCAAACTAAGTCACCAATTTCACCAACTTATCTTGGTCTTGCAGCCATTAGCAAGATCAGCATGATCCATCAGCAAGAGTCAAGCCTTGTGCAGGTCATCATTGTCCCCTACATTCTTTCACAGCTCTTTGGTCTTGTCCATGGGAGAGGAGAAGTTGGAATGAAAGAAATTAATTCTCTGTTCAGATGTGCTTTATACAACATGTAACGAGTTCTGATCAATTGATTGATTCAATTCAATTCAGTTCAATTTTATTTATACAGCACCAAATCACAACAACAACTGCCTTAGGGCAGGGATAGCTCAGTAGGTAGAGTTGTTGCCCCATGATCGGAAGGTTAGGGGTTTGAATCCACTGAACGGCTACCCTGAGGTACCCCTGAGCAAGGTACCGTCCCTACACTGCTCCCCGGGCGCTGCATTGGTGGCTGCCCACTGCTTCACTGGGGGAATGGGTTAAATGCAGAGGGCTAATTTCCATACAGGGATTAACACAGACACATTATTATTATTATCATTAAATCAAGGTGCTTTATATTGTAAGGTTGACCCTACAATATACAATGCATACAATGAAACAATCATATGACCCCTTATGAGCAAGCACTTTGGCGACAATGGGACCTGGCTCATATGTGGTCTGGCTAATCCAATTTCATTATTATCTAAAAATGTTCTGTGGATTTGCACCCTATATGTATATTCCTTTACCCAGATTCATTATCTGAATATGAAATAAAGGTTGGAGTAAGGTATGTTCGAGTTTGAAACAGGTTATCAAACTGTGGATGACTTTTTTCCTTTCTTGGTTCAACCAGGAGGGATGGAAACTGCAGCAGATATGACATATCTTTCAGCTTCTGATTAATTTGTAAGTGTGATTAAGTGTGAATATAAGTGAATTAGGAGTGAAATGTCAAGTCTCTCCAGTGGCTCAGAGGAAAAAAAAACAGTTGGAATAGTCTCATAATGTCTGCTATTACATTTTGCTTTGCCAGAGCGATTGTCCTCTTTTCCCAACCATGTCTCCCTCTTGTTGAAAACCCGTGTCTACAGACATTAATTTTAGGTGTCTGTACACATCTCCTCTGTGAATCAGATGTAAAGGCTCAGCACCTATGTCTGAGTTAAACACCCATCCTCCCCCTTCTTAGTGGTCCTCCACCTTTCTTTGTCCGTTCTTACCTTCACCCTGCTGCTGACCTACCTCCCTCAACATCAAAGCTGTGTGTGCAGGGGACCTCTTGTAATTCGATTCAGTATTAGCCACGATCCCGCACATCAACGAGTTCACAGGTTCTGAATGACACGGGTTTACCTCTTGAAACGCTCCTCTTCTTGTTGCCTTGATCCTCTTCCATACTGGGGTCAAGGGGAATTTAATCACTTGCTTTGTGGTGAAATAGACCATGTTGTTGTCAAATGCCAGACAGATTCGATTTAGCAGAGTTGTTTTCATCTAGGCAGGTGTAGGGTTTGGGGATTACAGTAATTTGCACAAAAAAACATGAACTTGTTGCAATCAAAGGCACAGGCATGATAATAAAATTATGTTTCAGGATTTTTTTTTCTTTGCTTTAATGTCGTCCCACATAAGCATGTGTGTGTTTGCGTTTCTGCCTCCTTCAGAAACCCCATCAGCCACGCGCTCTAAGTCTGCATCTGGTGTTAGTTTTTCCACATTTGCATGGTGCTGGCGTGTAATTTAAGATACATGACCATGCATGGCAATTTAATTAGATTTCTTTTTTAGAATGTGAATTCACCCTTCATTGGAATTTAATTCGCACCAAACAACCCTTGGGCTGCTCATTTTGTGTGACAGTAAGACTGACACACATTAGGTGCTGCTCCATGTGACACTGGGATGCACGTCTTATTTTTAATGTCAGCATTAAAAATAAGCAAAACAAAATAAGCAAAACAAGGAAACATTTTTCCTTGTTGCTGCTATTATTGGTTGTTTACACTAACCAGGAAAGGCTTATATGGATGCTCACTTTGTATTTTATTTTAGATTAGGTAAGGTAAAGCAGTCTTTGTGTACAAGAGCTGCCTGTTTTGTTTCACCTAAATTATTTTTGGGTCCCACTCTCCCATTTGACCCAAATATGTTTTCACTTTGGAATATTGATTTCTCTGTGCTAGGTTGTGCTCCAGCTCCTGCTGCTGCTGCTTTATTAGTGGGGGATAATAGCACGTGGAAAACATCAGAATCTGTCTTGCGTCATGTCAGCAGCATTGGGCTTCTGGGTTTCTAAATTAATAGTTAAAGGATTTGGTTCTGTGAAAGCCAGTCATCTGACTCTATGGTCAAAGTCTGCAGTTACATTCACAGCAGAGTTGCAACCAAATTACACTACAGCTAATGTTAGCAGTTCATATCCTTTAAAAAAAATTCAGAATGTTATGTTTACCAAACTCACGATTTTATTCAATGTATCAGAGTGTGCTGATGGGGTTGAGAATGGGTTGTGCAGATATGTCGTCATGAACCTCTATTTTTAACTTGAGGATAGGTTTTACAGATGTTTTTGTATTGCCCTGTTTGTGGTGCATATTGGTTTACCAGATTTTAAGGCAGTATCTCTGTTGAGGACAGGTTTTATTTCCTCACTGCAAGATATCAGAAAAGCACCAAAAAAGACCTTTGCACTGGGTTGATGTTAAGGTATTTTACACTTGGCCTACTGATAGTAGATGAAAAGCCAGGTTTTCATCAGAGACATTAGAATTCGTGTCTAGAGACCATGAATATCTGTGCAAGATGCCATTGCTTTCAGTAGTGCTAGGGCTACATTACAGCACTGTGACCATTATCCTCAATATTATGACATTTGAGATCCTAGAAAAAAACGTCTCAAAGACGAAATAGAAATCTGGCATAGACTTATACAGTTTTCTCATTTCATCTTTGAGTGAGGGACAACAAGCTGCTCATCTAATTTTCCTCAGTCCAGCCTGCCTTCCACACAGCCTCTCCTCTGTTGACTGGCTGTTGTGTCTTGCTTGACATCCAGTGTGATAATGCTTCACAATCTCTCACGACAAGCGGCTCACTGTGTTGACGATAAAAGATGTCAAAGGGCCTTGGGGCCCAAATTGAAATGGATCCACGTGTCGTGTATGTCAGCCTAATGCAATTCATGTGACTTTGGAGTTAATGCTTGTGGTTGATTTGAGGCAAGCCAAATGCACTCATAGTGGATAAGATGATTTTATTGTTGCTTGTTGTAGAACATTAAAGGAAAGACTGGGCTGTAATGTCATTGTGTGCAGACAGATTAAATACTAAAGGGAGGATTTTAACAGTAGCTAAACTCTCATTATACTGCGATCGCTGTAACAAAATAAACCTGGGGGGTGATTGATTGTTCCGAAACAGCTCATTTTGCGATTACAGCAATCTCAGTTTGCATTATGTGGTCTGTCACACACCTAATACATTCTGCATTTGACAGGAAACATTGATTTAAAATTGTTTTATTACACAACAATGTGTAAATTACAGCATGCCAATAACACGGCTCATAAGGAATGTCACCAGTTATTGCTTCCACTGCAAGCACAGGAGCAGTCTGAGTGTAAGTCACGTCTAAATAGACATTAATTGAATATTTGCATGTGTGGTCTGAGGCCAGAGGTCAAATCCAGTGTGAAGAACGTGCAGAGATTTGGTGACTTTGCAAATACACACAAACAAATTAAGGTTCAGTGATGCTGGGAGCAGCATGTTCCTCAGTGGCTCAAAGAAAGGCCCGAAAGATCTCTTTCACCAGAAGGTATTTAAGCGGCGTCTTAAATTATTCATAATGGCTCTAATCCTCTTAATGTAGCTTTTATTAGCTCTCTTTATTTATTGTTGTTTCCATGTGGCTCTGGGGGAAAACTAAAAAAAAAAAACCAAAAAACCTCCCTGTATTACGTAAATGATAGTTTGCGTGTAATTAGTTGTGTCCCTTTTTTGTGATTTTACCTTGTGTTCCAACACCAGGTTAATTAACCAGCAGTTTCATCCCCCTGTCGTTAATGGCAAGTTTTCAGATCATGTCTTAATTTGGTCTTAGAGCAAATTGCTTGCTTTTTTCCCCCCATTGCGTTCGGTTGCATTCAGCAAAGTAACTCTGCTATGTAACCCAACCCAGCTTTCATTATCACTTAACTGTAAAAACAATCTCTTTATAGCACAGGCAGTTTTCCATTTTCCTCCTCATTAACTAAAAGGAGTGCATAATCTGGGCCATAATTTAACGTGTTTGCTAATGTTTTACACTGTCACTGAGGGAATTAACACGAGTACTATGACTTCCACTACTTCAGTGTCACATTAGGTTAACTTTACTTTCCACTGAACAATTGCTCACCAAGAGAGCCAATTTACTGCATTTGTATGTTTTTATACAAAAGAATAGTTGTATTCTCCATGCATAATGGTGGCATCAAGGTCATTAGAGAGGATGAGTAGGAGGTTACAATGGGAGTTGATCTTACTGTAGCGGTCCTCACAGCGACCCAACATCCCCCTTTACCCATGAATCAAACGTCCTAACGCTGTGTACTATTGTGCTGAGTACAAGAAGACAAATCACCCCTTTTACCTGCTTGCAAAATGCCCCTTAATCCTATTTCTTTGCATTTTTGTACCTCTTTCATCTCATTCTTCTTTCTTTAATGCTATCTTTGCTTGCATTAGCACACTATGCAATTGATTCCTGTAATGCTTATTGTCGTCGCTTTCATTGAAACCTAGATGAGTTGTACTTGCAGTGAGTAAAACAGGACAGTATTCACTGCCATATAAGCCGGTTTAATGTATTTCATCTACTAGTGTAGCATTTACTCTCATGAAAAAGGCATAAAAAAGTAACCATTCCAGCACTGTTGCCTAGCAGCTCGAGCTCACAACGCATCCACAAACAGCCAGCGGAAATCCTCTGTGCAGTCGCTTAGCTGCGAGGCTCAGGTATAAATGTGCACTGTGGGCCTCGCATTATGCAGCGTCTGTGGTTTCATTATTAGACATACAGTGAATCTAATGCAAAACTAATTATTTTTTAGAAAGCAATAACATTATTTCTTCAACTAAAATACAAGTGAGAATAGTTTCTTTGTCTGAGGTAAAATTGGTCAGATTGAATGGACTGCAGCTCTGTGACACGCCAGTCAAGTTAAAGCTGTGATGTGTTTATGATGGCAAACCTTATCTTTGGACATTTTTTTACTCTCCTTTTCTTTCTCTCTCTTCTACAACAAACCGTAGCATTGATCGCCTGTTACACTAGTTCTGTCAAGTTTGAGAGAATAACAGGATCCAAATGCAGGACTTCCTGAGAAGCGACAGTGAGGAAAGTTGGAGATAAAGTATCTGAATTTCAGGAGTGCCTTCAAAAACGCTCCTTCCAGCTCTTATTTATATATCATCCCCCAGTTTTACAAGTTGTTACGTGCCCCACCTTCCCTCCCCTTTTCAGTTCCTTCACTTCTTCACGCTGTCAAACCTCAAATGAGGACGTGGGCCCAGCGAGTGAAACAATCTTCGATGTGCAAACAGTTCCAATTAATGTGATCTCCTCCGTGATGATTTCCCAACCCCCGTGCAGTGACTTTCTCCCTTCATCCATGGTGCTCATCATGCCAAAGCGTAACATATGACGCCATGTGACAAATCGTCGGTATGTTACGTGTTCAGAAACATGACGACCGTTTGGAATCAATCTACACATGTACATTTCTTTTACTTTCCCATCATTAATCGCTTTGGAAAACACTACCTAATACGATTAAGAGTGTGGTTAATGTTAGGGATAAGGTTATGGTTAGGGTTAGGGCTGGAATACAGGGCTGGAACGTGTGTTACCGCTGGGAGCGTCTTTGCATTGGATTCCATCCCCAGTCTGGTGCATATCACAGGGACATGGAAGGTTACCTTTCACGTTCCTATGGGACAAATCGTCGGTATGTTACGCATTCGGAATGAGAATGGTCTGTTAAAAGTGCTGCTCCATTTGCACCATTTGAACTCCTGGCAAAACAAGACCCAATAGTTGGAGCTTCTCTCCAAAATGAAGGCAAGGACCCATTCACCTTCACAAGCTGGTGTTCCACTGACAAGGTCACTCAACCATCCAGCGTTGAGTGATGCTCAGCCATGCTCTTAAATCATGCGCCTGTGACGAGAATCAGCAGCAGCAGGTGAGTATGATTGTCGGCAGGTGTGGCTGACTTTGGGGTGGGAAAGCATGGGCAGAAATATTGAGAGCGCGAGCAACACGTTGTGAGCGAGCGCAAATGCAAAAACTGAGCGAGAGGGGCTGCTGTTGTGTGTGTGTGGATAATAGCAAACACTGAAATACATTTTCGGCACGCAGAAATGAATTTTGTTCACTCAAATTCAGCTTTTCTTCGCTCAAAATAAATTTCTCCTCAAAATGCTACACTTGCACCTGCAAACTTTTTTTACGTGCGCTCAATTATTTTTTACGTGTGCTCAGAATAGTGGCACAAAAATAACGCCACAAGGCTCACATGCGGAGTGAAGCGGGAAAAAAGTGCGAGAGAGAGAGGGTGAGAAAAAGAAAAAAAACCACCGCGTCGTTCACGTCAAAGACCCGGCTCTAAGAGCCATTTCGTTCGCGACCGACACATCACTATGGGATACACACGCACACAGGAGGAACAGGAAGCGGACAACAGGACCAAAACAACACAAAATGGCAGCTTGACCAGTGAGGATTGGAGGACCGTGACAGAGTCATTGCATACAGTGAAACCATGACACCACATATCGCTAATGTGACAAAAGTCTGAAAAAATAAGCTATATTTACGACTTTTAAACTTCTCACTTAACACTTGAAGTCTCCATCCGTCCGTTTTTCATTTTTAAAAATACTACTAATAATAACAATAATAATAATTAGTGAATAAGTAAAAGGGGTTTAAGGGGTTAAGAAACGCAAAACCTATACATAGCAGGACTTACAAGATCAACTTCTCACATCATTAACGCTTGTCTTGCCAAGCTGTCTCCTCTTCAGATGATGTTCTTCCTGATGCCGTGGAAAACACACATCTGTTGCCAAAAGAGATGTGAAAAAGCATAGGATGAACAATCTCAGTGAAGAGGCTTGATTTCGGAGCACGCCTTGGGTGTCAAATATGTGTCGGCACAAAAACGTTGCCACTTTGTCCAGCAGCCAACGAGAACAATAATCTTGTTCCTGTTGCCTTCAAAACATGTGAGGCATTAGAAATGAATCTGTCCTTGAGCCTGCACAAATACACACAACATTTTTAGATGTTTGCACATTCAAGAATTTCCCAGTCCCTGAGGATGAATAAAGTGAATCTTATATTAGCTGAATGTAATTTATCATTCATTAAAATGACTTCCTTGCTTGGTGAATTTCTTTGCACTATCTCACGAATGTGGGATGATATGAATGTTATTGTAAAAACTGAAGTGAGGAAAGTAAATTGAGTTTTTCCTGTTGGGGGAGGGGGATCAGGTGATCCTTGTCCTCCACTTGCTTGGTTATTTGTTTCTGGTCTGTTAGTTTTTTTTCATATTAATTTTGACGTTAAACTTTTTCTTGCACCACTTTATGACGCCGTGCATTTTTGAGCTGGAAATTTTGATTTACTTGATTTACGTAATAGGATTCACCTTTATGTAATTCACTAACCTGCTGCCAACCCCTAGCCCCACACTGGTGACAGTAAAAGGAGTAATCCATCGTCCTCAAGAGGCTAATTTCATCACACACCCCTGGTCTCGACCTCAGTGTATGCTCACAAGTGTCACCAAGGACAGGGAGAAGATGAAATGTAACAGCACAACTGGGAGGCAGGGCTGAGAATTAGGTGGGAGTGATGGGCAGCTTTGAGCACATCTGTCAGTCTTGCCCGCCTAGCTCTGCTCAGGATGACTGACCTTCATCGTGTGAGCCATGATGCAGTTATTAATGTGCTTGGTTAGCGCTCTATTCTGCCCATCTGTGGCCTGTCTTCATCACAGTAGCAAAGTGGCTCCAAACCCTGCACAGGTCTGGGAACATCAGGATAAAGTAATGAATAAAAAATGTTTTTTAAAGTTTGCAGTTGGAGACAATGTTGCTCTACAAAGTTAAGCTGTTCTCTTATTAAATAAAATAAAACACTAATTATATTTACAAATTTTGTTCAGCAGTAAATTAAAAAGTGTCCTGAATTCCCCACGTGATACAGGGAACATCCACTCGACCAGACAGGATGTTCAGAGAGGCTGTCACTCTCAGCCTTAGTGCCCCCAGAGAGCCCTTCTGGATGTTCATGCTTGCCCAGAAAACAGCTGGGGCCTTGGCAAAGCATGTTAATGATATGACTAACACTAGAGGTTAGTCATATCCCTGCCATGTTCTCATTCGAAAAGGATGGACAGCTTCAGGGGGCGATGGCGCTCTCTGGTTGCACAGTCTGCAAAAATCATTCCCAGGACAGCATTTTGTACTGTCAGTATGACAGTGATGGGATTTCCGGCTATTTCTATTGATCCGGCTCTTTCGGCTCGGATCACTAAAAAGAGCCGGCTCTTTCGGCTCCGAACCGGCTCTTCAGGTTGTTTTGTTGCTTTAATTAATTTATTATTAACAATAATATAAAATTATGCACAAAAGGAATTACTAATGTAAAAAAGTGGTTTTATTTATATATGTTTATATATAAATATATATGGTGGCCCCTAGAGACAAAACACGTACAAACTCCAAAACACATTTCTAGCGTTAACTGAACTTCCAAACCAGAGCTACTAGATCACTTAAATTACACAATTGAAAGCACATGTGTATGGTTTGTCTATTTATACACAAGCACTCATATACATTCAAATAATTTAATAATTTAATAATTTACCCTTTACTACCACACACCAAATCCGGTCGTAGCCACTAGGTAACAAAAGCTCAACACTGCGCCTTGCATCCTGGAGCACTTCTGTTGTGTTTTGTACTTGTTTTAGAGTCTGTACGTGCTTTGTCTCTAGGGTCCACCTTAAATATACTATTATTTATTCACTCCACATAAAATGGAATAAATAAATCATATAATACAAAAACCAACTATTTACATTTCAACTTTTAACTATTTAAATTTTCAGCTTTTTCCTTTTAAACAAATTTAAAGTGAAACAACACAAAACACTGCAAACCACAACACAATTAAATATAAATTAAAATATGAAAACAAAAAGAAGATGCACATTCTCTGTCATATGGGCCTGCATGAATAAACTTTCTGAATCCTTTATCATCCGCAAATGAAAATAATTGTGGATGATTACTATACCTTTCTAATGTGACGTTGTTGTCCCTGGCTCTCTTTCTCTCTCTCTCCCTCCCGCTCTGTTCCTGTGCTACTGAGTGTAACTACCCCCCTCCTCCTCTGCCCAGCGCAAAGCACAAGGCTCGCGTGCGGAGTGAAGCGGGAAAAAGTGCGAGACAGAGAGGGTGAGAGAAAGAAAAAGAAAAAACACGGCTTGCGATAAGGAGCCGGCTCGCATCGTTCACTTCAAAGACCCGGCTCTAAGAGCCATTTCGTTCACGACCGACACATCTCTACAGTATGAGGCTAATCAGAAGGAGGAGCTCCAAAACTACTGAGTACATTGTTGTAAACTGCTTATTGTCAATAGTTCAGGTTAAAAAAAACATAGCATAGCATGCCTCCTTTAAAGGAGGAAATCCATGCTGTGCATAAAATTGCAGGTGTAATTTCATGTCAAGACTGGATAGATTAAAGTGGAATTTCAAAGAATTTCCCAAGTTGCTCTAGTTTCAGTTGCCTATTCCAGAGGGATCTCAGTGACAAGCCTGTGGTGGGTGTACTGCGTTCTGAATACCAAATGACATGAGTGCACACACACTTGCACGCACATTTGGGTTTGCGTGGCATCTGTTTCATCCATGAAATCTAATATCGACGTTAACCTGGAGACTGTTGGAGGATGAAATCTGTCCTCGGCGGCTTTTCCACCCAGATGAGTCTTAATGGAAGGCTATGAAGATGCCAGTGCCTGTCGTTTTCCAGGCAGTATACCGTTCTCTGTTTATCTACAGTGCTGTGCTAAATTGCCCTGGAGTTATGATGCTACCTGTTTTATGCCAAAGCCATATGGGGCATCTTGACTCCACCCGAGCAAAAATGTACAGAGACCTGAATAATATATCCAGCAAGCTATTAAGCCATTTTGTGCTTGTTGTAAAGGTTTTATTATTCTAATAAAGATGCTTTTTTCCTCTCCTCCACATTTGCAGTTTCATTGATAATCACAGAAAAAGTCACTGTGAATTAGTTGCCATTTGTTTTTTGAAAAGCTCCTTTCCAAAACTTTAGCAAAGGAAAGGTTGTAATTCCTCTTCCTTTCATAAATAGTGTTATATAGTACAGGGTGTGTGGCAGGCCTCGTTAGACAGAGTCAGCCCACAATGGGAAGGGCAAAGCAAGAGCCATAAAACAGGCGAAAAGTCAAATTAGAACAGAAAGAATATACACTGAAAGGCTGGCTAAGAAGCTTGATGGTAAAGCAAACCTGTAACTTGGTGCATGTCGTGGGGTGAGTTAGATACATGTATGTCAGAAAGTAAAAGGGTGGAATGAACAAGAGTAAATCAAGGTGAGTCATTTAAAAATAAAGCAGGAACCTCAATAAATAAATAAATAAAATTTTATTTATATAGCACCTTTCAAGACAGAATCACAAAGTGCTGCACATAAGATTACAAGCCATAAAAAGATTTAAAAAGAGAAAATAAAACAGGCAAAAAATTAACCAAAAGCAGTTTTAAAAAAGTGAGTTTTGAGTTGTTTTTTAAAAACAGCTGCTGAGTCCACAGTTCTTAATGTTTGGGGGAGAGAGTTCCACAGTCTCGGGGCCACAGTGGCAAAAGCTCTGTCACCCTTAGTCCTCCTCTTAGTATTTTTTAAAGCAAGTAAGCCCTGATCAGATGACCTCAAAGACCTGCTGGGGACATCGGGCTGTAGCAGATCAAAGATGTAGGCAGGTGCCAGTCCGTGCACAGCTCTGTAGGTCAAGACCAGGATCTTAAAATTGACTCTAAATTCAACAGGAAGCCAGTGTAACTGAGATAATAACGGTGTCACATGAGAGTACTTGGAGGATTTTGTCAAAAGCCTCGCTGCAGCGTTTTGCACAACCTGCAGACGATCCAGAGAACCTTTGCTTAGACACATAAACAGCGAATTACAATAATCCAAGCGTGACAAAATAAATGCACGTATAGCAATCTCCAGTTCAGAGCGACATAACATCGGGCTTAGCTTAGCCACATTTCTTAAATGATAGAAACAAGACCGAATCAGAGATTTCACATGCCCGTCCAATGTGAGACTCGAGTCAAAGGTGACACCTAAATTCCTGATTGAGGATTTAACATAGAGTGAGAGAGGACCAAGGGCTTTCACTATCTGCGATAAAAATCTATCAGGAGCGCATACGAGGACTTCGGTTTTCCCCTCGTTGAGTTGGAGGAAATTTGCAGCCATCCAACGTTAGATCAAATCTAAGCAATCATTCAGACGCTGAAGCCTAGATAAATCCTCGGGCATAAAAGAAACGTACAACTGAATATCATCAGCATAACAGTGATAAGAAATGTCCTCAGAAGAGCCCATTATATGCTGGAGGGGGAGAAGCTATATTAAAAACAATAAAGGCCCCAAAACTGACCCTTGAGGGACACCATAAGTAAGGGAGGTAGAGGATGACCTAAAATCGGAGACTGCCACAGAAAAGGATCGGTGATGTAGATAAGAGGAGAACCACTCTAATGCAGTTCCAGATACACCAACCCAATTTTTCAGCCTTTCAACGAGGATGTGATGGTCAACTGTGTCGAAAGCTGATGTGAGGTCCAACATGAGTAGAACAGAGCATTTTCCTGCATCATTATTCATCAAGATATCACTTGAGACCCTAAGAAGAGCGGTCTCCGTGGAGTGAAATCGACAAAAACCGGACTGAAACTTATCGTAAAGGCCATGTTTATCTAGAGCTGCCATAAGTTGCTTAGCCACAACCTTTTCTAGAAGCTTAGCAATTAACGGTAACTAAGAGATAGGTCTGTAGCTGCTCCAAAGAGAGGAGTCAAGCTGAGGTTTTTTTAAAAGTGGGAGAATAGCAACGTTTTTAAAATAAACCGGAACTATACCAGATGCCAGTGAAGAGTTGATTAAAGTGAGCACACATGGGCCAATAGACTGGAAGACATTTTTGAATAATGATGCAGGTACAATGTCAAGTGAACAGGAGGATGCTTTTACTGAATTCACTAGTTTTACCAGCTCAGGTAGTGAAACAGGAGAGAAAGTATCCAAGATAATGGGCCGAGATGGGGTAGAGATTGAGATAACAGGTGAGTGTGTAAAACTCATTCTCACGTTATGAATTCTTGCAAGCAGAAAAGAGAGAAAATTTTCACAGTCCTCGTTAGAAAAAATAGGGGCCGCAGGCAGAGTAACAATGTCACTAATGGTGTTGAATAGCGCCTTAGGATTGCCTCTACTCTTTGTAACCAAGTGTGAGAAATGGGCAGCCCTCGCATCTCTGATCGCATTATTAAAAGAAGCTAAAAGGTCCTTAAGATGAGTTTTCCTCCACCTGCGCTCCGCTTTACGACAATCACGTTTTAGACAACAAATACTGTCATTTAGCCAAGGAGGAGATTTGGAGGCAATGCGATAACCATGTTTCTAATGCTGCTTGCTGTTTTAGGATAGAGTTTAGCTGGACACCTGTATATCTAGTCAACACGAACAACTTTGGAGTTATATGTTGTGATGGAAAATTGTAATATTCGGCTGTTGTCTGTGTGTTAAGCTTATCTTTAGCATAGAATGTTCTGACTGTATTCTGCGACCATGGTAGTGATGGGATTTCTGGCTGTTTTTAGAGAACCTGCTCTTTCGGCTCGGCTCACTAAAAAGAGCCGGCTCTTTCGGCTCCGAACCGGCTCTTCAGGTTGTTTTGGTGCTTTAATTAATTTATAATTAACAATAATATAAAATAATGCACAAAAGGAATTACTAATGTAAAAAAAAAGTTTTATTTATATATGTTTATATATAAATATATGCGGTGACCCCTAGAGACAAAATACGTAGAAACTCCAAAAAGCACGTACAAATTCCAAAACACATTTCTAGCATTAACTGAACTTCCAAACCAGAGCTACCTAGATCACTTAAATTACACAATTGAAAGCATATGTGTATTGTTTGTGTATTTATACACAAGCACTCATATATATTCAAATTATTTAAAATAAAAGTTAATTTACCTGTTACTACCACACACCAAAAGCCGGTCCTTGGTACTTGCTAGTTTGTGTAGCCACTAGGTAACCAAAGCTCAACACTGCCCCCTAGCATCCTGGAGTACTTCTGTTGTGTTTTGTACGTGTTTTGAGTTTGTATGTGCTTTGTCTCTAGGGGCCACCGTAAATATACTATTATTTATTCACTCCACATAAAATGTAATAAATAAATCATATAATACAAAAACCAACTATTCACATTTCAACTTTTAACTATTTAAATTTTCAGCTTTTTCTTTTTACAAATTTAAAGTGAAACAACACAAAACACTGCAAACCACAACACAATTAAATATAAATTAAAATATGAAAACAAAAAGAAGATGCACATTCTCTGTCATATGGACCTGCATGAATAAACTTTCTGAATCCTTTATCATCTGTAACTGAAAATAGATGATTACTATACATTTCTAATGTGACGTTGTTGTCCCTGGCTCTCTTTCTCTCTTTCCCTCCCACTCTGTTCCTGTGCTACTGAGAGTGTAACTACCGCCCCTCCCCCCTCTTCCCAGCTCAAAGCACAAGGCTCACGTACGGAGTGAAGTGGAAAAAAGTGCGAGAGAGAGGGTGAGAAAAATAAAAACAAAAAAACACAACTTGCGATAAGGAGCCGGCTCGCATCGTTCACGTCAAAGATTCGGCTCTAAGAGCCGTTTCTTTCGCGACCGACACATCACTAGACCATGGTGGATAGATAATGTGTTTCTATTCATTATTCTTATCTTCTTTGTCAAAAGCCACGCAGACTGCTGCTGCTGCGCTCTGTATTATTGTTTGACCCTTTTCCAAGGCAAATTAAAATTTCATAAAGACAACTTATTTGTGTAGATCGATCTATTTCAGATTTCCATAAGAATTAAGTGCCATTGAATTGGTATCCCTTGACTGATATTGGGGTCAACCTTGCTTTTCTAGCCTTTAACCTCAAAGTTGTGAGAGGGCCGACCATTTGGACCCCACTGGGAATTAGCAGTTCCCCTTAAACAGTGAGAAATCTGAAATAAATTAATTAGGAAAGAAAATCCCAACCCTAGTGAAATGATGGATTTCTGGCTACTTAAATAAAGTATTTTATAAAAACGTTCTGTGATAAAATGGAAAATGTTCCAATAATTTTCTGCCAGCACATTATTTTAACAAAGGTTTCCATAAATAGTAAACAGTAAAATTCAATGTGTGGTTAAAAAACTGGTAAAAATATATATACATATGCAAAGTTCCCTTATTTTAAAACAATGCACTATACTGTAGTTTTACACACTGATTTTATTTTAAGCCTGATATTGGCTCTCCTTTTGGCATTATTGTGGTCTCAGCTAACCCTTTAAAGGCAGGTATTTGTAGCTAAGCTACAGTAGTTAGAACTAGCTAATGTGTGCAAAGTTTTTGTATAGTTTCTGAAGGCATTTTGCACCAGGCATAACCAAACAATGTGATAAATTGAGCAAATAAATAGTAAAGAAGAATTGCAGAGTGGATAGTAATTGTCACAATATACTACAATAGGTCTTCAATTTATGACCGTTTTGCTCAAGCTTTAGAGATTGTGGATGATTAATTTAATATCAGTATAGTTGAAGGATAGTAGATGTAATGTTTTCTTTACACCAATTCATTAGATTTTTTCAATATTTGTTTCTGTCATGTCAACACGTTTTTATCCCAAAACGTAACATACCGACGCTATGCAACAAATCTATGTTATGCTTTTGGGGTTGTCTGTATGTTACGCATTCCGAGGCACAAGAGGGGGTTGGAATGAATCTATAAATGTAAGGTTATGGTTAATGTTAGGGGTGCAATAGAAAGCTGCAAAGCAACAAAAAAGGAAAGCGCATAGAAAGCCTTTCAATTCGCTTTAAGAATCTGGAGCGTTTCATAAGGACATGGAAGGGTACCTTTCGCGTTAGGATGACGCACCTCGGGCCGTGACATGTTATGCATTGGGAATGAGAATGCTCTGGTCATGTACAGTCATTTGAAACTAACAACCATAGTCATGAATAACTTCTAAATCGATTTGCAAGTAAACTTATTATAATATGATTTATATGAACGTCTCAGTGTACCGTAAGAAAGTGTCATATCCATATTATTCACCACAACTCAAAATATATGAAAATCTTTTTAACTAAACATTTAGGACATCAGATCCAACGTTCCCCCTCTGAGAATACGTGAAACGAGTTGTTGGCCCTGTTACTGGCGACTCGCCCAGGAAGACCTTACATTTAATTGGCCTCCTGTTTGTTTTGAGCCTCACCCACCCATTACGATCCCTCGTAAATGAGATAGTATAAAACCAAACTGCACCTGGGCACCCGGAGAGGGAGCAAAAGGGAGGCGGAAGTGCTGTGACACTAATGTCGTTAATTTTCCTTCAGGAAAACCCTCATATATTTCTCTTAGTTATGGAAACCCTTATCTTTGAACACACACACCTCAGCTCAGCCATAACCAATTTCAGTTTGGCGACTCTTTAAATGTCTTCCATTATGGCCACTAAACTGGGAAGCCAGGGGATGCCTGAAAGTGATAATGAAGGGAAAGGTCACTTCGGTAACAACCTGTTAATTGGATTTGGGCTTCTTTTTTTTTTTTTCACATCGATCATATCCTGCTCACCAGGTATGCTGTCCGTCTGGTCTGCAGTGAAGATTTATTTATTTATATTTTTGAACTGTATCTGGGGTTTTGAATTTTAAAGTTCATTTAAACCTTGCCTAACCTTTACATCACTCTTTAAAGCATCCCATTAACTTTTTATACTTATTTCCCACCTTCTAGGCATCCATTCATATGCTATGAAGGTGAGTGAGAGGAATATTTGACTTTGTTCTTCTGTAATTTAAAATGGACATTTATTGTGATATTCTAAAAAAAACATTTCATACAACCTTCTATTTTTTTCAGTCTTAGAGGAACAGGAACAACAAGGAACACTGGAGCCTGTATGCCCAGTATGATCGGTGAAACTCCCTTTTCTATCAGCATAAAGACGTTTACCTACATTTAATCAATTAAATATCTTTGTTTTAGAAAAAGAAGTGCAAATTTAACAGCACTTCCACTTACAAAAAATTGCTGCTCTAGTAAATGAAAAAACATGATTCTACAGGTATAAACTGCAAGAAATAAACATGTAAAATTACAGAAAATGCAATTATGGAACAGAAAACTTTGGTTATTTCAAAGTAAATGTCCATTTTCTGAAATCGTGAAAAAATTAATAAATAAAAAACAAACAGAAAACCCACAAAATATAGTAATGATTTGAACTAGTACGGTAATGAAAAAAACAGGAAGTTTTTTTCTGTGGTTTAATTGTTGATCTATTACTGAATGACTTTGATTTAGTATGAATAGCCATGGGATGTTTTTATCAGTAGAAACAACTGTACAACTTGTGAAAATACACTTAAAAATCCTAAATGTAGGCTCTTCTTTACATTGTGGGCTGGTTTTTGGTCCACAGGCCTTATGTTTGACACCCCTGTGCTCCCTATTCTTCGCTTTCCTCCAAACGTTAACATATGACGTCGCCCTATTGCTCAGGTGTCACTATTGTAAATCTTGCAGCTGCAGTGAAGCCGACCTAGTCTCCAGACTGCTTTAACCTTGTGAGCTGCTGTTTTTGTATCCCAGGATAGAGAACAATTCACACGTCACGCATAACGACTGTTCTCATCAAACCCCTTGCTGGGCTGCTAAATTGCTTTTCAAGCTGTCTCCCACTGGTATTCCCATCATTATTGACAGACCTCAAACATCCTCTAAGACTCAACAGACTTGTTGTCTCTCCGGTTCTCAAGCATCGTGTCATTTCAGAAAAAAACAAAAGAAATACTTTCAAGTGGCTTTGCGGGTCTGTGAGACTGAGAAGCACATTCCATTCGGTGACACTGAGGGAAAACTTTGTCTCCGGGGAATTGGCGCGTTGGAGGGGAACAAAACATGGCATCAGAGCTGGGCATTTAAATTAGGGTTGCTTTTTCAGCTCTGTTTTTTGGGGCATAGATGGGTATAATCCTCAAAGGTAATTGGATTTTTCCAGGAATGGAGTGCAGAGGTAGGATGCAGCAGGTTGATGAGGAATATGAGGACAGTTTCCACAGCTAAAGAGAGTTGATTCAAAGTTTATTGCTTGTTTTTCTCCAGAAACATTGTTGAAATCTATTTGTGCTCAGCATTGTCTTACGTCTTTCTGCATCAGGTAAACTTGCGGTCATGTCGCATTACAATCCTGATGGGATTTGGGGGGGTTTGCGCAGGGGCTGGGAACTGCAAAAGGTAGCAGTCTGCAGGAAAGTAGATATGGCTGAAAAAGTCACACCTGGGATCTGCAGTACATCATGTGTTATGAGGAATTGGTACTGTGGTAGACTGCTAGCTTTCCAGTCGTTTTATTCTTGTATTCTATGTGCAAAGAAAACTGTGTTTAAGCTGAAATGGTAATTGCATATGTGTTTTTGAGCTCAATGGATAAATTGTGACAAATTCCATTTAGTTTCTTGTTATTTTAAGCTCTTTTTATTGCACTGCTGCTCCCTGTGATGAATGGTGATCTGTGGTGCAAAGGTGCAAAAGTGAAGGAGCCACAGGATTCATAGTAGGGCCAACACTTTGTAGTGTTGCGCTAATCTGTCTCCTGTCTTAACTCAGCTCTTGTAACCTGTTGGATTACAGCGCAGGAGGGCTGTTGTGCATTCAGTTTTGTGTGTTACAGAATCTAGGACTGGCATTTTAGACTGGTGTATATACCAACCTGACTCATGGTTGTTATTTTTTATGGATTGTGTGGATTTCTTATGTTCTTTCATGTACACATCATGTTTTTAAATGTCCAATGATTTACTCTTGTGCTACAGCAGCTGTGTTGAGTACTACAAGGAGAATAATGCTGAACTGTAGTATTCTTTAAACAGCTCATTACCTCCGCCTAGGATGTTATGTTTTTGTTTGTGTGCGTGCGTATGATTCATTCTGTGAACACAGTTGCTCATAATGTTTTGAATGAACTCTAATAAAGCTTTGTAGGAGTGTAGAGTGGGGTCATGGTAATAATCCATTCAAATGTGGCTTACAGCCACTGAGGTCAATAAGGTCAGCTCAATGAGTGAATGGTTGAAAATAGACAAAAAGCCGTATAACCTAGAAAGTGTGATTCTTAAAAGTGTGATGTGTGTTGACAACATATACAGTGTAAAGATTTAAAACATCATGTCACATTTGACCTCTGACCTCTCCTTCAAAGTCAATGGATTGATCTGATGGTCAAAGTGACAATAACGCTATATAGAGATATTTTGAAAACTGTGTTTCCTACTGTGATTGTTTCTATTGACAGCATGTAGGCATATGTGATGCATATGGATTCTAAATATCACATTACTCTGACCTCTGACCTCTTCTTCAAGATCAAATAAAGTCAAACTTTCAGAAAATGTATTTTATTTTTACTGCGCTACAAACTTCTTTAAGCAAATTTTAAAAGAGCAAAAAAACCAAAATGCAATGCTAATACTGGCCTGAGAGTGTGCTGCCTTGGCAGAAGTTTTTGCTCTCTTAGTGCTTCTTGTTATAGCATATACGAGTTAATCTTAGTAAAAATTCTTAGAAAAGAAAAGAGGAAAATCACACTTATTTAAACTATTAAGATGTTAGCAAACTTTAAAACAAATAAAGTGAGTAAGCCTGTGCTAGCAAGCATCTGTTAAGCTTTATCTCCCTTTCTTTTACCCTAGGAGTCTACGAGGCTCATGCTAAAGTAATGAAAACATTATTACATCCATTAAATGTGATCAAAACATAACGTACCCAGCATTACTTATTTCTTCTTCTTCTTTTCTTTTTACACATTGCATGCTCTCTCTCTCTGCTTTAAGAAGAGAGGAGGTCCGACCCATTTATTCAGGAGGGAGTAAATGAGTCGGACCTGACGAACACAGCAGTGGCAGGAATGCTCTGAATGATATGGTGATCTTACTCTGGAAGTCAGGTGACGAAGAATGGCATAGACACGGAGGTCTAGAAGTAATTAGCGTTTTGGTCAGAGTATCTCTGTGATGTTGACTGTAGATGTACAGATCATATTATATGGCAAGTCCACCAGTTGATCCTGTTTAATTCAGCACAAGTGGTTTCCAGAGAACGAGTGTGGGAGAGAAAATGACGCCTATTAAATTCAGTTTAGTTTTTTTTCTCAGTCTTCAGCCTTTGTGCTTGTCAGAAGAACAAATATTACCGTATCACAGAGACGTGTGTTGGTTTGGGTTCTTTCTTTCTTTTTGTCCTATTGGTTTGAACCAGATGGGATGCAGCTCAAAAACATCCCTCCAGGCACCAACCAAATTCTAAGAAAAAAATGTTTTATAAAGACCTGCTGACTGTGACAAGCAGCGGACTGCTTTGTGCTGCCATTGTGAGACAAATCCAAGCACACCACTCCCATACAGTCACGATGACAACAATAGCTGCATTTCCCCCCTGAACTTTACTCTTTAGGGAAACCTTTTTTCCGACTGTTTAACATGTAAGTCATTACCATTAAACCGCAGCCTCTGTCTGAAATCAGCATGTGGGTTCAGAAGGCCGGTCAGTATGTAACTTCTTTGTTTATATTAAAAGCATCCATGATACTCAAATCCAATTGGCCCACAATGCATCCATCGGTGTCAGAGCATGCCATTTAGCATTTATTCTGGCTTTTTTAATCCAGTCCCTTTGGCCTGAGAGTCAAAAAGTTAACCATAGCTCTACATTTTTAATAATTATATTAATGCCTTCGTAATTAATGAGTTTGTGAAGATTTATTTAGTCCAGAGAGTGATTGAGCTTTCAAAGTTGAGTTTTCAGCAATTAAATGAAGCACTTCCTTTATATGGATGTGTCATACGTAATTTTCTTGTGGTAATTGTTAATCTTTTGATTAACAATTTAGGTATTTTTGTTTTATTAGTGACTTATTAACTGTGCTCTAACATACACTCCAGCAGCAGTAAACTCAGTACACTTTAAAGATTCACTTTCTTCACGACGTGGAGTTCCCGGTACCTCCGCATGCTGCCTCTGTGCTCTTTGTTCCACTTCATTGGGGTGTGTGCCTGTGTGTGAATATGTGTGTGTGTGTGGATGACAGTGTATACCAAGAGAGCATTTTAAGGATGGGTTGGATCTCTCACTGTCTACTCCCCCATCCCAATCTTCTCTTTGCTATGTAAGTGAGTGAGTGTGTGTGTGTCTTCCTGTCAGTAGCAGTATTTGATGTTGTTGAATGTAAGTCTGGATGGCATGTGCATGTGTGTGTGTGTGTGTGTGTTTCTGAATGTGGTGTGTAAAAGAATGAAGAGGGTAAGTGAATCTGTGCAGGATCGCTCTGTGTGTGAGAGAGACAGAGAAAAAGAGAGAAGAAGAATAAGGAGGAAAAGCACACTGTGTCTTTGCACATGTGCACGTTTGTTGCATGCCTCTGTAGGTGTGTGTAGTAAGCCCCCCCCCCCCCCCACCTTTTACACACACATACACACAACTCCAGGGACTAGCATGTTCATTATTCTTCCTAAAAGAACCATTAAAATTTCATCAGTGCAATGCAATCTGTAGCAGGGCGGGGGGTAGGAGTGTGTGTAGGAGAGAGAGAGATACTCAGTAGTGTGAGGGGAGGGAGGGAGCTCGCATCCTCCACTCGTTCACTGCTGCCTGCCTTCATTCCCCTCTCCTCTCCCCTCTGCTCTCCTCCTTTCTTCTTCATCGTCTTCTTCTTCTCCTCCGGTGGCTGGATTCCCTGGCTGATCGGGAGCACGCCAGATTACTTCTATCATGACGTGAGCCACCAGCATCCCTCCTGCCTCATTCGCTTCGTCCTCCTGCCTCATTCTACTACTATTACAGTACCACTCTGTCCTCTTTCTCTCTCATGCACCGCACTCACACTGGAGAGGAGTTAGCATCCTGGATAAAAGGGTTAACAAGGTGTACTTGGAATCTAGAGAAAGGATTTTCTTATTCTTGTTGCTGCAGGCAGGTTTGGATATGTAACACATGGAGCAGGATCCTGCAGGAGAATATTTATAGAGTTGAGTCCTCCTTTAAAGTAGTTCATGGCAGGAGATTTAAAGGTGAGACGTTCATTTGATTCTGTCTTTGGCTTCAAACTTGTTGATCAGCGTGACTTAGACAACACATCGTGTCCTTTTCTATGTACACAACTTTTCAGAGTTTTGGCATTTTCACCCTTTTTTTTCTTGAAGTAGTGTTATCTGGTGTGCTGTACTACTGATTCATTTAAAGGAGTGAGGCTCATTAGTGTTGCTCTTTTTCTGCAGTGATCAGAAAGGCAGGGGAAATTAGCAGCAGCCTTTAAAGGCAGCAGGGAGTGAGTGAGCATTGGGGTTTTTTTCCTTCCTCCACAAACCTCTCACACCCACCTCCTCCGCCCCATCCCGTATGCCGCTTTGTTGTGCCAGCATGTGCGTGAGGCTCTGTCTCACAGGTAGATCTGATGATGCTAATTGTGTCCTAATTGGGTTTGTTTCCCTCCAGCCGTGGAGGTTTTTGCTTTGCGAGCCTCTTACTGCCACAGATGAGAGAGATGGTGGCTTGGCGTGTGCGTACATGTGCGAGAGTAGGGTCCAGATTATGTTTGAGTGAAAACGAGGGAGAGTGTTACGCTGAGAGCTGTTGCAGGAGTGTGTGTCTGGACCAGCCTGTGAGGATTGAAAGAGTGAGTCTAGAGTCTTTTGGTAGGGTGCTTGTTGTTGTGTGTGTATGTGGCCATAGGACTGAGTGTGAGCTCTGTGTGTGTGTGGGTGCTACTTGCAAGCACATCTGTGGAGGTCTTGTGTGATGGATGGTGACTGACGGAGGGTGTGAGGTGTGTGAAGGAGGAGGATGAAGAGGAGAGGCAGTAGGATGGGGGAGGGTGTAGAGAGGAGGCAGTGTGTGTGTGTGTGTGTGTGTGTGTGTGTGTGTGTGTGTGTGTGTGTGTGTGTGTGTGTGTGTGTGTGTGTGTGTGTGTGTGCGCGCGTGTGTGGGAGAGAGAAAGAATCTAGGTAGTGGAGCAGTACATCACAGAATGGCTAATGGAATGCTGGAGACTTGAAGGGTCCTCTCCCATTTCCCCTCCATCACCACGCCTCACCCCTCCCTCCACACAGGATTGTGGGCAGAGTGTGACACACCAACCGACATGCCGTGGCTTATGTGTAGACTTCTGCATGTGCTCCACCCTTGTCAGGGAAGAAACTGGTTGAGGAGCTACCTGGATGAATATTTCTACCGCCTAATTATCATCTTTATGATTTTAGTCCCGGTAGAGTGTAACACACTGCTGCTAACACGTTGCTGTTGTAAATCTATTTTCACCTGTAGTCTATTTTCTGGTAGCTTTCCTCACTTTCTAATTTGTAAAGTAGTTTGAGGTGAAGAAGCTCTTAACGACAGCTGTACCACGACTGAAAAATCAGCAAACCCAAGCACAAACCCCCCCTCAAAATCTTGGATTCATTTTAGCTAAGCAGTACCAGTCACTGTAAGTCAAACACACATATCTACAAGAACTGAATAAAAATAATCTACATGACACCTTTGTGGGGTTTTTTGCTTGATTGTTTGTATCTCTGTCCTCTGTGTTTTTACCTTTATGAAGCTCATTTTGGAGCCCCTCGATGTTTTTGTGAAGAGCACAACTCTTGTGGTTAAGGGTCTCGTTAACTGATTTGATTTCTTCATATTTGCTGCCTAAATCTTTGAGTCGCCCAAGGTCATCATGGACCTCTTCAGATTCTCTCAATAAATGTTTTCCACCTGATCTTTAATTTCCTAGAATGTGTTGAGGAGCCACAGTTTTGCATTTTTATATTGTTCTTTCGCATTTTGCTCCAGCCTGGCCTGTTTTCAGCTTTCAGTTCTGTGAACTAGATCCACACCCTCATCATCCGTGCGGTTTTTCTGTCAGCTGCTGGACTTCCTTCTGGAGATTCATGCTGCATTGGTTTAAGGTTTGGTTGTCTTCCTGTTTTGTTTTACATTTATCTGCCAGCTGATTTTGCTTTGAGACCTCACACTGCTTTGCTGATTCAAGGTTTTCTTGTCTGTTCTAACTTTCTTATATATTCATCCTCAGATTCTTTTGCATCTTTAAGCTTCATATTTAAGGCCCCAAGATCTTCCTGAAGAATCTGATTGTTTTTTATAAAGTCTTGTTTTTCTTTTTGTGCAGACCTTCCTCCTAAGCTATTTGAGCCTCAAATTTAATCTTCACGTCCTGCACTTGGTTATTCAGGAATATGTTTTCATCTTGACAGTTTTTCTCTCGGCCCTTTTTTGCCCTTTCTGCATACCTTGGCGACACTTGAGCTGTGGGAGGGTTTTGATCTTTCGTGCAACACATTCACAAAGCTCAAATCAAATTCAAATTTTATTTGTCTGGGGCTTTTTTCATGTAAGATCCTGGAAATATTGATGCTGCCCTATGATGACCCAGAGTATCTCAGCATCTTCATTTGATTTATTAATTTCCATCTTTAAATGTTCTTTCTGAAAATCCCCCCTAGGTTGATAACAGAATCTCGTTGCCATTACAGAAATAACTGAATAAAATAAATTCCAATGACCTTCGGCGCATATAGCGAGTATTGACACCCCTCTGGCCCACAAGCTTTCTTGAGCTGTCCTTCCCCTCCAGCACCCCTGCCTTGCTGTGAATATAAAAAGATGAGGCATTCGGCAATCAATGTTTGTAACACTGTTGTGCTGTTATCCCTCATTTCTTCTGGGGCCTCCATGTGATTTATTGGGGCTCCTGAGGCTCACAACCAGCATGGTGCACTGCTGGGGGAGGGGGAATGTGCGTGAGCATGTGTGCATGAGAATATGGGATTCTTTTCACACTCTGTGTGTGTGTGTTTAGAATGTTTGGCATGTGACGCGAGGGAATTAAAATTGTGTATCTGCAAGGAAATACTCTACCCTCTTAAAAATGGTGCGTATGCTTTGAAATGCAATTTCGGTCCCCATGTAAATTAGCCTGACAATCTGTTTTATTTAATAGGGACAGGCTCTCCCCTCAACATCACTTTGTGAGGTGGTCTTTTAAACTGAGCCGGTACTGCTGTATATCACTTACACAATTACAACCTTCACAAATCTATTGGTTATAAAAGAGAAGTTTATGAACTGCATGCAAAGCTGAAGGGGACGGGGGGCAGGGTGTGGCAAGCTGAAGGAGGATGCTTCAGTTGTTTATGGTGCATTTAGTTGTGTTGTGGCACGGTACTTCATTTTGACCTCTTGATATCTGTTGAGTTGACTCTGTGTGTGTGTGTGTGTGTGTGTGCGTGTGCGCGTTTGATGACAAATTCTTGTCTATTATGAATCAACATCTAAAATACCACAGTGCCTAATTGTTGATAGTCCTGCTATAACCTCTCTTCTTCTTTTATACTTAAAATGAAAAAAGACGACCCCTCCTCTCCTCGCTCCTTCTGTCTTCCATGATCCACCACCGCTATAATGAGATTTGACGTTAATCCCGACACAATAGCACAAGATTACGCGCCACCATAATGCTCTGCAAAGGCATCGCAGAGGGTGGAGAATGGGTTTGGCGCACGCAGAGGAAGCTTGGCTGGGTGAAAGCACATTAATGTAATCTAAGTGTAATTGGGTGGTAATGCAGCTTGTATGTAGATGAAAGGAGGAGTGGAAAAGCTTTTTTTTTTCCTTGCATGTCATCCTCTCTGTCAGATGAGCCCAAGGAGGGAGAGCAGGAACAACATGATGCCAGTGGTGCTGTGGGTTGAAAGACTGGTCAAAGACTGCCTGGAGACGGTGTGACACAGATTATTTATCTATAAACTGATGTCAGATTCTTGTGGTGAGAGTGGATTTTTCAGAGAATGGAGTTAATGAATACAGTGAGTCAATAAAGGGAAACTGGGCAAAGTTTA